>NC_138339.1:115281549-115889049 GCF_046562875.1 Panthera onca
AGAGGAAAGAAAATGCACATATTCTGGGAATAGAATATGTTGCCAACATCCATGTCAAACTTATTAGTAGCATTTGACAACATTTGCCTACTTCTCTCTACCTCATTACTGCAGAATTTTTCACTTAGAAAAAAGAAGAAAACCTCAAGAGGCTGCATATGTAAAAACACAAGTTTTGTCATTTGTTTTCAGAGAGGAATAATAATGTGTTGGAACATTTAGTTTCCCATTACAAAGTATTAAGTATAATATTCATTAGTTCATGTAGTTTTCAACCACACTAGTGAGGTAGATGTTATTGTTTCAGTTTTACACATGAGAAAATAGATTCATGGCAGTTAAATGGTTAATCTTAAATTACATAGATAGTGAGTGACAGGTAAGGATTGCTTACTCAAAAACCATGTTTTCTTTCTACTCTGTCATATATATATATATTTAGAAAAATAACAACAGCAGACATAGGACCATTAAACAACTACAGCACCAATAAAACTTTACTTGTTAAGTCATCTGGTAATAAGAAACAGAAGAAAATGAAAGAAGACAGAGAAAGGGCAAAGAACAAGAAAGAAGCACAGCATAGTGACAAAGAGTACAGGCTCTGAGCTTACACTGCCTGGGTTTGAATTCTAACTCTTCCCCCTACCTATTAATTTTGTAATTGGTTAACTTCTCTGTGCCTTGTATCCTTATTTATAAAGTGAGAATAATCATAATAACTTATAGTTGAGGAATAAAGGTAAAGCACATGCCTTTAAATGTTAAAGCCTATTTATTTCACTTTACGGAGTTTGCTGTTGTGTGTGTGTGCTTTGTGAAATATAGCATCCGTACAGAAAAGTGCTTAATACATGTCTAATTGTAGAGCAGATGGCCATATAACCAGAATCAAGTTGAACAATAGGATTTGCCATCACCATATAAGGTCCCCTATAGTCCCTCCCTATCACAACCTCTTCTTTTACCCCCCAGAGCAGGATTTCTCAACGTCAGAACTATCGACATTTTGGGCTGGATAATTCTTTATTGTAGGAGGTATCTTGTTCATTGTAGGATGTTCAGCATCCCAAATTTACCCACTTGGTCTGATAGCACTTCCCCCAGTGATAAAAACCAGTTGGGTGAGATCAAATGCCTTAGTGTATCACTCTACAACTCTCCCTTCTATGTACAGAGACTCTAAAGGGATAAGGGTAGAAGCAGGGAGCTCCATTAGGAAACTGTTGTAGAAATCTTGGTAACAAATGATGGTGGTCAGATCCTGGATATACTTGAAGAGAGAACCAACACTATTTTCCTAATAGATTGAATGTACACTGAGAAAAGAAGTCATGGGAAATTTGAAGGATTTTGGCCTGATTAACTGGAAGAATGGAGATGCCATCAATTGAAATCAGGAAAACAATGGGTGGGGTAGTTTTTTGGGAAAAAATTAAAAGTTCAGTTTTGGACATACTGGTTGTCTGTATATCCAAATAAAGATGTTAAGAAGTATGTATACATATATCAAATCATTGTTATTCATCTAAAACTAATACAGTGTTGTCAATTATATTAATTTTTAAAAAGCCTGTTAAGTAGGAAGTTAGATATACAAGTCTGATATACAAGGAGAGAAATTCTGTTTAGAAATGTTAACATGGAAGTGGTCATTGTCTAGATCAATAGAACTTTGTACAATGATGGAAATGTTTTATAGCTACACTGTGCAATACGGTAGCCACTAGCCACATGTGACTATTGAGCACTTCAAATGTGGTTAGTGTAACTCAGATACTGAATTTTTAAAAATTTAATTGTAATAAAAAATTAATTGTAATTAATATAAATCTACATTACTATAAATTAATATTAATAATACTAATATTAATAACCATTTAAATTAATATAAATAGCTACAAGTGACTAGTGGCTGCTGTATTATATGACATAAATGATGTTACATGAGATTGGGTAACTACCTGTAAACTGAAGGCATACAGAGAAGAAAACCTTGGGACTCTGCAGTTTTAAGAATTCTGGGACATAAGAAGCAAATAGTAAATGAGACAGAAGGAGGAGGGACCAGTGAGATATAGAGAAAACCTGGAGCCCTAGTGAATCTAGTTTATTAAGGAGGAGAGTGATCCCTTATGGGACTTATTTCTGATAGGGCAAGTAAATTAAAGACTAACAAAATGACCAGTGGGTATAGGTCATTGGTACTGTAGAACACTTTCTGTGTAATGATGGGGAAGATAGCCTGATTAGCATGGGTTTAAGAAAGAATGGGAAGATCTTACCTACTTTATGTTTTCTACTTGTCCTACCTCTTTTATGTTTTTCTTCTTTCTTGCCTTTGTTTAGGTCTGCAATTTTTTTTTATCATTCTCTTTTCCTACTCTACTAGATTTTAAGTTATATACTGTTTTCTATTTTAGTAGTTACCTTTAAAATTACAACATGCATTCAAAGTACAGTGTTGATCCGGACAATACAAGGACCTTAGAACACTGTGAGACCACTTGACTTTTTTTCCCTTTGGTCTGGAATTTTAATTCTTTTTTTCCCAGTCTTATGATAAGATTGTTTATGAATTCTGCATGGGATTTGTTAAATTTCTTGTTATCTTTTATGAATTCTGGAAAATTCTGAGCCTTTATCTCTTCAAATATTACCTCTGTTATCTCCTTTCTCTCTGTTTCTCCAATTTCATGCATGTTAGACCTTCTTATTCTTTCTCACATGTCTCTTAACCCATCTTCCACATTTTCTGTCTGTTTTTTTCTCTCTCTGCCCTTCTGGATAGTTTCTTCCGATTTATCTTCTAGTTCATTAGTTTTGAACTTTTTTTTTAATGATTATTTTTGAGATAGGGAGAGTGAATGGGGGAGGGGCAAAGAGAGAGGGGGGCACAGAATCCGAAGCAGGCTCCATCCCAGCTCTGAGCTGTCAGCACAGAGCCTGATGCAGGACTGGAACTCACGAATGGTGAGATCAAGTCAAGTCAGATGCTTAACCGACTGAGCCACCCAGGCACCCCTTAAATAAAAAATTCTTAATAGCAAGTTGACAATAGAAGGAAGAAACCCTCTTGAATTTAGTTTCTATGATGAGGAAGACATTGTGCTTACAATCTTTTTTTCTTTGTTTTACTTTATTTTATTGTTTATTTTTAAATTTTAATTCCAGTATAGTTAACTTACAGCATTGTATTAGTTTTAGTTGTACAATATAGTGATTCAACAATTTCGTATTTAACTCAATGCTCATTAAGATAAATATACTCTTTAATTCCCATCACCTGTTTCACCCATCCTCTTGCCCACCTCCCCTCTGGTAACCATCTGTTTGTTGTCTACAGTTGAGTCAGCTGGGGCAACTGGGTGTGTCAGTCACTTAAGCCTCTGACTCTTGATTGTGGCTCAGGTCATGATCTCACAGCTCCTGAGATGGAGCCCTGCCTCGTTCGGGCTCTTATGCTAAGTGTGGGAACTTCTTGGGATTTTCGCTCTTCCTCTCTCTCTACCTCTTTCTCTCTCTCTACCTCTCCATCTCTCAAAAGTAAATAAATTTTTAAAAAAGGAGGTTTTTTGTTTTGTCACTTTTTTCCCTTTGTTTGCTATTTTGTTTCTTAAATTGCACATATGAGTGATAGTGTAAAATATTTGTCTTCCTCAGACTGACTTATATTGCTTAACATTACTCTCTGTAGATCCAACCATGTGGTTGCAAATGGCAAGATTTCATTTCTGGGGGGCTGAGTAATATTCCACTGTATGTATATCTACTTTGTCTTATATATAAAAATAGGTAGCATAATTGTTTTCTGATCTTGTTTTCATAACCCCTAAAGTTGAAGTCTTTATGAATCTATGCTGTTGTTTCTTCTGGTTCTTATGAATAGTACTTTATTTCTTTGCATACTAGGTTATTTTTGACTGTGTGCTGTTCATTGTCTTTGAAAGATTATTAGCAGGTCTTCTTTGAGGCATACGATTAAGTTGTGTCCTCTCAGAAAAGATTTACATTTGTTTCTAGCAGTTACTTAGAAGCCCAATTAGGCAGGTTAACTTTAAATTATATTCACAGCTTTAAGTGTTTTGACCTCCTTGCAAATCCACATAAAGCACAGTTTGTGGTATATAACACTTCCCCCTCTGAAGATGCATGCTTGTGCGTGTGCACATACACACTGCCTGTGGCAGTGTCAAGAAATCTTGTTTGTAGTTCCATTGTGAGGGAGTGAGACACTATTACCGCTTGTTAATCCCTAATTTGATGGTAAAGCTCTTTGTACTCCCAGCTGTGTTATTGGAAATAGAGGGGATGGTGTCTTACTATATCATTCCTTACTTTGGGTGAATCATAGGTTTTATCTTCTATTTCTCTAATACTTCACATGGCCTTGAAAACCTCAGTCCCTTTTCTCCTGGTACAACAAATACTCTCTGGACAGAAGCATTTTCTTGAGCTGTTTTTCATCATTATTTTTGATGCTTTTCAAAAGAGGTTTTCTGTATTTTATGCAATAATTTAAATAGCTTTCTGCAGGAAAATGGGCCCAAATAGGCTACTCTGTTTTATTACCGGAAATGGATTGTTCCACTTATTTTTAGTTAATCTGAAAAATAAACAGTAACTCCATTTCAACTTAGCAAATTTCTGATAAAATATTTTAGGCATATACCTCATTAAGTAAGGTATCATCAGCAAACTCCTATATTTTTCCAGTATCTTTATACATGCAAATGTATTACTAGTAGCAAAATAATTTTTAATTTTTTATCCATTCTGATTTATATAGGACTGACTTCATCCGTGCTTAGAGACTAAGAAAAATGGCAAATATGGATAGTGATTCTAGGCATCTTCTCATCCCTGAAGTAGATCATGAAATAAATCCTGGACCTATGAATATCCAGTTTGATTCATCAGATCTAAGATCCAAAAGGTAAGTGTTTAAAATAAAACATTTATTTCATAATTAAGGTTTTATTAAACTAGATCCAATTATATAACAAAAATGTATAGCTTTGAATATAAAATATCCAGTCCTTTGAATATAAAATATCCAGTTTCTTAATAGCATCTGTATGTTTGTATGTGGGAGAGAAAAAATGTGAATACTATTTCCTCTTTTGTATCCGATTTTTTTTGACTCAGCTTACCATCTATGTTGTGGGAGGGGTTGGAGTAAGATTTACAGTGAGATGCATTTATGTAACAAATATATTTTGATTACCTGCTTTGTACAAGGTAATATGCTAGGTGCTGAAGATAAAACAGTAAAATTAAATAGTCTTTATCTTCACTGAGTTTAAATTCCAGCAGATAGTTTAAGATAATTTGAGTTTAAATTTTGTTTCATTGCATACCTTGAAAGCCCAAAAGAATTCACTGAAAAATTATTATAAATAGAGAATTCAGTAAAGTGGCTGTTTACAAAATAGGCAAAGATGATGAATAGTATTCTAGTAAGAAAATGTAATAGAAGAAAAGAAAAAATATATGAGTAACATTTACATGTGCAAAATTTGCATGATAGGAACTTTAAAATACTACTGAGGGATCTAAAGTAAGATTCAGAGTATTTTTTTCAAATCTGACATGCTGATTATGAGTTGAACTGTTCTTTTTTTTTGGTAATACAATACTAAGATAAACTGCTACCAGTACATCAGATGTAATAGTCTCTTAGGACTGAGAATGTTTTTTTTTTAATTTACTGAAAGAACTCTTGAGCTTATTTTTTTATTTTTGGTTATTTTATCATCTATCTCTTATGCAATTATAAAAATGAAAATATAAGCAAAATGTATCAGTTAAGATATTACTAATGCTTCACATTTCGAATCTGATTCTTTGCGATCAGTTTTATAATTTGGTGTCGTCAGAATTGGTTTTTTCCCCTCCCACACACAATTGTCCTTTGTACCATTAAGAACATTAATAATGTCGGGGCGCCTGGGTGGCTCAGTCGGTTGAGCGTCCGACTTTGGCTCAGGTCATGATCTCACGGTCCCTGCGTTCCAGCCCCGCATCGGCCTCTGTGCTGATGGCTCAGAGCCTGGAGCCTGTTTCAGATTCTGTGTCTCCCTCTCTCTCTGCCCCTCCCCTGTTCATGCTCTGTCTCTCTCTGTCTCAAAAGTAAATAAACGTTTAAAAGAAAAAAAAAAAAAAAAAAGAACATTAATAATGTAGTATTTGTTGAAAGAATTTTGTTTCAAATCACTGACACCTTCTTTTAGTTTTGATGCTTGCACTTTCCTGATCTTACCAGAAGGTGTCACCAAAGGTTTTCTGGCAATATCATGGCTTATATTTCTTCTTAAATGGTCCTTAAATGGTTTGATGAGTGAAGTGACCAGGAATTACAGTTACCTGTCATACCATCAGGAATAATTACTTTTATGACTGCCACCTGGCTGACAGTGATTAAAAGGTCTATGGGATTATGAGATGCATTCGTATTTTAGAAATGTATATATGTTAGAATTGGTAAAATATGACATATAATGAAAAAGCATAATTTGCACTCAGTGGAAGGATTCTAAAATACATTGTCATGCTCTTTAATTTTAGTCCATAATTTAGTGTTTCCCCCAGCCCCAAAATGCCAGCAGCCAATTCCAAAGTTTATATGGCCCAGGAATTTCACTACTTGTAAGCATGAACTCACGATGTCAAATAATATATGTACAAGGTTGTTTAATGCATTATTTTATAATAATAGTAAAAGATTTAAAACCATCAAAATGTCTTTTTTTACAGGACTGAATAAATAAATTTTGGCATATTGATACAATGGAATATTTTCCCCCATTAAAAAGAAAGAAGTGGCTTTATTACATATTAAAATGGAACAAGTCTTCAACTTTGTTAAATCAAAAAAATGAAGAATAGTGTGTATAGAGTACCATCGTTTGGGTAAAAATAAATTTAAAAAACTGTATATGATACAATATGTATAAGTGACTCTGGAAGAGTAAGTAGTAAACTGTAAAGAGAGGTTGCCTCCTCAGAGAGAGAGTTAGGAGGTGGGCGGTGTGGCAGATAGACCGAACAACTATTCAACCACCCTACCTATTCCTTGCCAACAGGATTTTAATTTCGTTGACTGTGGCAATAGGTTCCAATCCAGGAGATGTAGGAGGATTGGTTTAAACTAGTCTTGATAATCCTATTTCTATTATCCAGACACTTAGTTTTTCAGTCTTTCTTGAAACTAGAGATGGCAATGTGAAAATTGTCTTATGAGAAATATAGTAGCCATCAGAGAAGATAATGAAACGAGTCTTACAATTTTCACTTGTTTATTCCAACATCAAGTGAATACAAGAACTCATGAATGCTTATTGAATGCTCAAGATGTTCTTAAAACCTCTAAATTCTATGATAATTGACCACTGTGACAATAGAACATAGGTCATTAAAGTGCATTCCATTGCAATAAGTTGGCAGGAATTCAGACAGTTCTGTGAGAATTTGTTTAACTGTGTAGATTAAATGGAAATATATTTTCTGTAATAAAACTTGTCAAAATGAGAAAGAATCAACTATTGACAATCATGGGATAACTACATAGGTAAGCATGTTTTAAGGAAGGCAAATATTTATAGAGACTTAGCAGTAATGAATGATAATTTCCCTGTGAAATAATTTCTCTTTAAAAAAAACAAACTATTATTTGATGAGAAAAAAAGTAGGAGTACCTAAAAACTTTGTTATTTCTATAAAAAGATTACTTATATGCATAAAAAATACTCATACTGAGGGAAGTTATCTTCTATCAGAAGAACCAACTTAGACAACTATTTCTAAAACATTGGTCATTTTTGAGTCACTGTATAGTTTTGATGGTGTCCCATTATAGTATTACCTGTGTAATATAATTTAGATATATTTTAAAAATCTATACTTTTTAAAATTAGGCTTAATTTACCCTCATCTTTGCATGTTTGTGAAATCATGTGTTTTAAGTATTGTTTATACTTTATTCTAACGTGCATTGTGGTAAATATTAAGTAGTTAAGATAGCATTCATCCTTGTGCCACCTAAAAATCCTTACATGTAGCCACCCTTTGGGAAACTATGTTAGGCTGTCAGAGTATAGCAAACAACTATTGGATACTTTTAGATTACTTAGCCTCAGTTCAGCTTGTGATTAATTTTATCTCCACTAGGTGGCAAGCAAAATCATGTATCAGTTCAAAAGAGTTCTTAAAACCGTTTCACCAATCACATTGGTGGAAGTGGGATCTAAGTAGTCAGATGGCCGAGGAAGCATGTCACCATAGAGTAGGAATACATGACATTACCATTTGGATCATTTGAGGAACGTCTGCAGACTACAGACTACATGTGTACACCTTTCTCTCTACACACCTCTCCTCCCCCTTCAGTTTCCACCTGGTTTGGGGTGGAGTTAGGAATGTGGGTGGAGGGACAGAAAGGTTTAGAAATCTCCTATGCCATATGTGATATATTCCATTGGCAATCACTCATCTAAGAGATTGTTTTCCTGCTTTTCCCAGACTTTCTGGAACCCAAGATAGAGCTGGTATTCAGGATTGCTTCATACTGTGCTGCGACTCTGGGATTATGCCCTTTGGGAGTTGAACAGTCCAGCCAGCCTGAAACCAAATTGTGAAGTGGTTAATTTGTTTTGAGCTCTCCTTTTTCAGTTTTTTTCTACCAATATTTCCTTTTCCATTTTTCCTAGGGCCTAGAGCTTTCATGCTCTTCTCTGTATGCCCTGTGTTCCCCAGAGCAAGAATTCACTCAGGAGTTTTCTTTTAGGCAATGCTTGGTAAACCATACTTTTCCTTAGCCCTTTTTACCAGTACTTATCTGTCCTGTTCTTGTAGGGATCTGTTCTCTGTTTGGTGTTTTAATGGAAAGCAATCTAATGTGTCAGAGATTTAGTCTATTATCTTTCTATGGCTATTTGCATTTTAATATGGTAAACCTGGAAATACAAAAGCATAACCTAAAAGTTAGATTTTTGTAATTGATAACATTGCAAGAGGTCTGGTAAGCCAGTGGAGTAGAAGTAGATATTTAAAATAAGCAGCATTCTAGGGCATCTGGGTGGCTCAGTCATTTAAGCGTCCAACTATAGCTCAGGTCATGATCCCGCAGTTCACTGGTTGAAGCCCTGTGTGGGGCTCTGTGCTGATAGCTCGGAGCATGGAGCTTGTTTCAGATTCTGTGTCTCCTTTTCTCTGTGCCCCTCCCCTGCTCAAGCTCGCTCTCTCTCTCTCTCTCTCTCTCTCTCTCAAAAATTAAAATATAAAAACATTTTAAAAATTAAAAAAATAAAACAAAATAAGCAACATTCCTGATGTCTTACAATACATGTTGCTATGGCCCCTGGATTTTTAGAATGTGAACTAGTTTGCACACATGTAAGCTAGCCTCTTTCTGTTTCATCTGTCAATAATACTGAATAGCAATAATTGTGGTTTTAGGGGAGAGAAGGACTGACAAAGCAAAGTGAGGAGTTTATTTGTAAGGGTAGATCCTGGCCCAATAATAGTGATTGGAAGTGGTTACTGAGCCTTAGTAGTTTCATAGTTTGGGATTATGGAGATGTACAACAAAAGGTAGAAAAGTAGTTTTCCCAGGAAGATTGGTTTCCAGACCTGCATAAATTACATTTTGAGGAACGTGCCGTCTGTGTTAAGTAGATGAGACGAGGGATTTAGCAGAAGCATAGAGCAGATGGCCACCATGCTGGTTGTAGCACTACTTTCTATACTCTCCCTCTCTTCCTTCTTTTTCCTCCTACTCTCTTCCCTCTGCTTTCCCTCTTCAGTCCACTTCTCTCACCCTTCGCCCTATGTTCCACTATTTTTTTTCCCCACTGGAACACTTTTTTGCTAAATGCTTAAAGAGAATGCTTTTTAAGCTAGAAATGCTTTAAATGGGATCTTATTTCAGGGCGCCTGGGTGGCTCAGTCGGTTAAGCGCCCGACTTCGGCTCAGGTCACGATCTCACGGTCCGTGAGTTCGAGCCCCGCGTCGGGCTCTGTGCTGATGGTCAGAGGCTGGAGCCTGTTTCAGATTCTGTGTCTCCCTCTCTCTGACCCTCCCCCGTTCATGCTCTGTCTCTCTCTGTCTCAAAAATAAATAAACATTAAAAAAAATTTTAAAATAAATAAATAAATAAATGGGATCTTATTTCTAGTCCCATTGGAATCCTTTTATTCTCTGAAATATTTGTTCTTATATATTTTTTCCTCCTTCCTCTTTTTCCAAATGTCTGTTTGCTCAACTTCTCTGTTGTATCCCTATCTGCTTACATGATTTGCTTCCACTTCTTTTCCTAGATCTTTCTGTTTTCCCTAGATCTATCTGTTATATCTGATCTTGCTGTTTGTTGCCTTGGAGTTAGTTCTGCTTTATTTTCTTCCCTTCCTCCCTCATTAACGTTATTTGGAGAAGCCTGAAGAAAGAAGTATCCCAGTTGGTTTGACTGGTGCTCATTAGGGTCAAGTCCAAGTAGGTCTTATTGGGAGGAAAGGGTGTGAAGAATTGGATTGGCATCTTTCTCTGTCTACTCAGTATTTTTAACATATCCAAGTATATGGTCAAAAGGCATTTAGTGCAATAGTATAATTACTGCAAAAGTGATGAAACCAATTGCAGGTATACAACTAGAGAATTGTTAACAGACTTAACAAACAGACTTAAAACCAGATTCCCCACATTCCTAATCTTTCTTTGTTGAAGTTACTCACCATGTTCCCTTTGGGTCTGCTTTTTCTAGGTAGAAGAAAGGATGGAGTGTGGTGGTGTTACTGTTTTACTTCAACCTAGAGAAAAATTGAAGAACTATATATTAGTATTTATATACAAGTGCTTCTAACTTGAAATTTTTTAAAATTCTTTTAGCCTCAATTCAGTGCTGATACTAAAAACAAACAAAAACCCTCACATTGCTGTTACTGCTCATTTTGTGGCCCTAAAAGAATTGTTTTTAGGACAGTAGAATTAAAACAATTTACAGATTCTCTTAAACCAAAATGTGAAAGCTTGAATTGCATTGAATTCAAGAATTTTGAAATTCATTCTTAGCAGAACCATATTTAATTAAGATACACAGGCCTGAGAACTAATATTCAGGTGAAGTTCTGTGTCCGTATGGTATTGATGAAGTTCTTACAGCTAAATAAAGCTTAGAATGCTAAAATAAGGAACCCATAACTTTCAACCAGGGGTTAATTAACATTTACTTTTTTCATCATACCACCCTTATCAGTTAAAAAATAAAATAATCTAAAAATAATGGGACTGAATATGTGTATGTGTGTACATATGTGTGGGTATTCATTTGCAAAGTATGTACTTATACTTCTGAACGTTATTATGTACATTATAAAACAAAATAGAAATTATAAGATATAATCTTGATAATTAAATTTTATTTATGAACAGTATATTAAAACTTATGTGTATTATCAATAATAAGTGAATGTGCTCTATTACTTTAAAATATTTTATAGTATTTTGCTACACAGTAATTCAAACTGATTTGAAGTTTATTTGTGTCTCATCCAGCAATTATGTGGAAGTTTTTGTTGAAATTTACTTGGTAGATTTCATCCTCCCTGATGTCACTCAGTTCTTACATTGAGTGATTGCAGTGCTGTTTTGTATATTCTAGTATCCCATGCTATTTTTAAAGTCCAAAATACTAGTGTTTTTTTAATACTGTTAATTTGAAAACAACCAGTACTTTTGTTCCCCTTTTTTGGTTCCCTCTCCAAATTATCCCCCACTCTCTCCTCCTTCATTTCTTACATCATTCTAGCTCTACTTTCTGCTCAGTTCTAGCATTTACTCCCCAACATATACGCACCTGGAGAAGGTGGGGGAAAGACAGTTGCATCTTCAGAGGTGGCTAATCTCTCTGCTGGGGAAGGGGAGAACTTAATAGACAGAACTGTCCCTACCAAGTTAACTGTGGGAGAAATCAAAACTGCTACAACTCCGTAGCTTCCGGCCAGAGTGGAGGAGCTGCCCACCTAGTCTGAACACTCCACTTAAGGGACACTAAATATTTGAGGAAGGTCTTGAAGTTCTTCTGGATCAGTTTTTTCAGAAGTGTCAGTTTGGAAAGTAACCAGGGTAGAAGGAAGCAAAGGGGAAAGAAACATTAGATATAGTCTTATCTAATAATTTATTTTAGAATTATAACTTTTTTAAATGTTTATTAAAAAGTTTATCAACTTTTATAGCTTTTTATAAAGCTTATAAAAAAGATTTCATATAAAAAAACCCGACTCGGTCGTTCACTCGGTTAAGTGTCTGACTTCGGTTCAGGTCATGATCTCACGGTTTGTGAGTTCGAGCCCTGCATCAGGCTCTCTGCTGTCAGCAAAGAGCTTGCTTTGGATCCTCTGTCCCCCTCTCTTTCTGCCACTCCTCCACTTGTTCTCTCTCTCTCTTTCAAAATAAATAAATAAACTTAAAAAAAAAGTTTTATAAACTTATTTTTTATTTGAAGATTTATATTTGCAAATTTCCATATTTGAAATATTTTGAATGTTTAACTTCACTGATTTTTAAACATTTTGTACTCTATAAACACTTTTTAGTGAAAATACTGATTGATACTTGTATTACATGAAATACAAAGATACTAACTAGTGTTGTCATTTGCTCCATTAAAATTATTATTTTGACTTTTTTATATTTAATAACAGACTTAAAGACCATTTACATACTTTGGAAGTTTTTAAATATTAAAAAATTTTCATCCATGTATGCAAAATTACAGGTATGAATTTTTATTGGTGACAGACATCATTTTCAGCAATAGAATCATGTAACAAATGGAAAAATTTCTAAACATCCATTATCAGAATATTCTGTGTTCAATGTGAATTTTTAAAAAGCAAAACTACTTTCTCAGTCATTGTCAAAATATCATCTGTGCCTTGAAGGGAGATAGATTAAGTATGTGAGGGCTTTTTGGTTTTTAAAATTTTTTTAATGTTTATCTATTTTTGAGAGAGAGACAGAGTGTGAGTAGGGGAAGGGCAAAGAAAGAGGGAGACACAGAATTTGAAGCAGGCCCCAAGCTCTCAGCTGTTAGCACAGAGCCGGATGTGGGGCTCCAGCTCACAAACCACGAGGTCATGACCTGAACCAAAGTCAGATGCTTAACTGATCGAGCCACCCAAGCATCACAAGGCCTTTTTGGTTTTTAATATATGCTCTGTACCTATGTAGCATGCTGTTGATAGCAACTTACCATCACAATAGGAATTAACAAATTTGGCACAGTTGACTTTTTTTTTTTAATTATGAAATTTATTGTCAAATTGGTTTCCATACAACACCCAGTGCTCATCCCAACAGGTGCCCTCAATACCCATCACCCACCCACCCCTCCCTCCCACCCCCCATAAACCCTCAATTTGTTCTTAGTTTTTAGGAGTCTATTATGTTTTGGCTCCCTCCCTCTCTAACCATTTTTTTTCTTCCCCTCCCCCATGGTCTTCTGTTAAGTTTCTCAGGATCCACATAGGAGTGAAAACATACGGAATCTGTCCTTCTCTGTATGACTTATTTCACTTAGCATAACACTGTCCAGTTCCATCCATGTTGCTACCAAGGGCCATATTTCATTCTTTCTCATTGCCATGTAGTATTCCATTGTGTATATAAACCATAATTTCTTTATCCATCCATCAGTTGAGGGACATTTAGGCTCTTTCCATAATTTAGCTATTGTTTTTTTTTATTATATGAAATTTATTGTCAAATTAGCTTCCATACAACACCCAGTGCTCATCCCAAAAGATGCCCTCTTCACTGCCCATCACCTACCCTCCCATCCCTCCCACCCCCCATCAACCCTCAGTTTGTTCTCAGTTTTTAAGAGTCTCTTATGCTTTGGCTCTCTCTCCCACTCTAACCTCTTTTTTTTCTTTTTTTTCCTTCCCCTCCCCCATGGGTTTCTGTTAAGTTTCTCAGGACCCACATGAGAGTGAAAACATATGGTATTTGTCTTTCTCTGTATGGCTTATTTCACTTAGCATCACACTCTCCAGTTCCATCCACGTTGCTACAAAAGGCCATATTTCATTCTTTCTTATTGCCACGTAGTACTCCATTGTGTATATAAACGACAATTTCTTTATCCATTCATCAGTTGATGGACATTTAGGCTTTTTCCACAATTTGGCTATTGTTGAGAGTGCTGCTATAAACATTGGGGTAAAAGTGTCCCTATGCATCAGTACTCCTGTATCCCTTGGGTAAATTCCTAGCAGTGCTACTGCTGGGTCATAGGGTAGGTCTATTTTTAATTTTTTGAGGAACCTCCACACTGTTTTCCAGAGAGGCTACACCAGTTTGCATTCCCACCAACAGTGCAAGAGGGTTCCCGTTTCTCCACATCCTCTCCAGCATGTATAGTCTCCTGATTTGTTCATTTTGGCCATTCTGACTGGCGTGAGGTGATATCTGAGTGTAGTTTTGATTTGTATTTCCCTGATGAGGAGCGACGTTGAGCATCTTTTCATGTGCATGTTGGCCATCTGGATGTCTTCTTGAGAGAAGTGTCTATTCATGTTTTCTGCCCATTTCTTCACTGGATTATTTGTTTTTCGGGTGTGGAGTTTGATGAGCTCTTTATAGATTTTGGATACTAGCCCTTTGTCTGATATGTCATTTGCAAATATCTTTTCCCATTCCGTTGGTTGTCTTTTAGTTCTGTTGATTGTTTCCTTTGCTGTGCAGAAGCTCTTTATCTTCATGAGGTCCCAATAGTTCATTTTTGCTTTTAATTCCCTTGCCTTTGGGAATGTGTCAAGTAAGAAATTGCTACGGCTGAGGTCAGAGAGGTCTTTTCCTGCTTTCTCCTCTAGGGTTTTGATGGTTTCTTGCCTCACATTCAGGACCTTTATCCATTTTGAGTTTATTTTTGTGAATGGTATAAGAAAGTGGTCCAGGTTCATTCTTCTGCATGTTGCTGTCCAGTTCTCCCAGCACCATTTGTTAAAGAGACTGTCTTTTTTCCATTGGATATTCTTTCCTGCTTTGTCAAAGATTAGTTGGTCATACTTTTGTGGGTCTAGTTCTGGGGTTTCTATTCTGTCATTGGTCTATGTTGTTTTTGTGCCAATACCATGCTGTCTTGATGATTACAGCTTTGTAGTAGAGGCTAAAGTCTGGGATTGTGATGCCTCCTGCTTTGGTCTTCTTGTTCAACATTACTTTGGCTATTCGGGGTCTTTTGTGGTTCCATATGAATTTTAGGATTGCTTGTTCTAGCTTTGAGAACTAGAAGCTATTTTGATTGGGATTGCATTGAATGTATAGATAGTTTTGGGTAGTATTGACATTTTAACAATATTTATTCTTCCAATCCATGAGCATGGAATGTTTTTCCATTTCTTTATATGTTCTTCAATTTCCTTCATAAGCTTTCTATAGTTTTCAGCATACAGATCTTTTACATCTTTGGTTAGGTTTATTCCTAGGTATTTAATGATTCTTGATGCAATTGTGAATGAGATCTGTTTCTTTATTCTGTTGCTTCATTATTAGTGTATAAGAATGCAACTGATTTCTCTACATTAATTTTGTATCCTGCAACTTTGCTGAATTCATGTATCAGTTCTAGCAGACTTTTGGTGGAGTCTATTGGGTTTTCCATGTATAATATCATGTCATCTGCAAAAAGTGAAAGCTTGACTTCATCTTTGCCAATTTTGATACCTTTGATTTCCATTCATTGTCTGATTGCTGATGCTAGAACCTCCAACACTATGTTAAACAACAGCAGTGAGAGTGTACATCCCTTTTGTGTTCCTGATCTCAGGGAGAAAGCTCTGTTTTTCCCCATTGAGGATGATATTAGCTGTGGGCTTCTTATAAATGGCTTTTATGATGTTTAAGTATGTTCCTTCTATCCCAACTTTCTCGAGGGTTTTTATTAAGAAAGGATGCTGAAGTTTGTCAAACGCTTTTTGTGCATCGATGGACAGGATCATATGGTTCTTATCTTTTCTTTTATTAATGTGATGTATCACGTTGATTGATTTGCGAATGTTGAACCAGCCCTGTAGCCCAGGAATGAATCCCACTTGATCATGGTGAATAATTCTTTTTATATGCTGTTGAATTCGATTTGCTAGTATCTTATTGAGAATTTTTGCATCCATATTCATCAGGGATGTTGGCCTGTAGTTCTCTTTTTTTACTGGGTCTTTGTCTGGTTTAGGAATCAAACTAATTCTGGCTTCATAGAATGAGTCTGGAAGTTTTCCTTCCCTTTCTATTTTTTGGAATAGCTTGAGAAGGATAGGTATTATCTCTGCTTTAAATGTCTGGTAGAATTCCCCTGGGAAGCTATCTGGGACTTGACTCTTATTTGTTGGGAGATTTTTGATAACCAATTCAATTTCTTCGCTGGTTATAGGTCTGTTCAAGCTTTCTATTTCTTCCTGTTTGGGTTTTGGAAGTGTGTGGGTGTTTAGGAATTTGTCCATTTCTTCTAGGTTGTCCAGTTTGTTGGCGTATAATTTTTCATAGTATTCCCTGATTATTTCTGAGGGATTGGTTGTAATAATTCCATTTTCATTCATGATTTTATCTATTTGGGTCATCTCCCTTTTCTTTTTGAGAAGCCTGGCTAGAGGTTTATCAATTTTGTTTATTTTTTCAAAAAACCAACTCTTGGTTTCATTGATCTGCTCTACAGTTTTTTTAGATTCTATATTGTTTATTTCTGCTCTGATCTTTATTATTTCTCTTCTTCTGCTGGATTTGGGGTGTCTTTGCTGTTTTGCTTCTGTTTCCTTTAGGTGTGCTGTTAGATTTTGTATTTGGGATTTTTCTTGTTTCTTGAGATAGGTCTGGATTGCAATGTATCTTCCTCTCAGGACTGCCTTTGCTGCATCCCAAAACGTTTGGATTGTTGTATTTTCATTTTCATTTGTTTCCATATATTTTTTAATTTCTTCTCTAATTGCCTGGTTGACCCATTCATTCTTTAGTAGGGTGTTTTTTAACCTCGATGGTTTTGGAGGTTTTCCAGACTTTTTCCTGTGGTTGATTTCAAGCTTCATCACATTGTGGTCTGAAAGTATGCATGGTATGATCTCAATTCTTGTATACTTATGAAGGGCTGTTTTGTGACCCAGTATGTGATCTATCTTGGAGAAGGTTCCGTGTGCACTCGAGAAGAAAGTACATCTGTTGCTTTGGGATGCAGAGTTCTAAATATATCTGTCAAGTCCATCTGATCCAGTGTATCATTCAGGGCCCTTGTTTCTTTATTGATCCTGTGTCTAGATGATCTATCCAATGTTGTAAGTGGAGTATTAAAGTCCCCTGCAATTACCACATTCTTATCAATAAGGTTGCTTATGTTTGTGATTAATTGTTTTATATATTTGGGGGCTCCCGTATTCGGCACATAGACATTTATAATTGTTAGCTCATCCTGATGGATAGACCCTGTAATTATTATATAATGCCCTTCTTCATCTCTTGTTACAGCCTTTAATTTGAAGTCTAGTTTGTCTGATATAAGTATGGCTAGTCCAGCATTCTTTTGACTTTCAGTAGCATGATAGATAGTTCTCCATCCCCTCACTTTCAATCTGAAGGTGTCCTCAGGTCTAAAATGAGTCTCTTGTAGACAGCAAATAGATAGGTCTTGTTTTTTTTTTCCATTCTGATATCCTATGTCTTTTGGTTGGCGCATTTAGTCCATTTACATTCAGTGTTATTATTGAAAGATATGGGTTTAGAGTCATTGTGATGTCTGTAGGTTTCATGCTTGCAGTGATGTCTCTGGTACTTTGTCTCACAGGATCCCCTCTAGGATCTCTTGTAGGGCTGGTTTAGTGGTGATGAATTCCTTCAGTTTTTGTTTGTTTGGGAAGACCTTTATCTCTCCTTCTATTCTAAATGACCGACTTGTTGGATAAAAGATTCTCGGCTGCATATTTTTTCTGTTCATCACATTGAAGATTTCCTGCCATTCCTTTCTGGCCTGCCAAATTTCAGTAGACATATCCGTCATGAGTCTTATCAATCTCCCTTTAAATGTTAGAGCATGTTTATCCCTAGCTGTTTTCAGAATTTTCTCTTTATCCTTGTATTTTGCCGGTTTCACTATGATATGTCGTGCAAAAAATCAATTCAGGTTGCATCTGAAGGGAGTTCTCTGTGCCTCTTGGATTTCAATGCCTTTTTCCTTCCCCAGATCAGGGAAGTTCTCAGCTATGATTTCTTCAAGTACACCTTAAGCACCTTTCCCTCTCTCTTCCTCCTCTGGAATCCCAATTATGCATACATTATTTCGCTTAATTATGTCACTTAGTTCTCTAAGTCTCCCCTCATACTCCTGGATTTTTTTATCTCTCTTTCTCTCAGCTTCTTCTTTTTCCATAATTTTATCTTCTAATTCACCTATTTTCTCCTCTGCCTCTTCAATCCGAGCTGTGGTCACCTCCATTTTATTTTGCAGCTCATTTATAGCATTTTTTAGCTCCTCCTGTTTCTTAGTCCCTTGATCTCTGTAGCAATAGATTCTCTGCTGTCATTTTCTGTTATATTGCTTAAATCGTTTTTGATCAATTCGTTAGCTGTTGCTACTTCCTGGAGTTTCTTTTGAGGAGAATTCCTCCGTTTCGTCATTTTGGATAGTCCCTGGAGTGGCGTGGAACTGCAGGGCTCTTCCTCTGTGCTGTCTGGAGTAACTTGTGTTGGTGGGCGGGGCCGCAGTCAGTCCTGATGTCTGCCCCCAGCCCACTGCTGGGGCCACACTCAGACTGGTGTGTACCTTATCTTCCCCTCTCCCAGGGGCAGGACTCACTGTGGAGTGGTGTGGCCTCTGTTCGGGCTACTTGCACACTACCAGTCTTGTGGTGCTGTTTCAATGGGATCTGGCGTATTAGCAGGGGTGGATCTACAAGGCGCACAGGGGCTGGAGGGGTAGGCTCAGCTCACTTTGCCTTTGGTGGTCCGCTTAGGGAGGGACCCTGTGGCACCGGGAGGGAGGCAGACCCATTGGAGGGATGGATCCGCAGAAACACAGCGTTGGGTGTTTGCATGGTGCAAGCAAGTTCCGTGACAGGAACTGGCTTCCTTTGGGATTTTGGCTGGGGGAAGGGCGAGGGAGATGGCGCTTCCCAGTGCCTTTGTTCCCCACCAAGCTGAGCCCCGTCCTCCTGGGCTCAACAACTCTCCCTCCAGCTCTCCGAGAAGAGCTGTTGACTTATAACGTTCCAGGTGTTAAGTCCCACTGGTTGTCAGAACACACTCCGTCCAGTCCCTCCACTTTTGCAAGCCAGACTTGGGGGCTCTGCCTTGCCGGGTGTGCTGGCTGCCCCTCCACTGCCCTGGCTCCCTCCCCCCAGTCTGTGTAGTGCGCATCGCCTCTCTGCCCTTCCTACCCCCTTCCGTGGGCCTCTCGGTCTACACTTGGCTCCAGAGAGTCCGTTCTGCTAGTCTTCTGGTGGTTATCGGGGTAAATTAGGCAGATGTGGGTGGAATCTAAGCGATCAGCAGGACGCGGTGAGCCTAGCATCGTCCTTTGCCGCCATCTTCCTGCCCTCTTCCACAGTTGACTTTTTATAGCAAAAAGTAGATAACTTGTATTTAAGTTTGACACTCTTTAAGGTATTTTGCCAAAAGATAACCAATAAATTTCTTTTTGTGTGTGTGTGTTTAATTATTTATTTTTGAGAGGGAGACAGAGAATCCTAAGTAGTCTCCGTGCTAGCAGCACAGGACCTGATGCGGGGCTCAAACTCACGAACCGTGAGATCATGACCTGAGTCCAAATCAAGACTCAGATACTTAACCAACTGAACCACCTAGGCACTCCTATAACCAGTAAATTTCTGTATGATACAGAAGATGTTATGGTCCCTTTTGATCTCATTACTAAATTTTGAAAAAATGTGTTAAAGGCCTGTTTTTAAAGTCTTTAATCACATATGTGTACAGAAGACTGTATAGCTCTTAAGTACAATTTTAAAGATAATTATAAAGCCAATACCTGTACAACCAACACCAAGGTCTAGATATAACAGCACCTCATATGTTCCTCATATGTCTTTCACCAAACACTCTTCCTTCCTCTGTAGGTAAACACTCTTCTCCCATTTGTGTGACCATTTCCCTACTTTTCATTATTTATTGTCTCTGTATCCCTAAAATACTGAAACCAGTTTTACATTTTTGTAGACTTCATGTAAATGAGATCATACTGTATGTATTATTTTGGAATTTTTGTTTATAATTTTCACCCAAGTTGTGTGTAACAATAGTTCTTTCCAGTGCTTTCTGGCATTTCATTCTATGAGTATCTGCAGTTTATGTATACATTCTACTGTTGTTGGACATTTGAGTTGTCTCCAGTGTGGAGATCTTACAAATAGCATTCCTATAAACATTAGTCTATGTGTATTTAGCATACATGTGCAAGAACTTCTCTAGGATAAATTCCTGGGAGTGCACTTGCTTGGTAGTGGTGTGTGTGTATATTCAACTTAACTGGATAATGCCAAACTCTTTTCTACAGGAATTCTATCAGTTTACATTTCCACTATATTGTATAACAGTTTCCATTATCTCCTACTAGTGCTTGGTATTGTCAGATTTTAAAATTATAGCAATTTATAATTTTAAAATTATAGCAATGGAATCTCATGTTTTCTTACAAGAGAATGAAGCCATTCATGGGATTACAGGTGATTGTGTTTGTTATGCTTTTTTTATACTTTGTAGACTATTTACACATACCTCTTTAGCTACCACTCCATTTCTTTTGTTCCTTTTTACAGAAGACTCTTTGCAAGGATTATTTATACTCATCGTATCCAGTTTTTCTCTTGATCCCAATTCAGACAGGCTTTTGCCCTTACTACTCCACTGAGACTACTCATATCAAAGTCACTGGTGGTCATTTCATTGATCAGTTCCCATCTCATTTGTCTTTGCAGTAGCACTTGACACAATCATTCTGCCTGAAAAATTTTTAATTGGTTTGAGGATAACTCAAATTAACCAGATTAACACCCTAAGTTGATTTTTATACAGGTTGCTTCTCATTTTGTACAGTATTTGATACTTTGATTACTCCCTCCATCATTTCTCCCCCCAAGTTTTATTTTAAATACTTTAAATGTACAGAAAAGTTGAAAGAATTATCCCCATAATTTTTCATTCACTTTTTTTCTGATTATAAAGGTAATACAAGTTTCAATGGTTGTAGTATGGTTATATAAGATGTCATTGTAGAACCTGAGTGGAGTGTTAATGGGAATACTTTCTGTACTATATTTCTAACTTCTATATGACTCTAATTTATTTCAAAATAATGGGGCATTTGGCTGGCTCAGTTGGTAAGTGTGCGACTCTTGATGTTGGAATCATGAGTTTGAGCCCCACGTTGGGGATAGTTTACTTGAAAAAATTATTTCAAAATAAACTTTTTTGTAAAGTGTTACACCATACTTTACTCATCGTATTCTAATGAGCTTTTAATTTTTTTTTAATAGTTGTGTATTTTTTGAGGCAGAGAGACAGAGAGACAGAGTGTGAGTGGAGGAGGGGCAGAGAGAGAGAGGAAGACACAGAATCCGAAGCAGGCTCTAGGGTCTGAGCTGTCAGCACAGAGCCCAACGTGGGGCTCGAACCCACAAGCTGTGAGATCATGAGAGCCACCCAGGTGCCCTGTAATGAGCTTTCACAATATGCCATGTACTATTCTGTGCCCTGAGAATATAAGAGTGACCAAATTGACTAAAGTCCCTCCTCTTGTAGATCTTAATTTACTGGAGGCAATAAAATATATTTACCAATAATAAATAAATATATATTGTGTTGGGGAGTATAAATGCTAAGGAGATCTTGTAAAGCAGAGAAGATCTATGAAATGACAAGGGTAAAGAACTGGGTTGAAATTTTAGCTATGCTGTCAAGGGTAGCTAAATACCTTACTCCACAAGTGAGGAAAGACCTGAAAGAAGAAGCCATGCAGGTATTTAGGGAAAGGCCTTCAGAGGCTTTGTTTTTACCTGAAATTACTAACAAAGATCCTGGAGCAGGTGTTTGTTTATAGTGTTTCAGGAACTGTGAAGAGGCTGGTGTGATTAGTATGGTAAGCATTGAAGTCTAAGAGATGCAATGGGTGGGAGAGTTTGGCTAAGTCAGTTGAGTGTCTGACTCTTAATTTTGGCTCAGTTCATGATCCCAGAGTAATGGGATCAAGCCCTGCTTGATTCTGCTTAAGATTTTCTCTCTCTCTCTCTCTCTCTGTCTCTGTCTCTCTCTCTCTGTCTCTCTCACTCTCTGACTCTCTGCTCCACTCATGCTTCCTCTCTCTCTCAAAAAAAAAAAAAAAAAAAATTCAGACTGGAGATAGTTTGAGTGCCATCAGCCTATGCATGATATTTAAATTTATGTGACTAGATGAGACCACCAAGACCATGACTCTAGATAGAGAAGAAAAAATGCCACTGGATTAAACTCTGGGTTACTCTGATATTTGAGGGTTGGAATTAGAGAAGGAATCAGCAGAAGAGTCTGAGACTGGGGGTTCTTCCCTTTTGGATCATATCCTTCATTGGCATGTGAGGTCTTCTGTGTCCTGGCCCATGTTTGCCTTATATATTACCACTTTTCCCACTACTTACAGTTTTCAAAAACACATCATGCTCTCTCTCCTTGTTCTTTCTACGTGTTCTTACATATTTTTTGGAAACACTATTTCTTTCCTACTTTTTCCCATATCTGTCTACCTCTGTATCTTTTAGGATTCACCTCAGGTGTTACTTCCTTAGTGGTCTGCCAGACATGGGTTAGCTTCTCCTTCTGTTTGATCACACAGTACACTGCACGTACCCAACACCACACAAGTCTGTCCACTCTTTCTTGCTCCCACTGTTTTTCATGAGCACTCACTCTCTTTTTCTATTTTTCCCCCTGGACTGGGATTGCTTACTTACCTGTCTCCTCCAGCAGATTATGATCCTTCAGTTTCTATGTCTTAGTTATTATTAAATGTTTAGAACTATGCTTAACTATGCTTGGTTGGCACTTAAATAATATTTAATAAATTTTGAAAACCAGTACAAAATAATTAACCATAGTAGAGAAGATCCTTAGGCTCAGCCTTTGGTAATATTGAGTGAAACTGGAATGTAGAGCAGGATTTTTGTGGAAAAGGATGTTGTATAAGCACCAGGGAAAGCGAGAAACACATCAGCAAGTTGGAGGTTACCAATATTTTTGTTGTAGCAGCAAGAAATTTCTAGGTACAGTGACTTGATTAACTTCTTTTCTGTCTTCATTGAAAATCTGCCTGTCAGACATAGCATTTTACCAAGGAGGAAGAAACAAGTACTGTGGGTTCATTATTTTGAATGTTTATTTGCTTGAGATTTTTAAATACTTGATTCCCTTTTCATTTTTTAACAAACTACCCCAATTTGGCAGGTGTTGGAAGGCTTCAGCTTTCATGGAGATGTGAATAAAGGAACAAACAGCTTTATGTCATAGGTCTTCACATTGAGTATGAACCTTAAAAGTCAAGGAATTGTTATTAACTTTCAGAGGAGTATAACTGGTCAGTAGAAGGGTGGAGACAGATTTAAAAGCCAAAAGTTTTTAAGGAATGTAAGGAGTGGAACCTAGAAAAGGTGTTAGGTAGAAATAACATTTCTCTGTTTATAAGTTTGTTAAATGAATATATGGGATTTTGAGTCACATTTCTAAATATTTTAAAAATTTTGCTGAATGTTTAAGGTACTTTTTTTCTGTAGCATAACCATAAATATTTATAAGGTAAAACAAATATAACTTCTACATGAAATGTCATAATTTATTTTCGCTGTGATACAGTTGAGCTACACTTCAAATGGGAAGTAATACTGATAGGGAGCAATCATGTGAAACTGTGTTCAAAAGAAAAAACCCAAATTTCAAAAGTATTTAATTCTTAATACTGTTCTCTGTATAATACTAATTTTAAAAATGTTTTCAGATCCAACTAAAGTTCAATTTAGAAATGTAATGTATATTTTTTGCTCTCAGATGAAGCTTTAACATATGTTTCTAATAATTTAGTTAAGATATGCTGAGTTGGATATTTTTAAAGAGAATCTGTTTTGAAAAGATTCCAAAATATTTGTTTGAACAGGCACTCAGCATCTCGATGAAAACTGTTGGAAAAGAAAAACTTTCAGAGTCATTCTGCTCTCAGAGTACCCAAGCCAACTAAACTGGTACAGTTAACACTTTTGTTAGATGCCAGAAGCCAAAAAATGTAGCACTTCCTGGACTGCTTTTCAGCAAGGCCTTCAAGCCAATTTAGTGGTTGATATTAATACCATTGAATTTTCAGAGTAAGAAGCTACAAGTAGAATATTTATACTTTTCTATCACTACCATTCTTGTTAGTTTCTTTTAGTAATCCTTGATTAGTTGCATTCTCTCCTTTATGTTGACTTTAAGCTATAGTTCTTTCTTGAACTTTGCGGGATATCATTCTTACAAAACAAGAAATGAATGCTCTGTAGATTGTGACCCCAGGTATGATTAAACTGTTTCCTGGACATAAATATTTTACATTGCTTTTTAGTACTACTGATGCAGTAGATATGCAAATTATATAAAATACCATAGTGCTTTGGGAGGATTGGTAGTTACCTCAGACTACCAAGTAGGGATAGTTTATTCAGCCTTTGACTGTTTCATTTTCTTTATATCCCCTTCATATTTATTGACATCGCTTAGTTCACTTAGTAATGATATGCTTAGTGTAGATATAATGTCACGTTGATCTCCATATCCATATTATTTGCTCTAGTAAGTGCTCTTCTTTAAGATATTTGGTGTATTGAATTGGAGAGTACCTGTCCTACTTAGGTGCTGTGGTGGAGAATAAATAGCAAAAGGAAGATTCAGAGATTCTGTATACTAACTAGAGAGACAAGATTAAATTTAACATCTATACTACGATTTCTCTTATAGCTAGTAGTTGGAAAAAATAGCAGAAACTAAAATTTCAGTCACTTGGTTTTTCAGGTGATTCCACAGGACCAGATTAACTGTCTCCACAAATGACTAGCATAAATTTTAAGCTTCTTTCAGAACTATAAATATAGAAGAGTTATATGGAACCAGAGAAATCTAGTTTTTTTTTCCTTCATTACTTGGATCTGTATGTAATCTGAAATAGCATATTACATGCAGTTTGGGGCACAGTATCATTTGTGACTTTGAGGGATCTGAGAGTCAGTGGAGGAAAGCAGTCCTTTTCATGCTACTCTGCCTGGTCTTTCTGTTTTGGAGTCCATTACTGGAAGCTTAGAAAGCAAATGAAAGGAGTTTTGTTAGGAACTGGCAGGGTTAATGACTGAAAATGATGATTGAAAACCAGAATCTACAGTTAATTGGGACACAGTTATGGGAAGGGAGTATACACATAAATAATAACATAATAGGATTTGTTACCGAAATCCAAGAGAAGTAGAATGAGGCAAAATATCTCTGGTGTCTTGATGTTCCATTTGACAGTACTTTGGATAAGTTTCACAAGGGAGATGGTTGAGATCACTTATCTGTATTTTATTTGTCATAGGAAGTAACATTGGCCCGCAAAGAAGGAATAGAGACTGTTGAGTAGAAGAACATTTATGTCAGTAATTTCTCTGATTTAGTGCCAAAAGCCTTTTGAGAGAATATTCAAAGTTGTGTGGATCTAAATTTCATTGTTGAAAACTGACAGCTGCTATATTTATTTTTAATAATTGATTGAAGCTCTTTCTGTTATGTCTCCTCTATTGCTAAATTCCTAAAGACTAGAAAAGAGTGTTTATGATAGTATTAGGAGACAAAAGCTTTATTCTGTGGATTGGATAATGCTTCTTTTGTAAAATTTTCTTTTCCCACCAAAAGTGAGAAGTGAATGTCTTGCGGTGGTGCATCTCATTTCTAATGGAGGACAAGAAGTTATTTTCTTCAATGGCTGACTTCCAGAATTTCTGCCTGAATGTTCTTTGTCAAGTGTATATTCCCTTCTCTAGGCCTTTCTATATAGAGCCCACAAACATCGTCAATGTGAATGATGTCATTCAGAGGGTTAGCGACCATGCCTCTGCCATGAACAAGAGGATTCATTACTACAGCCGGCTCACCGCTCCTGCAGACAAGGCACTGGTAAGGGGAAAAACATGGCTAATTGTCTAAGGTTACATTGAAATGAACAGTGAACAGCATAAGCCAGGGGAACTCCCAGTGATTGAATTTTTTGCTGGCCATATTCCAAGGATGGCATCATGGAAAGTCAAGATAGTAATTAACACATGTCTTACATCTCAGGCTAGTTCATTCTTATCTAGCATAACTTAGAGATTTGGAACAACCTCTCTATGTTGACAATAGCCTAAGAGATTTGTTGGATTAAATTCTGCTAGTCCCCAGTCCTAAGAGCTCTTTGGAGGACAAACTACTTCTGAAATACTTGACGTTATTGATTAAAAACATAAATAATAACAAGTCTGGTTGGTCTGTTCAGTTTTTAAGTTTGAAGCTACGAGGGAAAGATGTTTTTAGAAATTTTCTGCAGGAATGGGAAACTGAAATACATGCAAACGTATAATATTTTTACTATTTAGCACTGTCCTTTTGTAGATAAAATACATAGGTCAAAGAGCAGATTTTAAACATTTTAGGCTTTGTGGGCCCCATACAGTTACATATTCTTCACTTTTATTTTATGACCATTATAAATATAAAAACCATTCTTAGCAAAGGGGCTGCAAAAAATTGGTTTGAAGGCCAGATTTGACCCATGGACTATAGTTGTTGACTCTTGATCTTCTAAAATCTATATTATTTTAGGATCAGAAACATATTGGAAATAATTTGTTTGCTTATAAGAATTATCATATATGAGATATTCGGAATCTTAAAGCTTAAAGAAAAATGGAAATTTTAGATATTTACTAAAGGGCAATGAGGGGCGCCTGGGTGGCTCAGTCAGTTGAGCGTCTGACTCTTGATTTCGGCTCAGGTCATGATCTCACAGTTTGTGGGTTCGAGCCCCATGTCGGGCTCTGTGCTGACAGCACGGGTCCTGCTTGGGATTCTCTCCCTCCATCTCTCTCTCTCTCTCTGTTCCTCGGCTTGCTTTCTCTCTCTCTTCCAATCTCAAAATAAATAAACATTTAAAAAATAAATAAATAAAAATAAAGGGCAATGATTAGGATATCACTTGAACATAGATATCTCACTAAAGCCTTCTGAGGTATTACGATCTCCTTTTGTATAGCCAAAATAAGGACATCCCACATATTCTGAGTGGTGTCATTTTTTTTCCCCAATTTTTTCACTTTTTCCTCCCCCAGGCATTTATATCAGTAGTTACAGTAAAGTCTTAGTTCTATAACAGAATTATCTCAGCCCTCTGTGGAGTAGAAGTAATCTGGTATCTCTGGGTCTAATTCAGACCTCCTAGGGGTTCTGCTTGTGGAAGCAAAGTTCAGAGATACTGACTGGGCCAGTCTAGGCCTGAATGGACATTGCTTGCCTGGAAATTAAGTCAGCATTGTACACCAAATTGAATACCTTTTGTTAACTGACAGTGAAATAACTCTAAATCAAAGTATATAAACAGCGGTCAACAGAGATTAAAAGGTAACAGTGTGATATGACCATTTTTAATGAATATATGTATACATCCATGCTCATTTTCTGAGAATTCCAAAATTATTTTTCTTAAAAGATTTTTAAGGGCAAAACAATGTGAAGCCGTAAGTGTCAGGATTTTATAGAATTAAACCTTTTATTTCTGAAAATTTCCTCATTTACCTTAATATTTTTATTCTAAAATCAGGAAGAGAAGAAAATTGTTTGGCTGCCAACATCTCCTAGATCCTTGTTAATAAAAGCAGGGCCTGCACAAGCCAGCAGTATTGGCATCACTGAGAATTTACTAAAAATACAGAATCTATTCTTTACTCCAGACTTACTGAATCATAATCTGTGCTTAACAATATCCCTGTGTCAATCACAGGAAAATTCAAGTTTGAAAAGCACTGCCCTAGATTACTCTCAGAGTGTGGGATCCAATTCTCCATTTTTTCTGTAATTCCTAAGAGTTGGGAACTTCTTTTTTTTTTTTTTTTTTAATGTTTATTTATTTTTGAGGGAGAGAGAGAGACATATAACATGAGTAGGGGAGGGGCAGAGAGGGGAGACGCAGAATCCCATGCAGGCTGCAAGCTGCAGGCTCCAGGCTCCAGGCTCTGAGCTGTTAGCATGACTTGACCTGAAGTCAGATGCTTAACTGACTGAGTCACCCAGGGACCCCAAGAATTTGCAACTTCTTAACTTCTCTAGCGTGTAATCCTGCCCCCTATAACTTTTGATTTTCACTTTTTCTGACCTTTGCTCATGGTTTATCTCCTGACTGATGCAAGCATGGCCCTTCCCCTTTTTCTTTTTTATTCCCAGGAGGAATGAGGATAAAAGAGAAGGCAACAAACCCATTTCCATATATGCCTTTTCATTCTTAAGTAGGCTTAATACTCAGTGTAGAGCCAAATGCAGGGCTTGAACTCATGACCCTCAGATTAAGAGTTGGATGCTTAACAGACTGAGCCACCCAGGTGCCCCTCCATAAATGCCTTTTTATTTCTCAGAAGTAGTTGTTTCCAAAGCCACACCAGGCATAACATTTGAGACATTCTTTTCCTACAAGATACCACGAATCATATGCATAAATAGAGAATGATTCGACACTTTCTTTTTGCACCAGTCCATATCTTGTCTTACTACTGAGGCCCAGTGTTCCATCACTTCCTTGACATCTTCCCCAACTATTCTAGTCCCCGTTAATTTTTTGTCATTCCTTCCATATAGTATCCCACACTTAATTTTTTTTTTTTTATCTCTGATAGCTTTATCTGATTGCTTCATGTATCTTCCAGCTGGAATTTAAGCTTCTTAAAGTTGTGGACTGTATTTTTTTTCTTGAACACTAAACTTAGCACAAAGTTGTAAATTTACTTACTAGGTGCTGAATATAAAAGATTGTTGATTTATGCCAGACAGCTCCTATGTCTTTAACTACTGTACTACTATATATAGGACTGCATATTCTCAAGAGCTATTCTCAGGGAGATGGGCATAGTTATACCAGAGTACTGTAATATCTTCCCTCCATAGGGAGGTAGAATTCAGAATATGTATGAGGGGGCAAGGTGGGAGCTATGTGTATAGGAAATATATTATCTGTTCAGTCGTCTGTGTGCTTTCAAACTCTCTTAGCTCCTTCCCTCTTGCTTACATACTCCATCTTTAAGAATTCTTGCTTTGCCTTTCCTTAGGCTGTGTTAGCTCACCTTTTTTTTCTTCTGCTTTTTAAATGCTTTAGTAAGCATTTAAAAGAATGGTCTATATTTATTTTTCCATTGTTTATCTTCTATTGACTCTCAATTCTTTTTTTTTTTTAATTCAAGGTAGTTAACATACAGTATAGTCTTGACTTCATAAGTAGAACCCAGTGATTGATCTCTTACATATGACAACCAATGCTCATCCCAACAAGTGCCCTTCTTAATGTCCATCACCCATTCACCCCATCCTCCCATCCACTTCCTCTCCAGCAACCCTCAGTTTGTTCTCTGTATTTAAGAGTCTTTTATGGTTTGCCTCCCTCTCTATTTTTATCTTATTTTTCCTTCCCTTCCCCATGATTATCTATTGTGTTTCTCAAATTTCACATAGGAGTAAAATCATACAACATCTGTCTATGATTGACTTATTTCGCTTAGCATACTCTCTAGTCCCATCCACATTGTTGCAAATGGCAAGATTTCATTCTTTTTTTATCACAGAGTAGTATTCCAGTGTGTGTGTGTGTGTGTATACACCGCCTCTTTAATCCATTCATCAGTCACTGGACATTTGGGCCCTTTTCGTAATTTGGCTATTGTTGATAGCACTGCTATAAACGTTGGGGTGCACATGCCCCTCAAATCAGCAGTTTTGTATCCTTTGGATAAATACCTAATAGTGCAATTGCTGGGTCATAGGGTAGTTCTGTTTTTAATTTTTTGGCTTTCAATTCTTTATAATTTGAGTTCCCTACCTACCTCTTTGGTAAAACCAGTCTCACAGAGGAGTTCAGTGGCCACTTGACTCTTGAAATTCCCCTAACCTAAGGTCCAAATCTCCTCTATCTAGAATTCTTTAATCTCAGTCTTTGCTGACTCTTCTTTATTTCTCATGAAAATAAATAGAAAAATATTTTGGCAGTTGTGTATTTTTAAGAATTCATTCTCATTTCACATGAACGGTTTATTATATTCTTGAAACTCTTTTCCTTTAGATCTACTATATTTGGAAAGGATTTTTTATGTTAATAAATCAGAAATACGTGTTTATTTGTTCATGATACTTAGAAATGTGTCTAGAGTCAGGTAATCTGATGTATAGAAAATATCCTGTTTTGCACATTTACTGGTTCTAACATTTCTCTGTGTTTCTTCTCTTACTAGATTGCTCCAGATCATGTAGTTCCAGCTCCAGAAGAGTGCTATGTATATAGTCCATTGGGTTCTGCTTATAAACTCCAAAGTTACACTGAAGGATATGGTAAAAACACCAGTTTAGTAACCATGTGAGTAAACTTAATTTTTGGAGCATTACTTAAACTATAAATAAATGAAAATTACTGGTTATTTTAATTTTTGTCTTAATTAAGATATTTGAATAGTTAAACTCCTTATTTTTACTGCTGTTACTCTGTGTTTTCAGTTTTATGATTTGGAATACCATGATGGGAACATCTATACTAAGTATTCCTTGGGGCATGAAACAGGTAATATAATTTTTCAGCATGCTTTTTGCCTGAATTTTTTTCTCTTCATATTGTAAGCTTTATAATAAAGGTTTTAATAAATCTACGTAAAATTTATTAAAGAAAATAGGTAATTATACTTAATTTTACATTGTCAGGTTTTTATCATAATTGTTTAAAGTAACATAATATGGTTGCATATGAATTTATTCTAACATGATATATGTTCTTTTTGTGTTTTTAAACAGGCTGGCTTTACTACTGGAATGTGTGTCATCATGCTGATGGGCATTTTAACACTTTATTGCTGCTATAGAGTAGTGAAATCACGAGCTATGATATGTAAGAGTTTGCCATGATAAAAATAGAGTAGCTATTTGGGTATTAATAAGTATTTCCTGTTACAGTAGATCATTAATGTGTACATTCCATGTGTGTGTTAACTATTTTGTGCCTAAAGATTTACTTGTCTTATTCATAGCATTCAGCTGAACTGATAAGTCAGTGAATTAGTGACTGCCTTTAAATTCAGAGAGGTTTGTAATTCTTTGCAGAATGCATTTACTTTGGTGCTAATTTCCTCATAAGAATAATTTTAAAGGTCATCTTTTAAAAATAAAGTCTTTTTCAGAACTAAATTGAGAATTCTATGATTCTTAACAGTTAATGGTAACTTTTGATCTATCCCTACCAAGAGATCTAAATGTTGGAATTCCTTAAAACTAGAAAATGTAACTAGAAAAATATGAAAATATGAACGTGTCCTTTGTAGTGAATTTGCAAAGTTTATTTATACGTTGCCTCTATTCATCTATAAATTCTGGATCAGAGAAATACCATTTTACATTGTTTTAAAATAGTTTAGGACTGAAATAGACATATATTGTTTCAGTGAATCTTAGCAATTCTAAGTCAAGAGACCAGATTTTGCCTTCAATTTTTTTTGGTGGGGAGGGGGTCTCTTAAGCACTGGTATATTTTCTCTTAATTTTATTTATTTATCCCAATCCCATTTATCCACAAGTCTCTTGGTGTTCTTATAGATCTGCTAAGTGCTATATATGACGTAAGCGTTAGCCTTTTGGCTGTTATTTCATGTCAATTTCTTTTCCATTCAACAATTTAATGGCTTTAGTGTTATATGAGTTTGTTTATATCTGCCTGTCTTTTCCATTGTAATTTCTTTCTTCATTTGATAGAAAAGGGTAACCTTTCAGTGTCTGTTTTTACATTGTCTTCTAACTTTTCTGTTATTTAATTTTTTAATTCTTAGCTCAATTGTCTGAAATTATCATGTGGTATAAAGTATGACTCAGGAAAATTTTATTCCATACTGTTATTTAAGTATGACAAATATTACTAGATAATATCTTCTGACTCTCACTGATGATTTTGTCTAGCCTTGATTTATCATTTGTTTTTATTAATTATATGATACTATAATCTATTTCTTATATTATCTATACTGTTTCATTGATCTATATTTCTTTTTTATGTGTTCTGTAGTTTTTTAAGTTTTTTATATGTTTTATTTATTTTTGAGAGAGTGAGAGGCAGAGCATGAGCAGGGGAGGGGCAGAAAGAGAGGAAGACACAGAATCCAAAGCAGGTACCAGGCTCTGAGCTGTCACCACAGAGCCTGATGTGGGGCTTAAACTCATGAACTGCATGATCATGACTTGAGCTGAGGTCAGACGCTCAACCAACTGAACCACTCAGGCGCCCCTTAATTTTTTTTTTAATGTTTATTTATTTTTGAGAGGGAGAGTGAGAGAGAGAGCATGCACGAGTGGGGGAAGGGCAGAGAAGAGTCAGAGGATCCAAAGCGGGCTCTGTACTGGCAGACAGAGCTCAGTATGGGGCTCAAACACACAAAGCGTGAGATCATGACCTGAGCTGAAGTTGGATGCTTAACTGACTAAGCCATCCAGGTGCCCCTGTTCTATAATGTTTTTATATGATTTAATATCTAATATTTGGTGGTGGAATATTCTTAATATTTTGTTAAATATTTTGAGTTAATTGAGGGAACACAAATTATGATTATGGGATGTATGATTAACATCTAATTTTATTCTTTCTTTTATGTTTATCTAGCATCAGTGGATACCACTACCTGGGAATATCCAGATGTCTGCAGATATTATTTTGGCTCCTTTGGACAGTGGTCAAGTCTCCTTTTCTCTTTGGTGTCTCTTATTGGAGCAATGATAGTTTATTGGGTGCTTATGTCTAATTTTCTTTTTAATACTGGAAAGTTTATTTTTAGTAAGTATCTATATCTTTAACATTAGTTACTTTTAGATACAGTAACTACTGAAATGTTTTAGTTTCAGCCTTAAATTCTGGACTTGGGATAAATAAAGCAAAAAGTCATTTTGTAATTCTGAAAAATATAGTTGATTCAGTTTGTTTTAATATCACAGATATACTTTTTATCCATTTATGAACTGTATATATATTTGTGCTTTCTATGTAAAAAGGATAAGGGATCTTTTTTGCCCCCTAGGTACAAATTTTTTCCCCCTTGGGAGCAATATTATTTCCACTGAAAAAACATGATCTATGCTTATATCCACTCTGCACCCCAATTAATTACTATCTTATATACAATTCTCTTTTTTACATAGAATTTAAATTCATAGAAACACGTAAATCTTAGCCGTATAATTTTGACAAATGAGTACATCCATGTAACCCACACCCCCTTCATGAAACCATTCCATCTTCCTAGAAAGTAGTGATAATATTTTTTTATTATAAAAATTCAAGTTATTTGTTGCTATTATAAAAGAACATAACTAATTTTTAGATGTTTATCTTGAATCTAGCAGATGTGTTGAACTCTTACTGATGCTAATTTTGTAGATTCACTTTGGATTTTCTGTTAAGATAGTTACCTCCTCCATGAGTAATGAAAACTTCCTAGCCAGTTATTACTTTCTAAGTGATTCATATGTGTATACATACATTTGTATTTATGTATGCCATACCCTTATATTTATATATGTATATACATACAAACACATACAACATATATATGTGTATATATATGTATATACACATATATATAGACATGCTTATCTTTTTCAAAGTATAAAGTTGTATAGATGCAGTGCTGGTAGACATCCTTATATTGTTCCTGTGGAAATCTTTCTGATGTCTCACCATTAAATATTATGTTTGTTGTGGGATATTGGTTACACCCTTTAGCAACTTAAAGATATTGCTGCCTATTATTTTCTTAAGCAGTTTTATTCATGTGTGTTGGATTTTATCAGATGCTCAATAATCTTGAGATGATCATAAAACTCTTCTTTAAATTGTTAATATGGTGAATTAAATGAATACATTTTGTAGTATTTAAGTCATTCTTAATATTCTGTTATAAACTTAGTTTAACAGTCATGATGTATATTTTTTAATTGCTTACTGGATTCAGTTTACTTTTGAAAGGAGTGTGGCTACTGTTTTATTTAGGACCTTTGTGTCTTTTCACAAGAGGTATTACCCTGTGTGTGTGTGTGCCTGTGTGTGTGTGTGTGTGTGTGTATTTTTTTTTTTTTTCTTTTCTCACACTGTCCTTGTTGAGACTTAGGGCTGCTGTAAAAATTACCGTGAACTTTTTGGCTTAAAACAAGAGAAATTTATTCTCTCAGAGTCCTGGCAACCAGAAGTCCAAAATTGAAGTGTCACTAGGGCTCCACTCCCTTTGAAGCCTTTAGGGAAAGCTCCTTCCTTGCCTCTCCTAGCTTCTGGTGAAGAAGCCATAAAATTCATTTATGGCTTACCCTAACCAATACAACCTTATCATCACTTGATTATATCTGCAAAGACCCTGTTTCCAAATAAGATCACATTCTAAGGTTCTTATGGGCATGGATTTGGGGGGAGACTCTTCAACCTAGTATACTCGGTATCAGGGTTTTACTAGCCTTATTTAAGTCTTTGGCATCACGATGTATATAAAGATTGATAACTTCCAATCTTATCACTAATAACCCTTGAAGATCGCATAAAAACCTAGAGCACTAAACTCCTCCTTTTATCTTGAGAAGCATACAGTGGAAGTGAAGATGAATAATTCACATACTTTACTTTATGACCTGAAAATCTAATCCAACATTTTTATCATCACTTTTTAATGCTTATTAAGATTATAAAAAATTAATATCAAACAGAATAAAGTAACAAGAAAACACATTCTTTACCCATTCTCTCATTAACTATAGAATAATATGAATGCTCAGATATCTGCATATGCTTTTGACTTTGCTACTTCCTTTGGTGTAATTTAGTGGTTCTTGTGAGTAATAATTACTGTATAACCGTCAGTCTATAAAAGCATGTAGTATACTTTCTAAAAACTTTAAGTGGTTCTCCTGATAATCTTGGCTATTATAAGTGTTGGTTTTCCCCTTCTTTATATAAGGTGTAACTATACTTACATATAAATTAGTGTGGGTAAAAGAAAACAGTTGTACAGTTTGATTCCAGGGCTTTAACTAAATTCTGATTTGTGGCTAGATTTTTTTTTTTTTTTTAATCCTCAATCGTGAAAATTTTCCATAGTGAGAACTCTGAAGTCAATGGCATCATTACTGTAAGTACAGAAAGCTGACAAAGGCGAAGCTGTGTTAACAATGAAGCAGTCTTGGTTCCTTGTACTAGGTATATTACCCCATGCTAGATCTTAAAAGATTTTTATAGATCAAAGATTTTAGAGGGTGATTGGTTTAACAGCTTTTATTTGGTATTAAAATGTATTTTTTTCTCTAATTTTTAGATTTTATTCATCACATTAATGACACAGATGCTGTACTGAGTACCAATGATAGCAACCCGGGTAAGTAGCTTAGAATTTGAAGCTTAGCTTGTTTTTGTTTTGTTTTGTTTTGTTTTTAATGTTTGTTTATTTTTGATTGAGAGAGTAACAGAGAAAAAGAGGGAAAGTACATGCATGAGTAAGGGAGGGGCAGAGAAAAAAGGGGACAGATGATCTGAAGTGGCTCCGACCTGACAGCAGAGAGCCTGATGTGGTGCTCAAACTCATGAACCGCTGCCAGATCATGGCCTGAGCTTAACCAGCTGAGCCACCCATGTGCCCCTGTTTTGTTGTTTTAAGTTTATTTATTTATTTTGAGAGTGAGAGGGAGTAGGGGAAGGGGAGAGAGAATCCCAAACAGGTTCCATGCTCAGCGTGGATCCCAACATGAGGCTTGAGATCACAACTGTGAGATCATGACCTGAACCAGTACCAAGAGTCAGATGCTTAACCGACTGAGCCACCCAGGCGCCCCTTAGCTTGTTTTGTTTTGTTTTGTTTTTAATTTTCTACTTCACTTCAAAACGGATTTAAGGTAGAATATATTGCTTTATCTTAGGTAAATAATTAATGTAATATCATTATCATTATGTTAACTGAGCCACTATTAAATTTTCAGCAACTGGTGTCTTTATAAAAAAACACACTCCATAAAACGTTGTGTTAATGTAAGCTAAACAAGGTTGAGTTCATATTATGCAATTCACAATTGTAACTAACATCTATAAAATCCATATTTGCCTATAAATAGTCAATACTTGTTTTTAAGAGCCTCTATCTCTGCTAATTGTTTCAGAAGTCTAAAAGCATAGTTCTCAGTTTGTTAACTTTTTTAGATGTTTATTGTATTAGTTACTAATATTTAAGATACACAAAACTGTATGCTACAGAATAATTAATTTCCTGATGAACAAAGGTTAGTAAATACAGAAAAATAAACTGAAGGCTTAGCAAAAATATCTTAATTTCTTGGAAAAGTTTCCTTCAATTAATTTATTTACAATAAATCTTTGTAGCATGTGGATTTATCCATGATGGCAGTCACAGGGAAGGTGAATAACAAAGCTATGATAACCTTGTTAACGGTCTCACTGTTAAACTTGTACATCACCTAAGGCTTTTATGTATTTAGATTTCAGAGATACCAAATTGATATAATTTTTTTAAAGTTTTTATTTATTTTGAGAGAGAGAGAGAGAGAGAGAGGAAGAAAGAGAGAATCTTAAGCAGGCTCCATGCTGTCAGCACAGGGCTCGAACTCACAAACTGTGAGATCATGACCTAAGCAAAATCCAGAGATGGATGCTTAACTGACTGATCCACCCAGGAGCCCCCAAGATGATAACATTTTGATGGATGAATGCATTGATCTCTGAGAAGACAGTTCATTCAATATATATTTTTTAAGCCTGTGTCAGGAACTGTTCTAGACTTTGGGGATGTAGGAGACAGGCAAAAGTCTCTCTCATGAAGCAACCATTTCAGTATTTACTATTCAGTATCTTACTTTGCTCTTTAATTAAACCTATTAACCTGTATTTTGTTAACACTAGCAAATGAGTGAGTGAAGTACCAGCTTTTTTCTGGACACGCACACACACCTTTGAATAATTATCCTAAAATATTTTGGTATAATTTTAAAATCTCTTCATACACTGATGATTTCAAGAACACCATCAGCAAAGTCAATTTACTTTGCATAGTGGTATGTTGATACTAGCACTTGCTGATTCATCTGCTTATTTTGAAGAATGTATTAAATAGTAAGAGTATGAAATAGTCCATCTCAGTTAATATAAAATTACAGCTGGCATTTTTGGATACTTACTGTGTAGCAAGCATTAGTCTAAATGTTGTACAGTACCTCTTTGCTTCACTCTCTAGATGCAGAAACCAAGGAAGGCACAGAGAAACTAATGACTTGCCCAAGGTTACATAAGTATTAAGTGACAGAGTCACGGTTCATTATTTAGTCAATTTATCTCCATAGCCTGTGCTTTTTACCACTGTAATTACTAGCACAAGAAAAATTCAAGTTAATTTACTTCTGTCCAGACATAACAGAGAAAAATACATGTTGAAATGCTAAGTAGGGACAATGGGTGCCTCAGCAGTTGAGCATCCAACTTTGGCTCAGGTAATGATCTCACAGTTCATGAGTTTGAGCCCCACATTGGGCTCCCTGCTGTCAGCACAGAGTCTGCTTCGGATCCTTTGTCCCCCTCTCTAGGCCTCTCCCCAGCTGTGCTGTTCCTCTCTCTCTCAAAAATAAAATAAACATTAAAAAAAAATAAAAATGCTGACTAAGCAAGAAAACTAAGTGGCTTTGTGGCATGCCAAGAAACAGATAGAGAATAAAATTAAAAACAGAACTTAAAATGAACGTATCGTTTTCTCTTTGACTAGTAATGAGTATGAATGTTGCTCAGTAGGAGTATTTTTCACCAGCATTAAGAGTTCTTTTAAAAAGAGCTGATTATTAAGAAAAGTACTATTGTGAAAATAGAAACACAGAATGATGTGTATTGCCTCTCCTTAACAAAAGAAATTACCATTTGAAGATCAGTGTTAGGAAAAATGTTTTACTCAATTCCCACTTCTCTGGATATCATCTAGGCTCTTAGGCTGCTGTAAAATGTGATAAACTTACGGAAGAATTATCCCAGATTGCTGGAATTCAAGGATTCTTAAGCCATAACCAACAATTCAGTGTTGGAAATACTGTGTCAGCTGTTTCAATGATGTCCACTTTTTATTCCAACCCGATAGATTTTGTTAAAAGAAACCTGCTCTTTGGCCTTTGTGTGGGTTATTAACATAAAAGTAACAAATCACCCTGAATATTTCTTACATCATTGTATAAATGAGATCAAATACCATTCATCCCAAAATTTTCTCTCTGGCAATGGAACCAAAGGATAGTTGGTGGGATATTTTATAGCTTCCCATAAAAATTAAGGATATACCTCAGAATTGTCTAAGATTCTACCACCTTTAATTGTTTGCAGATAAAAGAGTCCTATCCTATATCTAAATATAACCCTCCATTTTTTCCAGAAAGGGGAAACTTAATATTCATGAGACAAGTTGAGGTTGGTAGAACAAGTGTCAGTCTTTTGGGATACTCATTGTCTGTTCTTTGTGGTCTTCTCTTATCTGATGCTTTCCTGTTGCAGTGATTTGTCCAAGTGCTGGGAGTGGTGGCCACCCTGACAATGGCTCTATGATTTTCTATGCCAATGACACGGGACTGCAGCAGTTTGAAAAGTGGTGGAATAAGTCTAAGACAGTGCCCTTTTACCTCATAGGGCTCCTGCTGCCACTGCTCAATTTCAAATCTCCTTCATTTTTTTCAAAATTTAATATCCTAGGTAAGCCAAGGCATTGTGTTATAGAGCTTCTGTGTAGTGGAGTACATGTTGGATTCTGTGGATGCAGTCTGGCTGGGGAGTTACCCACCAGGCCTGTTCATCTATGTTCAATTTGTTCATTTGTATGTTACCCTGCTTTTTGGTTTTCTTTGTGGAGTTTGGCACAGAGGAAAATGTAGATGACCATTTTAAGTCTATGTTCTTTTTTTTAAAGAAGAGTTACTGGATTTCCTGTTCTATCCTTACTGAAACACTATTCCTCGTTTCTTCTGTGGGTACAATTAGAGGAAACATTAAGATTTCAGGAGGAGAGATCCATACTGGATATTATAGGAATTCTCAATCCTAAGGATTGGAATCATTAGAACTTACTAAGGGAGGTTATGGAATATTTTTTTCCTACAGTTTCTATTTAAGAGTATAGCACAGAATTACCACCTTCCGACCTGGGATATCATTTTTTATCTAACTCAACCTGCCCAGCTTTATTCTGCTTTTGCCATCCTCCTCAGTGCTTTCTCTCTACTGGAGAGAAAAGGCCTCTTTAAAGGAAGAGACTTCTTACTGTGAGCCCTGTTTTACGGAAATTTCTGAAATCACTGAAGAAATTTCAGAAATTTTAGCATCGTTAAAGGAATGTTTTCACTTTTTTTTTTTTTTTTTGGCAGCACTTTTGCAACACTGAGCTTTTAGACGGCGAAAGGAACCCCTAATGAAAGCTTAGATCTGGTTAGCTAAAGACAAGGATAACATTCATAAAAAATTGATAACCCCAAATAAACCATAGGATTTCACCTCCTCCCTATAGATCTGATCTCCTGGTAGGCCCTAGAGTATAAAATAATTAGATTACTCATCACATCAAGGAGCTAGCTTTTTGAGTTTCAGAAAACCAAAGTAGGAGGTAAGGGTATTTTTCTATACCTCTCTGTCTCACAATAGGATTCACTGCAAGACTGCCATAGACACCCACAGAGAATGAAAAGTTGTGGTTATATAAGCTTTGGCCTCTTGTTTTTATTCTTTCTGAGTCAGCTAATCTGCAAACCCAGAGTAGCTCATTTGTGGTTTCCTGATTTGCTTGCCGACTTTCCTATGGAACAGATCTTTAAAAGTTGGCATATAAATTTATAGAAATATTTGCTAAACAATCACAAAACTTGTAACCAGGTTGATTATTTTCCACCTCCTTAAGGATATTTTGCTTTTGCCCTTTTTCTTGATACTCTCCCTTTTAAAACTGTAGCTTCTTTACAGAAATTTTTATCTAATTCTTAAAGAAAGAAACCTACTTGAATTTCCTGACTCTACTCCATAATGACTGGATTTAACTCCTTAAAGGAATAATTCTTTAACTTCTAGATTACCAGAAGCTGTGAATGTCCACCTCACCCTGTGTATAAATACCTATGAGTAGAATCTGTAATCTTTTCATCTAATAGGTAGTACTGCCTAGTTGAAACCTTATCCAGATACGACATCAGAGTGTTCATGGATTATTTGGCTTATCACCTTTCTCAAATAGGTTTATAATCCACAGTCACTACTTTTCTTTCTCTACTTTCTTACCATCTTTCAGTAAATACTGTGGCAGACTTTTCCTGCTTATTGACTATCTCTGATATTTCCAATACAAAGAATAAGAGTCAGTTTGATGTTGGTTTTTTCTCCTATGTAACCATACAGTTTTGTAATGAATTCTTTGCATGTATCCTCTACTTAACTCATAAATAAATTAGACAGTCTTGGCTTCTTCAGTATATGAGCTACCTTCATCTAGTTCTTAGGCCCACTATATAATGTTTTGCTTTGTTTTCTGAAAACTCACATAGCTTGTTTCTGTTCTTTAGATCACACCTGGGTTTTAGTGGGCATAATCCATGAAGGTAATAATTTTCCAAACTTTGCTGAGAATATAGAAACAAAGCTTAATTTTAAAATAGTCTGTAAAATACACAAAAATGATCAATGGTTTCTGAATTTTTTCTCACAGGCACAGTATCTGTTCTCTATTTGATTTTCCTTGTCACCTTGAAGGCCATTCGCTTGGGATTTCATTTGGAATTTCATTGGTTTATGCAAACAGAATATTTTGTACCAGGTGAGCTGTTTTGGTCAAATAAAGAATCAGTAAATTACAAAAAAATGTGACCTTTAGTTACCTATTGTTAAAGTATTGCTATCATAAAACAAATAGTGGTATTTTTTGAACAAGCACTGTTTATCAATGCTTAATATTAAGCTAAAAACAGGGGTACAGTTGAAATATCTCTGCTTTTCTTTCAGTTAGGAGTAACCAGGGTCTGTTGTCCTTTCTGCTTTAGAATTGAAGTTCACTGAAGTTATAATGCAATTGAAAAATCAAGAACTCATTTTCTAGACTTTTCTGTGAAAGTACACCCTTAGAATTTCAGAGATTTAGAACCTGGTCAGTGTTAATATATGTAGATAATACTCTTCATTAACATCATTGTTCTCCTCATGGTTTTTTTTAAATTGTTTTTCAGGCTAATTGAGATGATAATTTTAAGTGTTCCCTCCCTCCTTTTTTCTCTCATGGTTATAAATTGGGAATTTCTTAAGTCACTCAAATTTAGAGGATTAGGAAGCAATGAATGGATAATGCTAAATGAGAGAACAGATTAAAAAATAGAAGTGAGTATTATACTAGTCTCCTGGAAACTAATGAAGAGAAAGTAGTACAAAATCCCCTTGTTTAGGGGCACCTGGGTGGCTCAGTCGGTTAAGCAGCTGACTTCGGCTCAGGTCATGATCTCACGGTCCGTGAGTTCGAGCCCCGCGTCGGGCTCTGTGCTGACTGCTCAGAGCCTGGAGCCTGTTTCAGATTCTGTGTCTCCCTCTCTCTCTGCCCCTCCCCTGTTCATGCTCTGTCTCTCTCTGTCTCAAAAATAAATAAATGTTAAAAAAAAAAAAAATCCCCTTGTTTAGAGAGACTGCTTTCTTTCCATTCTTCACCTGTTAATTCAGGCAGTCTAGAATTCAAATTTATTTAGTATCTGATGTTACTCTCTAAAGTCAGCAATTATAATTGTCTACCACTCATTCTATTTCTCTTGCTACAACATTCCTGGGTTTCCAGGTGTATTGAGTTGGTATTTGTTGAAAGTTGTTTGTTATGGTTACTTGTTTTCAGATCATCTTGGTGCATTAGCTTTGATTTTTTTATTTCTATAAGAAGTTCATAAGTCAGTGTCAATTTGGGATAAAGGAAATATTGGATCTTGAAAGGCATCCTTCTCTTTCAGTTTGTATTTAAAATTGAACACAGATGAAAATGGCAACATTAAGCTAGTGCTTCCATTCATTGATAAAAATAGTCCAGGATGTTTTTTTCTAAAATTAGATCCATACTGATTTATAGTAAGAGTCTTAGTGATAAATGTTTCTGCTAATGATAGGACATGAGAGAAATATGAATGAAAAAAAGAGAGTATAAATATTTAGAAGATGAAAAGGAGAACATATTTAAAAAGAGGTTAAGCCATTTATTTCACTTTTTTTTTTTTTTTTTTGAGAGAGAGAGAGAGAGAGAGAGAGAGAATGAATGGGGAGAGGGAGAGAGAGAAAGAATCTCAAGCAGGTTCCACACTCAGTGTAGAGCGTGACCCAGGGCTCTATCCCACAACCCTGGGATCGTGACCCAAGCCAAATCAAGAGTCGGACACGTAACCAACTGAGCCACCCAGACATCCCTCACTTAATTTCACTTTTAAATGCTATGAAGGGAGAATCATGAGGATTAAAGAGGCTTGTGTTAATATTTATGGTCCTGAAACTGGTTACTTTATCATGATTGAAGAATTTCTTAGGAATGAAAATATAGCATAAATCTTTTTCAGTAAATCCTAATTTAATTAAGAGTCAGGGAACTTTGGAGGGTATGACTCTTTACTGTCCTGATGAAGAATTCACATAAACTTGTATTCTGATTGAATCTTTATTTATATACTTTTGTTACTTAAAATTCCTTTCTTAATTTAGTGGATCCCATTACTCTTCTTCCTAGGTAATTAGAAAATAATGAGAAAAAAAAAATCTCCTTATGTATTTCATCCCATCCTGCCTGCCTCCAAGACTTTATTTCTGTAGTTATCCCTTCTGTCTTTTTAATCGTATCATCAAAATTTTCCTTTACTCAATTATTCCTATCAGAATATAAATCTGTCTTTCAGTCTAAAAACAAAAGCTCATACGACCCTGCATTCCCCTCTAGCTGTTGTTTCCCTTTAAAGAAAAACTCTTTGAAAGAGTTTTCTGTGCTGTTTCTACTTCTCCTTCCATTTTGCCTTGAACTCATGTCTGTTAGGCTTTTGCCCCAGTCACTCCACTGACAACCAATAACTCCTTCTCTTCCTGCTCAACCTATCAGTAGCATGGGCACATTTGGTCACTGCTTCCATCTTGAAACGTTTTCTATACTTAACCTCTAAAACCCCATTTTCTCTTGATTCTTCTACATGACCACTCTTTCTCATATTTCTGACCGGTGAATTACAGAGTTATCCAGGGTTTTACTCAAGCCTCTTTTATCTCTACTCTTATTCTCTAAGTAATAGCATGTAGTCACCTGGCTTTATATATTGTCTATATGATGACTAGTCCCAATTTTATATCTCTAGCCCAGATCTCTCCCCTGAGATCCATACTCAAATACCTACTTGCCCCTTCTACATCTCCCCTTGGATGTCCACTGGGTATCTCAAATTGAAATTTATGAAAAACAAATACTTGTTTTATTCCTCATCCACCCCCATCCCTCCAACCTGATTAATCTGCTCTCCCTGGTTTCTGTATTTCAGAAAGTTGTAGCTCCAGTTTTCCACTTGCTCAGGCCCAAAACTTTGGAGTCATACTTGACTGTTCTTTTTTTTTCCCCACCCTACATGTCTGCAAAGCATGTCAGCTGTACTTTTAAAATAAATCGAGGGCGCCTGGGTGGCTCAGTCGATTAAGCGGCCGACTTTGGCTCAGGTCATGATCTTGCGGTCTGTGAGTTCGAGCCCCGCGTCGGGCTCTTTGCTGACAGCTCAGAGCCTGGAGCCTGTTTCACATTCTGTGTCTCCCTCTGTCTGACTCTCCCCCGTTCATGCTCTGTGTCTCTCTGTCTCAAAAATAAATAAACGTTAAAAAATAAAATAAAATAAATCGAGAATCTGACTACTTCTTTTTTTTTTTTAACGTTTATTCCTTTTTGAGAGACAGAGACGGAATGTGAGGGAGGAGGGGCAGAGAGAGAGAGACAGAGACAGAATCTGAAGCAGGCTCCAGGCTCCGAGCTGTCAGCACAGCTGTGCGGGGCTCGAGCCCACAAATTGTGAGACCATGACCTGAGCCAAAGTCGGACGCCCAACCAACTGAGCCATCCAGGTGCCCCGGAGAATCTAACTACTTCTTACCCTTTCCACCAAAAAGAATTGTGTCAAGATGCTAATTTCTCATCTGGATTTTTATAGTAGCCTCTTAACTAGTCTCACCCTTTCTACTCTGTCTCCCCTTCAGTAGTTTTGTTCTCCCCCTAGCAGCCAGAGTGATGTTTTTAAAACACAACGTCCATAAGCCTCTAACGGTTTCCCTTCTCATTCAGAATAAAGCAAGTCTTTATCATAGTCTTGGTCCTATATGATCTGACTCCTGGCTTTCTCTCTGCTATCATTCCCTACTACTCTCCTACTTATTTAGTCTACTCCAGCCACACTGTCTTCCCTGCTGTTCCACAAGAATGGCAAGCATGCTTGTGTCCCCAAGTCCTTGCACTGTTAACTGTGTACACAATGCCCTTGTCTTTTCGCAGGTATCCATATGGTTAGTATCATTAGAGAGGCCTTCCATGGCTTCCTGCCCACTCCCACCTCTACCAAATCTTATATGCAAATATTCCTGGTCATCTATATCTTTTAAGTTCTTAATTCTGATACTGAATTGGCATATTAAGGGGTATCTGTTTTTCTAATCTATTTGGGTCCTGAGTTTCAGATAGAAAGTAGCGGAAGTTAAGATAACAAACATTTCTAAAAATGTTTCCAAATTTATTTGTTTCTTAAATTCAGAGATTGAAAGTTCACTTGGTAAGGAATACCTGTTTTTTTTTTTAACCTGTGTATCTGTCTCCCTTAAGAAGAATATTAGCTCCTGAGAAAATAAATGTTTCTTTGTTTTTGTTTTCTATAATTCTCTATTACTATTGTACCCCCAAGGCCTATAATAATTCCAAGGGCATAGTGAGTAGTCACTAAACAATGTTGAGTGAATAAATGTGTTTATCCCTACTCCTCCCTAAATGTCATTAAAACAACAGTAAAGAAGTAACAAACAAAGGGGACTGTAGAAGAGACAACAGCAGGCAAGAGATAGCAACAGATTGTTAGATGCTGGCAAACTGGAAGATGGTTAGACTGACAGCAAAGTAGACAAAGCTGAAATGTAAGTATCTATAGAGAGGGATTCCACTACAGAGGAAGCCATTTTGAGCTACACATTGAAACCCTCAGTGTTTGAAGGTTTTTGGGTCACTCACAAAGCAAGAGTAAGGAAAAGGGCCTAAAATGGATAGAATTCCCTGAAAGTTTACATCAGGAGTAGTTGTATTATAAACCCCTTTCCTCCTCAACCTAGCAAGAAATGGAAGACTGAATAGTCAGGCTCAGAACTCAGTCCCTCCAAATACAACAAAGGGTGGAAAAAAGGCTCTAGTCTGAAAACAGGGACTAAGCGAAAGTGTATATGCTGAATGGTGAGAAGGTCCTGCCTCCCTGTACCCCTCCAATTCTCTTCTCTTTACTCTTTGGCTCCCAGAATGCTGACAACATAGAATAACAAAGGATTCTCCTCTGTAGAAACTGACAAACCCAAGAGGAAAGACCTAGAGTCTTGGATATTTGGGTTCTCCCAAAGAAATGGCAAGTACCTTGCTTGTATCAGACCATTTAGATGTTTACTAAGTATACATTTTTTTAGTGCTTCACTTTTAAATATTAAAAAATAGACAAAGATCACTAGATATTTGTGGAAAACCTCTTACATGAAAACAAAACTGGGGCAAGAGGGAGGACCTTGAAGGGACAAGAAGAATAAGTGGGAACAAAAGAAAAAACTTTCAAAAAATTACCTTCTCAAAGTGACACAAGACAGTGATATATCCATGAAATAGTATTTGGATGCCAAGGAAGGAAAAAAAGAAGGAGGTACCTTGGTCTTAGAAACCAAAAATATAGTAGATGGGGCGCCTGGGTGGTTCAGTCAGTTAAGTGTCAGACTCTTGATTTTGGCTCAGGTCATGAACTCATGGTCCTGAGATTAAGCCTTGTGTTAGGCTCTGACCTGAGTGTAGAGCATACCTAAGATTCTGTCTCCTTCTCCCTTTGCCTCTACCCCACTCTTGTGTGCGTATACACACACACACACACTCTCTCTCTCTCTCTCTCTCTCTCTCTCAATCTCTCTCTCTCTCTCTCTCAAAAAAAAAAGAAAAGAAAAGAAAAAGAAACCAAAAATATAATGGAAATTAAGAATGCAAAGAAAATTTGGAAGATAAAGCTAACTTCCCAAAATTATATTAGAAATCATGGATGTATGGGAGGAAAAAAGGGAGAGAAGAAGGAGGGAAGGAAGCAAGGAAGGAAAGGAAAGAAGGAAGGAAGGAAGGAAAAACAGAAAAGATAAGAAAATTAGAGCATTAATCCAGGTAGCCCAATAATGAAAAATAGTTCCAAGAAACAAAGAATATGAAGGGGGAAGAAATTATCAAAGAAATAATTAAACTTTCCTGCAAACCAAAAAACATGAGTTTCTAGATGTACAGGACCCAAAGTGCCCAGCACTGTGAATGAAACCCATACCAGAGCATATCATCATAAGATTTTAGAACACCACAGATAAAGAGAAGACCCTGAAAGCTTCTATGGATGAAGGATAGGTCTGTAAAAAAGGTCTGGGTTCAGAATAGTATCAGACTTTAATAACTCCAAAAGCTAGAAAAGCGTCATGAAGGTCTCAGAATAAATTATTTTAACCTAAAATTTCAAATCCTACCATACCCTCACTGAAGTTGTAGAGTACAATAAAGCTATTTTCAGAAAATAAAGTCTCACAAAATTTTACCTTCCAGGAACTCTTTCTCACAAAAAACTGCAAAATGTGCTCCACCAAAAAGCAGTAAATTGCAAACTCCTCTGAGTGGCAGTGAAGGGATAGCCTAGGAAACAGCTGTACAGCAGGCCTAGCGAGCACCCTGCCCAGACCACAGCAGCAGACAGAGCACCCCTGGAAGCAATTTTTCCAAAAGGAAAATGAAATGGAAAAGATTGTTTGATGTGTTGTATGGATAGAGTGGGTAAAGTTTTACCATTCTTCTGGAGAGTTTGGGGAAAAATTAGTGTTAACTAGACAGGCAACCAAAAAGTAAAAACCTCCATATCTCCATAAAAACAGGCCAACAAAAGTATTTTTATATAAGAAAACATAATAATAACTGAATAGTACAGAATAACCATGAAAATTAAAACACTGAATATTGATTTTGTAAAATCAAAATTTGAATTGTGATTTTATGGAGGGGTTAGAGATGGGAAAATGTGAGTGATGGTAGTAATAGAAAAGGACTAAAGTCTTCAGGTAGAAAAGCAATGGATTATGTCTAAAATTTAAAAAATAAGGGAAAAGGAATATAAGCATATTAAAGATAAGAAGTTATAATTAGTTCCCTCTAGGAAACAGGATTTAGGATGGGAGGTATGAAGCAAGAGAATACTGTTATTTTGTTGGGAGCCCTGTAATACTATTTAACTTTTAACAATTAGCACACATTTAAGACTGCTGTTAAGAATACATTTTAACAATGAAAACCTATTAAATGCTTTGGAACTGATTTCACAAAGATTTCAGACACTGATATTCAAGGATTATGGGGTGATTGTCCATTTGATAGCAGCATTGTGTTCATATGCAACCAGAAAAAAATAATTTTCTAACTACATATGATTTAAGTAGTTTTGTTATTAATGTTATTAGAAGCAGACTGCATTCTACTGTGCATTCATCGATGCTTAATAATGTCTCCAAACATAATGGAATTTTTCTTTTCATATTTTTAATGTGTAGGCCTTACCATTTTTTTGTTTTTGCTTTTGAACTTTTTATTGAAGCATAACATCCACATATAAAAGTGCACAACTCATAAGTATTCATCACAAAGAACATACTAGATACCTAGCACCAGATAAAAAACTAGCACTCCAGAAGTCCCATTCAGTATGCCTACCAGCCACTGTCTCCCTACAGTGATAACCACTGTTCTAACTTCTAGCCCTAAAGGAGGTTGTCGGTTGTTTTTTTAACATCACGTAAAAGGAATATAGAACATACATTCTTTTGTGTCTGGCTTCTTCCAATCAACATTATACTGTGATACTGATCCATATTATGTCTGTTTGTAGTTCATTCATTCTCACTGGCATCTTACTATATAACTATACATACCCACAATTTGTTTTATCTTTTACTGTTAAGGGACATTTGTCTCCAGTTGTTTAGTATTATGTTTATTGCAGTACTCTATTCTCCTACATATCTTTGATGAAAATATGCCAGCTTTCTCTTGAGTATTAACCTAGGAGTGGAATTGTGAGGTCAGAGGGTATGCGTATACTCTGCTTTGGTAGATATTACCAAATGGCTTTCCAAAATGGTTGTACACTTAAATGGGTGAAGTGCATATGAATTATGTATCAGTAAAACTGTTGAAAAGAATTTCAGCGTTTTTTTCAAATGTTTATTTTAGAGAGAGACAGACAGGATGAGCAGGGGAGGGCCAGAGAGAGGGAAACACAGAATCTGAAGCAGGATCCAGGCTCTGAGCTGTCAGCACAGAGCCTGACACCGGGTTTAAACTCACGGAATGCAAGATCATGACCTGGTACAAAGTTGGACCCTTAACCGACTGAGCCACCCAGGTGCCCCTCAGGTTTTTAGGAAGGATGCTCAAAAAGAGTTTTTGTTGGCTAATTGGAAAAAGCTGGATATTTATTCTAATTTGACAAACAACACTGGTATCACCTGACATAGTTAGAAAAGGATCAACTAACAAGTTGCTTCAGGAAGCATTTAATGGTAATAGGGGTTGACTGCTTTGAAAAACAGGAAAGATTAGCTATACTGAAGAGAGCTTATTGAAAACTAATAGATCTTAGCAAAAAGCAAAATCAGTTTGAAGAACAATTTGAAATCAAATTTTGACCACTGATAACAGCTGAAGTCCTTTATTCTGAATAGAAATTAATACCTCTGATTATGAGTCATACATTGTCAAAAAAGACATGGCTCACCGCCCTCCAGGAGCTTACAGTTGAGCAGTAAGACCAGTTTGTGAATTAATGATCATAATGCAGAGATATATAAAAAAGACGTAATAATATAGAGAAATTTCATGTAAATAAGAATTAGAAATCAGGGGCACCTGAGGGTGGCTCAGTCAGTTGAGCATCTGATTTTTGAGTTTGGCCTAGGCCATGATCCAGGGTCGTGGGATCAAGCCCCGAGTCATGCTTTGCTCTCTCTTTCTCCCTCTGCCCCTCTCCCCCACTTGCTCTCTCTCTCTAATAATAATAATAATAATAAAGAATTAGAAATTAGATATGGGTTCTAAACAGAGAATGTTTTAAGGGCCAAGGAGTTCTTTAAATGAAGAATTGGAGGACGGGGTGTGTTCCACATCAACAGAACAATATGTTTAAGCAATAGCTAAGGCCTGAGATAACATGACCCATTTAGGAAATTACAAGAATTTGGGAGGCTGCAGTGAAAGAATACTTGTTGGGGAAGTGACTCGAGATAAGGATAAAGAGGCAAAGCCCAATTATGAAGAGCTTTCTATTTAACTTAAAAATAACTTTAGTGGGGGCGCCTAGGTGGCTCAGTCGGTTAAGCAGCCGACTTCGGCTCAGGTCACGATCTCGTGGTCTGTGAGTTCAAGCCCCGCGTCGGGCTCTGTGCTGACTGCTCAGAGCCTGGAGCCTGTTTCACATTCTGTGTCTCCCTCTCTCTCTAACACTCCCCCGTTCATGCTCTGTCTCTCTCTGTCTCAAAAATAAATAAACATTAAAAAATAAATAAATAACTTTAGTGGCTCAAACCATCTTTCTGTTTTATTTAAGGTTGGCTGAAGTAGGAGATAGTCCTCTATGTCTCCAGGAGGTCAGTAAGGTAGAGGAAAAGTAGTCATATAATTCCCTGCCTAAACATAGGATTCATAATGGAGCTGCTCCAGTCAAATTACTACTACTATTAATAATAATAATAATAATTAAAGCTGAGGTCAGAGGTGCTAAAGCCTCATTTATTCCCTCTCTCTGAATCAACAATATGTAGAAAAGCAGTGTTAATGAAAACACTGTCAGAACCTGGGGATATAGCTAAAGTACTGCTGAGGTGATAATTCACAGCTGGGTGATGAGTGATCTAGTTTGTATATTGTTGGCTCCTTTGACATAAATGAATTGACCATAAATGTGTGGATATACTTCTGGGGACTCTTTTCTGTTCCATTGATCTCTTTGTCTCTTTTTTGCCAGTACCATACTGTTTTGATTACTATAGCTTTGTCCTGTAGTTTGAATCTGAGATTGTGATGCCTTCAGCTTTATTTTTCCTCAAGACTGCTTTGGCTTGGGGGTCTTTTGTGGTGTCATATACATTTTAGGATTGTTTGTTCTATTTCTGTGAATAATGCCATTGGAATTTTAATAGGGATTACACTGAATTGCTTTAGGTGGCATGCATATTTTAACAATAATAATTCTTCAAATACATGGAGATGGCATATCTTTCTATTTCCATTTGTGTCTTCTTCAATTTCTTTCATTACTCTCAGTTTTACCTTATAGGCCTTTCACCTCTTTGGTTAAATTTATTCTTAAGTACTTTATTCTTTTTTGATGCTATTGTAAATGTGATTGTTTTCTTAATTTCTCTTTCTAATGGTTCATTGTTAGTGTATAGAAGTACAACAGGGGTGCCTGGGTGGCTCAGAGTGCGACTTCAGCTCAAGGCATGATCTCGTGGTTCATGAGTTTGAGCCCCACATCGGGCTCTGCATTGCACTAACAGTGTGAAACCTGCTTAGGATTCTCTGTATCCCTCTCTCTCTGCCCCTCTCCCACTCGCACTGTCTTTCTTAAAAATAAAGAAATATAAGCTTAAGAAAAAAAGAAATGCAAGAGGTTTTTGTGTGTTGATTTTGTATCCTGAAATTTTACTGAATTTATTTCTTAGTTCTAACAGTTCTTTAGTGGAGTCTTGAGAGTATTCTATAGGCAATATACTGTCATCTGCAAATAGGGACACTTTTACTTCTTCCTTCCTGATTTGGGTGCCTTTTATTTCTTTTTCTTGTTTAATTGCTGTGGCTAGGATTTCTGGTACTATGCTGAATAAGAATGGTGAGACTGAGCATCCTTGTCTTGTTCCTAATCTTGGTGAGCAAGATTTCAGCTTTTCATTGTTGAGTATGATGTTGGTCATGCCCTTTATTACATTGATGTACATTCCCTCCATACCCAGTTTGTTGAGAGTGTTTATCATAAATGGATGTTGAAATTTGTAAAATGCTTCTTCTGCATCCATTGAGATGACCGTATGATTTTTTATCCCTTGTTTTATTAATGTGGGGTATTAACTGATTGATTTGTAGATGTTGAACTCTCCTTGCATCCCTCAAATAAATCCCACTTAATCATGCTGTATTATTCTTTTAATGTATTACTGAAAACAGTTTGCTAATGTTTTGTTGAGGATTTTTGCATCTGTGTTCATCATGGAAACTGGCCTGTAATTTTCTTGTAGTGTCCTTGTCTGGATTTGATATCAGGGTAATATTGCCCTCATAAAGTGAGTTTACAAGTGTTCCCTCCTCTTTTATTTTTTGGAAGAGTTTAAAAAGGATTAATATTAATTCTTCTTCAAATATTTGGTAGAAATCACCAGTGAAGACATCTGGTCCTGCCTAGACTTACTTGTCTTTATTGAGAGATTTTTTATTACTGATTCAATCTCCTCAGTAGAAACTGGTGTGTTCATATTTTCTATTTATGATTCAGTTTTGGTAGTTTGTATGTTTCTAATAATGTATTAATTTCTTCTAAATTGTCTAATTTGTTGGTGTGTATTTGTTTACAGTAGTCTTTTATAGATTTTTATTACTGTAGTATCACTTGTGAAGTCTTCTCTTTCATTTATGTTTTTTTAATTTTTAAATTTTATTTTTGGAGAGAGAGAGAGAGAGACAGCACATGAATGGGAGAGAGGGGCAAAGGGAGAGAAAGAGAGAGAATCCCAAGTGGGCTCCACACCCAATTTAGGGCTCAATCCCTAAATCCCATGACCCCGAGATTATGACCTGAGCCAAAATCAAAAGTCAGACAGTCAGCTGACTGAGCCCCCCAGGTGCCCCTATTTATAATTTAAGTCCTCTCTCTTTTTTCTTGTTTAATACAGCTAAAGGTGTGTCTGTTTTGTTTATCTTTAAAAAAAAAACAGCTCTTAATTTTATTGATCTTTTCTGTTGTCTGTTTAGTGTCCATTTCATTTATCTCTGCTCTCCTCTCATTTCTACCCTCTTGTTATTTTTACTTTCTTCTACTACTTGAGGTTAATTTGTTCTTTTTTCTTATTATTACTTGAGGTATAAAGTTGGTTGTTTATTTGAGCTCTTGTTTTCTAATGTAGATGTTTATTACTATAATTTTCCCTCTTAGAACTGTTTTTGCTTCATTTTTTAAGTTTTGATATATTGTGTTTCCATTTTCATTTGTCTCAAGATATTGATATCTCTTTTGATTCCTTCTTTGGCTCATTGGTTGTTCAGTAACATGTTATTTAATCTCCACATTTGTGAATTTTCCATTTTTTTTTCCTGTAATTGATTTCTAGTTTCATACCATCATTGGAAAAGATGCTTGGTATGATTTCAAGCCTCTTAAATTTGAGATATGTTTTATAGGCTAACATGTGATGTATCCTGGAGATGTTCCATGTGCACTTGAGAAGAATGTGTATTCTGTTATTGGATGGAATGTTCTGGAAATGTCTGTTAAGTACATCTGGTGTAATGTGTCATTTAAATCCAATATTTCCGGGGCACCTGGGTGGCTCAGTCGGTTAAGCGTCCGACTTCGGCTCAGGTCACGATCTCGCGGTCCGTGAGTTCGAGCCCCGCGTCGGGCTCTGGGCTGATGGCTCAGAGCCTGGAGCCTGCTTCCAATTCTGTGTCTCCCTCTCTCTCTTCCCCTCCCCCATTCATGCTCTGTCTTTCTCTCTCTCAAAAATAAATAAAACGTTAAAAAAAATTTTTTTTAATTAAAAAAAATAAATAAATAAATCCAATATTTCCTTTTTGATTTTCTCTCTGGATTATCTATTCAATGTTGAAAGTGTAGTATTGAAATCTTACACTTTTATTGTATTATTATCTATTTCTCCCATCAGATCTGTTCATATTTCCTTTATACGTTTAGGTGTTTTTATGTTGGGAGCATAAATATTTGCAAATGTTATACCTTCTTGATGAGTTGATCCCTTTATTATTATATAATGACCTTCTTTGTTTCTTATTACAGTCTTAGATTTAAAGTCTATTTTGTCAGATATACATATAGCCCTGCTTTCTTTTGGTTTACATTTGCATGGAATATCTTTTTCCATCCCATCACTTTCATTCTATTTGTATGCTTAGTGCTGAAGTGAGTCTCTTGGAGGCAGCATCTGGTTGGGTCTTATTTTATCCATTCAGCCACTCTGTGTCTTTTGGTTGGAGAATTTAATCCATTTACATTTAAAATAATTATTGATAGGTGTAGACTTAATACTGCCATTTTACTAATCGATTTCTGGTTGTTTTGTAATTTCTTTGTTTCTTTCTCTTTTGCTCTCTTCCTTTGTGATTTGATGACTTTGAATTTTTACCGAAGAGTTTTTCTATTGTTTCTCTGCAAAGAATATGGTCATGTGAATAATATTTTATCATCTTTCTAAAAATGGTACCTCTGTTACTATTACATAAATATAATGCTGACTATTGATCTGAAGTGATGATGTTATCCTTGAATGCACAATTTATTAAGAGTTGATTTTGGGGGAGGGTGCCTGGCTGGTTAAGTCAATAGGGTGTGCAACTCTTGATCTCCGTGTTGTAAGTTCGAGCTCCACGTTGAGTGTAGACTACTTAAAAATCTAAAAAACTTTTTTAAAAAGCTGATTTTTTTAAAGCAGAAGTTGGAGTTACCTCCACATTTTATTTTATTGGTTACATGTAAAAAATTTTAAAGATTACAGGCAGTAAAGGGGAGAATTTTCTTAAGAAAAATATACTTGGAATTGTTTCCACAAATAAAAATTCAGATAAAAGATAACAGACCAACAAAAACTTAATAGAAAACTAAAGTGTATAATTTTTAATATCTTACATCTTGATTTCTTTTAGAAGCTAGTGCTTAATTCTTATTTTCTTTGCTAAAATATTATGGCAAAAAGTCAGTAGACTTTCTTTTTTTGTTTCTACTTTTTACACAAGGAATCTCCCCAAGATGACTTGTTCTCCACTTTGTCATCTACTCTGTCCAGATCTAGCACTGTTTTCATGTAAATCAAGGCCTTATTCCCCCTTACAGTATTTTTTTTTTCATTTTTGTGTTAGTAGACCTCAAAGACAGAAAATAACAATGCTTTTGAAATATTGTCTTATTATTCTTATTTAATCGTAACTTTGGACTTATTGTAGAAAATTAAGAGAATATAGGTAAGTGTTTAATTTAACATAAATTCCACTAGTCATGGGGTGGCTCAGTTGGTTGGGCATCCGACTCTTGATTTCACCTCAAGTCACGATCTCATGGTTCGTGAGTTCAAGCCCCATGTTGGGCCATGTGCTGACAGCATGGAGCCTGCTTGGGATTGTCTCTCTCCCTCTCTTTATGTCCCTCTGCCACTTGTGCTCTCTGTCTCTCTCTCTCTCTCAAAGTAAATAAATATTTAAAAAATAAAATAAATCCCATTAGTCAGAAGTAACCACTATTTAAATCTTTGTGATTATCTCTCCATTTTTTTTCTATGCATATATATATACATATATATGCACAGAAAATATTTTAAATAAATGTAAAATCATACTATGCATGCTACTTAAATCATGTACATTTGCCTTGGTGTTAAATAATTATCTAGAACATAATTCATACATACTGTATACCATTGAGCAACTGTATCATAGTTTAACCATTCCCCTCTCTGTAGACATTTAAATTATTTCTAGTATTTTTAAGAAATGCTTTTTTAGATTAGCCTTTGAAAAATTTTAGATGACTAATTCTCCCTTTTCTGATTCATTTTCTAAAAGTGTTTTTCTGACAGATTCAAATATTAGAAGAGGAAGACCTTTAGAGTTAGACCTAAAATTGAATCCTGCTTCACCACACATTAGTTGTGTGACCTCAAACAGGAATATCTGATATAAAGTACCCTCACAGAGTAGTCTTCTCTTGATTCCTTTTTTGTTTTGTCTTGTTTTCAAGTACTTTGCTCAAGTATAATGCTAGACTTGAGGAACTTTGTAAAGGCATTTTAATGTTATTATTCCCTGGATAAAGCAAAGACAACTAATTTTTCATAATCAACTTTTGGCCACTAACATTCATTTTCTACTTGTCAGTTTTAATGTGAGGTTTTTTCACTCTCTTTTTCTCCTAGAGATAAGATTTCAGTTTCCACAGCTGACTGGAGTGCTTACCCTTGCTTTCTTTATTCATAATTGTATTATCACACTCTTGAAGAACAACAAGAATCAAGAAAATAATGTGAGTAATTGTCAGAGGAATTACATTTTGTTATTGGATCTTTATTCTTAAATTTAAACCATAGAGCAGTGGTCTGAGCAAACTTTTTCTGTAAATGTTTTGATGGTAAATATGTTAGGCCTTGTGGGCCATACAGTCTTTGTTACAACTACCTAACCCTGCTGCTATGTCATGAAAGTAACCACAAACAATATTTAAGCAAATGGATGGTGGCTGTGTTTCAAGAAAACTTTATTTACAAAAACAAACAGTGGGCCAGATTTCATCATGGACCATAGTCTGTCAACTCCTGCTGTAGAGTAATTACTAAAAAAATAAAGAGGCATGCTAATAGCCAACAGTGGTGATAAGTCTTTTTTATCTAAAAGATCATGGAAAAAATGAAACAAAGAATAGGTGGGACAAATGGAAAACAAATAGCAAGATAATAGATTTAAACCCAGCCATGTTGGCAATAACTTTAAATATAAATGGTGTAAATGCTGCAATTAACGGATAACAGACTGGGGATGCCTAGGTGGCTCAGTCACTTAAGCATCTAACCTTTGATTTCAGGTCAGGTCACGATCTCATGGTTCATGAGTTCAAGCTCCACATTGGGCTCTGTGCCGACAGCGCAGACCCTGCTTGGGACTCTGTCTCTGCCTTTCTCTCTCAGTCTCATAATAAGTAAAAACTTAAATATACATACATACATATATATGTGTGTGTGTATAATATATGTGTGTGTGTGTGTGTGTGTGTGTGTGTGTGTGTGTGTGTGTGTGTGTATGTATATATATTACACCAAACTGATTAAAATACAAGACCTAACTACAGTTGACCTTGAACGGGGGTTAAATAAAGAGTGCTGATAGCTACACCCTCCACCGCCATAGTCATAAACTTGTATATAACTTTTCCCCAGAGCTTAATTGCTAATAGCCTACTGTTGACCAGAAACTTCATTGATAACATAGTTGATAAACACATATTTTATATGTATTATGTATTTTATACTGTATTCTTATAATAAAGTAAGCTAGAGAGAGGAAAATGTTACTAAGAAAATCATAAGGAAGAGAAAATACATTTATGTTACTGAACTGAAACTGTTGGAAAGAATCTACATATAAGTGGACGTATGTAGTTCAAACCCCTGTTCCATGGTCAACTGTATGTGTTGTCTGGAAGAAACTTAGTTTAAATATAAAGATATGCCATGCAGACACTAGACATAAAAAAGGCAGGGTAACTGTTTTAATATCAGACAAAGTCAACTTTAGAACAAGGAGTATTGCTGGAGATAAAGAGCAACATTACATAATGATCTTTAGGGATCAGTTCATCAAGAAAACATAGTAATCATAAATATGTATGCACCCAGTGACAGAGCCTCCAAATAAATGGAGCAACTGTCAAAACAGAAAGAAGTAGACAAATCCGCAATTATAATTGGAGATTTCATTACCCCTCCCTTAATAATTGATAGAATAGAAAATAAATAAGGATATAAAAAGCCAAAACAGTATTAACCTACTTGATGTAATTAGCATTTTTAAAGGTCTTCTCTCAAGCAACAACTCAATGCACATTCGTTTCAAATGTTCATGGAACATACAACATAGACTATATGCTAGGAAATTGAATAAATCTCAATAAATTTAAAAGGATTGAAATCATACCAAGTAAGTTCTTTGACCACATTGAAGTGAATTTAAAAATCACTAACAGAAAGAAATTTCGAAAATTGACTAAATACATGGAGGAAATTAAATAACAGCTTCCTAAGTAAGCAATGAGTCAAAGAAGAAATCACAAGGAAAATTGGAAAGTACTTTGAGATTACTGAAAATGAAGGTACAACATAGCAAAACTAATGGGATGCAGCCAAAGCAGTGCTTAAAGGGAAATTTATAGCTATAAATATCTACATTAAACAAGAAGAAAGATCTCAAATCAATAACCTAATCTCTACCTTAAGATAGTGAAGAAGAGCGAACTGAACCCAAAGTAAGCAGAAGTTAAGGAGTTACTTGTGGCCTTGTCTGCAGATTCTGAACTCAGTTTGATGGCTTCTAACCATGTAAATGAAAACCATGGTGAAGCTCTATTAGAGGCCTATATAATTGTTACTGAAATAAAAAGGAAGAAGAGTTCACTGTGCCTGGGAATTCTGAGAAGGCTTCAAGTAATGTTTGGCAGAGTCATTTTGAAGCAAAAATCTAAGTAGAAGGAAGTTAGTTCTCAAATTAGAGCAAAAATATAAGTCAGGGTCTCCCATTTTCATGTTTACTATTAACTGGTAACACATCTGGCATATTGCCTGTAAATGGGATTGAGTAAATCTAGATTTTCCAAACTTTCTAATTTGGTGACCTTCAATTTGTTTTGATATGTAAAAATAGTATTATGTGATACCTGCCTCTCAGGGTTTTAATCACAAACATTATAAAATAGGAAAAGTATTTAACATGCTGTGGTGTACAGTAGGAGCTAGAAATTTTTTGTTTCTGTGCCCCTCCTTCTTTTTCTCCTGACATTACATACCGTGGATCTCTCAGCTAACAGGGGAAAGTATTTTCCCATGCAGAGTCTTTCCAGTACTTTAAAACTTGTTTTGTAATGAGAACATATTAATTCTTCCTATAATGTTAATAGGGTAGATCCCCAGAAAAAATATATAATCGAACCATGTCAATTCGTTCTTTATCTATTCTCTCATCACTGAACCAGATTTTAATTTTAAAACTGGCTTTTCACCAAGGGTTCATAGTAATACAAGAAAGTCATGTGTAGAATGTTGCTTCATTGTTTAATAAGAACCATAATTGGGATATTCTTTATTAAATTGCTTACCATCTTTCATGCACGGGCTGTAGAGAATTATTTCTTTGTGTTCAAGACTAGGAAAAGTTTCTCCTAATGAACTCATTATTTGACAAGGATCATATAACTACTCTTGTTTCTGTTTTTGCCATGACTTCTGGAAAACTTAAGAATTATCATTTGGTATACCTTTTCTTAGACACAACTTTTAGAGTTTTTATCTTTCCTCTCACATTAGATTTAGTTTTTATCTTGAAAATGTTTAGTCTCATTATACTTATACTTTTGTCATAAACAGTTTTAAATCTTCCAAGGGAATAGGAAAAATAATCTTATTTATCCTAAGTAAGTATTTGGAACTTTAGGATATAAGGGGAAATTGAATATATATTTTTAAAGTTCTCTACTTTTAAATCCCTTCCTTCTTCTTCACAAGTTCCCAGACTAATTGCCACTTGAACAAAGCTACCTACTCCAAGTTTTAGGAAGTTTATAAATATATGTGTAAAATATCTGCTTCAACTCTGCAGGAAATCTGTATATCTCATTAACAGTATGTTCCTTGGTGCTCACTAAGTCACGTATCTATACTAATCAACTCTTCTCACACCAACTTAGACCAAGTGCCCTAGAAACCCACTTGGTGAGGTGTAGAATTCTCATGTATTGGATCATTCTATCCATAAGGCTGTGCTTCTCAAACTTTACCACTAAAGTCTCCTAATGACAGAGAATACCTTGTATACCTGGGAATCTGTAGGTGAAGAACACAACTTCGACAAATTCTCATGTTTAATTTTAAGCATGCATGTACATTTTTATTGTACTCTAAATTATTTTGTCTTACTAGAAAAGTCTTAAAATCATGAGTTAAGTTATAAACAGACCTCACTTTACACACTTCCTATATGCATGACTTATAGTTACTTTGGTTTAGTTAAATTACCTCAGTCCCCCTAACAACATGGTTCAAATTCCAATTACCACAGGATTTGAACTATGAATACTTACATAAACTAGTAGCTACCTGCCTTTCAGTTCACAAATCACTACTGAAATAACAGGCATATGTCATGATTCATTACCATTCACATCACTTCTTTCAGAGTCTGTCAGAGATTGGTCACCACACATCTCTAATTCACTTTACACACAGACTGCCAAGCGGATGGTTGAGTTGCCCCCTTGTAACCTGGTCGTAAATCCAGATAATATTTTACAAAAATGGAAAATTGAGAGAGGGAATTGGCCAAAAAAGGTGAAAGTGCAATAATGAACACAAAGTGATAATACTGGAAATACAATTTGAATGAAACATAGATGGAGTCATAAAGGAAACATCTGCTTGTGGAAAGGTAGACACTGCTGCCATTTGAGACCCTCCAGATGGGCAGTCACAGGAACTTGGGGAAGATGAACCTCTCAATGTGAATGAAGGAAATGGTTGTGATGAGAAGAACGAAGTTGTTCCCGAGGAAGTGACACCAGCAGAAAACTTCACACTGAAAGAATTCTGAGATACTTCACAACTTTGAAAGCACAAAAGATGAAATGGTGGAAAGCAATGCAACCTTAGAAGGAAGGAATATGACAATTCACTAAGGTGTGGAAAAGATGGTTGTTGTAGATTGTAATTATACTATGAGAAGGAGGAAACAGTTCAAACTGTCCTTGGTAAGTTTTTACAAATAAATAAAACACTTTAATTCTCATTGTTTCTGAGGTTTTAAAATAGTATATTAAATAAATAGTACTTTTACTATCTTTTTCATTTCCTTTTAAATTTGTAACCAATGGAGTTTTTAATGTTTTGACAAAAGTTGTTAAAGATCATGGAACAATCATAATTTTTCTCATATATTATTGTGATCGCAGTGCACATTTTTTTTTAACATCTGATAATTTATTTCTTTATTTTTTATGTTTTATTTTTATTTTTGAGAGAGAGAGTGAGAGGGCAAGTGAGCAAGAGGCAGAGAGAAGGAGAGAGAGAGAGAGAATCCCACAATGGGGGGGGGGGGGGGCGGTATGGAGAGGGAGAGAGAGAAGCGGGGCTCACCCAAAGCAGGGCTTGACCTCACCTAATGTGGGACTTGAGATCATGACCTGAGCCACTGTCAGATGCTTAATGACTAAGCCACTCAGGTGCCCCAACAACTGATAATTTATTGAAATCATTGGTGTCAGTATCTATAATAGTGACTTTGACCACTTGATATTTAATAGTATCTGAAGGGCTAAATAATCTCTGAAGGACTGTGCAAGTCAGTGAGTGGCTTATGGATCCTCGTCTGGAAACGACTTTGGAAAATCTTAGGAATCTTAGTACCTTCTGCCCAAGGAGTTTTTCTTGTAGTGACTCTCAGAGTCCTGGTAGGCCTCTAAACTGGTTCTTTGATATTCTTTTCCTTTGTGCCTCAGATTGAGTCAGCATGAAGCTTCCCCAGGGAATATACATTGTGGCTGATTAGGGTAATTCATATTCGATTAATTCCCACCTCAGGTTTTTTGGGAGTCTTTCCAGTGTCTGTAAGCCATGGCTGCAGTGCACAACTTTCGGACTACTTGTTCCTGGGTGAGAGCGAACAGTGGTAAGACAGGAGCAGGTGGACCTCAGCTGTGCTGCAGCTGCCACCACATCTTCCTCAAAAAGGTGTCCAGGCAGATTTAGTCTCATCCTACTGTGAAAAGACAGGACAGCCTATACTTAGCTTTGCATTTCCTAAAACTCTTATGTAGAATTGCGTTTCTGGAAATGCACACCAGTGTATCTAGAGGTGAGCATTCCCCAGTGGGAGAAACTCAGCACTGCTCAGAGAGATAGACTCAGTTCATGGTTTCCCAAGGATTATAGAAGAGTTTCTGCCTTTCCTAGTGGAACACTCAGTGGACCTCAAAAATCTGTTTTTTTATGTAAATACCATAAAATGAGTTCTTGTTTCTGCTGAGTTTTGGGACTAGCACTTTGTAGAACTAGTATGTGAGGTTCAGCTGATAATATTTGACTCAAGTTTTATCCTTTGTAGGAAATATTTTAAAAAGTAAAAGCTTAAAAGTTTAAATGGTCGATGGTTTCTTACTGTCTTAATTGAAACTATGGTATGAAATGTGGTCTAGCTTTCAAAAAATCAGACTTCATGTTAACTTCTTAAAATGTTAGTAACTACTAACGATAAACATTTGTGAAGCACTTGGTGCCAACAAAATTCTAAACACTTTAAATACATGTAAATATATATACTCTCGTTTTGATTATACTGAAATTAGCTTATATACTTGCATAAGCTAAGCTAAATGGGTACTATGTTCTGAGAAAAAATTGGTCATTTGGTTTATTTAATGACTATACTTTTCAGTGGGTTTCAGTAAGGAATTTAACTCATAGAAGTCCTGTTAATATTATGATTTATTTTCTTGAGATTTAAGCCAGAAAATGTGAAGCTTGTCAGGGACTCTGACTTGTTAATATTAATATTATGTTAGTCATTCAGAGCTCAGTAAACAAAGGGTTGAAAGTAGAGAAGAAGGGGACGCTTGGGTGGCTTGGTTGGTTGAGCATCTGACTTCGGCTCAGGTGATGATCTAACCATTCCCAAGTTTGAGACCTGTGTAGGGCTCTATGCTGACAGCTCAGAGCCTGGAGCCTATTTCAGATTCTGTATCTCCCTCTCTGTCTCTGTCCCCTCCCCCGCTCATGCTCTGTCTCTCTCTCTCTCTCAAATAATAAACATTAAAAAAATTTTTTTAATAAAAGAAAGAGAAGAAGGCAAAAGAATAAAAGGGCCTCATTTTGTTCTGTATAAACTACAGTCGGACTTGGATGCAAAGACATTTGTGAAGGAGAGCAATGAGGCTCCTAAACAGGTGTAATGATCAGATTTTTCAGGTTTGTTAAGTTTGATTTAATTTCATGGTTTTTTTTTTTCACTAAACATAATTTTTTTTTATGTGTAGCTAAATGGGATATAATTTCTATTCTTTAGTAAGGCATTCCTTACCAAAAGAAAACCAAAAAAGTTGTAGAGTTGAAGATCATCCAACTCATTCTTTTTCTTTCTTTTTTTTTTTTTAAAGTGTATTTATTTTGAGGGAGCAAGAGTGGGAGATGGGCAGAGAGGGAGAGAGAGAGAGAATCCCAAGCAGGCTCCACACTGTCCACGCAGAGCCCAACTCAGGGCTCAACCCCGTGAACCATGAGATCCATGACCTGAGCAGAAATCAAGAGTCAGACGCTTAACAGACTGAGCCACATAGGCACCCCTCAACTCACTCTTTTTCATCAGAATATGTCGTCTCTGTAACCATCCGGAAAATGATCCTGGATTTGTGGACTAATCTCTTGGTATTTCCTTATGATGTTTGAATTAGAACGTACACAGTGCTTTTTGTTTGTTTGTTTTGCCTGTCTTTATTTAGTTTCACACCCTGCTAGTTCTTTAAAAATAATTTGAGATGGTTTCTATCTTAATTTGTTATTTACTTTTTGCTTCTTCATATTAATCTGTGTAGTTTACTTAACACTACGTCATCAGAAGTTTTGATGTAAACGTCTGGGGTAGGTCTGTGTGGTCAGTTTCTGTCATTTTTGTTAGTAAATGCTCCACTGGATAGTATTTTCACTATGAACAGTATGTGGAACAAATTATAAACCATAATTTGAGAAGCAGAATGTGCTTCCAGCACCACTTGTGCCTCCTTGTAAAGCTGGTCCTCATTCTGAGGTGGCGTTCTTCCCATCATTAATTAGTTCCCTACCATTGCCCTGCCAGCCATTGCTCATTCATGAGGCAGAGTAGGTTACCTAATTAATGTGTAGGATTCGTACTGTCATTTGTACCTCTTTTTAAACCTATTTTTTACTTTGAGACTTGCCTAACAGATAGCTTTTTTCTACCCTTTTCCAATAAATGGGCTTTTAAGAGGCTATATCTCCAGGCCAAGTACAGTGATGGCTTGTATTCAAGCCAAAGAATAACAAAACCCACATGTGTGCATGGTATTCATAGGTGGCATGTTTCCCAGGATCGTGCTAAACCTCAGCTGCTTTCATATTAAAACATCTTTTCTGTTCTTTAGAGTAGTTTCAGATGAAAACAGATATGCAACTCTTGACCTAGTTCTATTGAATGTACATTTCAACTACTATAAAATGGACTTTTCTGATTTTAATATTTCTCTTGCATCTCTGTGTATTCAGTTGTGTCCTTTGTTACTCATAACTTGTTACCTCTTTATCTTTGTTCTCTGTATTATTTACTAACTACGACACAAATGCATTCAAGACTGATCATTTCTCCATTGCAGTAGTAAGGGCATGCAATTTGGAGCTATAACATCTTTGATTTGAATGCTGACTTCACCAGCTACTTTCTTTGTAACCATGAACAAGTTTTGTAACCTTGCTGCACTAGTTTACTCATCTATAAAATGAAGAAATGTATCATACTTACATTTAATGAGATAATACATATAAAGGGCTTAGTGCATAGTGTAACACCTAGCCAATGTAATAACTGCCTAATAACTATAACCAGCTTAGTTATTATTTTTTCTGTACATTTACTAGGTTCTACCTGTGTGCCTCGTATTGTCCTGGGCATTGAGGATATAAAGACGAAAAAGACACAGTCCTTGTCCTCAGGGATCTCATAATCTAGTAATATGGAACAACTTATACATAGAAAAATTAACATAACAACATAATACAAGAACCATTAACCTTGGCTACTTTTTGGGTGTTGAGGGACATTTTGTTTCCACTTAAGATCTTTCATATTGTGAACATATATTACTTTTATAATAAAAACTAATGACAACTGCAATACACTCTAAAAGGTGCTGCATTTCAGATATGTATTCAGTGCTATAAGAACAGGAAAGCAGGGGGCACCTGGGTGGCTCCGTGAGTTAAGAGTCTGACTTCAGCTTAGGTCATGATTTCACAGTTGGTGGGTCCAAACCTTGCACTGGACCATGTGCTGATAGCTCAGAACCTGGAGCCTACTTTGGATTCTGTGTCCCCCTCTCTCTCTGCTCCTTCCCCACTCATGCTATCTCTGTATCTCTCAAAAATAAACATTAAAAATGAAAATTAAAATAATAATAATAAAAAGAACAGGAAAGCAGAAGGAAAAACTATCTGTTTAGGAAGCTCTTGCATCTTAGACTTTTCATCTTCATCAGACTGTCCCCAGAGTCTACTAAGGTACACATCTTTTTAGAAAGCCTGGCCAAAATAATGTGGCAATTAGGTGCTATTATATAGGCTGAAGACTGTATAGCTGTCTCTGACACAGCCATCTTGGCCTCCCGAGATTTTGCATTTTATAAGACTACCTCTGTTTTTGACTGGTGTTGAGTAGGTTGAAAGTAGGACTTTTTTTTCTTTTAAGTTTACTTATTTATTTAGAGAGAGAGCACGCAAACATGCAGGAGGAGCAGAGAGGGAGAGAGAAGATCCCAAGCAGGCTCCATGCTGTCAGCACAGAGCCCGATGTGGTGCTCAAACTCATGAACCACGAGATTGTGACCTAAACTGAAACCAGGAGTCAATCACTTAACTGACTGAGCCTTCTGGGTGCCCCAGTGGTAGAAGGACTTTTAAACATCATAACAGGAGACTACTACCCTTTGCTATGAAAGTTAGAGTTGCCAGATTCATTTCTGTTCATCTTATACAAGACCATGAGACAACCTTAGGAGTGACTGAAGGCTAGCCTGAAATGGGCCCTAGGCTTCGTGAACTTTAAAGAGGAAAGACTCTGAAAGCCCCCTGGAGTTTTGGTAAGCCACTCCTTCCGCAACCCTAAACAGTTAGAAGCTTTTTGAGAATGCTAGAATCATCCTGCATAGTCTAAGCTCCTGTAGCTTCTTAGGCCTGTCCACCATGTAGTTCAGGGTAGAGAATCCTGGTTTGTTTTCAAGTTGACTGTCTACTTAGACCTAACATTAGGATTTCTCATAGTTTGTTACTTGCTTTTAAGTGAATTTATCAACATTCAAGTTTATAAGTTTCTACTATTGCTCAACCCATTTAAGGAAAGAGTCATCCAAAAGATCAGTAATGTTCCTTAATGCCAAATGTTCACTTTTCTTATAGTGTTATCAAACTAAAGTAAAATTGTATATAATTTTTTTCTTATCTGTTTTCTTAGCTTTCAAAGCAATTTGTGTTTAAAATGAAAAATGAATAGGCTTCTTGCCATAATTTAGTTGTGCTGAATTGTTTGGCTGTAACTTTAGTGGTGATGGAGACCAGATTCGTGAGCTGTGGGATCTGTTCTGTTTGGATCTGACAGCTGGCTGCGTTAAATATCTTGGAGCTTTTTACTTCATATGGGGGTAGGAGGTCAGGAGGGTAGGAGCAGCAGTGGAAGAAAGCAACCCACTTGATTTAATATGCTGCATTTGTTTACTGCTTCCAATAATAACATTGTGCAGCTGTTTGAACAGCTGCCTTTTGATTTCCTTTTGTTTACTGTTTAGGTTTATTAAGCTTGTCTTTGATACCTGCTTACTGTCTGCTCTTTAACTAGCATTTCTTCTTTATTAAATATATTTTTTAATGTGTACCAGTTTCTTTCAGCCTAGGCATGCTTTGATGGTTTAACACAGTCATTTTACTAAAAGAAGGAATTTTAATTCTGTCGGTCATACTGAAGATGGCTTATTTTGCTTTCTTATTGTCCCTTAGCTTTATTATTTTTAGTGAAATGTTTTTATAATTAGGTAAATAAATTACCTTAGAAATTAGTCATAATGTTCTGTTGAGTCACCACTTATGTTAATTTACTAAATCTGCCAACTTGTAGCTTAATCTGCATACTCCAAAATAGTAAAAAAAAAAAAAAAAGTCAGGTTAATTGTAAAGTATGTGAATTTTGTTTTATTTAGTTTCTGTGAACAGATTGGATACCTGGAAGGCACATACACACAAACACACATAGCAAAAAGATAAATCTTGTATTTATTTGTCAGTTTTCTTATTTAGTCTATTCAGGCAGACTTAACTGCAAATTTATTCAGTATCATGGGAATTTTGTTCTCTTTTTACAGGTGAGAGACTTGTCCATTGCTTATATGCTGGTGACATTAACCTACCTCTATATTGGAGTCCTGGTTTTTGCTTCATTTCCTTCACCACCATTAACCAAAGATTGCATAGAGCAGGTAAGGCACTAGGTACCCTCTCTTTGTGATTGTTTATACATTCATATCTGCAAAGCAGGCAGGGTGAGACAGTAGCAAGATACAATACCAGACAGACCTGGGTTTGAATACCATCTCTACTATTTACTGTACATGTGAGAATTTAGGCACCTTCCCTATCCTTTCCGAACTTCAGTTTTCTATCCCATGAAGCAGTGTAATACATACACCATAGATTTTTAAAGAGATTCTTGAGAAAGCATACTGTATGCTGGCCTCTTTTGGCACTCAAATAGATGATTCCTATTGTGTGCATACTATTATTATTGTTTGGAAAACTGTTACTAGTGCTATTCATGAATTTATAAAACCTCCACTGAGAATACATTCAATCTCCTTATTTTGCAAAGCCCAGATCTGGAAATGTCCTGGATAATCTGATGTCTTTGCTCATCAGTCCCCAATAATAGGTCTAACACTCATTTTGTACTGCATGGCAGCCAGTAAAACAAAGAAAGACTATTTAACCATTAAAAAGAGAGGGAAAGACAGAATGAATAAAAGGAAAAAATTACAAAAAAGTTGCTATAAGTAATACTTTATTTGATTTGGCCTATCATAAATTTAGGAATAGTATAGTTTCTAGTTTAATGTGACTGACTGACAGATTTCTCACAAAAATAGCATTTTACAGATGGCTTTTTTCTAGTCTCCAATTCCTCCAATAAGAAATTCCTCCAATAAGAGTGTTGTGGAATATACAGTGTGATTTATTATGGATGAATTATAAGAGTTATTTCAGCATAATAACATTAATAATGTTCTCATCTTTATAAGAGAAATAAGTTTGAGTTATTACTGTTACGATAGCTTGAAATGTTCTTCTCTTGATTTCCTTGATTCCAGAAGTTCTTTGGCAGGAAGATGCTTGCTGAAAATTCCCCCAATGTGAACAATCCCATATAAAGGTCACTCCCTTGGGAATAGGAATAGCTATGGTATTCTTATTTGAAAATTAAAAAAAAAAAATTCTGATTAACTTTTTTTTAGATGCCAAACTAAAATGGATAAAATCATGACAGGAAATAAAAATAAATCCTTCTTTTAGTTATAGCCTGCAAATAGTAATGATACAAGGTGATCCAGAGCGAAGGGGAAGGTTTCTTTGTCATTTGTTTTAATGTCAAATCAATTGAAGACTGATACTTTTGTAAAACTGAATAAAAATGCGGCAATGTCAAATTTGTATCAAAGTTTCTAAACACTTATTTCAATTTCTGTACTTGGTTCATCGAAGAATAATAGTTAATGTAAACAGTTTGTGGATGAGCAAACCACAATTTGAGTTGCACATATGTTCAACTCAAAATGTCAAAAACAGACATTCCATTATATAAATTTGTATATACTGAATTGATTTTTAACATTACTTCATTATCTTTCTTGGATTAGAATTTTTTAGACAACTTCCCTAGCAGTGACATCCTGTCCTTCATTGCAAGGATATTCCTGCTGTTCCAGATGATGACTGTATACCCACTCCTAGGCTATTTGGCTCGGGTTCAGCTATTGGGCCATGTCTTCGGTGACATTTATCCTAGGTAAGGGCTCCTCTTCTCTTGGCCAGCAAGATGTGCCAAGCAACAAATGACTGTGCAAACAGGTCAGTTTAAAATGTGACTGATCCTTTTGCTATAAAAATTTGCCTAATGAAAATGGTTACTAAAGATAGGTCACTGGTGTTCTTTTCCCTGAAGAGCTTTAAAATTAGAAGCTACTTCCTTGTCCAGATTGATTTAAAGATAATCCCCTTGGGGCACCTGGGTGGCTGGCTCAGTCAGTTAAGCATCTGACTTCAGCTCAGGTCATGATCTCAAGGCTCGAGCCCCACATCAGGCTCTGTGCTGACAGCTCGGAGCCTGGAGCCTGCTTCTGATTCTGTGTCTCCCTCTCTCTCTCTCTGCCCTTCCCCCACTCACACTCTGTCTCTCTCTCTCAAAAATAAATAAACATCAAAAAAAATTTTTTTAATAAATAAATAAAGATAATCCCCTCTAGTTTAGTTATATTAGCTCTGATATCAGTTATGTTTATCTTACGTTTTAGCTGCCAATTTATTTACACATTGCCAGGAAGTTAATAGTATATAGTACCTGTATTGGCAATGTATGGCTAATGAGAAGCAACTCTTTTATTTTAGTTATTGATTATTAATATTTACTCATATATTTATTAACATTCATGCATTAAAAAAATTTTTTTAATGTTTATTCTTGAGACAGAGAGAGAGAGATGGAGCATGAGCCAGGGAGGGGCAGAGAGAGAGGGAGACACAGAATACGAAGCAGCCTCCAGGCCCTGAGATGTTAGCACAGAACCCGACACAGGGCTCAAACTCATGCATGGACCGTGAGATCGTGACCTGAGCTAAAGTCGGATGCTCAAACGACTGAGCCACCAGGTGCCCCTAACATTCATGCATTTTTACATAAATCATAATTGTTTAGAATTGAAGGTGAGATATATAACAAGTTTAAATTCCTATTTGTTCCTGTAACTACTGCTATAGTTTTCAGTCTCTTATTGGTGATAGAGCAGTTTTGAGTCCTTTTGAAAATCTGTTCAAAGCTAATCACCCTCATCCAAGAGAAATTTTCATAAACTGCTTCAGTGTTTCCCTAGAACTTCATGCTGGATTCCTGGTTAAGTCCTGCTAACATTAAGTTTTAGTATAGATTCATCCTCTTAAAAAGTACCTAGTCCTAACCTATTTTACTTGAAATAAATGGTCTTAAATGAAGAAAACTTTCATACAAAAAATTTTGTAATTACATTTACAGTAACCAGCTAAAACAAGTCTTCATCAGTTCTTCTCCAAAGTGAACTAATGCAGTATTTTCCCTCATTCACTAAATAATTAATATAAATATGTTTGTTTAAAAATAAAAAATCTATGAAAGCAAAAGTCCAGAGGTACCAGGTCTCTAGCATTGATAGTAGCAACAGCTACAGTTCTAACATTGCTCATCTTGGATTTCAGTACATACAAGACTCCTATTGTGTTTATACCCTGTGTTGTATTTACATTCACCAGAATAAAATAAATACAATGAAGACATAGATGAAAAAAATTCTAGGTAAATGAATTATTCCTGTTTTCTGCCATTATTTTACATAATGGTGGCTATTAGAATGTTTTTTCTTCTTGGAAATAGTCTGAAATTTCCCTTTCATGTTCACATTGCATTTCTTTCTCTACCACCAGGAACACACTACCATTTATCCTGCAGTTACAAGTCCTCTACAGACTGCATGATTCAGAGCATACTTTTTTGAGCTCAGTACCTCCTTTATACTCTTAAAGTTTATTGAGAACCCCCAGGAACTTTATTTACCTTTTGTGAGTTATATCTATCAATATTTAACATATGAAAAATTAAAACTGAAAAATTTTTAAATATTAATGAATTTATTCAAAAAACATTAGTAGGGTGCCTGGGTGATTCAGTCGGTTGAGCATCCAGCTTCGGCTCAGGTTATGATCTCATACTCCGTGAATTTGAGCCCCACGTCGGGCTCTGTGCTGACAGCTCAGATCCTGGAGCCTGCTTCAGATTCTGTGTCTCCCTCTCTCTACCTCTACACCCCCCAAAAGTAAATAAGCATTAAATAAAATATTTTTAAAAAGCAATAATATAAAACTATTACTTGTTTTAAAATAACATATTTATGAAAAATAATTGTTTCCCAAAAAACTTTTATTTTACATTTTCCAAACTTTTTAAAGTTTTATTTATTTAAGTAATTTCTACACCCCACATGTGGCTTGAATTCACAAGCCTGAGACCAAGAGTCACATGCTCTTCCAACTAAGCCAGCAAGACACCCCACATTTTCAAAACTCTGATTTGCTAGAAGATAATTGGATTCTCCTACCTTCTGCATTCAGTCTGTTAAAATATGTTGTTCTCATTAAAATCTATGAAGAAAATCTAGCCTCACATAGACATGTTGTTGGAAAAGCAATCTTTTAATAGCCTTTTCAGACTATTGTGCATATTCTTCTTTGATACTTTGCCAAATTTTAACAAGTGGTAGTTTCCTATAAGTTAGTCAAATCAGAAATTCAGTTATATTAAAACCCATTGGTCTGTCTTACACTTTGGATCCTTTACCCGTGATGTTTTTGTAACATCATGTTTAGTCACCTGGAAAATATCATTTCACTGATTTCTGCAGATCTTCCAAATGTTGACACACTTCCTTATAATATCAAAACCCACTTTCGTAATATTGCCACCAATTTCATTATAAACCTCTTTAAATATTGAAAAACTGTCAAACTGAGGGTGGCAAGTACAAGCTGTCCAAAATTCTAATTTTTACTTGAAAGCTCAAATTTTATCATTGACAACACATACACATGTTTTCCTTGAAGTGACAAGATCATAAGCTTTCATTTTTAAGAAAATGTCCGTCGGGGCGCCTGGGTGGCTCAGTTGGTTAAGCGGCCGACTTCGGCTCAGGTCATGATCTCGCAGTCCGTGAGTTCGAGCCCTGCGTCAGGCTCTGTGCTGACCGCTCAGAGCCTGGAGCCTGTTTCTGATTCTGTGTCTCCCTCTCTCTCTGACCCTCCCCCATTCATGCTCTGTCTCTCTCTGTCTCAAAAATAAATAAACGTCAAAAAAAAAAAAATTAAAAACAAAGAAAAAGAAAATGTCTGTCTAATATCCGAGTCTGAAGAACCACAGTTTGTCTGCCTTTCAAATAAAAATAGCATTCCTTGGAAAAAACGGCTAGGTTGCTCTCCAGCTCAGTTGCACAAGTACTTTTCCTCAAGACAACCAATATACCTCACCGTGCAGCAGATAAGCTGTATTATGTACTTCCTGTTTAATCACACAGAATAGCAAAAAGGTGTGTGTCGAAAACATGAAAGTTAATAAAACTAATAACTTTTACTTTTTTATGAAGGATTTGCTTGAGAGTGTTTTGCAATAAAGCATACAGTATAGAATACAAAATGGTGCAACTGTCTATCCATGCTAAGGGACCAGCAGTTTTACCTACAATTGCTTTTGCAAAGCAAGTAATGCCTTTTATGATTTGAAATTAATTTTTACCTCAGTGACTTCCTGAAAAGGTATTGGGAACTTCCCTGGGGTTTGTGGTTACACTCAGAACCACTTCTTTGGAAAATACACAACGTTATTTCCTATTATAACACAGAAATAACAAAAGAGCCATTGTCTCAAAGCTCTGGAGCAATTTTTAAAGTTGGAGTTTCTAGATAAATAATAAGATCTGGAAGCCTGAATACCTTTGTAATTCATGAGGATGTAGGACTAACTGCTTATTTGTATAAATATTTTTCCTTATTCTCTATAATCTTTATTGGGTTTTAATTACCTTCTGATAACCTGGGCTCACAAGGTTGCTTTAAGGTATAAATTTGGCTTTTAAGAATCAACTTTTTGGGAAATGGAGTTATTTCTTGAGCATCAAATTTTATGTCCATTCTTTTTCTTTTTCTTTTTCTTTATTTATTTATTTTGAGAGAGAGTGAGAAAGAGCACATGCATGGGAGGGACAGAGAAAAAGGGAGAGAGAGAATCCCAAGCAGGCTCCACGCTGTTAGCACAAACCTGATGTGGGGCTTGAACTCAAGAACTGTGAGATCATCACCTGAGCCAAAATCAAGAGTTGGATGCTTAACCAACTGGGCCATCCAGGCACCCCTACATTATTTTTCTATTCATTATTTTCTATTCACTGAATATCTTTAAGTGACTGAACCTGAAGGATGAAAACCTGCCCGTTTTGCCTTTTCCCTTAAAGTAAATAAATACTTTACAGAAAAACACATAGAAAGTTTGTTAAATACAGAAAAGGGGCAAAATTACTCCAAATCCCAAATCATAACACAATTATTACTGCCTTTTTAGTATATTTCCTTCTGATATCTTTTCAAATGTTTTCAGATTTTCTGTAGTAAAAATCTAGCTAGCTTTTTTCCAAGTTGTCTAGATGACTTTTTACCATCTAGGTAACAATTATAAGTTATTTTGAATACTTTTTAATATATCCCATCAGTTAAATTATTACCTTGCTGTATATCTAGGATACTTCTGGTTTTGCCACAAATATCTTGAAGTTAATGACTTTTTCATATTTTTGTTTATTAAGAAATTCCAAATGCAATTATAGACCAAAGGGTGTGAACTCTGATACATACTAGTTTGTTCTGGCAAATCTTAGCCTATTCATATATTTACACAAAAGGACCAAGGTCACTGTCCTGTCACTATCATTGAGTACTATCATTGCCTTCAATTTTTGCTGCAATTTTATTGTCAAGTTTAAGACATTTTCATTTTAAAAATATTAGTAATGAATTTTATTCTCATATTAATGGTTATAATTTGCCTGTTTTTATTTTTATCTTTTCTTCCAAACTCCTCAACTTCTAGCATTTTCCACGTGCTGATTCTTAATCTAATTATTGTGGGAGCTGGAGTAATCATGGCCTGTTTCTACCCAAACATAGGAGGAATCATAAGGTACAGCCTATAAGGAAACTCTGTCCCTTCATATATTGGCCTTTATTTTTATGGTTTTCCTGTTGATATTGTCATTGTTGTTGTTAATTTAATTATATGAAATTATTGTATTTAAAACTGGTAACATTCAAATGTAGTTCTCTGCTGTCAAAGTGCTCATTATCTTCCATCACTGCTTCTTCCTGATTCTAGAAGCCCCGTTATCCCTTGGGCATCTTTCCCCTTCTCTTTTTCTTTTATACCTTTTTCTCTTTATACAAGATAAAAAATTTTTTATATAAAATCTGTAACTTCTTGGAGTACCTGAAGATCTCTAGTATGTTAAGGCTGTGTTCTAAGTTTTTAAATCCATTTCTATCAAGAACATGTTTCACTGTGAGTTGCAGTCAGAGAGTAAGAGTTGAGATGGGAGTTTAGATCCCATATGGCTCTTTACTTAATATATTTTCTCTAAAAATGTTGTGATGGGTTGAATAGATGGGGAGTGAAGTTGTGACCTCACATTCTCATGGAATACTGGGCTGATTTCTCTTCCTTGACTATAGAAAGCAGGGCTGAGTCACTTTTTTGAAGACCCTTACCTAAGAAAGTAGCAAGAATCAGGAGAGAGCATTGGCCTGATGCTTATTGAATATAATGGATTTTCAAGTTTCTGTTAAGCTAAGGATAGGGTAAAGAAGAAGAAAGTGCGGATCTGACAGTCTTTTGTTGAGGTATTTTTGTTACTATCTTTGATAATTATGCTGAACACCACAGAGATACTCATCTGTTCTCCTTCTCAAGCAGATGCTAGCAGTCCTTCAAAGACTCAGAATGCATAATTAGTTTATAAAAGATCAAAGATAGGAAGCCTGTCTCCAGATGTTTCTGAGGAAGCAGCCACAAACATGGAGACATAGAAGAACTATGGAGATTGGAAAGATGCATAAAAAACTCTGTCAAGCAGATGCTATAAAGATGAACAGGAAATAATATTTTATATTAGCTTAGCAAGTAAAATGTTTTCAACTGACATGCATTATGTCTACAACACTTGAATCAAAAATAATTTTGTTGCCTTATTAGACTAAAGAGGGTTTAAATGGTACTATATTTACCTTAATTGTAAATCAGCAAAAACAAAATGCAAGATTAATATTAATCCAAAAAGTTTTTATTTCACAGGTATTCAGGAGCAGCATGCGGCCTGGCCTTTGTATTCATATACCCATCTCTCACCTATATAATTTCCCTCCACCAAGAAGACCGTCTGACATGGCCGAAATTAATCTTTCACGTTTTCATCATCATTTTGGGCCTGGCTAATTTGATTGTTCAGTTTTTTATGTGAAATACTCAATGTTTTCTCAAGATCTTTTGTGGTATTTTCAACTTTGACAACAATTCCACATAAATTCACTTGTAAATGGTGTTATTGCTGTAATTCTAAATGTTTTCCTAAGATAATTTGGGGGAAAAAAAAAGGAAATGGAGGTCCATTAATAAGTAATTTTGATTAGAGTGGAAAAGGGGGCAATGATCTTTATCTCTTTTCATATTCACCACCTCCTCATTCTCACTGTCTTTTCTGAGTAGAAGCGTAAGCCCTTAGGAAAAATCACGCTGGTTTTTGCTTTTACAGTTTTAAGGTGCATAAGTTTATTTTGACTACAGTAAAGATTCTCAGGGTGTCACAGCAACTATTGCCAGATGCTATTTCTGTTTTATGTTTGAATGTATTCACTTTCATTTTATTACTTGCTAGATCATTTCTGCAGTTTGTCCAAACATTTACTGTTTGGGACAGTAAACCAAATACCTCATTTTTAAAAAGAAATTTCCATGGCATCAGTGTTAATAGAGTGAACTCTTAACTGCATCCTTAATCTCTGTTTAAAAGAGAGAAAGAATGTCAGTATAGGCTTTGTGGTCATGAAATTTACACAAAATAAAAGAACTGGGAGAGTTTATTGCTGTCTGACTCCTTTTGTTTCTAATCTAGTACCAGTGACTTAGGTCAGAATTCTAGTTCCCCCAGCCACATTTTGCATAGGAACCAGTATGGTTGTCTCCATCAACCCAAGAGGACTCTTACTTTTTAGATTTCTGAGCATTGCATAGGATGTCATGACAGGACCAATGGGGAAGAATATAGGAAACCTGGCAAAGAATGTCAGGTGCATGAGTCCTTATAAGAGAGAAAGGAAATGGAGAAGGGACTGGAAAAGTGAGGCTTCCTTCCTAGTGTGTTGGGGATTAATCCAGGAAACAATTAATTCTGTTTGAGGTAAGACTTCCAAGAACTGGTTCCCCAACCACTCCACCGCTTACTTCTTAAATGGCAGAGAAGAGGTTAAATCCCTGAATCTGAGAAAAGGATTAGGGAGTCCGAATTTTTAAAAAAAAAATTTTAATGTTTATTTATTTTTTGAGAAAAAGAGACACAGAGCGTGAATGGGGAAGGGTCAGAGAGATAGGAGGACACAGAATCTGAAGTGGGTTCCTGGCTCTGATCTGTCAGCACAGAGCCCAATGCAGGGCTCAAACTCACAAAGGGTGAGATCAGACCTGAGCCAAAGTCGAATGCTCAACTCACTGAGCTGCCCAGGTGCCCCCTCCTTTTTTTAAAATTCAATTAGTTAACATACAGTGTAGTCTTGTCTTCAGGAGCAGGGCCCAGTAATTCATCTCTTACATATGACACTCACTGCCCATCCCCACAATGCCCTCCTTAATGCCCATCACCCATTCAACCCATCCTCCCACCCACCTCTCCTCCAGCCACCCTCAGTTTGTTCTCTGTATTCAGGAGTCTCTTATGGTTTGCCTCCCTCTCTGTTTCTATCTTACTTTTTCTTCCCTTCCCCTATGTTCATCTGTTGTGTTTCTCAAATTTCACATAGGAGTGAATCATATGTTATCTGTCTTTCCCTGACTGACTTATTTCGCTTAGCAAAATATAATCTAGTTCCATCCATGTTGTTGCAAATGGAAAGATCTCATTCTTTTTCATGGCCGAGTAGTATTCCATTGTATATAGGTACCACATCATCTTCCCCTATTCATCAGTCAATGGACATTTGGGCTGTTTCCATAGTTTGGCTATTGATAGTGCTGCTGTAAACATTGGGGCACATGTGCTCCTTCAAATCAGCATTTTTGTATCCTTTGGATAAATATCTTGTAGTGCAATTGATGGATCATAGGGTAGTTCTATTTTTAATTTTTTGAGGAAACTCCATACTGTTTTCCAGAGTGGCTGCACAGGTTTGCATTCCCACCAACAGTGCCAGAGTTTCCCTTTTCTCCACATCCTCACCAACATCTGTTGTGTCCTGAGTTGTTAATTTTAGTCACACTGACTGGTGTAAGGTGGTATCTCTTTGTGGTTTTGATTTGTATTTCCCTGATGATGAGTGATGTTGGATATCTTTTCCTGTGTCTGTTAGCCATTTGGATATCTTCTTTGGAAAAGTGCCTATTCATGTCTTCTGCCCATTTCTTCGCTGGAGTATTTTTTTTTTTTTTTTTTTTTTGGGGGGTGTTGAGGTTGGTAAGTTCTTTATAGATTTCAGATACTAATCCTTTATTCAAGATGTCATTTGCAAATATCTTCCCTTCTGTCGGTGCCTTTTAGTTTTGTTGATTGTTTCCTTTGCTGTACAGAGGCTTTTTATCTTTATGAGGTCCCAATAACTCATTTTTGCTTTTGTTTCCCTCACTGCTGGAGACATGTCAAGAAGTTGCTGCAGCCTAGGTCAAAGAGGTTGCTGCCTGTTTTCTCCTGTAGGATTTTGATAGTTTCCTATCTCACATTTAGGTCTTTCATGCATTTTGAATTGTTTTTTGTATGGTGTAAGAAAGTGGTCCAGTTTCACTCTTCTGCATGTCGCTGTCCAGTTCTCCCAGCACCATTTGCTGAAGAGACTGTCTTTTTTCCATTGGATACTCTTTCCTGCTTTGTCAAAGACTAGTTGGCCATATCTTTGTGGGTCCATTTCTGGGTTCTGTATTGTGTTCCATTGATTTATGTGTCTGTTTTTGTGCCAATACCATACTGTCTTGATGATTTCAGCTTTGTAATACAGCTTAAAGTCTGGAATTATGCCTCCAGGTTTGGTTTTCTTTTTCAACATGACTTTGGCTATTCAGGGTCTTTTCTGGTTCCATACAAATGTTAGGATTGTTTTTCTAGCTCTGTGAAGAATGCTGGTGTTATTTTGATAGGGATTGCATTGAATGTGTAGATTGCTGTAGGTAGTGTCAACATTTTAACAATAGTCTTCCAATTCATGAGCATGGAATTTTTTTCCATATCTTTGTGTCTTCTTCAACTTCTTTCATAAGCTTTCTATAGTTTTCAGCATACAGATCTTTTACCTCTTTTTACCTGGGTTTTTTCCTAGGTTTCTTATGAGTTTTGGTGCAATTGTAAATGGGATTGATTCCTTGATATCTCTTCTGCTCCATTATTGTTGTATAGAAATGCAACTGATTTCTGTATATTGATTTTATATCCTGCAACTTTGCTGGATTCATATATAAACTCTGGCAGTTTTTTTGTGGAGTCTTTCAGATGTTCCATGTAGAGTATCGTGTCATCTCCGAAGAATGAAAGTTTGACATCTTCCTTGCCAATTTAGAGGCCTTTTACTTCTTTTTGTTGTCTGATTACTAAGGCTAGGACTTCCAACACTATGTTGAATAACAGTGGTGAGAGTGGACATCCCTGTCATGTTCCTGACCATAGGGGAAAAGGTCTCAGTTTTTCCCTGCTGAGGATGATATTAGCAGTGGGTCTTTTGTATATGGCCTATATGATCTTGAGGTATGTTCCTTGTATTCCTACTTTCTTGAGGATTTTTATCAAGAAAGGATGTTGTATTTTGTCAGATGTTTTTTCTGCATCTATTGACAGGATCTTATGGTTCTTATCCTTTCTTTTGTTAATGTGGTGTATCATGTTTATTGATTTGCAAATGTTGAACCAGCCCCACAGCCCAGTAGTAAATCCCACTTGATAATGGTGAATAATTCTTTTCATATACTGTTGAATTCGATTTGCTAGTATCTTGTTGAGAAGTTTTGCATCCATGTTCATCAGGGATCTTAGCCTATAATTCTCCTTTTTAATGGGGTCTTTGTCTAGTTTTGGAATCAAGGTAATGCTGGCTTCAGAGAATGAGTTTCCATTTCTATTTTTTTGGAAAGGTTTGAGGAAAATAGGTATTTAACTCATCTTTAAATGTCTGGTAGAATTCCCCTGGGAAGCTATCTGGCCCAGGACTCTTACTTGTGGGGAGATTTTTTGATAACTGATTCAATTTCTTTGCTGGTTATGGGCTTGTTTAAATTTTCTTCTTTCTTTTTTTTTTTAATGTTTGTTTTATTTTTGAGAGAGAAAGAGAGACACAGCATGAGTGGGGGAGGGGCAGAGAGAGAAGAAGACACAGAATTTGAAGCAGGCTCCAGGCTCGGAGTTGTCAGCACAGAGCCCGATGTGGGGCTCGGACCCATGAACTGCAAGATCATGACCTGAGCTGAAGTCGGATGCCCAACTCACTGAGTCACCCAGGCACCCCTCAAATTTTCTTTCTTTCTGTTTAAGTTTTAGTAGTGTGTGAGTGTCTAGGAATTTGTCCATTTTTTCCAGATTGTCCAGTTTGTTGGCATATAATTTTTCATAGTATTCTCTTGTAATTGTTTGTATTTGTATGGTAATTGTTGTGATCTCTCCTCTTTCATTTATGATTTTATCTATTTTGGTCCTCCCTTTTTTCTTTTTGAGAAGTATGGCCCGGGGTTTATCAATTTTGTTTATTCTTTCAAAAAACCAGCTCTTAGATTCATTGGTCTATTCTATTGGTTTGTTAGTTTTTGGATTCTATATCATTTATTTCTGCTTTAATCTTTATTATTTCCCTTCTTCTACTGGCTTATTTGCTGCTCATTTTCTAGCTTCTTTAAGTATAAAGTTAGATTGTGTATTTGGAACCTTTCTTACTTTCTTAAGATAGGTCTGAATTGCAATGTATTTTCCTCTTAGGATCACATTTGCTGCATCCCAAAGGGTCTGGACTTTTGTCTTTTTATTTTCATTTGCTTCCATTAATTTCTTCTTTAATTTCCTGGTTAACTCATTCATTCTTTAGTAGGATATTCTTTAACCTCCATGTATTTGAGGGCTTTCCAAATTTTTTCTTGTGGTTGATTTCAAGTTTCATAGTGTTGTGATCTAAAAATATGTGTGGTATGATCTCAATCTTTTTGTAGCTATTAAGGGCTGATTTGTGACCCAATATGTGATTTATTCTGGAGAATGTCCCATGTGTATTTGAGAAGAATGTATATTCTGTATGAAATGTTCTGAATGTATCTGTTAAGTCCATCTATTCCAGTTTGTCTTTGAGAGATGTTGTTTCCTTGTTGATTTTCTGCTTAGATGATCTGTCCATTGTTGTAAGTGGGATATTAAAGTCTCCTACAATAATGGTATTATTATCCTTAAGTTTACTTATGTTTGCGACTAATTGATTTATATATGTGGGTGCTTCCAAGTTGAGGGCATAAATATTTGCAATTGTTAAGCTCTTCTTGATGGATAGACCTCTTAATTATGATATAATGCCCTTCTTCATCTCTTGTTACAGCTTTTAATTTAAAGTCTAGTTTGTCTAATGTAAGTATGGCTACTCTGGCTTTCTTTGGCAACCATTAGCATGATAGATGGTTCTCTGTCCCTTCATTTTCAATCTGCAGGTGTCCTCAGGTCTAAAATGAGTTTTTTGTAAGCAGCATTTTGATGGATTTATATTTTTATCTATTCTGATACCCTATGTCTTTTGATTGGAACATTTAGTCCATTTACATTCAGAGTGATTATTGAAAGATATGAAGTTAGTGCCATTGTGTTATTTGAAGATTTTGTGTTTCTGATGATGTTATTGGTCCTTGTAGTCTTTGCTGCTTTCCACTCCGAGAGTCCCCCTTAGAATTTCTTGCAGGGCTGGCTTAGACGTTACAAACTCCTTTAGTTTGTGTTTGTCTATGAAAGTCTTTATCTCTCCTTCTATTCTGAATACCAGCCTCGCTGGATAAAGGATTCTTGGCTGCATATTTTTCCTATTCAGCACATTGAAATTTCCTGCCACTCCCTTCTGGCCAGTCAGGTTTCAGTGGACAGGTCTGCTGCTAACCTTACATGTCTACCCTTTTGGTTAAGGACCTTTTGACCCTCACTGCTTTCAGAATTCTCTCTTTATCTTTGTATTTTGCAAGTTTCACTACGCTATGTTGTGTTTTTGTTGATTTTAAAGGGAGTTCTCTGTCCCTTTGGACTTTGATGCCTGTTTCCTTCCCCAGATTAGGGAAGTTCTCAGATATAATTTGTTCAAATAAACCTTCTGTCCCCTTTTCTCGTTCTTCTTCTGGAACTCATATGATAGGGACATTGCTTCATTTCATGGAATCACTTAGTTCTGTCATTCTCCCCTCATGATCTAGTAGTTTCCTTTCCCATTTTTTTTTCAGCTTCATTATTTTTTGTAATTTTATCTTCTATTTCACCTATTCTTGCCTCTGCTTCTTCTATGTTGTCACTGTATCTAGTTTATTTTGCATCTCAGTTATAGCATTTTTAAATTCATCCTGATAAGTTCTTAGGTCTTTGATCTCTGAAGCAAGTATTTCTCTGGTGTCTTCTGTGCTTTTTTAAGCCCAGCTATTAGTCGTAGGACTGTTATTTCAAATTCTTATTCAGATATAATATTTATACCTCTTTTGAGCAGTTCTCTGGCTGTGATTTCTTCTTGACCTTTATTTTAGGGAGAATTCCTCCATCTTTGTTATTTTGGCTAAGTTTCTATCTTTTGCGTGTTTTAAAAGCATGTTATGTGTTCTGCATCTGAGAGTACTACTGTATTAAAAAGGGGTCATACACTGTCCAGGGCCTGGGACTCCAGGAAGTGTTTCTGCTGCATGCTGCATGCACTCTGTTACTGTATTTTGGCTGCTGTGTCCCACTGGTCAGTCGTCTGCAGAGGTCTTCCTTGCTTGCAGTGGTGGTGTTTAGACCTTTAAGTAGGTGTGCTTTGATTTGTTTGTTGGGGGTGGGGGGGTGGGGAGCCTGATCTCATAAAAAGAGAAAAAGGAAAGGGGAGAAAAGAAAACCAAACAGACAATCAAAAAACTATAAGGCTCATTCCAAGGAAAGGGATAGGAAAGAAAAGGAAGAAAAAAAAGTAGAAGAGAACACACACACACACACACACACACACACATAGGAAATGACAAAAAACAAATCAGAAACTATGAGCCTGATTCCAAAAGAAAAAGGGAGGAAAGAAAGAAAAAAGAAGAAAAACAATTTTTGTCTGTTGTTGCTTGTGGCTATACTGGTCTGGAATAGAATCTGGCTACATTGGGTCAGTCAGTCTTCCTCTAGTAATCAGTTGCCAGGCACTGAGGGACAGGGTTTGGTGTAAGTGGGTCCCACCTCCACTGGGGTCCACTGTGCTGCTCTCTGAAGCCCCAATAGTGTTTTGGGGAAAATGGCATCACCCCAATTTCTCCTCCCCAGACTGGGAATCTCAGCCTGTGCTGTTCAGGCAGCCTTCACAGAATGGCGAGGGTGGTCAGCTTGCCCTGCGCCCCAGTTCTGAGCCTTACCCTTGGTGCTTGGCTGGGATTCAAAACCCAATGTATTAAAGGACTCTGTACCACATCGATCTGTTCCCCTCCTCCAGAATAAAGCCTCTCCACCCTGCTGATGAAAGGCCTTTGGCTGGCACCTGCAGAGTCTTTTGTCCTTGGGGAGGCCATAACCCCTCTTCCCAAAGTACTCCAGGAAGGGGTCTCTCTCTCCTAGTGTGCCCCTGAGATCGCTACACTATGCTCTGCACTCCTGGGCCAGCTCCTTCCTCCGCAGGAGCACGTGCCACAGCTCCACTCTAGAGAGAGAGTTACACACCTCCAAAACCTCCAAGTTTCAGCTCCCAAGGCTGTTTGCAAACACACACACACACACACACACACACACACACACACACACACAAAACAAAACCTGACATCGTCCATAGTTAGTTTCCCAGTCTGTAGTTTAGGGAAGTTTTCCTCTTGTGCTAACTCTGATGCCAGACTTTCACAATCCCTCTCTCTTTCTCTCCCTTTTGTCTTTCCACAGAAAGTGTTCTCTCCCCTCTGTGGGTATGCCATTTTATCTGTGCCAATTCACATACACACCCCTTGGTCCTGCCAAACTGTCTCCCTTCATCTGTAGAGATCCTTCTGCTGCTCCGCAGATTGATTTCCTGGGTGTTCCAAGTGATCTGACCTCAATACAGCTGTGTCTGAGGGCCAAGAAAAATCCTGGTTCCCCTACTTCTCTGTCATCTTAACTCCTCCAGGGAATCTGAATTCTTAAAATTAACACTCTCCTCTTTTTCATTCAAACTAAAATCTAAACCAGAATTCAAACCCATGTCTTCCATGTAATAACAGACTTCATGTTCAAATGCAAAAGTTAGATTTCTCTAATTTTAGGCCAACATTAAAAAGTGCATTTTGTTAATATATATCCCACATTCCAGGAAAGTGTGTAGATCTATGTTACTTCCTTCTTTTGAGAAAGACGGGTAAAATGGTTTTTGAAAGATGGACGAAGTAATCTTTTTTAAGCCTAGTAAGGACCCCAACATTTGAGACCAGCAATACTTTCTTTCATGAAAGTTTACTGTCCCATCGATAGACCCATACCTGTATTGATGAGCTGTATTTCTTAAAATTCTTTTACGTAAAAGTCTCATGAAAATTCTCAAGCATACACAAAAGTAGAGAAAACAGTAAGATAATCCTGCCACATCCCCATCCCCTATATTAATTATAAAACTTATGCTGCATTTGCTTCATCTATCCGCTTTTTTCCTTTTCCACTGTAATATTTTAAAGCCAATATCAGACATGTGATTTCATCTCCACAGACATTAATATGCAGTAATTGCCTTTTGAACTTACCATTACTTTTGTTGATGGAGGCAGTCTGAAAAGTTTTTGCTAGCAGAAACTGCTGGTTGAAGACAGGTTAATTAGAAGATTCTGCGTTAAGTTTCTGTATCCCTATGTTAACCTCTTAGAGTGGAATATTCACATTGAGGAGGTGTCTCAATGCTTGGGATCTTCTGCCTCTTTGTGATTTCTTCACAGAAATCTTCTTCACTTCAGTGTGAAGTCTTCTTCAGTTAGAGACATAGGAATCAAAAGCTACACAGCAACTTGAGACCCACATTTAATCCCTTCTTATCCCTAGTCACCACCCTTGTCTTTGAAAACTTCAGAGACAGAATTTTCTTTTGTCTCTTTTCAGTAATGTACTTGAATATTTTAACACATGGAAAAATGACTTGGTATATTTTTGTCCATGTAATGATCAAAGTGAATATGACAATGAATGCAATATTTACTAAATTAAAAAGCAGTGTGGATATTTGCTTTTTGTTTTCTTTAAAAGACTTGATAATTTAGAGCTTCTAAAATCCTACAGGAAGCTTATGCTGGATAACTTTGCCTTCTTAAATTTCTTTTCATGAAACTGACACCTTTGGCTTGTTATTTAGCTTGGCCAGAATGTTCTTTGTGTGAGTGTGTATGTCCTGGCTCACACATTAGAACAATGAAATATGAATTCATTCAGATCACATTACAATTAATTTTATACTTTCTCTACTGTCATCTTTTTAAGTTTCCTAATTAAACTTATGTTACTTTTTACTCTGATGTGGTTAACCTCAGTTTCTTGGAATTTAGCTTATTTAGCACACAACCGAGAACATTATAAAACTTAAAAAGGCTTGTGTAGAGAAGTCATCCCTAGAACAGTTCTGGATGAAAATATGGTATGCTCATACTAGGCCAGAAAGAACAAAGAAATGTCCTTTGACATTTGATATCTGTGGGTAATCCAAAATCAGTTTCATCATCACACCCAAAAAAATGTATTACAGTAAAGAATAAATTTACCCACAAAAAGGGACTGTGTTAAAGGAAATCAGTCACTTTACTTATATTATGTTTTGCAATCTATATTTTTACTTATTTGTTTCCATAAATAATTGAGTAAACTACCACATTCAGTGCTTTGGAGGAGTCAAAGATGAATAAGATTTCATTCATATTCTAAAAGAACTTTAATCTGGTAAAGAACTATGTGAGTAGTTAACTATAAGGCAAGGGACCATTAGAAAAAAACAAAACCCTTTCCAGCTGGGATTCTCAGAGAGGACTGGTAAAGAAAATGTGGGGTAAAGCAGCAAGAATCCATTTTCAGGTTCCTCCTAATATCTGTCCAAAATGTTATATATTTGATGTATTTTGATACATCATGGGATCATGTAAAATATAATCTCCTCTATTTTGGCAATGATATAGTATTATTATATTATATTGTTATAAAAGTTAAATATATTATTCTAAGAAGTTTTATGAAAAGTGTTTAACTCCTTCTGTATACTAATTATTGTTCTCTTTGCATTCTTCTTTAAATGTTTTATTTATTTTTGAGAGAGAGAGAGAGAACATGAGCAGGGCAGGGGCAGAAAGAGAGGGTGACAGAAGATCCGAAGCAGGCCCTGTGTGACAGCAGAGAGCCCAATGGGGCCTCAAACTCCTGAACTGTGAGATCATGACCTGAGCTGAAGTCATACACTTAACCGACCAAGCCACCTGACTGTTCTCTTTGCGTTTTTAACACTACATTTTTCACTACTTTGAATCTTGGGACAGGAAAGCACAATTGTTTAATAGGAGAAATAAGTAGTAACATATTAGGCAGTACGAACAGAGAGATTCCATAAAATTTTCTCTCCAACTATTAGGATTCAAAATGTCAAATGTTTGAGTTTTTGGATAAAAGCAGAAAACATTGATGCTGTATGTCTCCTTTATTTTATTTTATTTATTTATTTTTTTTGTATGTTTCCTTTAGAAAGCACTGCTTTTTGAATCTGGTGGTGGCAGTTTGTTTTCTTATCCCAATTTGAATGTCAAAAACAAAATCCAAATCTAGTTGACACTTAAACAATAGATTGTTACATTAGTCTGTGATCCAAAGTGAAATGCGCACAAGGCGGCCTGGCTGGCCCCAGTTTCACAGTTGACTGCCGACTTCACTTCAGATTATATAAACACGTATTGCAAAACAGCTCTGACGGGAACCTCATATCCTAAACAGTATTCTCTGAAATGTAATTTGTTTTCTTTTTATATAAAAGAAGAAATTAAGTCAAAATTATTTTGAAGAAAAACAACTCCAGGATTTTGTGTAATTGAATTTCCCAGGAAATGTTATTGCCTAGTAGCACAGACCCCAGGGTAGAAAGAAGCTTGAGTGCCATATTTTGCAGAGTCAAATTTCTCAAGTGACTTGACGTGTGTCAAGGAGCCCTCCTTAGGGCACAAACCTAACCAAAACCTAAAATGATCACCCCTTTTGAACAATAAAGTGTTGTGATCCCTTGCTACCAGAACATTACAAACAGAACATGGCACTTCAGGTAAGTTTAGCCCAGTTTCTGGCAAAGAGCTCCCCGTGTCATAATCTTCCCAAACCATTTAAGGGCAATGAAGAGCTCTATTTTTCTGCCTTTCCTAAGTAAAATTTCTTTTTTTCCCCCAATGTCATTTTTGTATGTTTTCTTACTCTTCTGCAAGAGAAAATAAGGATGTCTTTTTAAAAGATTGCAAACTTCTCCATTCTCCTTATTCATCTCAGGCCATAAGGTAAGGATTACGATTGGGATTGGGACTGAAAAGAATATCAAAATCTCCACATATTTCCTCCTTTGGCCCTCTCTTGATCCCAACTGATCCAATTATGTTTGGTCGTAGCAGACACTTACTATACACTTCAATTAATTAATGAGACAGATTCAACATTAATGGACAACAATAAGTTAATTGCTATTTTCTAAAATTTTGTTCTATCATCATCCCTCCTCAAAAAAAAAAAATCTGAATTGGTTCAGTCAGATTCGGGATTAGTCCCTCAGTCAATGTTTAAGTACTTGACTGAATGCCAGACCCTGTGCTAAGCATAAAGCATACAGTAGTGAACAAACTGGATGTGGCCCTGGAAGTTTAGCATGTTGCCCACCCTCCTGTGTATGAGGCATCTGGTCATTTTCCCTCTGAAATGCCAGGCATTGACCCTTTCCTGCTGCCCGGTCTGCACTGAATGCTGTGATGTAGCCACATCATCCACGTTTTCAAGAGATGAGTATAGGATAGGTGCGATAAATGCAACTTTATGTTGCATGTTTATCAAGATAAAACTTTTTAAGATCCTAGGATAATTATAATCACATAAAATTATGTAAACATATGGACAAAAACTGGAAGGGGCCAGAGGAGAATGAACATGGGTGACCTGTTGAGGTGACAGCATTCCAGGTAAATCATTTGTATTGTCATTTTATTATTTGCATAACCTATTTTCTTCCTTTTTTTAAAAAAAGTTTGTTTTTATTTATTTTGAGAGAGATAGAGAGCAAGATGGGAGAGAGGGAGAGAGAGAGGGAAACAGAACCCCAAGCAGGCTCCACACTGCCAGTGCAGAGCCCAATGCGGGACTTGAACCCAAGAAACGCAAAATCATGACCTGAGCCTAAATCAAGAGTCGCCTAAACTACTGAGCCACCCAGCCACCCTGCATAACATGTTTTCTAAAAGGATGTCTAGGAAAAATCATGCAAAAGAAGGCTTGCAGAAATCAAGCTACATTCAACCCATGAAGTTAAGAGCAAGCCACAAACAACTTTTGGAACAGGTGAGTGAGATCTTTTATTATAGGGGCAGACCCAGGTTTTGTGGGTCCAGAAAATTTTTAAGGAGATACATGCAAAATTAGGAAGGCAACCGGGCAAGTGAGCTGTAACTTTAGCTTCTTTAGCTTTTAGTTAAATCATCCACAACTGCTCCAAGAGTGGGGCATTTAGGAGGCTGAAGGAGGTGTAATGAAGAAAAGGTTTATGTACTCCAATATGGGAAACTGAGTTTCTGTTACATTTAAGAACTCTAACTTCTACCAAGTCTGAGCTTTTATTTCTGAGTCAAACAGGGTTTAGCAAAATAGCATGGGGTACAAATTCATTAATGGTCAACTTGGGTTCAAAATAGGACGTTTTTAAGTTTTAGAGTTTTTACTTGGTGGTGGGTCTCGCAGTGGTATTTTTTGTTGTTTTTATTGTTGTTGCTTTTAATTTTTGCAGAGATAAAGAGTTCAAAGAATGCTGTTTAATTGTCCAATAGCTATTTAATGAATCTTAGGGATGAGGAACTTTTTTTTTTTTTTAGTTGATTTAGTTTTTGAGAGAGAGAGAGCAGGGGAGGGGCAGAAAGAGAGGGAGAAAGAATCCCAAGCATTCTGACAGTGCAGAGCCCAATGTGGGGCTTGAACCCACGAAACACGAGATGATGACCTAAGCTGAAATGAAAAGTCAGACACTTAACCAACTGAGCCGCCCAGGAAGAGGAACTTTTTAAGGGCTCTCGATGAAGAAAACATGCTACCAAGAGCAACATTTATTTATTTACTCTACCATGTTCCAAAAAGGATATATTTCTACTAAGGTAAAATCAGTTTTTAAAGATTAACTTGAACATTTTTTAGAAAATAAATTAGAAATTTATGACACTCCTTATGTACAGGAAACTAAAACAATTCAAATAAATTACTCCTTGGTGCCATATCATAGTTTTTTTTTTTTTTGTATGTAGATGATGCCTAATCCAATGCACTAAACTTTTACTGATTGTCCTAGATTTGGAAATGCAGAGTCAGTCTTCCCAGTGCTGCCAGAATTCTGTATTTAATATGACAGTGATTATGTTCTTCTGTAAAATCATTCAGTGCTCCAATAGAAAAATGGACAAGGGCCTTTGGAGCAGACAGTTCTCAGAAGAAAAACTGCAAATAAACATGAAGAAAAAAAGCTCAGGGTCAAACTAGTGATCCATGCTAATGGATAATCTCAAAAACATAGTGTAAATGAAAGAAGCCAGCTGCCAAACACAAAATATTGTATGGTTTCATGTATGTGAAATGTCTAGAAAGGGCATTTTATAGGAACAGAAAGCAAAACAATGGTTGCCTGGAAATGGGAGTGGAGGCCGGATTAACCTTAAACAGTATGGGGTTGCGGGGGGCGCTTGGGGAGCTCAGTCGGTTAAGCATCAGGCTTCAGCTCAGGTGGTGACCTCAAGGCTCATAAGTTCTATCCCTGCTTAGAGCCTGGAGCCTGCTTTGGATTCTGTGTCTCCCTCTCTCTCTGCCCCTCCCCCACTCACACTCTCTCCCTCCTTCAAAAATAAATGACCATTAAAAAAAATTTTTTTTTTTAAGAAACAGGTATGGCGGAACTTTCTAGGGTGATAAAAATGTTCTTTTAGCCTCTTGAAAACTGAGAACAAACTGAGGGTTGGTGGGGGGGTGGAAGGGAGGGGAAGGTGGGTGATGGGTATTGAGGAGGGCACCTGTTGGAATGAGCACTGGGTGTTGTATGGAAACCAATTTGACAATTTCATATTTAAAAAATAATAATAAAAAAATTTAAAAAAAGAAAAGAAAAAAGAAAAAGGGGACATCAAATTAAGAGTCAAGTAATAGTGTTAGACTGCATTAATACTTTCTCCAAAAATATAATTGAAAGGCTATTTCTTTTTTTTTTTATTTTTTTAATGTTTATTTATTTTTGAGAGAGAGAGAGACAGACAGACAGACAGAACACAAGCAGGGGAGGGGCAGAGAGAGAGAGGGAGACACAGAAACTGAGGCAGGCTCCAGGCTCTGAGCTGTCAGCACAGAGCCTGACACGGGGCTCGAACTCACGAACTGTGACATCATGACCTGAGCTGAAGTCGGACGCTTAACCAACTGAGCCACCCAGGCGCCTTGAAGGGCTATTTCTAATAAAAAACAAGTAAATTAAAAAAAAAAAAAAAAAGTAACTATGTGAAGTTATGTATATGTGAATTAGCTTTGATTATGGTAATCATTTCACAATGCTGACTGTCAAATCAACACATTTTAAACCCTAAATATGTTCAATTTTAATTTGTCAATTATATCTCAAAGCTGAAACAGAATAAATTTTTTAATTGGTCTCAAAAAAAAAAAAGAAATGTTCTTTTAAAAAAATTGTTTTTAATGTTTATTTTTTGAGAGAGAGATTGACAGAGTGTGAGCAGAGGAGGGGCAGAGAGAGAGAAAGACAGAATCTGAAGCAGGCTTCAGGCTCTGAGCTGTCAGCACAGAGCCCGACGTGGGCCTTGAACACACAAACTGTGAGATCATGACCTGAGCCGAAGTTGGACGCTAAACCAACTGAGCCACCCATGCGCCCCTAGAAATGTTCTCAAAGCAGATTGTGGTAATGGCTACACAATAATTTCTAAAATCATTGGATTATACTCCTACATTGGTTGAATTTTATGGTATATATTATCCCTCAAAGCTGTTAAAGAAAAAAAGTTCAACCTTACTAGCAAAAAAAAAAAGAAAAAGGAAGAAAGAAAGAAAGAAAGGAAGAAAGAAAGGAAGAAAGAAAAAAGAAAAGTAGGGACATCTGGGTGGCTCATTCATTTAAGCATCAGACTTCAGCTCAGGTCATGATCTCCAGGTTGGGGGTTTGAGCCCCGCGTTGGGCTCTGTGCTGACAGCTCGGAGTCTGGAGCCTGCTTCAGATTCTGTGTCTCCCTCACTCTCTGCCCCTTCCCCACTCATACTCCCACACGCGCTCTCACTCTCTATCTCTCCCCAAAATAAATATTTTTTAAAGTAATTTTAAATGCTTTCTACTTGGCAAATACTAAAATAATAGTAATATCCTGACAACAGTGTGGAAAATGGACAGTGAAACACACATGGTAGGTTTATAAGTGGGCACAGACTTCCTGTAAGTTATTTGGCAATAGGCACCAAAGCTTCAAAGTGAGCCTTTAACTCACTTCCACAGGTATATCCTAATGAAATAATTGGACAAGTGTTGACATACATACACAGAGATGTTCATCTCTTTATTCTTTCTAGTAGAAAAATTAAAAACAACCTGTTGTCCAACAGTAGGAGATGAATTATGGAATAGCCATCTAACAGAATATTATGTAGCTATTTAAGTGATGATGCAGATATATAAATGTAATGTCAAAAGACATTTATAAATATTAATAGCGATCATAATTCACTATGTATAGAATTAAAAAAATTTATACATATATAAATATATATGCATTTGTATATCTATAAAGGGCTGGAAGTTTATATAAAAAATATGAACATTAGTTATCTCTAGATGTTAGGACTACTTGGTCGTTTTTTTTAATTGTCTTTTCTTTATCTGTATTTTCTAAAGTGGTAAAGTAAAATATATCATGTTTTCTGAAAACAGCAATAAAAGCTGTTTCTTAAACAAATATCTTTCATGGGGTGGCTAGGTGGCTCAGTTGACTAAACATCTGACTCTTGATCTCAGCTCAGGTCTTAATCTCAGGGTCATGAGTTCAAGCCCCATGTTGGGCTCTTTACTTGACATGGAGCCTACTTAGTAAATATCTATCAAGGCGCCTGGGTGACTCTGCCGATTAAGCATCCGACTCTTGATTTCTGCTCAGGTCATAATCTCATGGTTGATGAGATCAAGCCCTGAGATGGGCACTTGCTTCATGGAGCCTACTTTGGATTCTCTCTCTCCCTTGCTCTCTGACCCTCCTCTGCTCATCCTCTGTCTCTCTCTGTCTCTCTCTGTCAAAACAAATAAACTTTTAAAAATAAATTAATTTAAATAAATAAATTAAAATACCTTCACTGCAGTGTCCAGGTATGTTTAATCAAATATCTGAATACCATGGCCTGACCAAGCTGATACACAGTTAACCATCACACTCACCAACCTACAAACCACAGCAGCAGGTAGCACATCATTTCCTCTCCTTTTTCTGCCAGTTTTCCAGGAATTCCCTAAAGCTATGAATATCCAAGGTGCTTCTGAACTTGGGTGTTAGGGAAACAAGATGTCATATAATGGCAGAACCAGCAGATAGCATCTCTGAAACCCTGAGGGATGAGGCCCAACTGGAACAGCTTACACAGACCAGGCAACCCTGGGACCTAGAATGAGGTACATGAATGGATTTCTGGTCAGGCCATTGTTCAAGGCACAGCAGGAACAAAGCAATTCTAACCCCTGTCCATTGGACTCAGCACCTCCCAGGCCTCAAATGAGCCCAAAAGGCAAACTCGTGGGGTCAAGTTTAGGCAACAAATCTCTCATGGGATGCTCAGAGCCTCTCTGATGACAAGTGAGATTGTTTTCTGCACATTTACTGGTCATTGTGAGGTTTCCTTAAATTGTTTATTATGTAAAAGCCAAGTCTAAATCATCTCAGATATCCTCCTACTCTGAATCCTGATTTGTAATCTAGGTAAAGGTATATTGTTGTTTTTCTAGGTCCTTTTTAATATAGCTCTCTTGGTTCCTTTGTTTCTCATGACTTTTTGCCTGATAGCTGGAGTATGAGTAATGTTCTATGGTTAATCAGATTTAGCCTGCTGCAGAAATCATTTCAGTTTATCAAGTTAACTCAAGGAGATTCTCTCAAAAAAATGTTAAGGTTTGGAGGGGTTCCAGTGGTTCTCAACCCTGACCTAGTTTACTCGGCTCAGTAAGGCACCCAGAACAGCCAAACCACCTTCTTTAGTACTCCTCAACTGTGTGGAAATTGCCTATTGTTATAGCTCTCTCCCAGCGAATGGGAGGCAGGTAGGAGCACAAAAAACTGAAAACTTGAATAGATTAATTTTTTTAATGTTTATTTATTTATTTTGAGAGAGAGAGAGGGAGCAGGGGAGTGACAGAGAGAGGGTGGGGCGAGAGAAAATTGCAAGCAGGCTCCATGCTCAGCACAGAGCTCAATGCAGAGCTCGAATTCATGACCATGAGATCACAACTGCAAGATCACAACCTGAGCTGATATCAAGAGTAGGATGCTTAACCAACCGAACCATCCACAGACCCCTAGATTAATATATATTTTTTAAAGTTTTTTTTTTAAGTTTATTTATTTTGAGAGGGAGAGAGAGAAAGCACATGCGAGCAGGACAGGGCAGAGACAGGGAGAGAGAGAATCTCAAGCCAGCTCCACACCGACAGCGTGGAGCCTGATGTGGGGCTCGAACTCATGAACATGAGACCATGACCTGAACCGAAATCAAGAGTCAGATGCTTAACAGGCTGAGCAACCCAGCCGCCCCTTAAAGATTTTATTTTTAAGTAATCTCTACACTCAACATGGGGCTTGAACTCACATCCCCACGATCAAGGGTTGCATGCTCCACTGACTGAGCCAGCCAGGCACTGCTTTAATAGGTTAATATTAAGATATTCTATACAAATAGGTACAGATCAAATATATTTTATTATTTGAAGGGTGTAACCTACATGGAATCCAGCAACACTTTATTTCAGTCATCCATACCATCTGTGAAACAATCATCAGTAACTACAGATAATAAAATCACTTGTATTATGGATACTGCTTTTTATTGGGTTTTGGTTTCCCAAAGGTCCAGAGGGAAAAATAGAATGAAGCACCAACTTTGTCACATACAGCCATGTAATACAAATAAAAATTTCTGACTTAAAATCTTTTCTCTTTCAAAAAACTATCAGTTTAGTTTATAGGGCACCTGGGTGGCTCAGAATGTTAAGTGTCCAACCTTGGCTCAGGTCAGGATCTCGTGGTTTGTGGGTTTGAGCCCCACGTTGGGCTCTGTGCTGACAGCTCAGAGCCTGGAGCCTGCTGTGGATTCTGTGTCTCCCTCTCTCTCTCTACCCTTCCCCAGCTTGTGCTCTCTGTCTTTCTCTCTCTCTCACTCTCAAAAGTGAATAGATAAACATTTAAAAAAATTTTTAAACAAAAAACTATCAGTTTATTCTGAGTAAAATTTAATAGATATTTTATCCTTAGCATGGGCCTCAAAACTGAGAATAATTATAAATCAAGTCAGTTTCAGAATCCTTTTCTTGCGTGCATATGCATTTTTGCGCTCTCCCTCAGTCTCTCTTTTTTTTTTTTTTTTTTTTTTTTTTTTTGCTTGCTAATCATAAGCCACAACGTAAATTTCTGCAAGAGCCAGGATGCCATGCCACAAAAGATCAGTCTGGCTTCAGAGATTCTACTTATTTTCCCTGCGTAGAGTACAGATGTTTTTTTGTTGAATCGGGACCATAATTTGCATCTGGTAGGACAATGGGCCATACATATTCTCTTCTCCTGTCCACACACAGAGCTGCATTGACAATAGCAAGAGTTGCTCAGAGATAGAGGCAGAATTTGACTCTGCCAGTGCAAAATTCAGCCTGATTTTAAAGAGTAAATGGTCCAGTTAACATTTCATGAAGAGCAAAGCAGCTAGTGTATTTGGAAGTTTCCTGTAAAATTTCTTGAAATTTTCCTTTGAAATTTCCAGCCCAGTGTATGAAGTAATTCCAGACCCTAATGAGCTTCAGAGGCCTTTGGGGCTGTAAATAAGAACCAAAATGATTGTCTATATTGGATCCAGGACTTTCTTAGCCAGTGGATAATTTATTGTTATGCTCTATGTCCTGGTTTTCCCTCAGAGATTGATGTGTTCTCTTCTGTTTCCAAAAGGCTTTTCTAGCATTCACCTTTCTTCAAAAGTAACCCTGAAAGATAAGTCAAAAGTTCCATACCTGTTTTCCATATGGGGAAGACTAGGGCCCAGAAAGGTTAGGCAAATTTTTTACTTGTGCAACAAAGGAACTCTGGGTTCTCAAGTGGTTATGGAAATATAGTCAAAATGGAAACGAAACTTCTGCTTCCTTAAGTTATCTTTCCTGTTTGTTTAAAATGGAAATCCTTTCATTTTACCAAATTTATCAGTTCCTAGGAGATTGCTTTTTGACTGATGTATATTTGGAATCCCCTCTAATTGGAACCAGGACATCCTAGTCATTCATGAGGAGCCTCTTCTTAAGCCTCTCTTCCCAGATACAAACACAGCCCTTTTCTGGCTGAGCAGATCACTGCTGATAGATTTTACCAGTATTGTACAGAGAGTTTAGAGAATGATTCATTTAATTGCCAGCTCTGCAGTATATTATCTTTGAAACCCATGCATTCGGGTTTGTTTTTTTTTCTTAATAAGACTTTTGATATCTACCTCCAGAGTTTCCTTATTTGCTTTTAGGCTCCAAGACGTTTTGGTCCTCTGAATTGAGAAATAAAGTAGATTTAACCTTGAGAAGGAGAAAAAGTAGAGGGAGTTATTGGTTTTATGAATTTCCAAGGAAAAAAAAATGAAAAAGGGACAATCTTATTTTTTTAAGTCCACGAAGTCTTGAGCTATATGACATACTTCCCTTTTTAGAAGTAAATTATAAGGAATCATAGAGATTTTTTAGTTCAATCTTCCCATCTTACAGATGAAGAAATTAAATTGAAATGAGTGTGATATGTGTAGAGTTATTTCCATGTCAATATGTACAAATTCATTCTTTTTTAAAAAACTGTGTACCTCTAAGAATGCACCTTAATTTATTTAGCCATTTTTCTTTGGGGATTATTTTTTCTTTGAAGAATATTTTGTTCCAGTTTTTCACTATTAGAAACAATGCTGCAGTGAATGACCTTGTACAATGCGTGAGTATTTTTACCTGATAGATAATCAGAAATGAAGTCAAAAATTTAATAGAAATAGTTCTGTGAAATTGTACCCATGACTGCACATCTTTGCCAACACTGGATGTTATCAGACTTTTAAGTTTTAAAAATCATTTTGGTCTTGAAAAAAAAAACAATAATTTTTATCTTTTACGTTTAGCTCATTAATCTATCTGACATCTATCTGAAATACATGCCTTCATGTATTTTGTGAGGTAGGGGCCTAACTTAATCATTTTGTCAATATTTAATATGAGAGGAGCAGAGCACCTGAAGCATGTGAAGAGTAAGGATGGCAGCCAAACTTAACCACTACATAATCCACTCAGCAAAGTAAACGTCTTGCAACCTACCAGATCTGTCCCCTGTGGCCACTTCTGAAGGCTACATAGGGGCCATGTGCTGTTACATCAGAGTTGGATCAGGTACGCATTCTAGGATTTAACTATACAGGCTTATAACTTTCAGAGGGCCCAGATACTATGGACTTTAGGGCATTTTAAGAGACCTGTAAGTGTAATTTTGCCTACAGTAATTTTTTTTTTCCTTCCATGTCAACAAAAGAACCTAGATTGCCCCACGCCCCGTCCAACAGATACACCTAAGACATGCCTAGAGCAAGCTGCCTTTTGTGTCCCTCACGCACAGTCTCCAAGGATCTTACAAAAATATTCCTTTCAATCACATATATACACATATAGTATGCTTCTGAAAGGACATTGGAAATGCAGTTTTCTCCACTTAATTAGGTTTGGAGTTTTGAAGTTTTCCAATGACTTTTTTTTTTTTTTTTTTTAATACCCCTTATGGATTGGTACCTACCTAATCCATAATCAACCTACTGTTTCTCCCCAAGATTTAGAAATCTCAGTAGAGTGCTCTGGGCAGCCACTACCAATTGATGGGAGTTGACACAGTGGTGGAGTCAGTTTACCATCTCTGGTCTAGGTTTATTTATTTATTTATTTATTTATTTATTTATTTGTAATGTTTATTTTTGAGAGAGAGAGAGAGGGTGTGAATGGGGGAAGGGCAGAGAGTGAGGGAGACACAGAATCTGAAGCAGGCTCCAGGTTCTGAGCTGGCAGCACAGAGTCCAATGCGGGGCTCAAACTCACAGACCATGAGATCATGACCCGAACGGAAGTTGGATGCTTAACCAGCTAAGCCACCCAGATACTCCTAGGTCATTGTTAATAAAAGTCTCATGGTAGTAGTGGGAGATTTTTGTCTTAAGTGTAAACATTTTATTGCCATGATGTCTATCAGTGGCCTTGCCCATAAATGGGAGATGAAGATTACTGGAGGAAGAAAAATAAGATGTGGCTCTTTGGGGAAGAAGGCCCTTCCTTTTTCCTTTAGTGTCTGAGGAATGTCACAGGTCTTCCTACTTTCTATATTGAAGGGAAAAGTCAGTGATATGATTTCGTATCAAGACTTGAGAGGTTGCGGAGGGGGTACAGCAGATGCCTTTGGTGCTCACCCACATCCTCTAGCACTACTTGTTATCATAAAAGCAGGTGGCTTCTGTGGCTCTGCCCGAAGACACTCTGGCTACAGGAGCTCATGTGGCTTATGCACAGGGCTGGTGGCAAGTGCTGGGCGATGGCTTCAGGAGCAGAACTCACTCAGCAACAGATGAGAATTGTCCTGCAACACTCCAAGAGGTAGTCTTTGCAGTCTCCTAGGAGTCTCCCAGCTGCCCCAGTGGTAGTGGGCTCATTTATGCTTCCTCTCTATAGGCTGTTTTTCTTCCCTGTCTCAAATCCCCAGTCCAAATAACCTATTTAACCAAAAAACCTAACAAGATCCCCTTCCAAATAACCTACTCGAACTCCAATTCTTGTATCAGACTCTGCTTCTGGGAGAACCCAAACTAAGAAGGACACATCACCTTTGTAGTGGGGAATGACACAGACTTTTGAGAACTAATATTAGCTAACAAAATATTATAAGGAACCCCTATTAAGTAATACAAAATTTTAGTTCTCCACTCTATAAAGAGAAGCAAAGCCTTCTGGGAAGGGCATCTGTTTTTGCAGAAGCAAGGGAGCTACAAAAGGGAGGAACCCTGTCATACCTGCCATCCAGCTAAAGCGGGAGCATGCTGGGCTTGCTCAGGGAGCTCCCCAGAGCCCAGGGACAGGTGCCAGGCTCAAGCACCAGGAACAGTATCAGAGGCAACAGTGATAAATAAAATACTATGTTGTGATTTCTCCATTTGAAAATAAGTTTATAAATATATCATTTTTTCCAAAAAAATATGTCACTCGTGATTGCCAAATGTCGTTTGAGGGCAAGACTGTCACTGTTCTTAAGAACAGATTTTATCCTTTAATTTAAAAAATTGTTAAAATATTCATGAACAACATGATGAAATGATGTTGATAGAAGATACTATTTTTATATAATATTTTTATTTGGCTGAATTAAAAGCTGCCAACCATTTGCCAGTGCCCCTCTTTTTGGGGGTGGGGGGGTGGGGACGGTTCATGAAACCCTAAAATCTGGGAACCACTGATCACAAATCCAATTGGGTATACATTTTCTGTGATGCAGGGGTTTATACAAACTAGCCATATTGTAAAGCCAGTGTAATGGCTGGTCCCTGACATCATAGGCCAGCCCATCTAATGAATTTTGGGGTGGTAGCAGAGGTACAGATTTCTCACAGAATGTTTTTCTGAAGCTAACTGGCTACTCCCTCATGCTCAGTGGTTGTCCTTGTGTTATTCACATGTCTGCCAGGATTTCTCTGTGATGTTCCTAAGCTTTCCCCAAATAGTATAATTGCTTTACTCTACCTGCCTCTCCCTCAGCACCTAGACATAAGGGAGAATAGAGTCTTCTCGTGTCCTCAGTCAATCCCTAATCTCCTAATGCCCCCTTTAGGGGGCTCTCACTTGGAAAAGAACCTGCTTTAATAGTACAGGCTATTGTTATTGTTGATGATATTGCTTTAACTCCAATGAGGTCAGTCACACTACTGGGAGAAGTTATCTGTATCACTCCATTCTTCAAAGGAATTCCCCCAGTAACAAAGTGCCATGGTTTACCTGCATAAAAATGAAATTCAAGCCACTTCTTAATTTTAAATTGATAGAGACCAAAGGTACCATTAATAAGAAATAAGGAACACAACTTTGTACATAAGAGAAGAGGAGAGTGGCTAAGCTAAGGATGTTCTCACAAAAAGAAAGGCTGGACAATTTTTTAAAGAGATTGAGACAATTATATAAAAAGAGAATCCCTATCTCCATGGGCTCTGGGGAAATGAATTACATGGGGACAGCCTTTTAAACTGAGTAGGATGGAGGTTGGTAGGGAACATCTTCCTCTCTCTATTGATCCCAGCACGGAAGATCAGAGATGTTGCTCTTCAAATTCTTAGATAAACATTCCTGCCTGAGTACTCTTGTTTTCTGTAAATGGTAATTTCATAGTGTATCTCTAGTCTAGGGGGCATTGTGTTTTGGGCAAGAGGGTCAGGAGACCTACCTGACATGGCCATTCTAGAACTAAGATTCCAGGTGTGATAGTTTGCTGGGGCTGCTCTAACAAAGTAGCACAAACTGGGCGGCTTAAACACCAGAAATGTATTATTGTCTCATAGTGGTGGAAGCTAGAAGTCTGAAATCAAAGTGTCAGCAGGATTGTTTCCTCCTGAGGCCATGATCTGTTCACGGCCTCTCTCTTTGGCTTGTAGATGGCCATCTTCCTGTTCACATGCCCTTCTCCCTGAACGTGTCTCTGGGTCCAAATTTCTCCTTCTCCTTAATCCAATATGCCAGGGTGCCAGGCACATTGGATTAAGACCCACCCCAGTGACCTCATTTTAACTTATACCTCTGTAAAAACCCTATCTCCAAATAACGTAACATTCTGAGGTTCTGGGTGTGAATTTTGGGGAGACACAATTCAACCCACCACCAGGCAGCCATTCTGGCTTCAGTTTCTCTGGAGGAGAATTTTGGCCTTAATGTTTTTAAGGGCTCTTTCAATCCCAGCTTTCCAAAATTCAGCCCTTAGGAAGCTGCCAAACCTACCCACCCCCCACTAGCCCTTCATTCACAGGACTATAAATATAAGAATTTTCCTGACCCAGGACTGCCAGGAGGGCGGGAAATGAGTGGGGAAATGCTGCAAGGGTGGAGTTTTCCTTTAACCTTTTGTCATTTGCATGAGTTCTGTAATCAGAGCAACATTCAGGGTGTGGTAAACTGTGGGTCCTGACATCCTAAGGCAAATGAGCAGACTCAATGACATTTGTTCTTTTCCAAATCCAGAGGTCTTCTGTGCTCCAACTATAGATGACAAAATAGTTCCAGGAGAGCTGCAGTGTTTTGTTCTCCCTGCCAATTCATTAGCAACAGAACGGTTGCCAGGCTATAATCCAGCCAGGCTGACATCAGCTCCCCAGTAAAAGGACAGAACTGGAGTTGGGTTGTGAGGCCAACAGGGATCAGGAGGGCTCAGCTGTATTGACGCATGGCGAAAGAAAGAAAGAAAGAAAGAAAGAAAGAAAGAAGAAAGAAAGAGAGAGAGAAGGGAGGAAGGAAGGAAGGAAAGAAGGAAGGAAGGAAGGAAGGAAGGAAAAGAACATAAAAGGATGGAAGGGAGGGAGGGAAAGATGGAGGGAGAGAGGGAAGGAGGAAAGAGAAGAAAGTTGGGAAAGCTTATAGAAATGAAGAGGTCACCCACCTTTTTAAAGGGACTTAGACAGGAAGATAGGATGGAGGGAGCACTAGGCATGGTCATAACACAAGTTAGGGTCTTACCAGGATTGTCTTCAGTGAGCATTTAGAAAAATTAGGTTTTGCTTGACCTGTAAATAAAAACCATGAGTTTTAGAAACCTAAACTGAGAGCCTGGGTGTAAAAAGAAACCTATATAAGGAAGCTGAGCTGGACTGTAGTTATGGGAGGCCCAGGAACAGCCCACTTCCTTTCTTTGTGCCTTTTTTATTCATCTCTAAATGTGGGGATGGTAATACAATTGCACTCCTCTCAACTTAAAAATACTTTTCTTCTGAATCACCTGACAAGGCTTTTTTTACCCCTTCACAGTGCTTATAACCATTACGAGATCTTCCAGAGCCATTTTATCAGTCTAGCAGATCTTGCTGGAAGCTTCTAGCACTCCAGATGCTGAGTGCTCTGTCACTGAACGCTCGCTATCCTGCTTGTCTTAATAAAGTGCCAAAACTTTACATCTAATCTGTGTTTTATTAGGAGCTTCCTGGGCTTTCTTTCCATGGCATTTCTCCATCTCTACTTCTGGACTTTCTTCCCAGGTTTTATGATGTTAGACAGCGAGCTTCGGATGATGCTTTATAGCTGGATGTTATAAGTGTGTCCACATCCTACCTCTGTTTCTACCACATGCAGCAGGGCAGGGGAGGAAAAATAATCATCCTGGTGGCCCCATTCCCAGCTTCGTGGAGGCAGAACGTGTCCCTGATGGGGTAGGCACGTTTCTGGCTCTGCAAGGGTCGGACAAGAGATGTCTGCATGCAGAAAACTAGGACACCAATGAGCTCATCACAAAAGAAAAGTCTGGAGTTAGGTGGATTGAGAACAAATTATAATACATTCAGCAACTTACTGTGCTTCAACCCCATTTTCCAACTGGGTTATCCTTGATTTAAGTATCCCAAAATGCTATGTTCTGCCATCTCTCCCCATCTATATCCTCAGATGTTGACTCTCAGATCCTCCCAATTAAATTGAACTCTTGAATACTAAATGTGGTCCTACTTCTTTAGAAATAATATCCATTTATTTATCCATCCATTCATTTTTTCAGCAGCAAGGGTTGGGTATCTCTCATCCACCAAGCACAGTGCTCAATCAAAACAGTAGGAAAGGCTTCCTACCCTGTAGGAACTCCTAGTCCAAGGTCTCCTCCAATCAATGAAGGTTCTGGATTTGGGTTTTCACTTTGACTTTGACTTTTTGAACTTACAGTACGTGTGCTTCCTTTCCAAGGAGGAACTTGGCTTCCTTGCTAATGCAGAGCATGGATATCTGCCAAGTCCTTGTACTCAACCAGACATCCAGTCTCCATTCCTTCTGGTCCTTCCGGTCTCTCTGAAGCCCAGCATGATAGTCCCTTTTCCTACAGATTCTGCTTGCTTGAGTCCAGAAGTTCTATCCACCTTCTGAAGGTTATACACCAAAGCCTTTGGGCCTATAAAGCCTTTCAGATGTGACTTTTGTAGAAATTCTTCCCTGTTTGTTTCCTCTTGACCTACCACTAGACTATGACAGAGTTCTAAGACCCCAGTGTATCTGGGAGTTCATCTGTGACAATTAAAAGTGAGATCCAAAAGGGAAAGTCTAGCTGTTTCCCTTCTGAACCAAGCCAGTCTGACTGAACTGTCAGAATAGTGTCTGGTGGCAGCTCCCTGCCAGGCGCTTGGGAGCCCAGGCAAATCTGCCCAGCCCAAATTTCTTGGCCACCCTTACAGTTCTGCCTTCTGCTGGGGGTGGGGGGAAGATGGTCATTGTGCAGTGATGTGCAGAGGAAGATAAGTGGACATTGGGCACAGCCCATACCTAAGAGGCAGTCATATCTAGAGGATATTTCTGCCCAAAATGCTGCATGTGCAGCAGTGCAAGGAAGGGAAAAAGGCCATCCTTGTGGTCCCACTGTATCTAATCTAGAGGAGATCATGAGACATCCAAACTGGACATTCTACAAAACAGTCATCCTGGACTCTTCAAAAATACTGACGTCAAGAAAGATGTTTTAAAATGCAAGGGAGCTGTTTTAGATCAAAGAAAGCTAAAGAGACATAACAACTAAATGCAATGCATGATCCTTGATTGAATCCTGAATTGAAAACAATGTAGCCATAAAGGATATTAGTGGGACAATTATGCTGTGTGTGTGTGTGTGTGTGTGTGTAGAAAGAGAAGGAAGGGAAAACAAATATGGTAATCTGCTAACAATTAGTAAGTCTAAGTGAAGGTATGTGGCCATTCGTTGTACTGTCTTCTCAGCTTTGCTGTTGAAATTTTTCAAAATCACAAGTGTAGAATTTGAGTGTAGCCTGATGTGGGGTGAATGACTGTAAGAGGGGAAAAGACGGTTGAGCAGACTTGGCAGGAGCCAGGAGAGGTATGGCAACTCCAGACTGCTTCTGGACCAGATTCCTAGTCCCAGTGAAAATCAGGCAAAATTCTAAGCTGCCAAACTGGCAACAAACATGGGACCTGCAGCTTAGTGCACACCTGGAAGCTTTGGGTCAGCCCTACCATCTGGGGACCAGATGTGGGTGCAGCAGACAAATTCCAGGCCTACTAACAAGCCAAGAACTCCCAATAATGCCACGTGTAGCTTTCAGAGGCTCAGGACTGAGAAATGCTGAATGATCGACGGTTGGCTGTTGTTCCAGAGGCCAGACAGGATCAAGGCCAGCAGGAACTGACACGTCTGCCTGTTGACCAAGGAGGCCAAAAGCCCGCCTGAGGTGAGGGTTGGGGCTCATCAGGAGCTCATCAGGGAATAAATGGTTCTCTTTGCTCTTAACTGGTTAAATTTTACATTGCCAGATTAAGTTACTGATTAAGCTCACAGATGTCACCCTAATTTCCTTTTTTTCCATATCTTTCTTCTATTCTTTATTTGTAATTCTTGCTAGCTGTCCCTGTACCTCTCCTGGTTTTATGCCATTATGATGTATGGAAAACATTAGAAGACTCTCTACAGTGTCTTAAAATGACTGAGTATAAAGATGCAAAACAACAAATAAAAAGCAAAAAACCAAAACAACAACAACAACAAAAACGCCAGCCAAATATCAAAGCTGGTTTTGGACTCAGTAGTGTCCACGTTGTTTCACATGTTGTTTCCAAAGGTCAGGGAGCTAAGTGCTAAAGTGACCCAACATTCAAGCCCTCCCTCTAGCTGTGTCATCTTTTGGCATTTCTGTTAAGTTTATGGCCCTTAAAGGAATGGCTGACTTCTTCTTGACTCTCATGTAATCTCAGCTGTCCTGAGCAGAGCTGCTCAAATTCTGGACAGGACCAGCAGTTCAACTGCCCCCTGTGTGAGGCTCCTGAGTTTTCTTCCCCTCTACGTGGAGATGTACACCATGAGAGGTCAGCCAGGGGTTGGTGGGACAGACCCAGCCAAAGGGCTCTGCTGTTTCCACCATGCAGCTCAGCTCAGTCACAAAGCAGCCATGACAAGCAGTGCCAAGACCATCTGTTGGGATCCAGGAATAGATGAATTCCTGGTGTGAGTAAGGAAAACAGCAACAGAGTCTGCTACAAATGTGATTAACACACAGGATCCAGCCAGGCGAAGCCTCCTCCTGAGAAACCATAACATTTGCAGAAGTAGAGTTAAGCAAACCCCAGTGTATTTCACTCTCACTCTCAATCTCTTTCTCTTTCACTCTCTCGTGCTCTTCCTCTCTTTCTTTGAGAAGCAAATCCCTATGTTCCAATATAAATATTAAACAAGAGCCAATATACAAAAGATTTCGAAACTCAGCCAGTCTGATTGGACCTATGTGGCTCCTCCCGTCACCTCAGGATAATTTCAGGATAGTTAGTGCTCCACCAAATCCACAGTTTGAAAACCATTGCTTCGATCTCTCTTCTCCACACACAGAGGGAAGATGGCGTCTTCTCCAACCATGCCTTCTTGGGTATTTTACAAACACCTCCCCACCACTCCTTGACCTGTTTTTATGCTTCAACACATACCAAGAACAGGTGAGATCTGTTATATTTCTTTCTTAGAAGTCTGGAAACTATTCTTTGATGGAAAAAGAGTCTAATGATAACATATGATTTCTTCAAAAAAGAGCATTAGCCTGAACTTAATGTGTTTCATCCTATTGGAAAAATAGAGGTCTGATCGCATGGTTTCATTTCCATGGGGTTGAAAAGGTAACATTTACGGGAGCATCGGGTCAGTTCAGTCGGTTCAGCATCAGACTTTTGATTTCAGCTCAGGTCATGATCTCACAGTTCATGAGATCGAGCCCCGTATTGGGCTCTGCACTGACAGTGCTGAGCCTGCTTAGGATTCTCTCTCTCCTTCTCTCTCTCTGCCCTTCACCCACTCTCCCCTCCTCTCTAAACAAATAAAAAAAAATCTTTAAAAAAAAGAATAGGTAGGATTTGTGGATTCATCCTTCAGCTTCCTTATGAGATGGGAGAACCCCAGGGTGTGGCTATCCTCACAGGTTCTGTTGCGTTGGTTTTATGTTAACTCAACATCTTTGTATCCAACTGAGGTTGTTCATTTTTGTTTTGTTGTTTTGTTTTGTTTTGTTTTATCATTACACATTGTATTAGCTGCTTACTTTTCCTGCCATTGACCACTAATTACCTTTTCATCTATAACCTCAAATGTCATGAGACAGAACACTGTGGGAAAGTTCACCTCTGAAGCAATGGAAAGTTCCTGAATGTGAGAACAACATAGTAACCTACAATAGGAAAGGCCATTAAACAGTATTATTACATCAGTTATCACAATAACAAAGACTTCTGAAGTGGAAAAAAAATTTATTTTATAGGACTACCTGTCATCCCAAAAGAACGATGTGTTTTTAGTCATTTGTTTCAAAACCATTTGGCTCATTCCTCAGCTACCTAGTTATTTTTTAAATTTTATTTCATTAATGGTTAGACTCTATTGTCCTAAGCCACACCAGCCAAAATGCTATACACTGTCTTAATATACAGATATTGGTGATCCACATGTATCCTGGTCTTTCCTCATCTCTAGTCCCCATCAGTACCCCTTCTGGAAATCACTAGAGAGCATATCACCTGGGCTCACCAGAAAGTTCATGGGCTACCACCTCTGCCTGCTTCTGCCCTGCCCTTCTTCAGTGATGTCAACTGCTTACATCTTCATTACTCATGCAGTTGTGGGAACTTGTCTCACTGCAACCTCCGGTGTCACCAGCCAACCACCCCCTACAGGCCCATTTCCCCCCTCACCACCCCTGAAACACGGGGCCTTCAGTGTACCAATATGGAGATGAATATGCTGGAGGTCGTGAAGTCTCTCTCCCTTTTGTGTAACATTATTTCTATGAGTAGATTACTGAGGCAGTATTACCTTTCATCCATTGTCTTAGAGCTTCTAGTGAAAACAGTTGTCTTAGTCCATTTGGACTGTTACAACAGAAATACCATAGACTGAGTGGCTTATAAGCAACAGGAATTTATCTCACAGTTCTGGAGGCTGGAAGTCCAAGATCAAATCATGTTGGGTTCTAGTAAAGGCCCTCCTCTGGGTGGTACACTGCCGGCTTCTCACTGTGTCCTCACATGGCAGAGGGGGCTAGAGAACTCTATGGGGTTTCTTTTATAATAGCACTAATCCCATTTATGAGGGCTCTACCCTCACAACCTAAGCTCTTTCCAAAGGCCCAGTCTCCTAATATCATCACACTGGGCTTAAGGATTTCAGCAGAGGAATGTGGGGTGGAAGGGACACAAACATGCAAAGCATAGAAGCGATGATTTCAGATTTTATGCACAGAACTTTCTCTCCTGGGACTGAGTTCTGGATAACCTGGAGGCAAGACTAGGGTTTGGGGAATCCTGTGTATTTAGAGCTATGATTCCCTCTAAAGGCTTAATAAACTTTTTTGCTTGAGTCTCTCTTCCCTTAAGTAAATTATCTTTCCTGAGTTTATTGGCCTCTTTTACAAATCAGCTTCTGGCAGCACAGTCCATTGAACAGGCCCAGACACATCTGAATCCCAGCAGGGGATGGTTTAGGCTTAAGCAGAGGCCACTGCTGCATAACTTTCAAATTTAAATTTACTTCAGGCTCTTTACTGAATATGCATGCTTTAAAAAAAAACAAAACAAAACAAAAAACAGATAACTCTGGTTACATCAGTCATTCTTTCCTATGTTAGTCATGGTCTTTTCTTTTGCCTTGTCCTTAGGAGCTCTTAGATGTCAAATGGCAGGTTGGTAAGGTTATTACTGAGTATTTGATTCATACACATTAATCACATGAGTAGAAAGTGTATCATTCCTATTTCTCCAGGTCAGCATTCTGTTTGCCTCAAATAAATTTAAGTCAAATGAATCTTCACTAGGATGTGGAGATATTGGAACCCTCATACACTGCTGGTGGGAATGTAAAATGGTGCAGCCACTTTGGAAATCGGTTTGGAGATTCCTCAAATAGTTACTGAGCAATTTCATGCGACCCATCAATTTCACTCTTAGGTATATAGCTATGAGGATTGAAAACATAGGTATACACAAAAATTTATGCACTAACATTTATAGCAACATCACTCATCATAGCCCCAAAGTAAAAACAACCCAAATGTTTATCAACTGATGAATTTAATAGTGGAAATGGTTGCACAATCTTGTAACTGTACTTAAAAGCACTGAATCACACACCTTAAAGGGATGAATTTTATGGTATGTTAATTATATCTCAATTTTTTATCTTTTCTACATAGTAAGCATTCAGCACAAAAAGAGCCTGCCTTTTTATTATTATTATTAATTAAAATTCAGTCCAGTCTTTATTCAGATTTCTTTAGTTTCTATCTAATGTCCTTTTTCTGTTCCAAGAGGCTTTTTCTTCAAAAAGTAGTCTATGTTTACAACAAAGTGAAGCTTTCTTGTGAAAGGCAAAATCTTTCTAAAGCCCAAGTAGAAAAATGAATGCTTCTTTTATTTATTCATTCAACAAATGTTGAGAACATAGTATGGCAATATGCCAGTCACTGCAGAGATAATGGTGGCCAATGCAGATATATCCCTGCCTGCACAGGGAGATACAGGAAAGTCAATACAATTTGACAGAAGCTGTGCCCACGAAAGCACAGAGCTCTGTGGGGGCACATGGGGGGAACACCCACTCAGTCCTGAGAAGTCACGGAAATCTCTCTGGAGCCCTTTATTTCTAATAGAGACCTGAAGTTGAGCCAGAGTCAGGGTTGCAAAGAGCAGAGGGAGGAAATGTTCCAGAAAAAGGGAACAACATATGCAAAGACCTTGAAGTGGGAGAGAACACAGCATATTCTGGGAAAAATTCAGAATGGCTCTTGAAAAAGAGAGCCAATCTAAACATTTGGTGTGAACAAGTCCAGACTATTGTGTTTAGGATTTCAATACATTTGCCAGGGTTCCAAATTGTTCAAACTTTACTCTATGTGTCTTAGAATGTTTTCAGCTGCAAGAAACAGATATTTTGACTCCCACAGGCATAGTGAGTTAGGGCATTTATTATTTCATATGACAGAGAGAATAGAAGTACGGCAGACTTTAGGAGGTGTGTTCAGTGGTTTGATAATTTCACTAGGAACCCAGGTATCTTCTGTCTTTCTCTCTGCTACCCACCCATTTAGCTTCTTTCTAAGGCAAGTTCTCCACCAGGCCACAAGACCTGAGGCAACAGCTTGACTGTCCCCTTTCATTAGGAGAGACATTTACTTTGCTTTTCTCCAGTAAGCCTTTCCTAGCATCTCACTGGCACAAATTCCTGAATAGAGAGCTGGCAGGGGAGTAAGTCACCATGAGTGGGTCAGATTAATTATTTTCAATGGCTTGAATGTTGGGGCATCACGTGACCACAATGGGGGCCCTAAATACAGGTGGGTGCTTTGGGTTGGCACTGCTTTTACCAGCACCTGCCTTGGACCAAGACTATGTCCAAGTTCAACTTCAGAGTATGATAAGCAATGTGTTTTTTTTTGTTGCCACAGGTTTTATGAAAACTGGCATTCATACTGACAAACTTCCTAAAAATTATCTTTAAGCCTCTTTCTCTTTCCCCAAATTTCCTCTCCGTACCACGGGCACCACATCTCTTTCCCTCTTTTCACCACATCTTCCTCTCCAGACCTCTTTCAGCCAAACCGGTTGTTACCTCTTTTTTCCACTCCTTTTCTTTAAATCATTCAGTGTGCATTTTCCACCCAGCAGAAACCACCCCTCTCTACACGAAGGAAAAGACTTTCATGTCACCTACTCTTCCTCCTGCATTCTCCTGAGGGTCTCCATTTCCCCTGCCAGGAATTCAACAGGGATCTAGAAGTTTGTACTATTGTTTCTACACACAAAAATCTGGATCGTGATGGTTCCAAATGCTTTTATATTTTTTTCTTAATGTTTATTTATTTTTGAGAGAGAGAGAAAAGACAGCGAGTGGGGAGGAACAGAGAGAAAAGGAGTCACAGAATCCAAAGCAGACTCCAGGCTCTGAGCTGTCAGCACAGAGCCTGATGCGGGGCTTAAACTCATGAACCATGAGATCATGACCCGAGCCAAAGTCAGAAGCCTAACCAACTGAGCCACCCAGGTGCCCCCCAAATGCTTTTAATCAACACGCTTATTAATTATCAATCATTATTAAAATTATGCATGGTCACACAGAAATTGTTTTACATGGGAAAAAAATAACTTCAATATGGTTAAAAATACCCAAACTATGAAAAATATAAACTATGTCCGAAAACAAACAAAAAATTGGGAAATGTTTGTAAAATACGTGACAATTTTCTTAGTGTAGATAATTATTTTTACAAATCACTAAGAAAAAGACGAACATCCCAAAGCAAAAGATATGAGCTGTCAGTTGAAAGAGAGATAACATTTATTTTAATTTTTGCCTATCAGATTGGCAAAGATTTTAAAACTTACTAATCCCCAGTGTTGGCAAGAATATGGAGCAATAAACAGTGTTGATGAGAAGGTCATTGGAACAACTTTCCTGGAAGCCAATCTGCATTTGTATCAATATTTTAAAAATATTTCCTTTTGATTGATGAATGCTTCTAGGAATTTATTTTAAGGAAATATTCAAGTAAGTGCACAAAAATTTATGTACAGTATATTTATCATAATTTTTTTAAGATTTTATTTCTATTTATTATTTTTATTTTAGAGAGAGAGTCCATGTGGATGCAAGCTGGGGAGAAGTGTGGGGAGCAGGGAGAGAGAGAGAGAGAGTGAGAATCTTAAGAAGTCTCCACACTCAGCATGGAACGGGACATGGGACTTGATCCGATGACCCTAGGATCATGACCTAAGCTGAAATCAAGAGTCAGACACTCAACCAACTAAGCCACTCAGGTGCCCTTTAAGATTTTATTCTTAAACAATATCTATACTCAATGTGGGGCTCCAACTCACAACCCAGAGATCAAGAGTAGCACGCTCTACCAACTGAGCCACCCAGGCACTCCCATAGTCTTTTATAATAGCAAAATTGAACAACTTTACTGTCCAACTAATTGACTTAATAATGGTAAATTTGTTTTTGCAACGACTTGCTTACCTCTGATTGCATCTCCACAATCTATCTCAGTGTCAGGTCCATATATGAATATTTATTAAATGAATGAACAAATAAATATAGTAGGTATTCTATAGACATTAAGAATGATGATACATATTTACTTTTATTGAAGTTGAAAGCTATCTGTGAGCTATTATTATTATTATTTTTAATAAATGCAGTTTTATTAATATTCATATTTTTTCAAGACACCATGATAGGGTGATCAATAAGAAATGTTCAAACACAGGATAACATTCTCTAGGAGATGGGGAATGAAAATAGAGTTTTCAAGAGGTAAAAAGCTTTTTCCCATTTTTTTTAAAGTTGATATTAGGTATCAAATTAAATCATTCTGTTCTATATACTTTAAGCAGTGAGGTTAGAGTTTCATTTTATTTTTTTTTAATGTTTATTTATTTATGTGGGTTGGGGGGAGCAGAGAGAGAGAGAGAGAGAATCCCAAGCAGGCTCTGCAATGTCAGCACAGAGCCCGATGCAGGGCTCAACCCCACAAACCATTTGATCATAACCTGAGAGTCAGACACCTAACCAACTGAGCCACCCAGGTACCTCGAGTTTCATTTTAATCTATCAATATTTATAATACACAAGAAATAACATAGTTTTCAACTTATTAAATTAAATGAGTAACTACAATGGAGGAATCTGAAGGACAGTATCTTAACCAAGTGACCAAAGTTAACAGACCAACAATGGGATGTGAGATATTATTAAGAGGAAAAGTATATCTGGCGTGCCTGGGTGGCTCAGTCAGTTAAGTGTCCAACTTCGGCTCAGGTCATCATCTCATGGTTTGTTAGTTTGAGCCCCGCATTGGGCTATCTGCTGTCAGTGCAGAGCCTGCTTCAGATCCTGTCTCTCTCTCTCTGCCCCTCCCCCACTCGCTTGTGCGTTCTCTCTCTCTCTCTTTCTCAAAATAAATAAACATTAAAAAAAAAAAAAAGAGGAGAGGCACCTGGGTGGCTCAGTCAGTTAAGCATCTGACTTCGGCTCAGGTCATGATTTCATGGGTTTGTGAGTTCGAGCCTCGTGTCAGGCTCTGTGCTAACAACTCAGAGCCTAGACGCTGTTTCGGATTCTGTGCCTCCCTCTCTCTCTGCCCCTCCCCTACTCTCACTCTGTCTGTCTCTGTCTCTCTCTCTCAAAAATAAATAAAACTTTTCTTAAAAAGGGGGAAAAGCATATCAACAAAAGAAAGGAGAAAAACGATGTGATCATTTCAATAGATGCAGAAAAAGCATTTGACAAAGTACAATATCCATTCATGATAAAAACCCTCAACAAAGTAGGTCTAGAGGGAATATACCTTAACACAATAAAGTCCATACATAAAAAACTCACAGCTAACAGCTTCCTCAATGGTAAAAACCTGGGAGCTTTTCCCCTAAGATCAGGAATGAATAAGACAAGGGTGTCCACTCTCACCACTTTATTCAACATATTACTGGAAGTCCTAGCCATGGCAATCAGACAACAACAACAAAAAAATAAAAGCCATCCAAATTGGTAAGGAAAAAGTAAAAATTTTGCTATTTGCCAATGAAATGATACTATATATAGAAATCTCTACAAACACCACCAAAAAACTACTAGAACTGATAAATTAACTCAGTAAGGTCTCAGGATACAAAATCAATATACAGAAATATGTTGTATTTCAATGCATTAATAATGAAGTAGCAGAAATTGAAATTAAAAAAACAATCCCATTTACAATAGCACCAAAAATAATAAAATATCTAGAATTAAACTTAACCAAGGAGTTGGAAGACCTATACTCTGAAAACTATGAAATACTGATAAAAGAAACTTAAGATGACAGAAACAAATAGAAAGATATTCCATGCTCATGGATTGAAAGAACAAATATTGTTAAGTTGTCCATACTACCCAAAACAGTTTACAGGATAGATGCAGTCCCTATCAATCCATTTAATGCAATCTCTATCAAAATACCAACAGCATTTTTCACAGAACTAGAACAAACAATCCTAAAATTTGTATGCAACAACAAAAGACCCTGAATATCCAAAGCAATCTTGAAAAAGAAGAGCAAAACTGGAGGTATAACAATCCCAGATATCAAGATACACTACAAAGGTATAGAAATCGAAACAGGAGGGTACTGGCACAAAAATAGATCAATGCAACAAAATAGAGAGGCCAGAAACAAACCTGGGATTATATCATCAACTAATCTTTGACAAAGGAGGCAAGAATATGCTTTGGGAAAAAGACAGCCTCTTCAACAAATGGTATTGGGAAAACTGGACAGCTACATGCAAAAGAATGAAACTGAACCACTTCTTTACACTATACACAAGAATAAACTCAAAGTGGATTAAGGACCTAAATATGAGACTTGAAACCATAAAAATCCTAGAAGAAAGTACAGGGAATAATTTCTCTGTCAATGGTCGTAGCAACATTTTTCTAGATATGTCTTCTTGAGGCAAGGGAAACAAAAGCAGAAATGAGCTATTAGGAATATACCAAAAAAAAAAAAAAATCTTCTGCACAGCAAAGGAAACAATCAACAAAACTAAAAGACAACCCACTGAATGGGAGAAGATATTTGCAAAAGATATCTCTGATATCTGATATATATTTTGGATACTAACCCCTCTAATTTTGGGTTAGTATCCAAAATATATAAAGAACTTATACAACACAACACCTAAAACACATATAATAAATAATCCAATTTGAAAATGTTCAGGGGTGCATGGGTAACTCCATCAGTTAAGTGTCTGCCTTCAGATCAGATCATGATCTCATGGTTTGTGAGTTAGAGCCCCATATCAGGCTCTGTACTGTCTGCACAGAGCCCGCTTCACATCCTCTGTTCCCTTCTCTCTCTGCCCCTCCCCACTTGCATGCTCTCTCTCTCTCTAAAAAAAAAAAAAAAAAAACTTAAAAAAAAATGTGCAGAAGACATAAACAGACATTTCTCCAAAGAAGATTTACAGATGGCCAGCAGATACATGAAAAGATGCTTAGTATCACTCATCACCAGGGAAATGCAAATCAAAACCACAGGGAGATATCACCTCACACTTGTCAGAATGGCTAAAATCAATAACACAAGAAACAACAGGTGTTGGTGAGGATGTGGAGAAAAAGGAATCCTCTTGCATTGTTGGTGGGAATGTAAACTACCGCATCCTCTGTGGAAAACAGTATGGAGTTTCTTCAAAAAATTAATAATAGAATTACCACATGATCCAACAATTTCACTATTGGGTATTTACCCCCAAAATGTGTAAACACTGGGGTGCCTGGGTGGCTCAGTCAGTTAAGCGTCCAAATTTGGCTCAGGTAATGATCTCTCAGTTAGTGGGTTCAAGCCCCGCTTGGGGTCTGTGCTGACAGCTCAGAGTAGCCTGAAGACTACTTTGGATTCTGTGTCTCCCTCTCTCTCTGACCCTCCTCCACTTATGCTGTCTCTGTCTCTCTCTCTCAAAAATAAATATATTTTTTTAAGAATATGAAAACACTAACTCAGGAAGACATATGCACCCTTATGTTAATTGCAGTATTATTTGCAATAGCCAAATTATGGAAGCAGCCCAAGTGTTCATCGACAGATGAATGGATAAAGAAGATGTGAGGTATATAGATAGATAGAGATATATATTAGAATATTATTAGATAATGGAATATTATTCCTCCATAAAAAGGAATGAAATCTTGGGGTGCCTGGGTGGCTTAGTTGGTTAAGCGTCCAAATTCGGCTCAAGTCATGATCTCACAGTTCATGGGTTCGAGCCCTGCGTCAGGCTCTGTGCTGACAGTTCAGAGCCTGGAGCCTGTTTCAGATTCTGTGTCTCCCTCTCTCTCTGCCCCTCCCCTGTTCACACTCTGTCTCTGTCTCAAGAATAAATAAACATTAAAAAAAGAAAAGGAATGAAATCTTGCCATTTGCAACAACATGGATGGATCTAGAGAGTGTAATGCTGACTAAGTCAGTCAGAGAAAGACAAATACCACATGATTTCATTCATATGTGTAATTTAAGAAATAAAACAAATGAACAAAGGAAAAAAGAGACAAACCAAAAAACATACTCTTAACTATAGAGAACAAACTGATAGTTACCAGAGGGGAGGTGGGTAGGTGGATGGGTGAAATAGGTGAAGGAGATGAAGAGTATACTCATCATGGGGCGCCTGGGTGGCGCAGTCGGTTAAGCGTCCGACTTCAGCCAGGTCACGATCTCGCGGTCTGTGAGTTCGAGCCCCGCGTCAGGCTCTGGGCTGATGGCTCGGAGCCTGGAGCCTGTTTCAGATTCTGTGTCTCCCTCTCTCTCTGCCCCTCCCCCGTTCATGCTCTGTCTCTCTCTGTCCCAAAAATAAATAAAAAACGTTGGAAAAAAAAAAAAAAAAAAACGTTGAAAGAGTATACTCATCATGATCAGCACCGAATGATGTATAGAATTACTGAATCCCTATATTGTACACCTGAAACTAATATAACGCTGTATGTTAACTATACTGGAATTAAAATAAAATTTTATTTTTTTAAGTAGACTCCATGCCCAATGTGGGGCTTGAACTCACAGTCCTGAGATCAAGAGTCACATGCTGTAACATCTGAACCAGCCAGGCACACCCCCCTCCTTAAAGAAAATTTAAAAAGAAAGAAAGAAAGAAAGAAAGAAAGAAAGAAAGAAAGAAAGAAAGAAAGGCACATTACAAAACTACATGGATAGTGTCAAGTATACTTAAAAAAAAAAACCCACAAATGACACATCATCTCATGTTTGTATAAAAAAGCTTGTGTATGTGTATCCACAGAAAAAAAAGGCTAGGAAGATATATACCAAAATATAAATCGTGGTTCTTTCTAAATGGTGAGATGTTAGGTGTTTTTTGCATTCTTTCTTATTCCTTTAAAGAATGTCCAGATTTTTTTAAATGAGCACTTATTACTTCTTTATGAGAAAAAGAAAATGAATTAAAAAATTTTTTAACAACAACAAACATTGCTCTTTATGAATGTATGTGCTATTGAAACATACATACATGAAAGCATGAACTACTTTGCAGTTTTACACATCTTGCCTGGATAACCTGAAGATGACAAATCCTTGTAGCAACTTGCTGCGAGGAAAACTCAAAGACTTTTCAAAGAAAATACAGACAGAAAAGTCACAGAGAGCAAAGGGAATGAGGAGCCGGCCAGAGTCTGACTTTCTGGTGTCCCCTCATTCCAGTGTGGAACTTGGAGGACTCTGTTACTACTGAATTGGAAGCCAGCCTTCTGGGTCATTATGAAGGTAGGCTTGTAAAGGTAGGAGGATAAAATATGTTATTTACAGTATGTTGGTTTGATTTATAACTTTTAGATATTTAGACACATGGTACGTGGCTCTTCATTTGTATTCTTGCCATGGGTTTCACAAATGTTAGGGACAGGCCTGGAGTCAGAGAACAAAAGTAAAGAGACCAGTTTGTCATCTGACGAACACTAAATGTCATATGCAGGCATCTACAGAACAGTGTAGATGGTACTCTCTAACCTCACGGACAGCTTAGACCTATATCTACATCTACAGCTTCCCATAGGCTCGCTGGTATCATCTGGACTCTCTGTGACTATGTGAAGCAGAGAATCAGTGGTGAAACATCTAGAATATACCCAGTACGTTGGTGGAAGCAACGTTTATTAAGGAGCAATTGACAGGCCATGCACCTCCTCAAAATGGACAAGAGGATTCCCAAGCCCTCAGGGTCTAGAGGCATGGAGATACCTGAGACTTATGTGGAAAAGAAAAACTTCCATCCAGTTTTCTAGAAAAACACTGCTTCCTGGTAGCTCTGGTTTGAGCCTACTCAGAGAGTTCAAGGCAGAGTCAAACATAATAACACAAAAAATTCATAGAAAAGGCAATGTAAATATATTCTAAATATATGAAATATATACATTCATATATGTAAACAGATAGGTAAGCCTATATGTATATAGGTTCACAATAAGAAAAAAATTAAAGTGTGCTTTTCACATGCCCATTATCAAAGATCAAATGATTTGATAATATGCAGCATTAGGTTTGATGTAAGGCAATCATCAAACTCATGCATTTTTGATGGAAGTGTGAAGTGGTACATCCTCTTTGAAGTTATGTTTTGGCAACATTCAGCAAAGAACAAAAAGGACGTTGTCTTTGACACAGCTCTTTCAGTTCAAGAAATTTATCAGATACACACCTGCTTGTATGTGTGTACAAAGAAATTTGCACAATACATATGTGTGTCACAGCAGAAGATTGGAAATAACCTGAAAGTTCATTAATAAGTTACTACTTAAGCAAATTGAGCTATTGGAAATAACCTGAAAGTTTATTAATAAGTTACTACTTAAGTAAATTAGGCCTCATCCATCCAGTAGAAGCTACATGAATCTAACAAAAGAAATACGCTGCTTTACAAATTGCCCCAAAGGTAGTATTGGGACAACTGAAAAAATCTTTATTTGGACTGTGTATTAGATAATAATATTGTATCAATATTAAATTTCCCAAATTTGATCATTGTATCAGGGCTAGGTAAGAGAATGTCCTTGTTCTTAGGAGATACACAAATGAGTATTTAGGGATAAAAATATCTACAACTCACTGTGAAATGGTTCAGCAATCATAATTTTAACAATAACAACAATGATCAAAATTATATACATACAGAGACAGAATGCAGTTATGGCAAAATGTTAATTGATGAATCTAGGTGAAAGGCATACAAAAGTTCATTTTACTATTCTTGGGGTGCCTGGTGGCTCAGTTGGTTAAGTGTCTGACTCTTGATTTCGGTTGTGGGATCAAGCCCCAAGTCTGGCTCTGTGCTGACAACTCAGAGCCTACTTGGGATTCTCTCTCTCTCTCTCTCTTTCTCTCTCTCTCTGACTCTCACTCTCTCAAAATTAATGAATTTTTTTTAAAAAAGAGTTCATTTTACTATTATTGTAACTTTTCTGAATATTTGAACTTTTAAGGAAAGAAACAGTTTAAAAAGAAAGAAACAGAGGTACAGAGCAGTCTAGTGTGTTACCTTTTGGGAAAAATGCATATGCCTTTGGAAGCAAACAGAAGAAACTGATACTACTGGTTGCTCCGGGAAGGGGAGTTCCTCTGGGGGATGTGGTCAGAGGGAGGTTTATTATATTGTGTACCTGACTGTACTACTGGGACTAAATTTTTTTTTTTTTTTTACCTTGTGTACATATCCTCTATACAAAATGGGAGAGAAGAACAAGTTATTTAAAAAGCAAACACAACTACTAACTAAAAGATACTAATTCACTTCCACTGTACAAATGGTTATGGAAACTATCACTTTTCCTAATCCGTTTTAGGCATTTCTATGTACCCTGATCAAAATCAGTCAATATCATTTTTTTTAAATGAAGAGCAGAACAAAAAGCTGCTGCCCAGAGAAAGTCACTGTCAATATTTTCCTGTCACCTTGTAGTCTTTTTCTCCCACACACATTTTTTAACATAGTCAAGATCCTACTTAATATATAATTTTATGATTTCCCTTTGTTTTTGTTTTAATATTGTGTCAAACATCTCATGTCCTTAAAAACTCTTTAGACAACAAGTTTGTTTGTTTTTTAATTTTTTTAATGTTTATTTATTTTTGAGAGAGAGACAGAGTGTGAGTGGGGTAGGAGCAGAGAGAGAAGGAGACACAGAATCTGAAGCAGGCTCCAGGCTCTGAGCTGTCAGCACAGAGCTGGATGTGGGGCTTGAACTCACATCCCTGAGATCAAGAGTTACATGCTCTACTGACTGAGCCAGCCAGGGACCCCACGGACAACAGTTTTGATAGCTGCATAATGTACTAGCCTATGATGCCTTGTAATTTAATGATTCCCTATTGGACCTTCCAGTTGTTTGCCCTTTTTTTTTCTATTATAAGTAAATGTGCAGTGAACATAATTACTTAAAATTCTTCATCTGCATTTCAGTTATTTCCTTAAGCTTGATTTCTATCACAGAAACTACTGGGTTGTGGGATAATAACACATTTAAACACTCTTGAGACATATTATCAAATTCCTTTCTCAAAAGATTGTTCCAGCTGCTTCTTGCAGCGCCAAGGACCTTCTTGAACTTGTGGGGACAGGAGCCTCCCTCACAGCGAACTGGACTAGAAGTCAGGAGAGCTGGTCTATGGTCCCTGCTCTGCCACAAATCACCTTTGTGATCCTGAGAAAGATATTTAAAAAAAAAAAAAAAAAAAAAAAGTTTTTTTAAAAAATATGTGTAGACCTTACTTTTTTTTTTTTTTAAGATTTTATTTTTAAGTAATCTCTACATGTACCATGGGGCTGGAAATCACAAATTCAGATCAAGAGTCACATGCTCTACCAACTGAGTTAGCCAGGCACCCCAATGTGTTTTTTAAATCAGTTTCACATTTCTTTTTAAACCTCACAACCACCTCCCTGAAATAACAGGGAGGTATTATTCCCATTGGAAAGATCAGAAAGCAAGGCTCAAAATGGTTAAGTGATTTTTCCAGGGTCAGACCTGGTAAATGACATGAAATGTACAACTTCTGGTTCCTATTTCAGGATAATTTCCATTATCTCACACTGCCTCTTTCTTTTCAACTTGTCAGGCAATCATTTTGGATCTCAAGGTGGGAATTGTTCTGTGCTTCTCAGATTTCACCTTCCACACAAATTGCCTGAGGAACCTTGTTAAAATGCAGATTCTAATCAATAGATCAGGGTAGTGTCTAAGATTGTACATTACTAACAAACTCCTGGATCATACAGGGCTGCTGGTTTGTGGACCTCGCTTTGTATACGTGCTGCCGAAGCAAGCACTGGACTCGCTTTGAATAGCAAAGTACAAGACAGTCTTTTACACTCCTTTTGGCAAAAATATTGCATATTTGTGTATTTTTCACGTAGGATAAAATTGTATCATATATAAAAGCCATTCATCATATAGAATTCACCAGGTTCCACACTGTATCCATCAGTGGATGAGGATCAATAACTAACTACAGCCTGGATTCCATAATTTTTTTGCAAGTTTCATGTAATAAAGCTTTTAAAAGTTAAGTCTAATAAAGAAGTTCTTCAAAACCAAGAATCTGGATTGCAGGAGCAGTCCAGTACTGAGCATGACATTTGGCTGGAAAAGCAAAAGCTTTCTTGTGTGGATACACAAGAAATTAACTAAGAACTCCAGGGTGCCTGACTAAATACTGGCAAGGGAGAGCATTCCAGGAAGGGGATACAGGCTTGGAAAAGCAAAGGAAATAGGAATGGGTCAAATGTTTTAGGGACAATGACTAGACTCATTTGGGAGGAATGCATAATTTATGAAGGGAGATAAGTGCAACTCCAGGTCAGATTTTTATAGCTTGTAGATAGATGCTTGGTTGAATTTAGATCTTTGTTTAATGGTACAGAGGTAATTGCCACTGAAAGCTTTTGAGTGAAGGAATGATAGAAAAGGTGTTAGAAAGGTACATCTTCAGAGGGCAGTGACTAGAATGTTAAAAGGCCAAGTCCATATTTAGGTGTCAGAGAATGGCAGTGAGAGTGAATATGAGAAGGTACAGATACATTAGATGTTGTGAGAAAAACAATGTATCTTGATTGTATTGGTTAATTACATGTGGCAAGTGGTGGAAGAGTTTTAGGTGAATCTTTGAAGTTCCAAGGCTGGATCATAGGAAAGTAATGGTACCATCAGCAAAAATTGGGATGTCAGGAGATAAGTAAACTACATAAATAACCACAACAACAATTGCCTACACCAACTTTAATATCGTGGCATGGCCCAGAATGCTATGATCGCAATAGCAGAAGAAAGGTTATTTTGAAATAATTTTGCCTGAATCATCTGATTATTAGTTAAAATTCTGGGGTTTTTTTTGGGGGGAGGGGTAATGCTTACTTATTTTTGAGTGGGGGAAGGGGCAGAGAGAGAGGGAGACAAAGGATCTGAAGCCAGCTGTGTGTTGACAGCAGAGAGCCTGACGCGGGGCTAAACTCTCGAACCGTGAGGTCATGACCTGAGCCAAAGTTGGACACCTAACCGACTGAGCCACCCAGGCATCCCAATTAAAATTCTGTATTTTGATGGAAAAGCGCTTATATTTGGTTTTCCAGGAGTGGTGGGTATGCCTAAATTTTTGCCTCCTTGCTACCCATGCTAACAATTGTCACAGTTAACACAGTTGACTAGGAGTAGAAGGAAATTTGTACGCTTGAATCAGGACCAAACTGGGGTTCCAAATCAAAAGGGGGCGGCACCATAAATTCCTGCCTTCTGCCTGCTCTCAGCACAAATCAGTACATAAAGGCACTAATCTAATTCTGATTTTATCCTGATTTAGTGCAGTCCACTGGAAACTTCCTTTCTGGAATCTGAAGTTCTTTATAACTGAGTTCAGCTCACAAATGCACTGGCTTTGTTGCCTTATAGAGGCCTTGATGCCCTCAGAATAGCAGAGTTATTTGTAGCAAAGGGCAGACCTTTGTACTCCATTGGCAGCTTCTGCTCAGTAGAGGTTGTGGGAGCCCGAGAGGAAGAAGCCCAGACATGTATGCAATTTCCTCCCCTGTTCAATTCACTCCATTGTCTTTTTGGTGGTTTGACCTCTTATGACAATTGTAAGGTGTCTTGGAAAATTCTGAGATATAATTCATAGCTCTTGCTGTACAGAGAGAAGATTTTTAATTAAAATGAAAGCAATAATAGAACTGTTTTTTCAAAGAGGTTTGGGTTTTGTTTAAGCTACATGTCTTCATCAAATTCCAACTGGGATAGTCTCGTGTGGATTTTTTTTCTTCTCACTTCTTATCACAGATAATAAGAATTTGTAGGACACCCACTCTGTTTAGAGTGCAATAATATGCCATTGTTTAGAGTTCAAAACAAGATGCTAATTCAACAACCCCAATTAAAGAGGTTTCTTTCCCCCCATTGTAGTGGCCATTTTTATCTGAGAAATTGACTGTATTTCAGTGGTAGAATTATGTGGTATAATATAGCATGATTTATCATAAATTTGCAGTTTACTATGAAATGAGATGGGGCAGTGATCTGCAGCCAACAGAAAAGGGTTTATCTCCATTCCTCCCCTCTCTGGGGTGAGAGATGTTCCAAGCCTGAAGGAAACACAGATGCAACATCACCATCTGGCACGGCAAGGTGTGTGATGTGTTCTCAGGATCATTCTGTTTTTGTCTGGTTGTAAAAACCTGCCCTGTGTTTTTATTACTCAATCACTTCTTGGGCCGGTAAGCCTGGTATAGGTGCAGAAATTAGTTCAGATATGTCTTTAACCACAGGATAGCCTTAGCAAATTAGGCAACTGATTCAGAGTAACTGATTGTTTCAACCACAGTCACACAGCAGAAAGATCACAAAACCAAATAAGTGCCCTCTATCTTGTATAAGAACAAATGCGCACAGAAAGAGAAGATAAATCTCTGCCGGAAACCAGCTAGATTTCATTTGTTACTTCAGCTGTTTGGCAAGATCTTTTCGACACATGCTTTTTAGAAGGTTTTTCGGTTTTTTGTTTTTTTTTTAAATCTATGGAACTGGCTGAGTTTTTTGAAATGTCACTTCATCTTGACATTTGGAATGATGATTAAAGCTTAGCTTACTGGCCGTGTCCAAACACAAGATGAAGGGAAGGATTTCGGTAAAATCTCTGGATGATTTGGGCCAAAAAGAACTCTTGGTAATCTGGGGCCCATTTCTGTTGTGTTTCACTTTCAGTAATGGGGTAACAGGGTCAGAGACTAAACAATGTGTGTCGCTTCAAGCTTTGCATTTACCTTTCGGGATTTTGTCCTAAATCTTTCAGAATATCTGATTTATTAAGTTTTATAGAGTCAAAATATCATTTGAGGGTAACATAGCTTTTACTTACGTTTATAAAGTTAAATCCATTGACATCAAAACCTTAAACTATTAATTTTTACATCCCTAGAAACGTGGTTTAAAATGTTCAGTATGATATGAATATATCCCTATTTGATTTTTTCCTCATCTTGCAGTTAATATAAGGGTATCATAGAAGGTAGTCTCAGCATCAAGAGCAAACTGAAATTTTAATGGAGGTTATTATAAATCCACATGCAGTTGTAAGAAATAATACAGTGAGATCCCTTGTACACTTTTCCCAGGTGCCCCAGTGTTTACAATTTCTTCTTTTTTTTTTTTGTATGTTTTCATTTATTTTTGAGAGAGAGAGAGAGAGCAAGCCAGGGAGGGAAAGAGATAGAGAGAGAGACACAGAATCTGAAGCAGGCTCCAGGCTCTGAGCTGTCAGCACAAAGCCTGATGGGGGCCTGAACTCATGAACCACAAGATCATGACCTGAGCTGAAGTCAGACACTCAACTGACTGAGCCACCCAGGTGCCCCAGTGTTTACAGTTTCTAAAATTGTAGTACAAATTGGGGTATTGGCATTGATACAATCCAGTGACCTTATTTGTATTTCCCTAGTATGTGTGTTTGTGTGCTCATTTACACCACATTATCATCTGTATAGTTTTGGGTACTTAGCACACATACTAAGATATACACAGTGCCATCACCTTAGGGATTCCTTATGTTGCTTTTATTTATTTATTTTTTTAATTTTTTTTTAGCGTTTATTTATTTTTTGAGACAGAGAGAGACAAAGCATGAACAGGGGAGGGTCAGAGAGAGAGAGACACAGAATCTGAAACAGGCTCCAGGCTCTGAGCTGTCAGCACAGAGCCCGACGCGGGCTCGAACTCACAGACCGCGAGATCATGACCTGGGCCGAAGTCGGCAGCTTAACGGACTGAGCCACCCAGGCGCCCCATCCTTGTGTTGCTTTTAAATAACTACACACACTTCCCCTCCACCCATCCAAACTGTATTAGGTTTTAACCCATCAAGTAGTTCTTTACATAGATTGGAAAGCCAGTATATATAATGATTAATACATTAAGTCCCACTGCCTGAGTTTCAATCCTGGCTCTGCCACCACATTAAATAACTTATCTACCTGACCTTATTCAAGCCTCACAAAAGCCCTGTGAGATAGACATTCTTGTCCTATTTTAAATGAGGAGACTGAGCCTTAGAGAAATGAAAGGCAACATAGGGGGTGCCGGGGTGGCTCAGTCGGTTGAGCGACTGACTCTTGATTTGGGATCAAGTCACGACCTCAGGGTTTGTGAAATCGAGCCCCATGATGGACTGTATACTGTCAGTGCAGAGTCTGTTTGGGATTCTCTCTCTCTCTCTCTCTCTCTCTCTCTCTCTCAAAAATGAATAAATAAACATATAAAGAAGAAAAGAAATATATATATATATATATATACACACACATATGTAACGGCAATACAGTATTTGCCTAGAGTAACATACACATTTGAATTAACATTCAAACCCACATCCATCTGACCCCAGAAGCCATGCTTTTTCACAGCAGAAAACGTATTAATTTCAGGTGTTCCAGTTAGACAGTGTGCTGGTTAACCATTTGTTCCAGCCTCAAACTCACACTTCTAGTCCCAGCTTTGTGATGCAAAACACAATTCTCTTTTGCCAAGTTTGTTCTTCATAGGTTCTGCCAATAGGAGATGCTGGGGAACAGGTCACTTGCTCTTTCCTATTTGTTTCCTGTTTGTATCAATGCCACCTTGCAAACAGCTCTTCACCCTGACAATGGCAGTTCCTTCTAGTAGCCACAGTTAATTCCAGTCTGCAGGTGGTCCACATTCCCAGAATTGGCTCCATTGCAGTCCTCAGTGATACCACACCATCCAACCACGACCCCACTTCAGAGATCTGGCTCCCAGTAACTCTGGGAGTTACTGAGGAGCCTCCTTCTAGTTCCAGAGGCATCTTAAATCTTCAGTCTCTGCCCTCTGAGCATCTAAATTTTAGTATTCCAGCCTCTCACTTTGTCCCTCCCCATCCTGAAGTTACTACTTCTATGATTATCTTAATGTTCTCTTCTTGTGTTTCTAGGTCTCCAGCACTTGATAAACAACTCTTTATATTAAATAATGGGTCAATGATTTACTTATTCCAGTTGTTTATTAAATGAATTATTTATTAAAATAATTGGTATCGTTTCTGACTCCTGATTGGGCCCTGGCTGATACAAGTAGCTAGCTCATAATTTGGAAATTCATTTGTGAGATTGACCAAGAGTGTAGCAAGATTATTTGGCAAATAGGGCTTTATAATTTTAACAAAAAATATTTGAAATTTTAAAATATGGTGAAAAGATGACAGTGCATCTGTTATTTCAGTGTCACACCATCATTGTCTAACAGACCTACCCACAGATTATATTCTTCTTTACTGCAGTGCGCCTGTGTTTAACTTACTATTTATTATTGCTTAGAGCCCACATTCTATGAAATTAGACATAAACCTGTAGAAGATTGGTAAGTGGCAAATGTTTTTTCTTTTAAAAAAATATTTTTTAATGTTTACTTTTGAGAGAGAAAGAGTGTGAGCAGGGGAGGGACAGAAAGAGAGGGAGACACAGAATCCGAAGCAGGCTCCTGGCTCTGAGCTATCAACACAGAGCCCAATGCCAGGCTCAAACCCACAAATCATGAGACCATGACCTGAGCCAAAGTAGGACACTTAACCAACTGAGCCACCCAGGCACCCCTGGCAAATTATTTTTCTAGAGTAGAGCTATAAATAATTTCTGTTTGGTGGAAAAAGGAATCTCAAAGGTTATAGTATTTTTAATGTTTATTTATTTTTGAGAGAGAAAGAGAGAAAGAGAGGGGAGAGTGAGGGAGAGGCAGAGAGAGAGAGGGAGAAAGAATCCCAAGCAGGCTCTGTGCTGTTAGCACAGAGGGGCTCAAACCCATGACCTGCGAGACCATGACCTGAGCTAAAACTAAGAATCAGACACTTAAGTGACTGAGCCACCCAGGTGCCCCTCAAAGGTTATAGTTTCATTATCCTACAGGGCATTCAGCGCTTTTTTTTTTTTTTTTAATTAATGGGTTTTACTTTTTTAGCAGTTTTAGATTGACAGATAAGCTGAACAGATAGTACAGACAGTTTAATGTATCCTCTCTCTTTTACTCAACTTCCACTGTTTCCCCTATTAATAATACCATGCTTCATGTGGAAAATTTGTTACAACTGATGAACCAATATTGATCCATTATTATTAACTAGAGCCCATAGTTTACCTTGTGGTTCATTCTTTGTGTTGTACATTCTATGGAATTTAACAATGTGTAGTGTCACTTACCCACCATTCATGTATCATATGGAATGATTTCACTGCCCTACAAGTCTCCTGTGCCTTACCTATTCAACCTGACCACCTCACCTGAATCCCTGCGAACCACTGCTATTTTTTTCTATAATAATATCTAGTAATTTTTATTTGTATTAATTTAATGAGTTTTTCTCCAAAATTATTAAATTAATATGTGTATATCCAAGGCATAACATAATGCAAAAATATGAGAGGCAAAAGTTAATCTGCATCTTCTATTTCTCATTTCTTGTCTTACTCCTCTTCCTGGAGAGAACCATCTATCTCAGGTGTGCATTCTTCCCTAGTTTTCTTCTGGTTTTCACAAAATCCAGCGTGCTTGTGTGTGTAAGAACCACTGATCTTTTGGGGTGCCCAGGTGGCTAAGTCAGTTAAGCATCTGACTTTGGCTCAGGTCACAATCTCACAGTTTGTGAGTTCAAGACCTGCATCGGGCTCTGTGCTGACACCTCAGAGCCTGGAGCCTGCTTTGGATTCTGTGACTCCCTGTTTCTCTACCCCTCCCTCACTCATGCTCTATCTCTCTCTCTCTCTCAAAAATGAGTAAACATTAAAAAAAAAAAAAGAAGAAGAAGAACCACTGATCTTTTTATTGTCTCTACAGTTTGCCTTTTTCCAGAATGCCATATGTTTGGAATCATATAGTATGTAGCCTTTTCAGTATGGCCTCGTTCATTTAGTAAAATGCATTTAAGGTTTCCCCATGTCTTTTTGTGTCATTTCTTTTTAGTGCTAATATTCCCTTGTATGGATATATCACTTTATTTTTCCATTCACCTCTTGAGGGTCATCTTGATTGTTTCCAAGTTTTGGTACTTACAAATGAAGCTGCTGTAAATATTTGTGTGTAGGTTTTTGTGTGGACATGAATTTTCAACTCATTTATGATTGCTGGATCACATGGTAAGGGTACATTTAGCCTTGTGAGAAACTGCCAAACTGTCTTCCAAAGTGGCTGTACTATTTTGCATTCCCATGAAGTTTTAAAAGAAAATCTAATTTAAAAAAAATTAGATGGGGGTCAGGCACCTGGGTGGCTCAGTCAGTTGAGCGCCTGACTTCATCTCAGGTCATGATATCACGGTTGGTGGGTTCGAGCCCCGCATCGGGCTCTGTGCTGACAGCTCAGAGCCTGGAGCCTGCTTCGAATTCTGTGTCTCCCTCTCTCTCTGCTCCTCCTCTGCTCATGCTCTGTCTCTCTCTCTGTCAAAAATAAATGAACATTTAAAAAAAAAAAGTAACAAAACAAAACAAAACCCCAACATTTAACTTGGCAATCTTTCTTTCATAAACCACATATATTCAGTCTCTTGAATTCTCCTATGAACCAGTTTTACCATCTTGATGGTGCCCCAATTAACAAGGTAAATAAATATTCAACATGTGCTCACTTAAATGTTCGTATTAAAGGCCAGTTTTCACCTTTTAAACATTTTACTTTGACAATAAGAGCCAATGATATTTCCTACATGGAAGATGGCCCTACTGATTAACCATAGGAAGAAAACCCTTTCATCTTTTTTCTAAGTTATGGTAATGACCTTCACAGTCACACTCAGATTCCTCAGGGTCAACTCACATGTAAACTGGCTCAGCAACCCTATTAAAGGCTAATATTTTATAAGTGCGAAAGAGTAGCTGGTGAACATTCCAGTGAACTGATCCATAGATTCATTAAAACAAAACAAAAAAAAATGTTTCAACTTGAAAACCAATTACTAGATAAATGCTAAGTCACCCTGGTATAAATCTGATTAAAGTGAATTTTTCAAGTCATGCAGTCTCCATTTTTCTATATATTTTTAATTTGGTGGCTTCTGTTAAAGGAGAAGATTGAAATCAACCCTCTGCAACTAGGTCTTAGACTTATCTTTAAGAAATAGAATCCTCACAGTGTTTTGAGGCCTACTGGCCGAATTCTGACACTGCACAGAACTTCCCCAGGCGTAGAGACAGAGTAGAATTACGAGTCTGGTAGGCAGGGAGGCTAGGGTGTGTGGTTTGAATGTCAAGGGCATTCTCGGGCTTGCTGCAAACCTCATGCTGATTCGTCCATTCTCAGACTTTTGAGCTGAAGCCTACTTCTCTGCAGTCTCAAGTTATTCCAGACCGTGTATAGAATGATTTTCTCTCTTCACCTTCCTCAGATGTGGAGCTCCAGCAGCGGCTGGCACTGTGCACATGTAACCTGCACGCCACACATCCCCCCCTCGGTTAATGTAAAGGCCCCAACATAAACATTAGTTCTCTTGAGTGTTCCAAGGATTTTAAAGGGTTTGGTGTTGTAAAAAAATATTTAGTCAGCTCGTGACAGCTACAATCCTGCTCCTGTTTCAGCTTTTAAAAAAAGAAGGAAGAAATAAAAAAAAGGAAACCATACTCATTTCTTCCTTCCACAGCTCAGTGACGTTCCAAAAAGTAGAAAGAATCCCTTAGCTTGCCTCACTGGTAGAAATGCCTGGTTGGGACATTCCTTTGGCCACTTTAGCTGAAAGCTGCATACCTCGGGGACTGAAGCATCCCTGCTTTAGTCTCCTGTCTGAGAACTGACTGAGAACTGTCTACAAAGATAGGAGAACTCTGTGCAAAACCCCCGGAGAAAGCAACCCCAAACCACACCTGAACCCAGATGGAGGCCGCATTCCCAGAGAGAAAACACAGCCACTGAGATAGTGGAACCACTCAGGATCCCTTTTTATTTTGACTGTTGAACAGGTAATTACTGTCTTAGGAGTGTTTGTTTCCAACATATCGAAGGAAACTCTTTTACCTGGTGAAATGGGGCAGTTGTCATTATGACACACTGTGGTAACCTTCTCCAAGAAGGCATCCTTGCAAGCGAAGGAAACTGCCCTATAGGAAATGGAAAAGTTGGCCTGTCCTTTTTTATCTAAGATACTCATGTTCCTGGCCCTTTTGCTACAGTAGTTTGTGCTTAATTCTTTGTTGTGTTTGGCAATGAGCTGGTGAGAAAAACAAGGGTATTAATAATGATAATAGACATTTGAACTTCCTGGGTACACTATGTGCTTGTACTCAAGTGCTGAATAGAATTTTTTAAAAAGATATTTGTGTGTGTGTGTGCGTGTGTGTGTGTGTGTGTGTGTGTGTGTGTGTGTGTGCGCGCGCGCGCGCGCCATGAGACTAAATTTTGCCACAAACTTAAGTCATTCATTTTCCTTTGTCCCGGAAAAAAACACATTTTTGTCTCTGTGGCATTTGAATCAACTCTCATTTCCTACTTTTGGCATTTGAAAAGGTTTTATGACATAAAGTCATTTTATTTATGTGTTTGGCAACTCATGCCACAAAGCCTTAGGGCCTGCCAATTAAAAACACAGCAGCAAAGGAGTGAAGCAGTTTGATGATTTTCCATAGATGGGAAAATGGTTTTCCATCATCAGCAAGCTCCCTGCAATATGATACTGCTGTTCAGTGACTCAAATGCTATAAATCTGGTTGTCTTTCTGGTTTTGTGGCAAATCCCACCTGCTGTGGTCTTTGTTGGTAACTTGTGGATTTTGGTCTGATTGCCAATTATTGATCCCTCTTCTCTATCCCCCTCTTGTTAGAAAGGTGGAAAATCAAGGAGGAAGAGGAGGAGGAGGAGGAGGAGGAGAAGGAGGAGGAGGAGGAGGAGGAGATAGACAGGAAGAAAGGTGGAAAATCAGCAAGAATTGTAGGTGCTGGGAAAACAGGGGTCCTGGTAGGAGTCCCCTATGGGTGGTACCATTTATGAACTATGATCTATAGAATTCAAATTCTAGGGCAATTGAAGTCTGCTGCAGAAGTTTTCTTGGCATATTAAAATTTCCTGCAAGAGAATTTACCAGAAAAGGCATACTCGAGGTGAAGAACTGGTGTCTACATCTTTGCCTCAGATGGTCAAATTTCTGGGAAAAACTCAGCTGGGAGCTCTTCTGAGAAATAGGCTGACATCACAAGGTTGAGGGACTTATTGCCTCAAGACTCTAATGCTCTATAAATTTGCCAAAGTCACTATTTGTTTAAAATTGACTCTAGGGGTGCCTGGGTGGCTCAGTTGGTTAAGTGTCTGACTCTTGATTTTGGCTCAGGTCATGATCCCAAAGTTGTGGGATCGAGCCCCATGTCAGACTCCATGCTGAGTGTGGAGCCTCCTTAAGATTCTCTCTCTCAGCCAAAGCATAAGAGACTGTTAAAAACTGAGAACAAACTGAGGGTTGATGGGGGGTGGGAGGGAGGGGAGGGTGGGTGATGGGTATTGAGGAGGGCACCTTTTGGGATGAGCACTGGGTGTTGTATGGAAACCAATTTGACAATAAATTTCATATATTGAAAAAAAATAAAATTAAATAAAAAATTTAAAAAAAAATTAAAAAAAAAAAGATTCTCTCTCTCCCTCTCCCCTGCTCACACTCTGTCTCTCTGTAAAATAAAAAAAGAAAAAAGAAAAAAGAAAAAAATTTTACTCTGGCTTGTAATCACATGCATTGATGGTTCCTTACATACAAATGGAGAAGCAGTGCTCCAGGAGTGAATGTCCTGTACTGTGAGGGATTCCAGTGCTAGCAGTTTATATGATTAATACAGTGGTAAGAACACATTTGGTGGAAGCCTCCAGCAAAAGCAATTTATATATTTATCTCTGATGCCTTTTCTCCCATAATTTGGCCTTCTTAAATAACCTGATTCACCAAATTGCACTTTGGGCATTCTGAAAATTCAACATTATCACTGACTAAACAGTAAATTGAAACCAGAAGATGTTTAGGTGTTTAAATGACCTAATCTAATCCTTGACAACTCCTTCTCTAACTCCCTACCTTCTTTCTCTTCCTCTTTTTTTTTTTTTTTATTACAGAAGTGTGGCATTAACATATGGAATAAGAGTTATACATGGAATTATTACAGCACAAAAAATTTTTTTAAATCTCTCATGGTTCTATCAACAATCATTACAGTCATATTATTGTGTTTCCTTCCAGTCTTTTTTCAATACTGAAATTTTATGTATTTTGTATCGTAAATTGCATGTATTATACTATAATGTATTATAAATTGGCATGCTTACCATAAACAATTTATATGCAGAAATGAATAAAGGAGAAGCTAACATTTCCTATGATCCCAACCCACAAGAGTCATAAAAATAATTACTGTGAAAAGTTTGATAAAATTATCTATTACATATATCAAGTTTATATATGCATTCTATATTATGTTATAATATATAAGTTGATATGTAGTATCTAATATGTTATCTATTATATATGCTGACTTGATATTTTTACCAAATGGTTTATACTGTATATTCTGTTCAATAACTTGCTTTTTTTTTCATAACAATACATCTAAACATCTTTCAGAGTCCAAATATGTGTATCTCCTCCATTTAAAAAATGACTATATAGTATTCTGTTGCACGGATGTACCATACCTTATGTAATCCCTACTGATGAAGATTTTTTATTTCTAACTTTTTGCTTTTATAAAGAATACAGTGGTCATTGTATATTTATCTTTGCACACCTGTTTGTGAAGTGGAGTTGTTGGATCAAAGGATATTGTGCATATATTTTAAAATATGATCATAATTACATTGTATGTAATTATGTCTTCCATTTCCACTAAAGATTATATCATTCATGATATCATATTAACTTTGTAAGAATCATTTTAATAGCTGTGTAACATCTCACCAAGCAAACTCATGCTTCTGAGTCATATGAATATTGTACACATGAAACACTTATCCCTCACTGTTTTTAACTATATGAAACACTTACCCCTCACTGTTTTCAACTACTAACACTACTGGCTGGCTTTAACCACATCTTGAGTGGAACTCAATATGACCATAAAACATGTCTTGCTGGAGGTAAATAATAGCTAACCAATTTTTTAAAATTGCATTATGTCTTTGAAGGTAGAAAAAAGACACAACAGAGTCACATTGCCTAATTTCACTAAAAGAATAAACCAATATTTCAAAGATAAAAAATTCCTTTTTTTAAGTTTATTTTTATTTATTTTGAGAGAGAAATAGAGAGCAAGCAGGAGAGGGTCAGAAAGAGGGAGACAGAATTCCAAGCAGACTCTTCACTGTCAGCACAGAGCCCAATGCAGGGCTCGAACTCACGAATTGTAAGATCATGTCCTGAGCCAAAATCAAGAGTCAGACGCCTAAGTGACTGAGCCACCTAGATGCCCCCCCAAAATTATTTTTTGATGGCAAATCCAAGCCACCTAAGGTTTCAGTGAAAAATCTTTTAAAAATAGTCATTAAAAACAAAATAGTCCTGTCAGAGCAAGAAGAAGTTTCTAAAGTTAAAACAGTTCATTAGTATTTAACCTAGGTAATGACATTTTCTGACCACATGATGTTTGTTGACCCTGTTTCTCATCCCCTGGTTTATACATACATTGTTCCTGGCTGATGGCTGTCAGATAGTTTCATACCATCATCAATAAATCCTGTAGGTAATATGCAGACTAATGAGCTTGTTCAGACTTATGTCCCCAATCTGCATTAAATCACACCTCTATGAAGAGCCTACTTCCCAGAAACATCAAACATAGAAGATTCTGCAATTATGGAAACTTTTGTTTGTTCTATGTGAAGAATTGTCCAGAGTCCAGGATTTTCAAAAATGAGTAAGTGAAAGCTTTTTTTTTCCACATAAAATCGTATATGAAACCTAATATGCAAAACATTAAAGAAAAATCTGCTCATGTCCAAGCTAGATCTGTGCTCAGAGCCCCACTTCCTCAGTTCTCTCTTTCCTCCATTATTGTGTGGTTGTTGAGATACCTCCTCAGGTTGCAGCTGGGTCTACAGTAAGAAACAAAACAAAGTAATAGAGAAGATATTAGTAAGTTATGAGAGAGACCAAATATGCAAGAAATGAATCCTATCTTCTGTACACTTGATCTTAGCCAAAAGGCTGAGAAGCAATGAATCCTGTCTTCTATAGATACGTGGTTCTGATATTTAGTGCCTTTTAAACTCTGTGAAATATACACAATTATGGCTAAAGTCTATATGGCCAATCCCAGAACACCTGGGAGGCTCAGTTAGTTGAGCATCTGGCTTCCGCTCAGGTCATGATCTTGAGGTTCATGCATTTGAGCCTCACAGCGGGCTCTTTGCTGACAGCATGGAGCCCGCTTCAGATTCTCTGTCCCCCTCTTTCTGCCCCTCCCCTGCTTGCACTCTCGCTATCAAAAATAAACAAACATGTATTTAAATAAAATAAAATGGCCAATCTCATTATTAACTAAAATCCGATGACAGAGAAAGTTTTCTTTTTAATGCCAAGTTTAATTCAATTTAAACCAGAAAAACAGTATATTCACAGACACTGTTGGACATAATCTGGTTATAAGAATGATACTGAAGTTAATCTATCATGCAGATTTTAGTGATAATGTAAATATAAAGTTTGGTATATTTTTATGTATTAAACAAGTGTGTTTGGAGAATACCCTCATTCTACAGTCCAGCTTGGCATGGCAGGTTTCATTCCACCAGGATGAAAGCAAATTGGAAGATCTAGAAGTTTGGAATTAGGGTGGTCCCATCTTTTAGCACAATTTTAATTTTTTAAATTTGTTTACGTTTGAGAGAGAGAGAAACAGAACATGAGCGGGGGAGGGGCAGGGAGAGAGGGGGACAGAGGATCTGAAGTGGGCTCCACACTGACAGCAGAGAGCCTGACGGAGGGCTCAAGCCCACAAGCCAGGAGATCATGATTTGAGGGGAAGTAGGACATTTAACCGACTGAACCACCCAGGTGCCCAGCACTACTTTAAAAGTGAGTCTAGCAGTGGCTCAGTCGGAAGAGCATGTGACTCTTGATCTTGGGGTTGTGAGTTCTAGCCCCACATGGGGCATAGAGATTAAATAAATAAACTTTTAAAAAAATGAGTCCAAAGACTGTCTACATCAGAATCAAGTTGAGGTGTTAAAAATATACGTTTTTCTACTTTATCTCCAAAGACTCTTATTCACTATCTGGGGAGAAGTCCAAGAATCTGTACTTTTTCAAACCGGCTCCATGTGATTCCAATATGGACTGAGGCAAGAAGCTAGTGATGGGGAGTTCCAGCGAGAGATAATACGAATTTTGATATGTGAATGCACAGAGTTCAGCTGCAAGTAAATATAAAGCAGGTAAACTATAAAACAGGTAGGTGACATCCAAGATGTCTCAGAATGGTCCTGTTAGTCCTGGGTTACCCATTCTCAGATCTATTCTTTCAGCTCTTTGTCCTCTCTGCTCAGCATAGTAGGGTGCCTGGTTCTTGCAGGCTGTTTCCTAGCCCCATTCAGCCTGTCGTTAAGTGGGAATCAGGCACTGGCATAAATCTGAAGGGCAGAAGAGAGAAAGCAGGGCATTTTCCCTGCTTTTCTGTCTTAACCTTCTCTGGCAGCAATCGTATATTCTTCATGATTTCCACTTCCATCAGGCAGGCCCATTGTGGTTCTTGCTCCCATTAGCTGATTCCCACCAATGGGGGCTCTAATCGTATCATTTTCTACCCTTTCTCTCTAGCCTTCAGGTGGTAGTGCCTTCCTTCTGCTGCTGCTAATATCTGGGATACCTGAACATCCCATATTGGCTTCTCAGCTATTTCATCATCCACATAACCAATTCCTTTTATTAGATTATATTTTACATATTCAGAAGTTTCTTTTTTTAACACTTTTTCAAAATGTTTAAAGTTTATTTAGTGTGTGTGTGTGTGAGAGAGAGAGAGAGAGAGAGAGAGAGAGAGAAAGCAGCAGAGGGGCAGAGAGAGAGGGAGAGAAAGAATCCCAAGCAGGTTTCTCACTGTCAGCGCAGAACCCAATGCGGGGCTCGAACTCACGAACTGTGAGATTATGACCTAAGCCAAAACCAAGAGTCAGATGCTCAACAGACTGAGCCACCCAGGTGCCCCAGAACAGCTTTTGTTTCCTTGGTGGATTCTAACTGCTGCAGGGCTCCAGCCACAGAGCTAGCTAGAGTTCAGAACCAGGTTTCCACTTGCTACTGGAACAGGTGGGCAAGAATAAGGCAGAAAGGTCCCAGTCGTGCTGGTGGGGTCATGGGGTGTATGCCTCAGGATTCTCCAAATTATACCCCATTACACATTACAAATGTGTAATGAAGCTTGGTGCCTCCCCAAAGGCTGCATCCTGTGGTCTTCGACAAGGTCACAAGGGTACAATGTCTTCTGGAAGCCATATGACTGGAGTACCTAGCATATAGTAGGTGTTTGATAGATATTTATTGATTGGATGTGTATAGTGTGCAAGGGAAATTATCTGATCAGAATTAGGGGAAAGAATTTGAAAGAGATTCTTTTTAACACAATCCAACAAATATTTCTGGTGTGAAAAGGAAATTATAGGTTGTTTTTCTGAAACTATTTTTATTTTTAAGGCCCCAGAACTTTTTGGTGAACTGAATATTTTATAGGGATTAAGTCAGTGTTTTTTAAAACTAGAAAACCATGCCTATGAACTAAGGTTTTATTTTTATCTACCTGGCAATGAATATTAGTCACTATCTTATTTTTGCAAAAAAAAAATACATGTTATGAGATAAGGAGTTTCAGATGCTTATTATGTTAGATTTCTACCACAGTTTTGTAGCAAAGTGTTATATTCCTAGGAAAGCAAAAATCTAGTATTACTGGAAGAACAATTAAGACTTAGGAGAAAGTAAAATGTACTGAGATTAATAGATTAATTTTTCAATGTAGGTTGGTACATTTAATACTTTTATATTAATAAATGAAATGAAGTCCAAATTTCCATGTAATTGGTCTCACTCAATTACCATGACATGTAATTTTTTTTCAAAGTCAAACATCAAAAGGTCATAAAACATGAATTAAGTATCTTTGTTGTGGGGTATTGAATTATGGTTGACTTTTTTCCCCCTCTGATTCCTTTTTCATTACCCATATATTTCTAAAATGAGTATTCATCCTATTTTAAGTTGAAAAAGAAAACAAATTTAAAAGAAAATAGAAGACAGCTTTTTCTTTGCTTGTTTGTTTTATTTTGTTAAGAAAGGACAGCAAAAATGCTAACCATAAAGGGAGAAATGGGCAAATTGGTTTGGACTATGTTAAAATTAAAAACTTATGCTCATAAAAAGACAACCCACTGATATAGCCATCAAAAAGATTGTTTCCAGGGGCGCCTGGGTGGCTCAATCCGTTGGGCGTCTGACTGGGACTCAGGTCACGATCTCGCGGTGAGTTGGAGCCCTGCATTGGGCTCTATGCTGCCAGATCAGAGCCTGGAGCCTGCTTGGGATTTGGTGTCTCCCTCTCTCTCTTCGCCTCCCCCACTCATGCTCTGTCTCTCTCTGTCTCTCAAAAAAGAATAAACTTTTAAAAAAATTAAAAAAAAAAGATTATTTCCGGAATATAGTAAGGCCTCCTAAAAATCTATAAGAAAAAGACAATTGAATAGAAAAATGCACAAAATGTCTGATAAATGTATACAGAGATGCTCACCTTCATTTGTCATTAGGGAAATGCAAATCTTAACCATAATGAAATACCTCTACACACCTAGCAGAATGTATATAGAGAAAACTATAGGCTATAAAAAAAAAGTATTGGTGAGGATGTGGAATAATTGAAGTTCTCATACATTGCTGGTAAGAATGGTAAACTGACTAATTTTGCTTAGCATAATACCCTCTAGTTCTATCCAAGTAGTTACAAATGGTAAGATTTCGTTCTTTTTGATTGCCGAGTAATACTCCATTGTGTGTATATATATATATATATATATATATATATATATATATATACATATATATATATATATCATATCTAATTTATCCATTCATCCATTGATGGAAATTTGGGCTCTTTCCATACTTTGGCTATTGTTGATAATGCTATAAACATTGTGGTGCATGTGCCCTTTTAAAACAGCATACCCATATCCCTTGGATAAATACCTAGTAGTGCGATTGCTGGGTCGTAGGGTAGTTCTATTTTTAATCTTTTGAGGAACCTCCATACTGTTTTCCAGAGTGGCTGCACCAGTTTTCATTCCCACCAGCAGTGCAAAAGAGATCCCAAGATAGTCTATATTGTTGAGAGTACATACTAGGGGTGCCAGTCGGTTAAGCGACTGACTGTCGATTTCGGCCCAGGTCATGATCTCATGGTTCATGAGTTTGAACCCCACATCAGGATTCATGCTGATGGTGCAGAACATGCTTGTGATTCTCTCTCTCTCCCTCTCTCTCTCTGCCCCTTCAGTGCTCTTTCTCTCTCAAAATAAATAAATAAACTTATCCATTGATATTAAGTTGAAATGTATACAAAATTAATTTATGATGCCAGAAGTTAAAACAGCAATTACTCTTGACATGGGTAATGACTGGAGAGGATATGGGGAGGTTTTCTACAGAGTGGTCAATATCTTGTATCTTTTTCTGGGCACAGGTTACAAGGATGTGTTAGTTTATAAAAAATTTATCCACCTGTACTCTGATAATAAGTGCACTTTTATTTATGGAGATTATATTTCATTGCTTCTTGGTCTTTTGGCTAAGATCAAGTGTGTGGAGATTATACTTCAATAAAAGGTATTTTTTTAGGTTTATTTTTATTTATTTTTGAGAGAGAGAGCATGAGCAGAGGAGAGGCAGACAGAGAGAATCCCAAGCAGACTCCAAGCCACAGCTCAAAGGCTGACACAGGGCTCAAACCCATGAACTATGAGATCACGACTTGAGCAGAAATCAAGAGTTAGATGCTCAAATGACTGAGCCACCCAGGTGCTCCTCAATAAAAAGTTTTAAAGGAAATGCTCTAATGGGTCCTCAGAACAACAATTTGCTTATATGGCATACATGCCTATAGCTCTTGTTACTAAATAAGCATAGTATTTTTTCTGTATTTCCCTCTTTAAACAAATCTGTGGTAAGAAGAATGATGCTCCCCCCAAAAATGTCCATGTCCTAATTATCAGAATCTGCAAATATGTTACTTTATATGGCAAGAAGGACTTTGCAGATGTAATTAATTTAAGAATCTTGACAAGGGGGATTATTCTGGGATACCTGGGACCTAAAATCACATGTGTCTTTAAAATTGAAGAACTTCTGGGGCACCTGGGTGGCTTAGCCGGTTAAGCATCCTCTCTTGATCTTGGCTCAGGTGATGATCTCACTGTTCAGTTCGTGGGTTCGAGCCCTGTGTCGGCGGGCTCTGTGCTGATGGCATGGAGCCTGCTCGGGATTCTGTCTCTCTCTTTCTCTACCCTCCATCCCTCAAAATAAATACATTAATTAATTTTTAAAAGTTGGAGAACTTCTCTCAATGTGGTCAGAGGGAGATGGGACTATGGGAAAATGGTCAGAGAGATGAACTGTTGCTAGCTTTGAAGAGGGAGGAGGGAAACTTTGAGCCAAGGAATGTGAGCAGCCTTTAGAAGCTGAGGAAGGCAAAGAAATGGGTTCTCCTTTACATCTTTCAGAAGGGAGCACAGCCCTGCCAAGATCTTGATTTTAGCCCACTGAGATACATGTTGGATGTGACCCACAGAACTATAAAATAATCAATTTGTTTTGGTTTACACTACTACGTTTGTGGTAATTTGTTAAAGCGGCAACAGAGACTAATATACCATCCTCCTGATTGCTGGAAATGCAAAATTTTTAAAAATCTCATGCTTTTATACCTAATGGGCTGCAACTGTCAGCAGCAGCAAAAGAGACCTGGAATGTCAGGAGTTTGGCAAGATTGAGTTACGAACTATATCGAATCAAACAGATATGCAAAGAGTAAAGGGCACAGGGGACTTATCTGTAGTTCAACCCCTTAGGTGTTCTTGGAGCCTCTGTCATGAAGAAAAGTGCTGTTTCTGCAAGGTGCAAAGGCCAGGGCAATGCTTTTACATAAACATGCTTTTGGTAAAACAACAAAAATAGCTTCATAAACAGGGAAATCATTCCAATAAACACATGACATGCCAGTGATCTTAAAAACCCGTTCAGGCATCTAAGAACTAGTTATACCTCCCTGACCTCCCTGACCATGGGCCAACAAGATGATCTCTCCATGGTTTCCAACAGCAAGAGAATAATACAAGGAAGCAGAGGACTGGATCAGTTGTGATTAGCAAGCCTGCAAACTAATAACCTGAAAATGTGTCCATGATTGGCAACCCACTCTCTCCACCAACATTCTTTGATAGGGACCTTTGGTGGTCTTTTTCCCCATTGTTTTTTAAGTATCATGTAAATATAGCTTCAATACAAGTTTCCTAAACCCTCCTATACAGAAATTTTGGAACCACCACTGGAACTAATATTTGATACATGACATTGGCACATCCTCAGTAGAAAATAGTTTGGCATTACCTTCTCAATTTGTACGTATGCCTACCTGTATTAGTTTCCGGTGTCTGCTGTGGCAAATCACCACAAACTTGAGGACTTAAAACAATAGTAGTTTATTCCCTCACAGTTCTGGAGACCAGAAGTTTAACATCAGTTTCACTGGACTGAAATCAAGGTGTTGGCAAGGTACCTTGCCTTCTCTTCTGTCTGAATTCAAATCTCCTTCTGGCTCCCACTTTATAAGGACAGTTGGATTGCAATTAGGGCTCACTAGGATAATTCAGGATAATTTCCCTATCTCAAGATCTTTAACTTAATTACATTTGCTAAAACTCTTTTTCCAAATAAGGTCATAGGTTTGAAGGATTAGGATGCGGACATATCTTTGGGGGGCATTGTCAGCCTACCCCAATACCCTAGCAATTCCACTCCTATAAAGTGCTCCTTTACACTCCTGCCTAAGTGTATTTTGTAATTTTTTAAAGTTTTGTTTGTTTGTTTCTTTATTTATTTATTCATTTTGAGAGAGAGTGTGAGTGGTGGGGAAGGGGAGAGAAAGAGGGAGAGAGAGAGAATCCCAAGCAGGCTCGCACTCTCAACACAAAGCCCAATGCGGGACTCAAACTCATGAACGGCAAGATCATGACCTGAGCTGAAATCAAGAGTCAGACGCTTAATGGACTGATCCACCCAGGTGCCCCCTAAGGGTATTTTTTGAAATACATTTTAAAACTCTAAAGGAAACCACCAGATGCCTATTGACAGGTGAATGGATAAGTAGAATAGCATATTCACAGAAATGGAAATTTATCCATCAGTGAGAATGATTGATGTAGCAACAGGAAACAACATGAATACACTAGAAATAATGGTGAGTAAAAAAGCAAATCCTCACTAGTGTACATAGTATGATACTGTTTTTATAAAATTCAAAACATATGGGGCTCTTGGGTGGCTCAGTTGGTTAAGCATCTGACTGGCTCAGGCCATGATCTCGTGGTTTGTGAGTTCAAGCCCCACGTTGGGCTCTGTGCTGAGAGCTCAGAGCCTGGCACCCGCTTCAGATTCTGTGTCTCCCCCTCTCTCTGCCCCTCCCATGCTCATACTCTCTCTATCTGTCTCTTAATAATAAATAAACATTAAAAAATTAAAAAAATTAAATTCAAAACATATAAAACACTGACTAGGGACAAATATGTGGTAAAGCCATGATTTTCTTTTAAATAAAGGCAGTGATAAAGGCAAAATGTAGAATGTGGTCACCTCTGTGTTGGAAGGGATGGAAAATGGAGCAGGCTGGGGGTATGGGATTGAGAAGGAATAGCCAGGTAACTTCAATATGGGAGATGTTTTAGTTCTTATGTTGCATGGCAATTCCTTAAGTGTAATGTCACAAGTGTTGCTTTAAATGTATCACGTATTGCATTTTACAAATCCCCAAGGTAATTAGTGGTATTGTATTGGGCATTTTTTGTAGCTAGGTACAGACTCATGCTTGCTAGGGAAAACAAAGATTGATCACAAGGATTCATATGCATAGGAACTGGAAAGCATCTGTGATTTGAAGAAGCCTGAGTACTCTGTCCTCCACTGTTACATGCAGAGGGTAAAGAGACTGCAGCAGGAAGTCTAGTTCAGCAAAAAATAGATTCTCTGACCAATTCTTCACTTGCAGATAGCTTCATCTTTGAGACTGGTATTTCCTCCCTAAATATAAAAATAATCCAGACTTAATGAATCATGATTTCCAAGGAAGACATCAGATCATCTGCATATTTGATAAGCATACTAGGTTATTCTCATTATCAGGGACATTTGGAAAATTTCTGGAGCATGCTTCTCAGATGTGCATGTGCACAGGAATCACTTGGCATCTTGTTGAAGTGCAGATTTTGATTTAGTCATTCTGGAGTGCAGTCTGAGTCTGCCTGAGAAGTCTCAGGGAATGCAGGCATTGCCAGTCAAGGGCAGTTTTTGAGAAGCTAGCTTCTAGAGTTCAGTAGAGTGTTACAGACCCCCTTTGAGAATCTGGGAAGAGCTCTCTATATATCTGTTTCACAGGAGAATGCATGAAGAAAATTTAACATAAAATTGCAAAGGGTTTGGAGGGCCCCTGAACACTATTCATAGGCTAATAGGACACACCATCAACCTGGTTCCGATGAGGAGGTGACAGAAATCTTCAATTAATAATGTCTAACATTTATTGAGTACCTATTATGTGCCTTGGCACTGTGCTAGGTGTTCTAGACATATTATCTCATGTAATCCTCACAACAAACCTATAAGGTAGGTCCTATTTTTATCATTCTTATCTTACAGGTAAAAAAAAAAATGGTGCAGAGAAAGTTTTTGGTAATTTGGTCAAAGGTATTCTGCGAGCCTGATTCCTGAGCCCAGGTGTTTAATTACTACGTAAGTACTGCAGTCTTAATGTGTTATAATTACATGAAGGAAGTAATTTTATTTTATTAAAAATTGTCTGGAGGGGTGCCTGGGTGGCTCAGTCGGATAAGTGACTGACTTCAGCTCACGTCATGATCTCTCGGTTCATGGGTTCGAGCCCCGCGTCAGGCTCTGTGCTGAACACTTGCTCAGAGCCTGGAGCCTCCTTCAGATTCTGTTTCTCCTTCTCTCTCTGCTCCTCCCCTGCTTCTGTTCTGTCTCACTCAAAAATAAATACATGTTAAAAAAAATTGTCTGGAAAGTGAAAATGTGGGCAAACTAGACCTGAGGTTTTCAAATTCTGATGGGCATCAGAATCTCCTGGGGAATTTGTTAAATATGATAACAAAACAATGTTTGGGTTCCACACTAGATCTTCATCTTAAAATCAGAATTTCTGGATTGAATGTATTCTTAAATGTAAACAGGATCTAAGGCAACACTTCCAACACTTCATTCAAGCTATAGGTGGCAACAGATGCTATGACAGGGAATCCAGAAGTTTAAACAGGAATGGAATTTAGGATTACCATTGCCTCAGGCACAAGGAACAGCTTACTTTTTACCAGATTTCTTAATTCTAACTGTGGCAGGGGGCCCTTCCCCATAGCCTGCATTTTTAGCTCCTTGAGTTTCTTCTCCTCATTCTGTTTCTGGTTGAATGTCTTATCTCGTCCATTTCCTTGACCTGCTTCTTGGGCTGCTTCAGGGGCTTCCTCTTGCCACCTTCAGAGCCCCACATGGCGCCTGCTACCTCTTTCCCCGACCCTGCCACCGGAAGCCTGTTTAACCAACACCCCAGATGATTTCAATGTGCAAAGTTTGAGTATGACTGCTATAGGTGTTAGACAGGCAGCATTTTAAAAGTGCAAAGGAGGGGCGTCTGGTTGGCTCAGTGGGTTAAGCATCTGACTCATGATTTGGGCTCAGGTCATGATATTTGTCAGGCTCCGGGCTGAAAGCTTGGGATTCTTTCTCTCCCTCTCTCTCTGCCCCTCCCCCACTCGTGCTTGCTCTCTCTCAAAATAAATAAATAACCTTAAAGAGTGCAAAGGAAAGTTAAATGAAATCTGTTATGTGAGAAACTCTGAAAGGGAAGGTAGCCCCTAGAGGGTTAGGAAGTTCTTAGAAATGCTTTACAGGCTCTGATCTTAATAAGGAAGAAAAGCAGGGAAGCACCTGTAAGTTTCCTTTGCTTTCCTTTGCTCCCTTGACTTCCATTCAGGTGTATTCCATAACATCTTCACTTAGAAGGGGATAGATCCACTTTTAAAGTACTTCATATTATCATGGACACAAAAAAGTGCTTATAAAGTGGTGTCATGGACCCGTAAATAAAGTGGCAGGAAAATTAACCCTACTCCTCCCTTTCCCTCCAGACAAGCTTAAATTTGGGGGTAAAATACTAAAATAACAGGAAAAAAGGGTGGGAGGCACAGTTTGACTCTCTTCTGAACTCTTATTTATTTTCCTTTTTCTCATTCATTTGTTTATTCAAGCAATTTTTTTTTTTTAGTTGCATGTGACTTCATTGTGCCAAGTACAACTCTAGAGCTGGGAATACAGTGCTGAAGGATGCCTACTGCCATTGCTTAAGGAAATGAGTTAGGCAGTCATACCCATACAGTCATGGGTTGAAGAGAGGGACAAGTATAATGTGAGAAGAGCACACCCATGGGTTGTGAACAGAAAAGGAATCAGGAGAGAAGGGTGGATTTTATTTTGTTTCTAAAACAGCTGAAGAAGGTAGATTCTGAAGAAGAGCAGGAACTAGATGGCAATCCTATTCAAGATTTTTTTTTTGTTATTGAAAAAAATTTTAATGTTTATTTTTGAGAGAGAGAGAGCTCACGCGCGCGTGAGAGCACGAGTGGGGGGGGGGCAGAGAGAAAGACACAACCCAAAGCAGCCTCCAGGCTCTCAGCTATTAGCACAGAGCCCAACCAGGGGCTCGAACTCACAAACTGTGAGATCGTGACCTGAGCTGAAGTCCGATGCTTAACCCACTGAGCCCCCCAGGCACCTCAAGAGTTTTTTTTTAAATAACAATATACGTGTTGGCTTTAACACTATAGATATTTTATAGGTAATTAACTTCTGTATTTCTGGTGATACATTTTTAAAAAGATTGTTAAAGAAACAATTTGTGAGCATCGTAGAGAAAAGGAAGTGGTGATCAACAGAGCCAGGTGTGGATTTACTAAGAACAAGTGACGTCACACCAACCCCCTTTCTTTGGTAGATTAGGGAACTATGGTAGATTTTGGGTTGAGTGGGTGGTAGGGAAGCAAAAATAATGGAGGTAGATTCACAGAAATCTTTGTTTTTGAAAAAAATATGTATTGTATGTCTGCTTAGATCAGACGTTTGCTAGGCAACTTACACTTTCGTATTTGATCATCACAGTAAGCCTATTAAGAAGATCTTGTCTTCCTAAAAATCAACTGATGACATAAAACACAGGATCTGCAACACTAAAGGAGAGTGTTGGTGGGAGAAGCTGGTTTGCTCATCCATGAGGCCCCCAAAACTGATCCTAGAGATTCACCTCCTTCCTATAGTTCCTCACACTCGTGCACTGGGCCCAAGAGTTAACAGAAGACTTTAACCCCAATACTGTGTAGCAAAACTGTAAAAGGGCTACAAACCATAAACAAGATTTTAGGAAAGATGGAGGGTAATAAAATGGAAATAAACATAGAAAACAACTTGAAACTGAATAATGCAGTTTACAAAATAAGGTTTGTCGTCTTCAGTTTATAGACTTCAGAGATTAGAACTTCTGCTCACTACTAGATTACCTGTTTTAAATGACTTTTTGTCAAATCACTATGCATTTTCAGTGATTCTTCTTTGCCTCCAGCCACACTTTTAAGCTATAAACTGCTTTAACCTTCCTTTTAGAACCTTCATTTCCACTAATCCAACATGTGAGCGTTTTCACCTCCTTTCTCACTCAGAGGCTTCAGAATGTGCCATTTATTTTGTCTCTATGCTCAAACCATTCTTCAAAGTTCATTCTCCTTGAGCCGTCTTTTCTCTCTGCCCCAATTCTTTCATGTAGGTCTGTGTGGTTTGAAGGACCAGTTTCAATTAAGTTAGCTCAAGTGAAAGGTTTTCTTAGAGTAATATTACATGATTTCTCAGAAATAGTACTCAACATACTCTTTAGCCTTCTATCAGTTGTGATATTTGAGGCTTAAACAATTGTTTTGTTTATTTTTGTTTTTTCTCACATATGGAGAAATCTGGAGGTAGCTAGCTGCTGATTGTTTTAGTGGCTCAACGTTTAAAGACCAGTGGCACTACTCTTCTTGGCCTTTTCTTCACCATCACAAGATGGCTGCTATAGCTTAAATATCACATCCAAGTTCAAAGAAGGTAGGAAAAGAAGGGAAGCCAGTCTTTTCCTTTGATTAGGATGGCAAAAACTCTCAGAGAAACCTGCCAGTAGACTTCTGCTTATATTGCATTTGTAAGAACTCTGTAACCCAGCTGCTCATAAAGAAAGTGAAATCACAAGCCACAAGTGATTACTATTGAGACTATAGAAAGAACTTCTACACTTTGATAAACATGAGGTATACAACCGAATAGAAAAAATATGCAGAAGGCAGGAAATTGGTAGAAGAAGAAATATTTTTGGTGAGCAAATTGAAAGATGCTCTATCACATTAATGATCAGGCAAATGCAAATTATGACTACATTGTGATAGCCGGTCATTATGACTACATATTATCCACCGAATTAACAAGAATTAAGACCTCTCAAAAATAAGTGTTGACAAAAATGTGGGGCCGTCTCCACGGCTAGTGTGGGTAAGGTAAAATGGTACAATGACTTGGGAATACAACCTAGGATTATCTAGTGAAGTTGGATGTGGGCAGATGCCTTGATGTAGCAGTTTCACTGCTAGTGATTCCACACAGGAGACATGCATGCCAATGTTCACAGCAGTATTTTTTGTAACAGCAAAAATGGAAATAACCCAGATGCCCATTGTCAGAAAAACGTACAAAGGATATATTCATATAATAGACCTACAACTATTGCAGTAACATGTATAAATATAAGAAATACAATTTTGAGAGGAAAAAAAAATCAAAGGGAGAAGACTACATATATCACATAATGTTTTTAAAAGCTAAAAACAAGAAGGCTAAGCAATATATTTTTAGAGATACATACATATATGGTTATATGTTTTTCAACAGAGAAATAACAAAGCAAGAACAAAATAAACACAAAATTCAGGATAGTGGTTAGCCCTCTTGAAGGAGGGACATGGGATACAACACCCAGGTGAATTCAATGATCCTGCAATATTCTAGGTATTAAATTCAGTAGTGGATTAATAGTTGCTCATTTTATTATTATGCTTCATAACTTGTATTTCATATATTATATATTTATATGTCAAATATTACATAATAAGAAACAAGAAAAAATAGCTTTGGTAATAAGTATTAAAATAATTTTAACACATCATATTGCAAAAAACATGTTGGAGGGAGGCACATGCTCTGGTCAACCAGACATTTACAATTTTAATTGTTTTAGCTTTACAATGATATTTTAGTATAATAAAAACTGTATTTGCTTCAGTTCAGGTGGGAAAAAGAACATAAGCACATACAAACACAAATGCTATAGGGAATTTATTATTACCTTGCAGCAACTTTGGGAAATAAATAAGTAGTTGAGACAAGAAGCAGGGTGATAACAGAAAGAGAGAGGCTTAATAATTTAATGTTAAAGAACAGTGCAAGTAGAGGAGTGGCAACAGAAGTGAGAACATAGCAACATGCAAAGAGAAAGTGGAAATGGAGGATGTAGATTATAGTGTCCTTTTCAAAATGCTTAGCAACAAAAGAAGAGAAAAAATTAGTTTCTGTCACCTTCGGGGACTCTTCAGGACTATTCTTCCCAAGCCCACTGTGTTTTGCTTTTGTTTAATGCCTGTATTAGACAGAGGAACATGCAGGCCCAAGGATAAACTTTGTTAGGCATTTAAGAAAGCTTCTGAGGTTTCATGCCCAATCTAGGGACACATAAGTACCTATCCCCAAGGGTAATAGTGTCATTATTCAATCAGTGTTTCCTTTTTATTATTTTCACTATCATTTCAAGGTTATTTAAGTTATTCTCAATTCCAAATATTATACCAGAATCCAATCATGACAATAGACCAAAACAAATACCACCACTCCCAACAACAAAAACCCCAAAAGAAAATGACATTTCTTAGACATTCTCTCAATAGAGGATTTATTCATTGCTTATAATCTGCACAAATTACAGATCCCATTTTAAAAAACAGGGAATGACTTAATACGTTTTAAAGGACTTTGCTTTGTTGATCTATTTTTATTTATTTAAAAATTTTTGTAATGTTTATTCATTTTTGAGAGAGAGACACAGCATGAGCATGGGAGGGGCAGAGAGAGAGACACACACACACAGAATCCAAAATAGGCTCCAGGCCCTGAGCCGTCAGTACAGAGCCCAACGTGGGACTCGAACTCACAAACTGTGAGACCATGACCTGAGCCAAAGTCGAATGCTTAACCAACTGAACCACCCAGGTATACCTTGTTGATCTATTTTTAAAGCAATTATCTGTAACTCCTCCAAAGGGCAAAAAAATTTGTTAATATATTAACTGTTTTCTTTACTTCCTTCTCAGCTAAGAAAATCTGTTCTGGTGTTGGGAAAGGACAGGCAAGAACAATCTATCACCTCCCTATGTAGTTTTTCCAGAGTTCCCAGGTAAAATGCTTATTCCTGCTTTATGTGCCTGTTGTACACCAACAGACTTCTATCACAATATTCATTCAATTACATGCCAGTCTTGTTGATCAAGCAGCAGCCTCCCAGAGGGCAGAGGTCTTTTCTTGCTCATCTTAGTCTCTCTTTAGTGTGCACTGGGTCTTGTATATACTGGGGACTCAATAAATGTTGAATGAATGAATGAACAAACAACAATTATTAATCAATAGGGTTTTTTGAATGTTTACTTTTGAAAAATCATTTTAAAAGTAAATGTTTATTTCAAAAGCTGTTTAAATAAAGCACTCTCCCTAGATTATGTCCAGCATATAATCACAATAAATATTTCTTGAATGAATACCAAATACGTAGATATCACAAGTAATTTCAATTTGTTATGGCCTTGCACTCTAGGAGCCTTGTAACTCTGGAAGTAAGGGAAGCCGTATAAGCAATGGTACATTATTCTCAGTTATAAACTGTTTAAAACTTTTTTAAAGTTTATTTTTTATTTTGAGAGAGAGCTAGCGAGCACAAACATGAGCAGGGGAAGGGCAGAGAGAGAGGGAGAGAATTCCAAGCAGGGTCTGCACTGTCAGTGCAGAGCCCAATGCGGGGCTAGAACCCACCAACTGTGATATCATGACCTGAGCCGAAACAAAGAGTCAGATGCTTAACAGACTGAGTCCCCTAAATTGTTTAAAACTTTTAAAAGATATTCAAACAAAGGTGAAATACAGAATTTACTTTAAAAAAATTTTTTTTTTATTTGAGAGAGAAAGCGTGTGTGAGTGAGTTGGGGACAGGGGCAAAGGGAGAGAGAAAGAGAATACCAAGCAGGTTGCACGCCCAGTGCAGAGCCCAATGTAAGAGCTCAATCCCACCAGCCTGGGAACATGACCTGAGCCAAAATGAAGAGTTGGATGCTCAACTGACTGAGCCACCTGGGCTTCTCAAAATTTACATTCTTTTTAAAGAAGAAATGCTTCTTCAAATACATTTTTGCTTGTGGGATATCACTTGGGGCTTTATCTTCAGAATCATTGAGGGAAATGTTATCCCTCCATTGTTTTTTTTTTACCCCTCTGTTTTTTCAGGGGCATCTGGCAGTTAAAGTCAGAGAAGTAGTAGGTACAGTTTTTGATTTGCATCTTACATCTTTGTGTAAGAAGATATGAATAAGAAGAAAACACACCAGTCTTTAACAACTGTAGAGGTTTTGACCTTTTATAGAACATTTTCCTATTATTTTTTTCCAGGCTTCACCACTTCTTGACCAGAACACACAGCAGGGATTATCATCCCAATTTAACAGGTTAGGAAACTGAGATTACTAAATCTCTGCTAAGGTCCTCCTAGAATCAGGGATGAGAAGACTGCTCATTTCAGTTAAAGAAAAATTATTTATTGACACTTGTTAAAACGGTGAGGAAGACTATTACTAAAGAGGGTCAAAATTACTGCAATAGGAGAACAAAATTGTGCTGAAATTTGAATAAAAACAGCTGGGAATACACAGCCAACAAACAAGAAGAGTGACTGGGTCAGTGGATGGAAAATTACCATGGAGAAACAGTAAAGCAGGCCAAAAGTGGAGGATAAGGAATTTGATCACGTATCAAAGGCATCAGACATCAAGAGGGGGATGACTTAGCAGGATTCATACTAATACTGAGCTCAGCCAGGCCAGACTTGAAGGCCTAGGTGGAATCCTAGACAAGTAGAAGGTTCAGAGGAGCCTAAGAAACGCTAGGACGTCTTTTGTCACTGCCTATCTTGGACCTCTTTATTATCCAATCCCTATGGATGAGGATGGCTGGCAAGGAGCCGACGCTCTAGGATCGAAGGTCTGGAGTCTAGGTCTCCCTCCCAGGCAGGAGTAACCTGCTGCCAGAGCTAAGGAGACCACGTCCCGCGACCACCGGACCCACGTGGGTCGGAGCAACGCCCCTTGCCTCAGACCCGAGGCGCCCCCAGAGTCGGCCCAACAGGCAGTGCAACCCACTTCAGGGGCGGGCCCTGCAGGTCGGGCGGGGCGGGGCCGGCACCCTTTATTTGCTGGTGCTCTTGGGCGGGGTTCCAGGCCCCGCCCCACCGCCCGTTACTGGCCGCATAGTCTCCATCTCCCTCCCCTCAGCCAGCGAAGGCCAGCGCTGGTCGGTCCCGCTCTACCCAGCGGGAGGGGCCGAGCCCGCGTTCCTCCTCCCTACGGGTTTCACCCTTAAAGCACGAGTCTCGACGCTCCGCCTGTTGGAAAGGGTGCCGGGATCCGGACAGCAATCTGCCAGGGCAGGCCAGGGCCTACCGAAGAGGGCCTGAGACCAGGGAGCAGCCCCAGCTGGCACGCGAGCGTCTCGGCGGGTGAGAGCTGCGAGGGCAGGGGTCCCGGGCGCCATTGCTGGCCGCCAGAGCGCCGCCCGGACCTATTCCGCCCTCAGCTGCTCTACCCGCGCCGGGAGGAGCCGTAGCTCGGGGTCGTCGCCACCCACTGGCCCCGTGTCGTAAATCGTGTGCCTCATCTACCGCGCGCTGCGGGCCGTTGGGACCGAGACCATGTTTGACAAGACGCGGCTGCCGTACGTGGCCCTTGATGTGCTCTGCGTATTGTTGGGTACGTACGCGCCGCCGGCCTGAGGGGCGTGTGCGTGCGAGCCCGGGGTGGGGTGCCCCGGTGGGTACGGGCGTGTGTCTTCTGGGAGGGGACTCGCCGAGAATTGCCCACGGGCGTGGGGGCGGGTGTGTGTTTCTGACGCGCGCACCTTTGCGGGGCGAGACTCGGGGGACGGCTTCCGCAGCCCGGGGATCCCGCTTTGCAGCCTGCACCTCGGTCCGTGTGTGGCTCCCACTGTCTTGTCTGTCGCCCGCCGGTGTGCTGAGCCTAGCCTTGCTTGGACGCTGTTCACGTCTCTGCGCTCCGTCCCTTGCTCCTGTCCTCTGTTTCCCGTTCCACTTCCAGCAGAGCCAGGTGGGCTCCTCCCCTCTCTGCTGTAGGGAAGCCCGGTCACTGGCACGTCAGGATCTGTAGAGACACTGGAGGTTTGATTCACTGGGTATTCTCAGTAATAGGCGCCCCGCCTGGTTTATCTTACTTGTGGGAAGCAGTTTAATTTTTCGTCTATAAAAGACTAGAACCTTCCTAATTAGAAGGTGTTACCAGGTTGTAAATTGTCAGGTTGCAAGTAGGTGTGAGGATGTCAAATTTCTGCGTATGGATCTGAAGAAACTGGCTGTTTGGTTGTGTATGCGCGCGTGCTCCAGACCTGCTGTTTCCTTCTCTGTACAGACCTTGCCATGGTGTAGCTTTCCATCTCCTGTGACAGCCCACAAGGAGCACTACACATTCTTTGGCTGCAGCAATTCTGGCGTTGGCTTCCTAATGGAAGAGTTCATTTCTGGGGCTTCAGGTTCCCAATTGCTCCTTGCTTTTGACAAGAAAGAATTGAAGTCATCTGGATAAGGGATAGGCATCTGGATAAAGGATTGGAAGGAATAACTGTCACCTTTTTAATATGTATTGTGTGTAAGGTAATATGTTGAGAACTATTTAGACGTTGTGGGGGAAAACAAACAAACAAACAAAAAAGCAAGAAGACCTGCTCGAGGTTTGGGTAGCCAGAGTCAGGTATCAAAGTAATGGTACTGGCAACACCTCAGTGTTGGAGATCTGTTGACTGTGGCATCCTTGGTGCAGGTGTGCATAATGGCTTTCACCGATAGGAAATATCCCCGATTTGAATCCAGTATTCCACTTTTCCTGCCTCAAACCTGACGATTTAGGCGGCTGCAGTCTTCCTGAATTCTTATAAATTCTGTTTCCTCTTTTTTGAGGTAAAAACCCTGTATTATTTATGAAATATTTTTATTGTTGACCGAGAGCTCTTTTAGAGCTCCACAGTGAATTTTTGGAGTTAAGTTCAGAAAAGAGAAACAGAATTTTGGAACACTATTTTTTATAGAAACAGAAGTAATTCTTTCTCTCTTTCTTTTTTTTTCTTCCCCAACCCCTTTGGAGAACAAATTCTTCAAATGTCAAAACATACTAATAACTACATTAAATATGTTGAAATTTATTTACAATGAAAAATTTACCTTTGGTAAAGACATTAAATTTTATTGCAGTTTTAGATTTTTCTTTTTTTTTTTTCTTTTAATTCCAGTGTAATTAACATACAGTGTTATATTAGTTTCAGGTGTACAATATAGTGATTGAACAATTCCATATATTTCTCCGTGCTCATCATGATAAATGTACTCTTAATCCCTTTCACTTGTTTCACTGATCTCACTACCTACCTCTCCTCTGGTAAGATGTTAAATTTTAAAATGTGCTAAAGCACAGTGTCACTAGGGCATTGTTAAATGTCACATATATTTTAGTGAAGGGAGAGGAAAATGTTTGGTCACAAGTAGTTTTGATAATTCTAATATATTGGATATTACCTGCCATTGCCACAAATTGTGTACTCTCAGAATTATATATCTATTTCCTCTTCTCCCTTGTGAGAGTTAATAATTTGTAAAACAAATGTCCTGTTTTTTTCTGTGGGCCAAGCACTGTACTAGGATAAGTGAAACCTCATACTACTTTAAGTTAACCAAAGTTAATATTAATATACACAGTCATATGGTAGATCTGTGTTTTGTTTCTGTGTTTTAAAATTCATCTAAAATGGAGAACCCATTTGTAGTACAGTTTTATAAATTATAAGTTCTTCTGGTCTGTGTTTTCAACATGATGCAAAGATCACATAATTTTACTGTAGAGGTAATAAGAACAGTTTTATTGCTATAATTTTATTGACCTGACATTTTCAGGATTTATGATGGCTTTCAAAAAGATGAAATTGTGTTTTTGATTTTAAGTGTTTTTAATGGTTTTGGGAAAAACTTGCTTTGGGGGCTTAGGGATTAAGTATGTTTTAGAAAAAGATACCTGGTCTATTGAAACATGTTTTATCTGTTATTGTATTGCTCAAGTTTCTTTTAAAGTAATTCAGAAGATTTTCGTGATGAGCCCAAAATTCCCTTTCCCTAAACAGAAAATGAAGTACTAATTTATTTTAATTTGGTAGATAAGATGACGTTAAGTTTAACAATGTCAACTCTCCATTACAAACAGCAATGAAGGTGCTGGGATACAAAAGTTTTTCCTACTGGGTTTTGGAAGGCAATACATTTTTATAGCAAATTCACCTCTTGGAGTCTAAAGGTTATTTTAAATTTGGCTTTTATTCACTTTACTGACAGCAGGAGATTGACAGACTAAAATTATGGTAGCTTGAAGAGGGTTATCAATTTGGAATTAACTTTATTCTTTTTCTGTGGAGTATATACAGTTAAGAGTTGCCTATACCAACAAAAAGATGATTAAACACTTCTTAAATACAGGGTTATATGAAAGTGACTCATAATTATAATGTGAATATGTTCCAGGTTCTGTTAATGACCACCCCAACATCATACAGTATATCCATTTTAATTTGATGATGTAACATGATTGTGTCACATGACTACTTTATAATTTTATGGAGTGTGATGTCTGTTGAAGTGATCATTAAACATGTGCTGTGTGTGTTTCTACCTCTCAGTCATGTTTATCATGTAAAACATGAATTCCTCCATCTCATAAACCAAATGATGAGTTTCTTCGGTGGATCTGGTGAGTTCTTAGAAAAAGTCAGAATTTTGAGATATAATGTGTATTTGAAATGGAGCATAGTCTTGCCATTTTTCTCTAGATCTTTTGATGATGAGTTCTGTCATTGTAGAAAAGACTGGCTGTAAGTATCTAAGCACACAAGAAAAGCTGCTGGATAGGAAATGATAGCAGGCTGGTATGAAGGGAACTATGTTTTTGCTCATTGTGTTAAATGATGTCCTGAATAAAACTTGCTAGTGTTTAATTTCTGAGAGTCATTCCACATTTTATCCCCTGTGGCATAAGGCTGCCAGTTATGGACGCTGAGTCCACTGATGGATTCTGTGCACATAGGTTGAAGGCTGATTCTGTCAGGTGCATGTTAGGTGCTAGCGATTCAAAGTTGATTAAGACAATCCTTGCCCTAAAGGAGTTCAGGGTCTAATGAAGGACAAATAAATGGCTTATAGTACATCCTAATAAGTGTAATAATTGTGGTATGGAATAGGTGCCCTTTGAGTACAGAGAAGGGACTTGTCTTAGATCTGATCCATTGCAAATAAATGGTTTGTCTGTTTATCCTTAGGGATGCAGAAGGGACAAAAATTACCTAGAATTACTTTTAGAATCTTTTTTTTCTTGCCCACCTTGATGTAGGGCAGTAGAAACCCAAGTAGGTACCCTACATTTATGACTTTTTTGTAGACGGTTCCATGGTGTCTAAAAGATTTAGGAGGAACTGGCAAAAACTTTTTGTATACTTGTATTTTGCTGTGTGGCAGTCATTTAGAATACCTTTTTGTGCTCCACATTCTCCTTTTGCCCCTCCAGATCTGTTCCCCACCTTTATCTGTGCTCTGGGAAGCAGATTCTATGAGTTATATCAACTGACCTCTTGGTTTCTGGTTTCTGGTTTGCCTTGGTTGGTGGTGTGTCAGTAGGAGGCCTGGAAGAGCCAGTTCCTTCCTGCTGGATTTGTGTTGCTAAAGCCGTTCTGTGTTTTGTGAGTAGGTCACAGCTTCTATTAAATGGCCCTCTTCTGCCAGCCAGCCACAGTTACAGATCTTTCTGGGTTCTGGTAACCCCTTACTTGCCCCTTTAGGCCTAGTGATGATAATGGCTTCCTGATGTTGCTGGCATGGGAGTTTTCCACCATCCCTTGCTGCTTTTCTTAAATCCTGCCTCTGCTTTTGAAGATGGTTCCTTCATTAAATTCTGTTGAATACCTTCTTTGAATGTGCTTTTATTTTGTTTGTTTGTTTGTTTGTTTTGGTTGGGCCCTACTGATAACATTCATCCATGTCCAAAACAGATCTGAAGTAGCTTCCCTTTCTTCACTAACATCAGTTACAGCTGCCCATTATAGCAGGTGCAGACAGGAGCTCATGGGCTCCAGTGTTGGCTTTCTTGGAAGAAAGGTTGGTCATAGTTTCCTTACCATGCTCCAAATGTGGTATCATCATTATGTCAAATCGTAGTCAATAGATTAAGAATAAAATCTGGCAGCAAAAAACTGGCAGCCGATGATAGTAGGCGGTTGTGGAATCCCTGTTACTTATTCTTCCCTGGTAATTATCTCAATACTGATGTCATATGTCATTGCTGTAATACTGACATCTGCACCTTAAGTATTACCTCTGAAGAGTGATTCCCTTTCCTTTCCCTCATTCTGAACCCCTTTCTCAAGGGGAAAAAAAATTAAATATTTAGTGAAAGATTTTCACTTGCTAAATAGTCTGCAGCATATTGTGCCTTCCCTTTTCTCCTGACATTCATTCATTCATTCATTCATTCTTGAACATGTGTTTGCTTAGATGCCTGGCATCGTGTTGGATGCTGAAGATAAAAATAAATAAGTAGGACAAAATGCTTACCTGATCACTAGCCATTTCAACCTCATTTAACTTGTATTTATTTTTACAATGTTTTTTTAAATTTATTTTTATTTTTTTAAATGTTTATTTTTGAGAGAAAGAGAGACAGCACAGGCGGGGGTGTGGGCAGAGAGAGAGAGGAGACACAGAATCTGAAGCAGGCTCCAGGCTCTGAGCTGTTTGCACAGAGCCCATTGCAGAGCTCGAACTCATGAACTTTGAGGTCATGACCTAGATGAAGTCACATGCTTAGCCAGTGGAGCCCTGGGAGCACCTATTTATTTATTTTAGAGAAGAGAGTGTGCACCTGTGTAAGTGAATGCAGGGGGTGGGACATAGAGAGAGAGGGAGAGAGGGAATTCCAAGCCAACTTGGTGATGTCAGCACAGAGCCCTATGTAGGGCTCAAACCCACAAATTGTGAGTTCATGACCAGAGCTAAAATGAAGAGACACACCCTTAACCAATTGAGCCACCCAGAACTTCCTTTAACTTTTATTAAGCAAACCTCTTTTGCTTCTGATGAAAGGTAACTGGGTTTGTGTTTTTTTCATATAACTTTTCTATTCCCAGCTACAGAGAGAGGGATGGAATCTCAAAAAATGATCAAAAATTCGTTAAACTGGCATATTCTTTTGTTAGACTGGAATCCTGCCGCAAGAGTTTTTCTACCTTTAAAAGGCCAGTTTTGAACAAAAGCAGAGACCTGGAAGAAATTGCTACTGTTTGACTCCAGTTGGTTTTATACAGTTGAATTTTAACTTTAATTTACCTTGCTTGGAATAAAGTATGGAAATGTTCAGAGAATGTTCTTCTCTATAGATTTTATGAAATGTAAATTCTTCATTTATATTCTCTTTGAATTACATCCCTTTGGAAACTCAGGGGCGTGCTATGGATCTTGATTACTCTTTTTTTGTTTAGTCATTTTTGGCTGAGCTCTACCAAAGTTTCCTATGTATGCTCAGCTTGGGGGATTTTTTTTTTTTTTATTGGATAAGAAATTGAAGTTTAAGTTGTTATTGTTTACCCTAGTAAAAAAGAGAATTTGGAAGAAAGTCACTAAACTCCCAGATTTTAAGTGAACCAGTTAAAATATAGCTTCAATTTTATGGAAAGGAATTTGGAATGTTAATTGTCTGCTTCCTCCTAATTTAGGTGGCTTAATTCAGCATTTGGGATGGAAATACAGTCTCTGTAATAAGCTAGTTAAGGATTACATAGACACTGTCTTGTCTGATTTTCATTTTAAAAAGCATTCACCATTCAGATATTATGAACAGTGGATACAAGTAGCTTTCTCTTCTCTTCCTCCTCCTTCTTCCCTTCAGCCTTCTTGCTGTCTAGGTTTAAAGCCTAGATGGCTTATAATTTTTTGTTTGTTTTGTTTTTTAATTAAAACTAGTCTAACATTGGAAATGTCTTGTTTTTTATAAACAATTAATTTTCCTTTAAAATATTAGAGAGGCAGCATAGTCTAACGATGATCTCTGGATCCAAATTGCTTAGGTTTACATTTCACTTCCTCCATTTACTAACTGTGTGACCTTGGGCAGTTTTCTTCTTTGTGCCTCTCTTTGCTAATAAAAGTACCTACCTTATATGGTTGTTGTGAAGCTTGAGTGAGTTGTATGTAAAGAGCTTAGAGCAGTGTCTTGCACTTAATGTGCATGATACATTTGTGAAATAAAATCAATCTTCTGTAATCCTACTAACTGTAACATAATTATTTTCATAGCAGTAACATCGGCTAGTTTTGTATTAGGGGCAAAAACACTCTCAAACTTTGAAACATTTCTGATGCATACTCATTGAATGTCTTTGAACCTTACAGAGCATATTGAAATAGTAGTGTTGTATCAGTCATGTGTAAAAGCCACATATATGATCTCCAAGTAGTGGTAATCCCAGCAGTGGTGGAAATTAATCTGTATAGGTCTGTGGTAGAGAGTAATTAAACAAATAAAAAAACTTTATACCATGCTAAGTCCTGAATTTCACCTTAATCAAGAAAATGGAGTTATCTGTACTCTGAGTCACCTTCACTACTTTTATTGCCCAGGCCATGGAAATGGTCATTCCCTATAAAAAGTGAACTTCATATTTTCAAAATTTGTGAATGGCCTTCATTGTACATCCTCATTTGTGCAAATTCTATTATTTGAATTCTTCTCTGCAGTTAAATGGACAACAAACAATTGTTGTGTAATACCTCTCCATACTCTCCTCTCCATCTTGTTAATTTTTTTCATTTATTATACTCTTTAAAAAAAAATTTTTAATTCAGGAGTAGAATTTAGTGATTTATCGCTTAAATACAATACCCACTGCTCATCACAAGTGCCCTCCTTAATGCCTATCATCCATTTAGCCCATCCTCCCATCCACCTTTCCTCTAGCAACCCACAGTTTCTTCTGTCTAGTTAAGAGTCTCTTTTGTTTTGCCTTACTCTTTGTTTTTATCTTATTTTATTTTTCCTTCCCTTATGTTCAACTGTTTTGTTTCTTAAATTCTACATATGAGTGAGATCATACGGTATTTGTCTTTCTCTGACTTTTCTGCTTAGCATAATACACTCTAGTTCCATCCACATGGTTGCAAATGGCAAGGTTTTATTCTTTTTGATGGTTGAGTAATATTCCATTGTATATACATCCACATTTTTATCCATTCATCAGTCGATGGACATTTGGGCTCTTTCCATTACTCTTGCTTTTTTCAGTCAGGTGTTTCTTTTGATGTATATTAATGTGAAATTTGTGTGTGTGTATGTGTGTGTGTGTGTGTATAGATGTGTGTGAGAACAGTATTAAGTTTTTTAAATATTTGACTTTGCATTATCTTCATTAAGCACCTATAATGTGCTTAATACAATGTTAGTAGCTATAAATATTACTGTAAAAAAGATAACATTTCTAAACTAATATTTAAGACAATTACAGATGTTTGTAAATGGCATGAAAGAGTTCACACAAGGTAGAAGAGTGTCAGATGGTGGAGGGTGGCAATCTCAAAGAAGGCTTCTCTGAGGAGGTGATACTTGAATTAAGATTTAAGGATGAAAATAAGGAGGGTATGGAGGAACTTGAAGAAGATGATTCCAGATGATTCCAGGCACAGGGAAGAGCAAGTGTTGAGGGCCAAATGGTGAAGAGCATTTTGTAACAGGAAAGAGGCCAGTGTGACTGGAATATAGTATGCATCCATGGTATTCTTTCATTTCTTTTTTAAATTTTTGTATTAAAAAAATTTTTTTTTGTTTATTTTTAAGAGAGACAGAAACAGAATGCGAGTGGGTTAAGGGCAGAGAGAGAGGGAGACACAGAAGCAGAAGCAGGTTCCAGGCTCTGAGCTGTCAGCAGAGTCTGATGCAGGGCTCGAACCCACGGACCATGAGATCATGACCTGAGCTGAAGTCGGACACTTAACTGACTGAGCCACCCAGGTGCTCCAATTTCTTTTTTCTCTTCTCTTCTCTTCTCTTCTCTTCTCTTCTCTTCTCTTCTCTTCTCTTCTCTTCTCTTTCTTTTGGAGAAAGGGAGAGAGAACATGAGTGGGGGAGGAGCAGAGGGAGAGAGAATGAGGGAATCTTAAGCAGGCTCCATACCCACTGCAGAGCCTCACTTGGAACTTGATCCCAGGACCATGAGATCATGACCAGAGCCAAAATCAAGAATCTGGTGCTTAACTGACTGAGCCACCCAGACCCCTCTCCATGGTATTCTTAATAGTGAATTTTGTAACCAACTTCTAAATGTCAAAGTGGATAATAATAATAACTGACATTTGTTTAGTGATTACTAGGCCCTGTGTGGCCTGTAAGGTCTCTTAACAACTTGCTCAGGGAGGGTAGTTTGGTCATCTCTATTCTGTAGGTGATAGAACTGAGGCCTAGAATATTTGGGAAACTCTCCCAATGGAACCCAGCCAAGAAGTGATATAATTGGGAATTGGGAAATGGATTTTTAAGGATTATAACTTTTGAATGCAAATTGGTCAATATTTAAGAAAGGTACTAATAAATGGAGAAGTTGACAAAGGAGAGGTTTAGGAGATTAGTTGATTGTAAAAACAATGATTATTTTTAGGTAGCCTAACTGTTTTATGACTATCTTAATTCTATATGATGTGACTGCAGAATCCATTTCTACTTAACGATATTTTGAGCATGTGCCTGCTATACCCAAAGGAGGCACTTTAATTTTTCATAACTCAAATTCCTAATTACTACTAAGAGTTTGCCGAGACAGCATATCATCCTTGAATTTGCCCTGTTAAGTAACATACCCACAGACTTTTTTTTCAGGTAGCATTGTTGTTGGCATTTCTATACAGGAAAGGAAGACTTTTGGTCTTCACTATATTTCATGGGAGTCATGTGTGTAGAGTTCAGAGTCACCTTTGGGAACTCATTATAGCAGATATAGTTAGAATCTCATGGTTTAGTTCTCATTTGTCACTGTTTGGAAATGTTTCCTGAGTCTTTTTCAGGGTGGGGTGCCCAGGAAAATGACATATAGGAAATGTGTCCTAGATGAGCTCTTGAGTTAATTGGCAGCTTGTTAAGTGAGGTTCTGCCTTGCCTTTTGGTACATTTACATCAGCAGTAAGAGAGATGGGTTGACTGCCTAGGCGCTTGAGGGGTAAATGAGGAAAAGAGAAGAAAAACATTATTCATTGAATGCCTAAACGAATCTTTTGTAAATTTCTTACATAAGCTCAGGCAATCATCATAAAGCTCTGAGGTTTTAGCCTTACTTTATGTCACAGCATTGGAATACAAAAATGGGCGAAAAAAGTAAACAAAAGCCTTGGTTCTCAAATAGCTCTTGTTTACTGTGGAAGACAGACTCATAAGAAACAGTGACAATACTGTATAGTAAGTTGAATGCCTGATATTTTCTAGCTCTGAGGTTACTAAGAGTAAGACAGGGTCTCTACACTGAAGAGATATGCAAAGGCTTGTAAATGGAGATTGGTTGGTATTTTAATGAAGTCTATCTGTATTTCAAAATGATTTCTTCTTAAATGGTTGCTTTTACTTTCCAGCATAAATAATGTGCACCTTTGGGCACATTACTTTTGTCTAGTTCTAAATTCTGTAAATAATTCCTGTGGAAAGTTCAGGCCCCATTTGTGTTGCTGGATAAAGACACAGGAGGTGGGTGTTCAGAAGGTGTGTGGCACATGGTAGGCATTCAAGTATTTGTTACATGAATGAATAGGCAATACACTTGAGTCAGCTACTCTTCCAGGGTTTGAATTCTAGACCCATCTATTAATAACTGTATGACACTGGGCAGGTCACTTCACCTCTATGAGTTTTGTCATCTAATGAGGAAAAAGATGATGCTAATAGGGCATTTTTCATAGTGCTGTGAAATTAGCTGAGATAATGTATGAGACAATGTATATGAAGTGTTTAGCACAGTGAAGTGTTAAGCATAGTCCTGGCCTGTGCTGCTGTTATCATTATTAAACTAAAAACCACTTTGGTACCAGTGACCCAGTCTGTTATTTAAATTTGATATCATGTGCTGGTGACTCTTGTTTTGGAACATTTAGTGTTCTAGTTTCAGTTAAAATTTTTTTTTTCTTAACGATTATTTTTGAAAGACAGAGAGAGACAGAGAATGAGCAGGGGAGGGCCAGAAGGAGAGGGAGACACAGAATCTGAAGTAGGCTCCAGGCTCAGAGCCTGACTTGGGGCTCAAACTCATGAACTGTGAGATCATGACCTGAGCCAAAGTCAGATGCTTAACTGACTGAGCCACCCAGGCGCCCCTAGTTTCAGTTTAAATGAATTAACATTGGAAACTGGTTTGTATTTCAGTTTTTAGTGCCCAGATCACTTTGGGAAATGTTTTTATTACTTCTAACCTATTTCTCTGTGGAATCAGCTCACAAAGATCTTCTGATTTTGCTTCTAGGTGAGCAATATTCCCACAACTCATAGGCAAGGTACCCAAATGAATGTGGCTGGAGAGAGAACAGTGTAATAGAATAGATGTGTGAACTAATAAGAGCATGGTTTGGATAGTCCTAACTCCTCTTAGTACCCATTTCCTGAAACATGAAGGTTTTATTTGTTAAATATAAACTTATCAAGACCCAACTTGAGGTTGAAGGAGCTAAACATAACCAGTTCTCATCATAACTTCTTTTCATCAATAAGATTTTGTATTTTCTTCTTTCCAGAGTTTAAGAAATAGGTATATATATATATATATAGTGATCACACCTGTCTGCAGTGTTCTGAGATAGCCCTAACTTTAGGTAGTAGCCTTCTTCAGAGAGACAGTTTGTTAAATATATTAACAAATGTAATTAAAATTCATACTTTTATGATATTTAACTTAAAAACTATGTTTTTGAGGCACCTGGGTGTCTCAGTTGGTTAAACGTCGGACTCTTGATTTCCTGATCTCATGGTTTGTGAGTTTGAGCCCTGAGTCAGGCTCTGTGCTGATAGCATTGAGCCTGTTTGGGATTCTCTATTTCCTTCTCTCTCTGCCCTTCGCCGATTCACACTCTTTCTCAAAGTAAATAAACTAAAAAAAATGAAAAAATAAAAAAAATAAACTTAAAAAAAAGCTCATGAGTTTTCAGTCAACATGCACAGCTGTCATCAGAAGGACAAAGGTAGTTTTCATACTAATGTGTGAAGAACAGAAAATAGCTGGTTAATTATTAAATCCCCCCTCAAAAATAAGTAAGTAAAATTAAAAAAAACCTGTTTTTAAAAAAAACACAGATTTTCAAATGACATCGTAATTTGATTGGGAAAATATACCTAGCATAGTTAGGCAGTGTAGCAGAAGCAAGTGATGTTTATTGTATTTTACTTTTTTTTTTCAAATGGCATGGATAAGAGAAAGGAATTTTAAATGGACTCCTTTCCAAATATGTATTGTTTCTAACTCAATGGCTCAGTTGGGAAAAGGTTTCTTAAACTGTGATGTTATCAAAACTTGCTAGGCAGGTTATGGGTAATATTCAACTTTATAGCTAGTGTTGGATATCTAAATTAATACTAACTTTATGTCTCACAGTATGAGTGAGAGTTTAAGTGCTGTCATTGAATGTAGTCTAATTATGAACCAAATCTAATTACAAGTAAGTAAATTACCTTTTATGGAGATAGGTTTTTAAGTGGGCCTTCCCCCTTGTTTAGGATTTGATATAGTGGAGGTTTTGTCGTGAGTGGCAATTTGTTTTTGTAACTTTATTTAAATACTTTAGAGTATGATCTAGCAGTGAAGGCAGTTGGTTTGGAAGTCAGATTCTGGTTTTGCTTCTGCTATTCTTTCTGATCACATGGGCAAGATCTCTTGGGCTGCTTCATTTATTTATGTGTAATTTCTAATGAGAATAATGTCTGCCTTGCCTATCTCTCAGGATCACAGTGGTAAGCAAACCGTGCTGATTAAGAAGAGTCAGTTGCTGCAGAATATATTAACAGCATTTGACACCAGTGGACTCAGGGTAGGAAGACAGAGAGCACATAGTATACGAGGGGGTATTTTGAGCAACTGCAGCAGACCTGTAGGAGATCAATTATAAGTCTAGTCTGGTGAAGAATGGGGTGAGTGTTATTGTCAGCAGAAAGTAGGAAAAAGCTGAAAACTGAAGTGTTTAGGAAGTAGTGATAGGCACTGATACAAAATAATGTAGACCACCCCCCCTCGTTTCCTCTTTTGCCACACTTAGGTACACAACTTTATCAGTGACCAGGTGGCTCATGAAATCCTGGAACTAGTTCGTTATTCTTGCCTTAGTCATACTGTGACAAATGGGAACATGTGCTACCTTGAAAAGCCATTGTAAAATATAATTTGGTCAGACTGAAATTTTAATGAAGGGATTTTTATTTTTTAAAAAAGGTGGAGATTAGTGTTCACCTACTATTTAATTAAAAAAGGAAAGAAACTACGATTTTAATGTAGTCTGCTGAATATCAGATTATTGTATCAGTAGTAGTTTGTCTTCAGTAAAGTCTGTCAGATTCTTTTGGCAAAGATCTAACACACCAAGGGAATCTCTTCTAACATTGTAATCGGCCTGTGCTATGCTCTATTCCGTTGACCTGCAGAATAATAAACAGGTGAGAGATGTTCCTTGAAATAGAGTAATTACATTTTCTAAGATTTTCAATTTTTCTCAGTACTAGTCTTGCAGTTCATTAGCTGATTAATGATTGGAATGGTAACACCTGAGTGTTACTGTGTAGCTGTAGCTGGCTGCCTGATGATTACTATGTGGGGCGTTGGGACCCATTGGACCCATTGGACAGGTAAGGAGTTTCATCTACCCTACAGCCATGGAAACTCAACATCAATTAGAAGTATGGCACCAGAATTAAGGTAACATGGCCAAAGTTATGAGAAAATCTTGACAAAATTGAGTACTATTTAAGAGCTTATTTTTTTGTTACCTAATAATTTAAAACATACATTTAAAAGCATTGAATTATTCAATAGCCATTACTGAAATTTTAAACTCAAGAGAGCCTCTTGATATGGCCCTGATGTGGGCTTTCGCTAAATAAATTTATTCTAATAAAAAGGGAGGCAAAAAGAATGAGGAAAAAGAAAAGAAATGAGGTAAATATTGCTGGATGGTCTGTTTTTGTTTGCCTTCAAATGGGAGTTCAGGAGAGGATGAAGCTTCTTCAATAGGAAGAAGGTTGAGAAAATTAATCATGAGGATGTGTGCTTCACAAGGTCTGAGATTGCTTGCTGCCCAGTAAAAAGACTGTGGTGGAGATTCTGATTTTTCATTTGGAAAATATAAGGATCACATAAAATAGATAATATAAAATTAATGAAGTAAAGAGCTGGCCTTTAAGTTGGTCAGTTAATTTAACCTATGTTTAGGATTTACTAAGGGAAAAAATCAGATTGCTGGAAAAATGCTGTGATAGTTACCATATTTCACGTCCTTGGACTTTTCATGATTACGAATGATATACTGGGATAGGGAGACTTTATAAGTTGGTCGAGTATTTTTTAAGTTAAAGTCTTAGTAAAAGTAGAGGAGTTTGAAATTTTGAACTATCAGAAAGAACAAATAATGAAATCTTACAATTCATACAGGTGCTAGCCATAGACATATTTCAGTGTGTCTTACCTTGTAGTTTCAATATAACTTTATTTAAAAAAAAATGTATTTTACCAATATAGGAAATGATTTCCATTTGTTTTTAGTAACATATAAACATTTTTAGAGATTTTTTTTTGATTTATGGGATGCATTTTAAGTTAGGTGTGTGGACACTGGAAACATACAGGTTTGAGTTTGAATTCCACTTCTTTCACCTACAATTAGGGTAAATCACCCATGTTCACAGCTTCAGTTTCTTTATCTGAAAAGGGCTGTGTCTTTATCTGTATATTCTCTTAGGCTTATTTATTCTCCATTACATAGGAGTCATCTATTCCACAAGTATTTGTCCCTCACATATTGTGTGCCACACTCTTAGAGGAGATGTGTATAATCAGACAAATAAATATAAAAATAAACTAATAAGTGCTATAAAGGAGAGAGTTGGGTACTGTGAAGGTTTATAAAAAGTTTTGAATAGGGGCGCCTGGGTGGCTTGGTCGGTTGGGCGTCTGACTTCGGCTCAGGTCACGATCTCACGGTCCGTGAGTTCGAGCCCCGCGTCGGGCTCTGTGCTGACAGCTCAGAGCCTGGAGCCTGCTTCCGATTCTGTGTCTCCCTCTCTCTGCTCCTCCCCAGTTCATGCTCTGTCTCTGTCTCAAAAATAAATAAACGTTAAAAAAAAAAAAAAAAAAAGTTTTGAATAGAAGCATGGGGTAGCTTTTTAAAATGATGACTTTGGATATAGGGTAGAATAATAGATTAGGGCTGGAAAAGAATGGATTTAGGGAGATGAGTTAGGAAGCTGTTGAAATAGTCCAAGTGAGGAGCACCTGGGTGGTTCAGTTGGTTGGGCGTCTGGCTTTGGCTCAGGTCATGATCTCACAGTCTGTGAGTTCAAGCCCCGTGTTGGGCTCTGTGCCAACGGCTTGGAGCGTGAAGCCTGCTTTGGATTCTGTGTCTCCCTCTCTCTCTGCCCCTTCCCCACTCACACTCTGTCTCTCTCTCAAAATAAAATTAAAAAATGTTAAAAAAGAAAGAAATAGTCCAAGTGAGATAATGGTAGTAAGACTAATGAGTGGTGCAGATGGAGAAAGGTGGATGGATTTAAGAAATATTTGGGAGGCAAAATGGACAGGTTTTGGTGAAACATAGAATGTGGGGAATCAGAGAGAGGGAGATAACAAGGATAGTTCTGAAAGTTCTGTCTTGTTTAATGGATGGATGTTAATTGCTGCCAGATAATGAGTTGGGGGGCATTAGGAGAGAACATGACCTGATATAGGAAGAGGGGTAGAGAAGAGAGAATGATTTTGGTTTTGAGCACCTTATGTTTAAGATGCTTTTGAGATTTTGAAGAGGAAGTCAAGTCCTTGTTTGCACAAATGGAGTAGTCTGAGGAGTAGTCTGAGTATGGGGAGTCACTGACATTTTCATGGTAATCAAAGTCATAAAAATTGAAATCTCAAGCAGGAGTTATAAAGTGAGGAGAGAAGGTTTCAGACAGAGCTTTAAGAAACACCAGCATTTCAGATTGTTGGGAAGGAAGGAAGAACACAAGATGGAGAGGAAACCCTAATAACTCGGAGAATGTTTCCAGAAAGTCCAGTGAAGAGAGTGCTCCAAGGAGAGAGTGGTAACAATGTCTACATTCTCCTGAAATGTCAAGTAAGATAAAGTCTGTAAAGTGTACAGTGGGTTTAGTTACACAAATGTCATTGATAGCCTTTTCTTATGTAAAGAAAGCAGTTTCCATATTTGAGTGGTCTGAGAAGTGGGTATTTGGTAAAGAAATGGAAATTGTGGGTATTGGTAATTACTTTAAAATGTTGGACTGAGAAAGGAGAGTATAGTAGAGAAGATTCCAAGCACTGGCCCTAGCAATCATTTCGGAGAGTGGGAGGAGATCAGTTAGGGGTATCAGCTGAAACACTAATAGGCTGGGATAATAGGTTCTTGTGGTTACCTATGACATGCTGGATGGGGAAGAATGATCTTGCCAGATACAGGAATACCTTTTTAAGAAAACAACTGAATTCCCAAGTGTGTGTGGTGAGGGGGAGGGTGGGGGGTAGGTGGGTTTTACACCTAATGTGGGGCTTGAACCCAAGACCCTGAGATCAAGAGTCACATGCTCTACTGACTGAGCCAGCCTGGAGCCCCTAGGAATACCATTTTTAGATATATGGTACTGTGTAAGAATAGTTGGACTTCTTAAAGAACCCTCTTTGTTGAGAAGAATGGATTACTTGGTATCCTTGTAGCTGGCAGCACGGAGCCTGATGTGGAGCTTGAACTCTTGAACCATGAGTTCATGATGTCAGCTGAAGTTGGACACTTAACCAACTGAGCCACCCAGGTGTCTCTATTTTTGCGAGAGAAAGAGACCACGTGAGTGGGGGAGGTGCAGAGAGAGAGGGAGAGAGAGAATTCCAAGCATGCTCTGCACTGTCAGCACAGAGCCCAATGCGGAGCTTGAACCCATGCATGAAAACATGAGATCATGACCCAAGCCGAAACCAGTGCCCCAAGCACCGAGTACTTATTAGGCACTCAACAAACTAATGTCTGCGTGTCCTTTTTCTTGCTTCCCAGCTAGCTGCTGTTTATTGTGTAGTTTCAACATTGAATGTTTGCTCTTACTCTTGAAGTAATACTTGGTGGGAGTACCTCCTTCAGTTTATCTTCTGTATAAAATAACTTGAGTGGCACAAACATACATTTTTGGGAAAATGGATATATGATTTGCTACTGCAGTAATCATAACCATTAAAAAAAGAATTTTACCAGTTTTTTTTGACTTGTGTGCATTTAAAAAAAAGTGTGTGTGTGTGTGTCTTAAACAAAGCTTACTAATTTAGATATGCCACTTTGGTGACTTCCTGCCAAAGTAAGAGTTCTTATATTTTTCTTCAGAGACACATCTTAGTATGACTATTTTTAGTTTTTGGATCCTCGCCATTTGCCGTAATTTCAGACTAGACATGATGGATCCACATAAATACTTCTAAGATTTACATTACATGATACATTTTTTAAAGGGGGACATGTGAACTGTTAAAAGCAGGTGAGGTCTCAGGTCTGGATTTTATTTGGTTTATTTAAAATTTTTGATTTATAGTTTTGATTCTTAAATTATTTCTTACTCATCTTTTGAGCATCGAGATGACTAATTTTGTACCAAAATGGTGAAATCAATTTAAGTTGCTAAAGCAGTCTCCTGAAAGGTTTTTAAATCTGCCCCCAATCACCACCATACATAACCTCTTAAGTGGCATTTATGCATTACCTTTCTAGAAGATGACTGTCCTAGAAATTTTAAAAGCATATCACTTTGCCAGCTTTATTCAAGAATCACTATAATAATGAACACACACTTGTTATTGTTTGGAATATAGACCTTATCACTGAGTGGGAGAAGTTGACCAGCTACTAATATAAGAGACTTTGTTGGTTAAGCGAAGTTTGTAGATGGGATTGCTGAGACTGGAAGTCTCATTGTAAATTCAGAGAGAGAAGTAAATTAACCATGTGTTCCCATCTGAACAACAGAGGCGTTGTTTTAAAAGCTTAAATAAAAACCAGATAGAACCCTATAGGTCATAATTTCTTTAAAGACTAAATAAACTCTTCAAAGAGGAACCTCTTCAAAGAGGTAGCTTTCCCTTGATTTACTGTCTTACACTGTTTTGTGAAATTTGTTGGCTATTGACAAGCCTTTGAAGAAAGATAACTAAAACACATGTAGTAAGGGGAACTGGGTGGCTCAGTTGGTTAAGTGTCCAGCTTTGGCTTAGCCCATGATCTCATGGTTCATGGGTTCAAACCCCACATTGGGCTCTGTGTGGACAGTGCAGAGCCTGCTTGGGATTCTGTTTCTCTCCCTCTCCCTCTGTTCCTCCTGCACTTGCACACGTGTGCTTGGGCTCGCTCTCTCAAAATAAATAAACAAAAAAATAAAAATAAAATACAGGTAGTTACTTCATGAAGTCCTCTTGTATATGTGTTGATACATTTTCCAAGTTAAAAATTACTTTTTCATTAGAGGCAGTAGGCAGAGGAGAAAGATCAGGGAATAAGCATTTATTGTCTTAATGTGCCAGGTGCTATGTTAGGCACATTACTAGGCTCTTAGTTCACAACTGTTCTGGGAGGTATATAAATAGTATTTATTTGCATTCACCATGTGAGAAAATTGAGCTCAGATAGGTAAGTAATTTGCCCATGTTCATTTAAATTTAATAACTGGGAGAATGCCAAAAGTAAACCCAGCTCGGTGGAAAAGTCCCAGTTCTATGCAGGACCTCACCTTGCCACACCAAAGATTTCATGAGTAGTTATATAGAAGCTAGAGTGGCGACTAGATGTTAGCTAGGTGGAAGGGGTGGGGTCATCATGTACAGTGTGGCAAGAGGTTTGGAACAGGTGAGGGGAATAGAGAAACAGGGTATGAGGCTTAAGTCAACATTTAGACTTAAACAAAATTTATATATAGCAAAATTCACTCTTTAAGGATACAGTTCTTTGAATTGAGACAATTTAGACGTCAGAGTTATGTAACCACCACACAAGATACAGAACTGATTTATTACCCTAAATTTCTTCTTGCTGCTCTTTTGTAGTGAACTCCTCCCACCTCCTACACCTCTGGCAACCACTGATTGGTTCTCCATCCTATAATGTCATATAAATGAAATCATGCAGTATGTATCCTTTTGAGTCTGGCTTCTTCTCATAGCATAATGCATTTCTAATTAGGGAGCCATTAATGATGTAAATGTTACTGTACAGTTTTGCTACAGTTTTTGGCCTTGAACTCTCAAAATGATTATATCATCCCCAATTCCAGTTTCATGTAAACATAATTTTTTTTCAGCTGAGAAATGATTATAGTTACAGCTTCAAATATCAAAGAAGCCCAAAACAGATTTCTGATAAATGCCCAGGAGAAAGTAACATAGAAAAAAATTAGCTGTCTTTCCCCACACCCTATTATGTCCACCATCTCCTTGCCTTTTGAACATAGAAATCTGCATGGAAAGATTGCTACTGACTGTGACCTTTGCCAGCTTGAAAAAGAAAGGGAACAGCTGTTACCATGAGAGGGTGGAAGGAATTAATGGTCCTGGCCAGTTGGCACTGTGTGCCTTTTGGGAAGGGAACAACAGGTGACCAACTTCTTGCTTTTTATTTTTGTTCGTGTATAAATAAATAGGCCAACATTTTTTTGTGTGTGTGTGCAGAAATCTGAGTCCATATTAAAATAACCTGTCCTTATAGTTCTGGGTATTTTTTTTTAAAAGCTGTTTAAATATATACACACATTTATTTTAAGTATCTTAATGAATGAAGACACTCCAGGGTTGAGTATATTATAGGTCGTTAGTGACAAAAAAGCACAGAAAGTAAAATTCTTTTGTAAATGTCACTTAGATCCAAACTGCTTTTTCTCCCCTTTGTCCCAACTTAAGTACAAAACAAAACCCAGCAAGATAACTGAGTACTTTTTATAGTAAAACCGTCAGCCACAGAGATGTGGTCACTTTAAGCTGGTGACCAGAGTGCAGGTGTCTCTAAAAGCCGAGGGTGCACTGTTCTTTGAACTCGTGGCCCTGGATACTTCACGTGCCATCTCTGTGAATCATACCCAAACATACAGTTCTATCACTGATCCCTCCTGCCTGACTCAGGGCTCTTCCCCTTTTCCACCTCTACTTTGCATAAACTCATCTTCCTGCAGTACAGCTTTCACCCAGGCGTTTCTTGATCAAGAGCCAATGCTGACTTTTCATTTATTTTTATTTTTATTTATTATTTTTAAAAAATTTTTAAATTTTTTTATGATTTTTCATTTCTTATTGAGACGTATCTAAATTACTGACCTGGAACAAAACATCCTTATACTGCAGTTTTGTTTTGCTCATTCATATTTCTGTTATTTTTCAGTTCCCTCTACTTTCGTTGGATCATCCTATTTTTTTTTAGATTGCCTGGCAACAGATTGAACTCAGTGATGAATCCTTTTTTTTTTTTTTTTTTTTTAGTGGTCAATCTTAAATGCATTTCTAATTCCATTTCCCATTTCAGTTGTTATGCCATTAGTCTCTTTATTCCATTACAATTGCTTTGAATGTTTTTCTATTTTTTTTTTTAATGTTTATTTATTTTTGAGTGACACAGAGAGATAGAGCATGAGTGGGGAAGGGGCAGCGAGAGAGGGAGACACAGAATCCGAAGCAGGCTCCAGGCTCTAGGCTCTGAGCTGTCCTCACAGACCTCGACATGCAAACCGCGAGATCATGACTTGGGCCGAAGTCGGCGCTTAACTGATGGAGCCACCCAGATGCCCCAAAATGTTTTTCTGTTCTATTAAAACCTCCATTTGTCCTCTGCTCTGTCATTTTTTAGCAAATGGTACTACATTTTAGCAAATGGTACGCACTTCATTTAGAGGATTTTGGGGTTAAATAAATACATGTTTGAAACCTGGATGCAACAGTTACTATCACAGCTGATAGCCAGTAGTGTATATCTGAGTCTTACCTTTTCTAGCCCACAACCCTTCATTGTCCTGGTCTCTTCATTGTCCTAGTCCCTTCTATGGACCTCTTTAAGATCCCACAACTGAAAGATTGAAGCAGAACCCAGCTTTAGCACCAGCTGGTGTCTGTCCTGAATGGCCAGTGCTGGTGCAGCACTAGTTGTTAAATACTTTTAATTTCACCCTTATTATATCTATGACTTTAATTAAGTTACTTATCCTTTCTGACTCATCCTCTCATCCTTAAAATGGGGATGATAATACCTGTTTTACAAGGTGACTCTGTGCATTCATCCAATATTTGTTGAGCCTGCCCTGTTGTAAGCACTGACTTAAGTGCTTAGGATATATCAGTGAACAAAAATGTCCATACCTAATGAAGCTTGTGTTCTAGAATTGTTAGGATGAAGTGAAAATTAATGTTAGATGTTCAGTATGGTGCCAAATACATAGAGGTGTGTACGGTGTTTTAGTCTTCTTTATTCCCCTTTGCTACACTTTTCCATCAGGGCCAAAGGGCCAGGGGGATTATGGCCGCAGGGAAAGAGTGAAGCCAATAACTAATAATTAGGTGTGGCTTCTCCAAAGGGGACTTGCTTTGTGACTACTTTGCATAGCAATACAAATGAAATAGGAAGCTTTTAAAATTTTTTGTAAAAAAAACCTCTAATTGACCCTGTTTTGGATGGTCTTTGTTGTCTACCTGTGCTTTCATTTCCTCCCATCTACCATGGATCTAGTTTTGTCCATTCATCCATATTGTCAAGTCCCCTCTGCATCCCACCCCGCCCCCCCCTCCACCCACCCCAACCCATTCTATCACCTCAGTTCACTATCCTACCTTTTGTGCTACAGACAGAAAGAAATTGTTAGCCTTCTTCTGCCTTATTTGTTCTTCAAGGTATGGACCAAGTTACCCTTTCCTTCCTTTTTGTCCAGAGGACATATAAAGGTCACCTCTACCCACTCGCTCTTCACTTCTTAAATCTTGTCAGTCTTTCTGTTCCCAGTCCAAGTGCGGCAATTCTTCTGTCAGTGACCTCTTGTCTGTTCCTTTTCTGCTCAACTTCTTTATAAGTGGCATTTGTTAAGACCAGGTGAACTCAGTGGGTGCATGGCCTCATTGACCTGGGTTCAAATCCTAATTCTGCAACCTTTGTGGCCTTGGGCAGGTTTCTTTATCTTCAAATCGATATAATAGTACTTACCTTTTCAAGTTAATTGAGATTAGAAAAGTGCAACACGTACCATACTGTCAGGATATAGGGTAAGAGTTAATTAAAAAGTAGCTACTGTTACTGGTATTTTTTTAAAGTGCCCCTTCATTTTTCCTGGCATTATCTTTTCTTTCATATTGTATCCTGTTTTCCTGGTAGTTCCTTCCATGTTAGTTGGCTTTGTTGACTTTGTGTTTTCTTTCCAAGATTATGACTATTTGTCTCTTTCACTGAGTGATCTTAATAAAATCTCGTGGCTTCATCTCTCCCCTTTATAATTGATAATTTCATATATTCATCTTTTTTCTTTTTTTAATATTTATTTTTTAGAGAGAGATTGAGAGAGAGCACGTGTGTAAGTGGGGGAGGGGCAGAGAGGGATGGGGAACAGAGGATCTAAAGTGGGCTCTGCATTGACAGTAGCGAGCCCAATGCAAAGCTTGAACTCATGATCTGTGAGATCATGACCTGAGCTGAAGTTGGATGCTCAACTAATTGAGCCACCCAGGCACCCCCAGATATTCTTTTGTCTTCATTCTCTCTTGAGTGTCAGCTATATGAGTCTAGCTGTGTGCTAGACATGAAACATTTGTCAAATGATGAGGAGTAATAATTAGGAAGGGGTGCATTGAATCTGTAGAAGAAACCATCCATCTTACCTGCAAACTTACTAGTTTCACTTGTTAGAGAAATTTTGAATGATTCTCTTTACTTTTGGACATTTTTGTTTTAAACATTTGTTTATTTTTATTTTGAGAGTGAGTGAGCAGGGGAGGGGCAGAGAGAGGTTGAGAGAGGATCTCAAGCAGTCTCTGTGCTGTCATCATGGAGCCTGATGCTGGGCTTGATCCCATGAACTGTAGGATCATGACCTGAGCTGAAATAAAGAGTTGGACACCTAACCAACTGGGCCACCCAGTGACCCTTTACTTATGGACATCTAATGATCTTTTCAAAGGAGGGGTAGAAAACTTCTGTTCAGATGTAACATATAATGTGTCAATTAGCAGGAGGATTTTTCATGTGATTCTGGAAAGAACATGCAACACCTGTTTGCAAAGAAAGCAAGAAAAATACTGTATCCCTCTCTCCTCCCCATGTATTTTGTTCAAATTTAATTGGACACCAAATAAAGAACATTCCTTAAGTTTGGAATGAATACAACTTTCTATAAACTGCGCAAGTAACACAAAATAGTAAAGAGCCAAAAAGTTTTTATTTACTTTTAACCTAGGACTGCTAAAAGGAGAAAATGAAAGGGTTTGTAGAGGCACATTTCACAAAAGTAACTGTAGACTTACTTGTTACACTCAAGTATACTATATGTAGAAAAATACACAAACATAGTTAAATTTACATATGCTGGATTTTTTTTTTTCTTTTTGAAAGGGAAAATATTTTTTACATAAGGGTTTTACCCACTACCTTTTGGTAAACCATGAACCCCTAGAAGCAGTTCCCTCACTGTTTATTTTTCTTGTAAGTTTTGCTGAAGTTTCACATTTCTGTAGTTTACAGCAAAGTAGACTTAGACTTTAGGATGGCTCAGTCAGCCCACGTGTAGTAGATTAAGATGTATCCTAGGTCACACAGAGCAATTCCACCTTCATACCCAGTCCTACTGAAAGAAATCAATTGCCTGTATGTAGACCAACTTAGTTTCTAAGAATCATGAACTTGACTGAATGGGACCTAAAAGAAAATGTTTTTCTTCTTTCTCGTTTGTAGAGCAGGGAAATGGGACCCTGGTGGTTAGACTCCTTTCCTAAAAAAAATTAAAAAAATTAAAAAAAAAAAGGTGGTATGATGTGGTGAAAAGAAGAGGAACTTTTTGTTGAAATGCCGGCTCCCCTGCTTACCACCTGTGTAATAGTGGTTATTTGCCCTAGTGCATACCCACAAGCTGTGTACTCTTGAGTTAATTAGTATCTCTGAGTTTCTGATAAGATTTAGCCCAGAGATAGAGGTGGTACCTTGTTAACAGTTTAATAATTTGATGTATTTGTGTTTTTCTTTTTTTCTTAAGCCTTTAACAAGACTAATAATTTCATTAACCTGCAAAAACTGATGTAGTTAGTTGATCTGACTTTTCCTTCGTTTTCCATTTCATTCATGTTTGATCTATATTCTTGTCACTTTATTGAGCTTTTAAAAAATAAGTTATTGAAAATACTTTATTGTATTGAATGCTTATTTCATCACTTTTTTTAATGTTTATTTATTTTTGAGAGAGACAGAGACAGAGACAGAGACCGAGTGTGAGTGGGGGAGGGACAGAGAGAGGGAGGCATACAATCCAATGTAGGCTCCAGGCTCGAACTCACAAGTTGCAAGATCATGACTTGAGCTGAAGTCAGATGCTTAACCAACTGAGCCACCCAGGCACCCTCTCTCTTTTTTTTTAATGTTTATTTTATTTTTAAGAGAGAGAAAGAGCATGAGTGGGGAGGGTCAGAGAGAAGAGGAGACACAGGAGAGGGTTTATTTAGAGAGACATCTTCCTATAACACTAACTTGAACACAGTATTCTCCATTACTATCCTAAAATATTATTGAAAATTATCTCTATGGCAGAGAATATTCCATTGCTTTTTAAATAGAGGTGTCTGTTTAGGGGGATAGATATGCTATGGTGTGTGTGTGTGTGTGTGTGTGCGTGCGTGTGTGCATGCGTGTGCCTGCCTTAGTCTGCTTGGTCAGCTGTAACAAAATGCCAAAGATATGGTGGCTTAAACAACAAATTTATTTTCTCATATTTCTGGAGTCTGGAATTGTAAGATCAGGATGCCATCATGGTTGGGTTCAGGTGAGTACTCTCTTCCTGGCTTATAGATGGACACCTTTTTGTTGTGTCCTCTCATGGCCTTTCCTCAGGCATGCACACTGAGAGAGAGATCTCTCTTTTTTCCTCTTCTTTTAACTAAAATGTTTTTTTTAAAGTTTTATTTATTTTGAGGTCTTGAAAGAGAGCATGAGTAGAGGAGGGAGAGAGAATCCCAAGCAGGCTCTGCACTGTCAGCACAGAGCCCGATATGGGGCTCTAACCCATGAACCATGAGATCATGACCTGAGCCAAAATCAGGAGTCAGACAATTAACCAACTGAGCCACCCAGACACCCCCCATCTTTTCCTCTTCTTATAAGACCAGTCCTATTGGATTAAGTCATTGGATTTATGACCTCATTCAACCCTAATTACCTCCTAAAAGACCTACCTCCAAGTATGATAAAATTGGGGGTTAGAGCTCCAACATAAGAATTCTTTGGGGCACTGAATTCACTTCATAGGGATGTGCTTCTACACATGTGTATATATAAAATATATGAGCAGTAGAGATAATAATTGTGATATATTTAACCTGAAGAAAGAGATTCATGCTTAGACAGTGACAGTCCAGTATTGAAGCTCATTATTGAAGATTCTTCATAAAGATATTGGAGTGTTATTGCAGGTGGTATAATATTATCATAAAAGGGTGGTTACCTGAGATACCCTTTTTACTCAGACCTCATAGACTACTCAGTTCTCACTCTCCTTAATGTCTCAGTATTTGACATTTTACCTTTCTAGATACAGGCTTGATACTCTTACCTCTGTTGGCTTTTGTATCACAACATTGCCCTATTTCTCTGTTGTTCATTCTTTGCCAAGAATGGCCAGTGTGTGCTGCTGAATGAAACAGACACAGCCCCTGCCCTCTAGAGCATGGAATCATCTTTTCTTCCTTTCTCTCCTACAGTCTCTGTTCATGATTTCACTATGGATATTAGTCATTAGCTGATTGTTTTATCTCTGTTAGTTTTGATTTTGGCTGTTTCTGAACTGTTTGATTCCCCTGGCTTAAGTTACCACTTCTAATGCCAATAACTTGCATATTTCTCCCTACTTCTGATTGTTATCCATTATTCATTTAGCCATTTAGTGTCTTTTCATTTAGAGCCAACTGTGTGTGTGCCTGGTGCAAAGAATACGAGAATGATAGCGTCTTTGCCTTGAAGTTGCTGACAGAATGTCAGAAGCAATATGTAATACAGTGTGATAGATGAGTCTATAAGGTGCCATGGGACAGATAAGTAAGGCATGCCTGCCTTGTACTGAAGGGGAAATGAGAGGGCAAGTATCCCCATTAGAAGGATGAACATATATGAAGGCACCTAGGGTTTTGAACACATAGTATGTTCAGGTAACAGCAAATGGTTCAGTGTGATTGGAGTCTTAAGGGCTACATGGGGAAGAGTGAAAGATGAGGCCAGGCTAAGAAGTTACCAGATTACCCCAAAGGCAATATTCTCAATAATACTAAACTAATTTTGTTCCATCATAAACCACCTTCCACTCCTAACTTCACATTTCTGTCCGTGGGACCACCATTTTATTTCCAAACCCTGAAGTTCATCTTCAAGTCTGCCTCAGTAATTGTGACTAGGTGTGAAGTTGAGTCATTTCTATATTCAGAACACTCTTTCATGCATCCTTCTCTATTTTCACTGTCAACACACTACTTATCAGTTAGTTCCTGGATTGTTTCAAAGCTGTATGAAATGGTCACCTTTCTACTTTTTTTTTTTTTTAAAGTGAATTTCTCACATCCTTTATCTTACCCTGTTGCTGATCCTGTCTGAACAAAGAGCACAGTGATATTTTACCTCCTATAGGAAAAGTCCTTTTTTAGGCCAGTATTTTAAATGCTTAATTCTTTCTATTAAACACAATAATCTCAAGCACTGTTTATCCCCCAAAAAACACCCATAATTGAAGAATTAAGAGTAATCTGTAGCAGAGAACATTTTATTCCATTCACTTTGAGTTTTTTTATGAACATAATAAGTATTTTATACTGAACAAGATTTCCAGACAACACGTCTCCTGCCTCCCGGTCTTGCCTTCTTTTCACAGTTCTAATCTCTTAATTTATCCAAATCACTGGCCTCCTTGGGAGGCCATATATACATTGACTCTGGAATCAGCCTGTGTTGGAATCCTGGTTCGACTATTTATTAGTTTCAGCAAGGTCTGCATTTGTCTAAGCCTCATAATAACTTTGTGTGAAAAATGGGAGAAGTGGTATTACCTACAGGGTTGTAGGTAAGGATGGAGTTACTCTGCATAGCATAGTGCCTGTCATGTGTGAGCATGTAATACATGTTGGCTATAAAATGTTATATACCTTGAAAAACCCCTTGCTCATTCCCTGTCTGCTCTTGTTAGTGCGACCTCCTGCTATGCATGCTTCCTTATACCACGAAATGCTCTCCTTGAGCCCCTCCCTATTGCCTATAGTTTACCTGCTGTTACAAGTTCAATTCAGTTGCTTTTTAAAAAAATCGTCTTTTCTAATTACTTTGGTTCACGTTGACCTCTGAATTCCTATAGGACCTTTTATACCATTTAAGAAATTAGCCATACTTTCTTTTTATGGTATTTCTTTGTAAATTTGCAAACAGTAAGAGTCATTTTTTGTCGTACATTCTGTGAGTTTTGGCAAATGCTTAGAGTTATGGATAACCATCACATTTAAGATACAGAACAGTTTCATCACCCCCTAAAAGTTTATCTTGGTATTACTTTTTAAACCATTTCCTCTAGTGTACATTCTGTGTCTACACGTACAGTTTAGGCTCTTGAACCCAGGGTCTGTTTTATACTAGTTGTGTCTCTCTGTATGGCCTAGGCTAGTACTGAGCTAGTAGTGAGTAAATGCTTGACTGTTTGAATTATATGAAACAAAGCATAAAAACATGGTAAACTTGAGCCTATTACAAAGCTACTAACTTATTTAACTTCTCTTTGGTCTCTCATTTTATTTGGGTGAAAATTTCATTTTTCCTGTATAACTTACTAAAGTGATTTGGAGCCTTGCCAGGGCTAATAAAAATCATTTAAAATTTATCTTGAGGATAAAGACTGAAAGACTAGTTTCTTTCAGTTTTTATTATCAGATGTACTTATGGTTTCTATTTTCTTTCTTTCCCCTCGACTATTTTTGGCTGTTATGATATTGCTCAAAATTAATGTATTCACAAAGTTTTCCCTTTTTTTTCTTAAACATATTTAAGATACTGAACAAGTCAATTAAAAATAAATTAATTGCAAAATGTAAAATATAAATCCTTCTTGTTTTTTCAACTTTATTTTTCCATGGGCCAATTCCATGGGGATTTCTTTATTGTATGTTTTTAAAATCAGAGGTCAACGCAAGTAAGAGAATTTATACTTGATGAAGGTGGGGCTGATATGGACAAGCTAATGCTGCATGGTTTCCTTTATCTTCACTCTTGGGTATTTTGGAATATTGATCCTTTTCAAAAAGTACCAAATATGGTTAAGATTTGCATCCCATTCAGTAGACTTTACTTCCTAATGAAGTGAACTGAATTTAACCATGTGTGTCTTTTTTTCCCTTCCCCAACAGCTTCCATGCCTATGGCTGTTCTAAATTTGGGCCAAATATATCCATTTCAGAGAGGCTTTTTCTGTAAAGACAACAGCATCCAGTATCCGTACCATGACAGTACCGTCACATCCACTGTCCTCAACATAGTGGGGCTTGGTTTACCCATTTCCTCTGTAAGTAAATTAATAAGTAGGTAGTGATGGGTATGTTGTGCGGAGGTTGGATGAGGTGATGGAGTTGGGGTGGGAGCAAATCTGTAGCACTGTCTTCACCAGTGTTGATATGGTGAATGACTGAGGAGGACACCCACTGTTTTAACCTAGAGACATTGTTACTTCAGTTACAGGGGGATGTTACCCACCAAAACAACTTGATGTCATCCTGAAGAATTAGAGAATGATTATTTTACAGTGGAAGGGTTCATTTAAGTCATTTGGACCAACCCCTTTCAGTACATCAGTGAAGAAACTTAGGCCCAGAAACTTGCTTAAGCCCAGTAAGCTGTTTTATGGCAGAGCTATAACTAAGATGATGCTTATTTTATCCTATTTTAAATGAAAATTGAAGCTATAAAAAGGAGATAGATTTATTTATTAAAATTGAGAAAACACTTCAGCACAAAGAATATCAATACATATGCAAAATAAAATCCTCGGAATACATTAAAACTTACTATTTTAAAAATAGTATGACCTAGATAGTTTATCGGTTTATAGGATAATTTTGGTTTTCATTTTTTCAAATAACTGGAAACTTTCCTTCTAGGTTAAGTTTCACAAATTAGGGTTAGGATTGACCAATGAGATTTTGTGATTACTGTCTTTTATTTATTTATTTTTTTCATGATTACTTTTTTTATCCTTGGCTGTGATTCCTGAATCTTGCCCTTTGCTGTTTCTCTTTATGTGACTTGGAAATAGAAGAGAAGGAGCAAAGATTTACCTCATTGAGTGTCTTGGGAGTGCAGCAGTTCCTGATGTATTTCTCCTTTTGACCAGTTGTCTTTTGGCAGTTGGCTTCCCCAGATGGTTGACTTAAAAATTTTGTCTTAGCAGACCTCGCAGGCTTGTTTCCATCATAAGACTGGCTAGCTTTCTTTCCCTATTTTGCCCTGATGGCTAAGAATAATAACCTAACTACTTCTTTGGTTTTCCATTTCATACCTGAGTTCTTTTTTTTCTTTTTCACTAGCAGATTTTTGTGTTGTTTTGTTTGTTTTTGGATGGTCTTTAGCACTTTATTGTGGAAGGTAAAGGGTACTGGGTTTTTGTAATGTATCAAGATATATTAAATATTTCCTTTTATTGTCTACACATTCTAATTTGATTGTAAGTACTTTCATAGGATTAAAAGAGGAGAAAAATCTGGGATTTACTTTAGGGAAATAATTAATTTTTCCCTAAAAAGTAATTTCCATCATAATTGGTAAGGTTTATTTTAGGCTTCAAGCTTTTGAAACATTGTGCAGCAAAGCGTATAGTATTGCTACTTAGATGAAAATAGACTGTACTGTCTTACGGTAACTGTACTTTGTATGAAGTGCAAGGTGTTTATTGCAGCTGTTATTTTGAGCAGCTATAACCAGATAAAGTTTTTAAAAACTATCCCTTTCCTTGAGGAGATAATTGTTTGACTATCAGGAAGTTACTTTTAGTTGTTTGACTTGGTACATTTTATCTGTTTCTTTACAAAGGTTAGTTATATAAATAATAGATACTCATTTCTGAGTTTAAGAAAATCTGTTATATAAAGGAAAAAGAAATCACCCTTAGTTCTACCACCTGAAGACAGTTAATATTTTGATGTTATTTCCTTTAGTTGGACATTTTTTTTAGATCATTATGAACACATTGGAAATTCTGTTTTGTTCCTTGTTTTTTTTTTTTTACTAGTTTAATAACATTTTTTGAGTTATTAATAAATATCAAGCACCTTTTAAGTTAATAGCAATAAAGCTAAATTTTTAAAAAACAACAGGAAAAGACTTAGATAGGAATCCTTGGGTTCTTCAATACTAATTCGCATAAGGTTGCTATTGAGTGAAATGACCTGGTATAGAAGACAATTTTATTTTCTGTAAAGTGGTTTGTGTTTGATGTAACTTAATATGCATACATACTTTATAATTGGATGAGTACTAAGATTTTAAACAGTGACTTTATTTTACAATTTGAGGTCTATAATCTTTTTTAAAAAATGCGTTCTGTACTTTTTATCAGCTAATCAAAAAAGATGCAACATTCAGAAAATTATAGATTTCTATGTTTTTGGTCTTAAGGTTTCTTTTTGGGTTTTAAGAATCCACTTTTTATATGACATTTTTTTTTTCCTCTCCTTTTGACTTCAAGTAGGTTTATCTTCTCCCTCTGTAATTCCTCATACATTACTTTCGTAAATTTTTACATTTCTAGAAAGTGGTAAAATCCTGAATTTTCATGCAGACTTTCAGAGTAATGATAGTAATGATAAAGTAAGTGTTAAATCCCAAATCCCTGTGTTACAATGAATTAGTATACTTTTTCTAGAGTTTAAAATGTATACAGTTTGGGAATAGAAAACTATTGTCTGTGTTTAATGGGTTATTTTACATTGACTTGAGTAGTGAGTGTGAGTAGTTGCTTTTTTTAAGTCTTTTTTTTTTCTGGTTGAAACTTTTTTTTAGGTCTTGATTGCTCCATGGTATAACCTTGTAGTAAAAATGTTTAGCCTAAAGTAATGGTATAGACTATTTTCTGTGGCCAGCTTATAAAAACTCCTGAAGAGACACTGTATATTATTCAGTGATGTCAACTGCATCATGACCAACTATGGGTATATTTGGATATATGTGAAAAAGGCTTAGACTGTTTATATATAAATTTTCTTATAAATTAGTGAGGAACAGATGAATGCCCTAAAGTAAAGTGAGCAAAGGACATGAACAGAAAGTTGTCAGTGGAAGACAAAAATTGCCAAAAAATATTTTTAAAAAGATGTGATTTTTTAAAAAAATCAAAGGAGTTCATTTTAATTTCATTTATTTATTTTGAGAGAGACAGAGTGTGAGTAGGGGAGGGGCAATGAGAAAAGGAGACAGAATCCCAAGCAGGTTCTGTGCAGTCAGCATGCAGATCCCGAGGAGGGGCTCGAATTCATGAAAATGTGAGATCGTGACCTGATCCACAATCGTGAGTTAGACGCTTAACTGACTGAGCCACCTGGGTGCCCCAAAGGAGTTATTTTAAAGCAACACTGATAAAATGGTTTGGCCTGTTACATTGGCAAAGGTAAAATCTTTCCCTAGCTTGTCAAGTGTATAAAACAAGTATTCTCATATCCAAAAGTGGGTAGGATTATAAATTCATGTTAGATGAATATATGATTAGACCTAGAAGTTATGTTTCAAATAGTTTACCCTAAGGAAATAGTACCAGTTTCTTGCAGAGAATTAGTTACAAGAATGTTTATTACAACATTATTTTTTTGTAGTAGAAAATTGGAAATAAATTAGTTCAGCTTTAGGAGACTGTTAATGATTTACCCCAGTGATGAAATACTGTAATATCCATATATTTTATAGTTTTTGATATTTGTTATACTAGAAAGATCTCTTTAATATATTAAGTGGGAAGGAGAAACAGAAGAGTGGTAATGGTTCTCTCTGAATAGTGAGATTATTAGTATATGAGATTATTTCATTTTATCTCTCATATTTCCTATTTTATTTCCTCCCATGAACACATACAATTTTTCAAATAAGGAAGGCTATTTAGAAAATTTTTTTTAATTTAGTAATTTTAAAACCCACTAGAAAGTTTCCCATTTTCATTTTGATAAACATGAAGCTTAACTGTCTGAACTGTATACCCATTTTCACATAGTTTTTCCAGAAGCTTAACTGTTCAGGTGGTTGGGTTTAGTTTAGTCTGTCTCCAAGAAAGTACCAAAATAAAAGATTTAAATAATGATATTTATAAAAATATTCCTTTTAATGTTTATTTTTGAGGGAGAGAGAGTGTGAGTGGGGGAGGGACCGAGAGAGAGGGAGACATAGAATCTGAAGTAGGCTCCAGGCTCTGAACTCTCAGCCCAGAATCTGATGTGGGCTCAAACTCATGAATTGTGAGATCATGACCTGAGCCGAAGTTGGACGCTTAACCAACTGAGCCACTCAGATGCCCCTAAATAATGATATTTTGAAGATGCATAATAAATCAAAATAAAAATTCCACTCCTTGTCCTTGTTGGGTTGTCTGTGGACTTGAGTGGATTTACTGATAAACCCATATCTATCTCCTTAAAGACAGAAATTTTGTCTTGCATGTAGCGGTATACTATAATCCAATTCTGACGGTAACCACCCAGAATTGGCATTAGATTCCACTAGTTTAAGGTCATAGTCTCCAAAAAGACTGTCCTTACTTTAGTTGTCAGATGTAAGTTTGAGGGTCCGCAGGTCACCCACACTTCTAACCAACTGGCTACAAATCTAGAGGATTTCCATGACTTTCTACCCCTACAAGACTGCCCTCACTTGAGATAGCAGTCACAGGTTTGGGGGTCTCCAGGCCACCTATACTTCTCATCAATCTACTACAAATTTGGAGGCTCCCAGGACCTCAAGTTCCCTTGAGGGAACCCTTGAGGTTCCCTTAACCCTCAAGAAATGGGGTTAGGGGAAGCCTGAATGCAGAACTTCTCTGCCCTCTCCCAGTGGAATCAAGGCTTGTCGCCCTTCTAGCACTCTGATGGATTCATCAAGCTTCAACTGTCTGGTGTTTTTATTGGGGTTTCGGGGTTTCATTTATTTCATTCATATTTGATTAGGTATGATTTACTGAATCATCGGCCATCTGATTAAGCCTCAATCTTCAGTCCCTTTGGCTTCCTTAGGGCTCTAAGCTCCATCCCTCTGATCACTTGGTTGATCTTTCTGGTGACCAGGACCCTACTGTGAGTCATCTTGTCAGCATAAACTCAGGTGTGATCTAACAGGTTCATGAATAACAAAGATACTCCTGTGACTTAGGAAATCCCAGGAATTTAGTCTCCTCTTAAGCGCCAGAGACAAAGGCCAAATTCTGTGTTATAGACACATCTTTCTATCTTTAACTCTATGGACTTGGTGTCTTGAACACAATTCTGCACTCAGATGTTGATAAAGAGTAATCTTTTTAAATTTTTTTTTTTAACATTTATTTATCTTTGAGACAGAGAGAGACAGAGCATGAACAGGGGAGGGGCAGAGAAAGGGAGACACAGAATCCGAAGCAGGCTCCAGGCTCTGAGCTGTCAGCACAGAGCCCGACGAGGGCCTCGAACTCACGGACCGTGAGATCATGACCTAAGCCGAAGTCAGACGCTTAACCAACCAAGCCATCCAGGTGCTCACCCGATAAAGAGTAATCTTAAGAAGAAGTTTTAGGTTTTCCTTTTCTTTCAGTCTCCCAAGTAACGTTTACTGAGGAATTTGATGTTTTGTCCCTTACAGGATTTCTATTATTAAAGGAAACATAATGCTGACCCTTATTAAAATGGTGATGAAGACTTTATTCAAGATTATTGCAATAGGAACAAGAGATGGAGTTCATCTCTGAATACAACAGAGGCAGACAGTGTGTGAATATCAGGAGATGGAAAATTACTAAGAGAATACTTCAAGGGTAGTGGGATTCCTGCAAAACTGACCTGACAGGATTCTTGTTCAGGGTATACCAGGAGCTTTTCATGCTATGTTTGAAAGAGGTAATGTGTAAATTTGGTATATTAATGATTATACATCCATTTAACAGAACACTTGAAAATATTTTGATAAATCTTAATTTATATTGGATGTACTTAAAGGTAAGAAAAGTTACATAAATATTGAGTATACACTGCTGATTATGAAAACTGAAGTTCTCTTAGTTTCATAGTAGCCAAACTTACTGAATTTCACTGTTGTTTTCCTAAATGCTATGTCTTTTTAAGGGATTCATTGGAAAAAATATCTTGTCATAAAATCTTAAAAATAGTTTCAGGGATTGTTATGGAATGCCTTTGCTAAAGTTAAGGGATGAAGAACTATTGCTTCACATGCTGGGCACAGCTCTACTAAATTAGTGGACATTATTTTCTAACTTAAATAGGTTGAATGTTATTTCAAGACGAGAAACCTGATTTTTGAGAAGCCCTAAAATCTACTACATGAATTTCATCAATGAATTATATGTGAGAAGAATATTGAAATTAAAATGTTGATTTTGCTTACCATAGAAATTAAGTCGTCTTAACCATATAAATTGCTTTCAGAGTTCTATTTCCTCACCACACTTAGATCTCTTTATCACCCCTCACTTTTTCAAGCAGAAAGGACATAAATTTTTATTTAAATGTTTATTTGTTTTTGAGAGAGCTAGACACAGAGCACAAGCTGGGTAGGGTCAGAGAGAGAGGGAGATACAGAATCTGAAGCAGCTCCAGGCTCAGAGCTGTCAGCACAGAACCCGATGGAGGGCTCAAATCCACTAACCATGAAATCATGACCTGAGCCAAAGTTGGACGCTTAAGCGACTGAGCCACCCAGGTTCCCCAAAAGGGACATAATTTAATTTGGTGAACACTGAGTTGGCAAAATGGCCAAATACAAATGTATTTTTGATGGATATAATGACATTAGTATGCAGTTATATTAAGATATATAAAAAGGTCAAATTTATCTTTTTTACATTTGTTTTATACAGTTTATTTTGAGAGAGCGAGCGAGAGAGTGATTACAAGTGGGGGAAGGGCAGAGAGAGAGGCAGAGAGGGAGAGGGGCAGGAAGAGAAGGAGAGAGAATCCCAAGCAGCGACTGTGCTTTCAGTGCAGAGTCCAACACGGGGCTTGATCTCAAAACTGTGAGGTCGTGACTTGAGCTGTAATTAAGAGACAGATGCTCAACTGAGCGAGCCACCCAAGCGCCCCAAATTTATCTTCTTTATGTTAACTCTCAACCTTTTTGTAAAACAGACCATTTTTATTTTGCAAACTTTTCATCTCTGAATGTATGAAAATATTTGCATAGCAATACTTGTATTTTTTTCATTATGGACTAAAGAGTCTGAAGGCAGAGTATGTCAGTATGACTTATTTTGGAAGTATCATCTGACATACTTAAGATAAAAGTGTAAGCATTTGGGGTGCTTGACTGGCTGAGTCAGTGGAGTGTGCACGAGGTGATGAGTTCAAGCTCCATGTGTGGCATGGAGTTTACTTAAAAAAAAAATGTAAGCATTTGTGTTAGTATTTCATTAATTTATTTTTTTCTTTCATAAATAGTGTTTTGAAAACTATAGATGGGGATGTTATATACTTTTTTTTAGGTTTTAAGAAATTGGTTAAACTCATGACCCTGTGTCTTTGAAAATTTTTTTGTAATTAAAAATAAATTTATACCTTGGATTTGGCAATGAGTTTTTAGGTAACAATACCAAGAGCATGGTCCTTGAAGTAAATAATGGTAAGTTAGGCTTCATTAAAATTAAAAATTTCTGCTCTGTGTATAGTATAGCAAGACTGAGGGAAAATATTTACAAAACACATATCTGGTGAAGGACTTTATTTGAAATATACAAAGAACTCTTAAAACTCAACAATATGTAAATAAATAGCCCAATCAAAAAGTAGGGAAAAGATCTGAACAGTCACTTCACTGAAGTAGATATTATATAGATGGCAAATAAACATGAAACAATGGCCAGTATCTTAGTTCGTTAGGGAATTGTAATTTAAAACATTGAGATACCACTATACACCTATTAGAATGGTTAAAATTCAAAACACAACAGCAACTGCTGGTTAGGATGTGGAGCAACAGAAGTTCTCAGTCATTGCTGTTGAGATTGTAAAATGCTTTAGCCACTTTGGAAGATAGTTTGTCAATTTCTTGGAAAAGTAACCATAATCTTATCATATGATCTAACAGTCGTGCTTCTAGGTATTTATCCAAATGAATTAAACATTTTATGTCCACAGAAAATCATACAGTATTTACAGCAGGATCTTTATTCATAATTGCCAAAACTTAGAAGCCACTGAGATGTCCTTCAGTAGGTGAATGGATAAACTGTGGTATGTTCATATGATGGAATATATACAGTGTTAAAAAGAAATGAGCTATCCAGCCATAAAATGACATGGAAGAACCTTAAATGCATAATGTGAAATGAAAGAAGCCAATCTGAAAAGACTACATACTATATAATTCCAACTATATGACATGCTGAAAAAACTCTGGAGACAGCAAAATGATCTTTGGTTGAAAGGGGTTTCAGAGGAAGGATGAGGGATTGGTGTACAGAAGGTTTTGGGGACAATGAAACTCTTCTGCATGATGTTTTTGTGGTGGATGCCTGTCATTATGTGTTCATCAAAACGCATAGAATGTACAACAGAAAGAAACCCTAATGTGAACTATAGAGTTTGGTTAATAATAATATATCCATAATATATCCGTATTGGTTCATCAGTTAAAGACATTGATAATGGAGGGAAATTAACGGTTGTGGTTGTGGAGAGGGAATGTTCCTGCTCAGTTTTTTTTTTTTTTTAATCTAAAATTGCTCTAAAAGATAGAGTGTATTAATTAAAAAAAAATGTTTAAAGAAAAAAATTTGTTCATCAAGTCTAGTGAAATGTCAGTGTTCTTTGGCTAAATATTAGTAATGATTGCTAAAAATGATTATCCTTGTAGTTAATGAATATTTATATATTCATTGCTAGGAGTAGGATTATATGGTAGGAAACTAAAATTTCAGGGCTATGCTTCATCTTATTTATGTTAACTCATAGGAGTATTTTGACTTCAGATTATTGGTTCCCAGGAAAGGAGTTCAAAATTGGTTGACAGTTTAATAAATAAAATAAAATGTTTTACTTTATGACTTAGTCTGGCAAAGACTTAAATTTAGAAAACATGAGTTACTTACAAATTCAGTGCAAGCTTTCAGTTTTTATAATGAAAAAATAAGGAAACAAGTCTTGTGACACAGTCCGATAATTAAGAGAATACATGTGTGGGAGATGTTTAGTACATTTTATGTAAGGGATCATTGCTGTTTCAGGTTTTATTATGTAATAAAACTCAAATAATTTAAAAATTTTTTAGCATCCTGAAAACTAATAGGTTGAATTTAGAAGCTTCTTTTCATAGTGAAGATGTTATCTAAATACAGGTTCACAGTCCATTATCCCAAACTCTTGGAGTCAAAACTTTTTGAATTTTTGAAAGGTTGTGTGATTTGTATATCTTATGTAGTGTTCTCAGCAAGAGTCTAACACATATTCAAAGACCTTAATATCTGTATAATGAAATATGACTAGTCCCAATTAAGTGAGGTAAATAAGGACCAGAGTCATTCCTTCATTTGTTCAGGTTGGATTTGGATACCAAATGTTAGGAAAGAACTAGGATTTTGAGGGCCTGGGATCTTAGAGTAAAGGATCTTTAAGCCCTTTAAAGAAAGCTGACTTAAAATTATTTAATTTCTTGGTCATGTTACGTGGTTACTTTAAACAAATATTTGAAAATCCTAAATTTAGTTTTTGTTGGAAACAGGACTTATGTTTAAAAATGTAAGCTTAAAACTGCTTATGTGAAACTAACTCATTTGTGATGGGAGTGCAGGATTGGTGATGTAAGTCCTAAAAAATAAGTGTATCCAATGCAGTAGAGGGATTTTGAATACTACCTTATTCAGTAATTGTGAAGCATGAGCAAAAATAGTGTCTGTAAAGAAGTCACTCGTGAAACATTTTGGTGTTTCCTATAGCTATAAATAGTTTATGTCATTGTATCTGGCTTTCTACAAGATCACTTAATATTTTATTGTAGCCAAATTCCTGTGGGCTCCTTCTTTAAATAAGAATTAGAAGAAATTCTCCAACATTTTTATTAATTATTTTTAAGCTTTCATATTTGGAATGAGAATGAGAAAGGGTCTTAAAAATGACAATTTGCTGCTTTTATCATGAACCTGTGTTTCTAACATGACAAGAAATAGAATTCTGTATTACTTGTAGAAACAACACTTGTGTTTTTACTTGTGGTTTTGGCTTGTGAACAGTCAACACCAGTTCAGAGCATTGTGTCCGAATAGCTTCTTTTTGGAAAGCAGGTCCCAGTTGCTGCCTTATCAGTAGCTGCTCACCGCAGTGGGTAGCAGCAGAGAGGAGTCTTTTTAATTAAGCTACTTTCCAATAGCTCTTCCACAGGTGTGGTTGTCTTGGCTTAGAGGGTGGGGGTGGAAATCCAATTTGTGATCTTGTTGTATCTAGAGGGATTATAAGCAGAGGTCACTGGCAGGGCAAGAAAAGTGGGATGCATGGTCTAGTGATTCAGTGATTTTCTCAGTAGAACATGTGGTAGTTTTGAAGCACAGTGTACAAGTTGTGTGTTTAGTTAAATACACATACGTGTTCTATACATTCTTACACTTGAATGTTAATCTTCTGATATACCTAAAAGCATTCTTCGAGGAGCTCTCAAAATTTGAGAGAGAGAGAAAAAATATTTCTGTATAATTTTTATACAATTTCTCTGTAACTTGGGGGTGGGGAGTATACCCTTGTTTAATTTTAGCAGATTATCTGTTACCTGTTATCTCCAGCGTGGAGATTATTTCTGCTTCATGTGTCCCAATAAGAAAATCATGGGGCAAGGAGATGAAAAGAGTAACTGACTGGGTGCCTGGGTGGCTCAGTTGGTTAAGGGTCCGACTTCAGATTAAGTGATATCTCACAGTTTGTGAGTTAGAGCCTGGCAGAGGATTCTGTGCTGACAGCTCAGAGCCTAGAGCATGCTTCAGATTCTGTGTCTCCTCTCTGCTCCTCCCTCGCTTGTGTGCGCGCGCTCTCTCTCTCTCTGTCTCTCTCTCTCCCTCTCATAAGAAATAAATAAAAAAAAAAGAGTAACTGGAAAGGCATCCATTTTGTTTACTATAGAATTTTGCTTATTCTCTTTGAAATTATTGTAGTTTGGCTGCTTATTGTTTGGCTTAGAATTTTTTCCTATAGGGTAAATGGAAGGCTGTGTTCTTTTGTGGCTTTTGTGTATGAATTATTACAATGTTAGAGATTTTTAAAAATCTCCTCCTAGCAGTTCTCTGAGGCTTGTAGGTGTTTTTCCTTTATAGCTACCAAGGGGTGGAGTTGGGATATTAACCTCAAATCTACCTTACTCTGTAGATCACATTCTTTTTGACAGTACTTCATTGTCTTCAGTGTGGAGTGGGTCTGTTTTGATGAAAGTGGGTAAGCCCAAAAGAGTTTTTTGATTTGATTTTGATTTTGATTTTCTTTTATTAGTTGTAGTTATAAATGTGAATGTGAATCAAGGTGGTGAAGATTAGATTAGGGAAGAGTGGCAGGAAGCTTGGGTTAGTGATAGCCACTAAACCTTGCAGTGAAGCTTGTCTGTCTATGTTGACTTTATCTGCTGGAACAGTTTCTGAATCCTCATCTAAACTCTTTTAAGAGTGAAAATGTGAATCTGATTCTTTGCTCCATTCCTGAAATTCAGTGTGACTTTATGTAAGTCACTTAATCTGTTCATATGTATTTCTCTAACTTGAAAAAGGATGCTTTTGTGTCTATCAGAAAGCCATGAGAAGAGGGCTTGTTTCACTGATGCAAACATCATAGTGGTTTCAAAGTCTGACCTTGTTCTTAAGGATAGGGTTAACTGATTTTGCTCCTAGTATAATATGTAAACCACTTTGGTGTTGTATTTTGGAGAAAGGTACTCTCAATTATTCACCTTTTAAGTGGAAGCAAAATGCTTTGCATGTATTTTTTTTCCTCAATCGTTTCCCATTGTCTAACTTTACTACTTGTTTAGGGCTTTCATAAACTTTACTGTAGACCTTTGAGCAACTCTAGAAGAACATCTGGTGGTTTATTGTACTTGATATAGTTCAGTAGCCTCCTTGAGAATTTTTGAAGAATAAGCTGATCCTCCCCCTCCCCAAATTTGGTAAGAAATTCTCAGTTCCCTTAACTTTTCAACTTCAAAGATCCAGTTCATTGTCTGTTTCAGCCATTTAACTTCTAATTTTTTTTTAATATAATTTATTATCCAATTTGGCTAGCATTACAGTGTGTAAAGTGTGCTCTTGGTTTTTGGGGTAGATTCCCATGGTTCATCACTTACCTACAACACCCAGTGCTCATCCTAACAAGTGCCCTCCTCAATGCTCATCACCCATTTCCCTCTTTCCCCCAACCCCTCACCCACTCTCAGTTTGTTCTCTGTATTTAAGAGTCTCTTATGGTTTGCTTCCCTCCCTCTCTGTTTGTAACAATTTTTTTGCCCTTTCCTTCCCCCATGGTCTTCTGTTAAGTTTCTCAAGATCCACATATAAGTGAAACCATATGATATCTTTCTCTCCCTAACTTACTTCACTTAGCATAATACCTTCCAGTTCCATCCACGTTGCTGCACATGGCAGGATTTCATTCTTTCTCATTGCCAAGTAGTATTCCATTGTATATATAAACCACATCTTCTTTATCCATTCATCAGTTGATGGACATTTAGGCTCTTTCCATAATTTGGCTATTGTTGAAAGCACTGCTGTAAACATTGGGGTACATGTGCCCCTATGAATCAGCATCAACCGTTTAACTTCTGTGATCATGTCCTAGTTGATGCCATTTCCGATAGCTTAAAACCCTCCACAGTTTGAGTTTTAAGCATTCTGCTCTCTAATCATCACCTTGATGGAAACAGTTCCTGTCAGTCACCAGCAGTTTATAAATTGTTAAGTCTAGTGGTCTTTATCTTACTTGATCTATTAGCAACATTAAAAAAAAACACTTAAAAATGTTTTATTTTGAAATAATTTTAGACTCTCATACGAGTTACGAAAATAGTTCAGAGTTCCCTCTTCCCTTGACTTAACTTCCTCCAATGATAACTTGTTTGATAACTGTGATAAAATTCTGAGTATTATTAACTAATATACACTCCTTAATCAGATTTCACCAGTTTCTACATGCAGTTTTTTGGTGTGTGTGTGTGTGTGTGTAAAATTCTATGACATCACACGTATAGACTCGTGTAACTGTTCAGAACTGTTGATCACCCCAGAGAAACTCCCTCAGACTGTTTCTTACTAGTCACACCCTCCCCCAGTCCCTAATACTTGACAACCAGTGATTTATTCTGCATCACTATAATTTTGTCAATCATGTTATATAAATGGATTCATGCAGTATATATCCTTTTGAAATTGACCTTTTTTTTTTTTTTAATCCCTGGTATGCCCTTAAGATCTGTATAAGTTGTTGAGCGCATTGATAATTGATTTTTTTTACTTTTGAGTAATACATGAATGTATCGCAGTTTATTTTTCTGTTTGTCTGAGGGACATCTTGGTTATTTCCAGTTTTTGACTATTACAAGAAAAGCTCTATGAGGTTCATTTTTTTGTATCTGTGTATGGATGATCAATTATTTATTCCAACATCATTTGCCATAAAGACTCTCCTTTCTCCATTAAATTGCTTTTGTACCTTTGTAAACAACAACAAAAAAATAGTTGGCTATACTTGAATGGGTGAATATAAGTTTTCATTTTTCTAGGGTAGATACCTAGTAGTGGAATTGCTGAGTCTTTTAATAAATGTATGTTTAAATTTCTAAGAAACTGCCAAACTATTTTCTGCATCATTTTACATTCTTAACAGAAATGTATAGTCCACTAGTTCTGCATCTTCCCCAGCACTAATGTTGTATTTTTATTCTAGCCACTTTTTTTTTCCTTTTTTTAATGTTTGTTTATTTTTGAGAGAGAGAAAGACACTGAGTGGGGAAGGGACAGAGAGAGAGGGAGACATAGAATCTGAAGCAGGCTCCAGGCTCTGAGCAGTCAGCACAGAGCCTGATGCATGGCTCTAAGTCAAGAACAGCAAGATCATGACCTGAGCTGAAGATGGACATCCAGCCCACTGAGCTACCCAGGCGCCCCTATTTTAGCTATTCTAATTGGTGTGTAGTGATGTGTCCTTGGGACTTCAGTTTGCTTTTCTCTGATGGCTATTGATGTTGAACGTCTTTTCATGTGGTTGCTGCATACCCATGTATCCTCTTTGGTGAAGTGTATGTTCAGTTTTTTGCTCATTTTCTGTTGAGATTTTTATTTATTATTATTATTATTATTAATATTTTTAACTGTGGATCTTCATTTATTCTGGGTGCGTAAAGTCTTTTGTTGAATATGTGATTTGCAAGTATTTTTCCCCAGTCTGTATCTTGTCTTTTCAGTCTCTTAAATGTCTTTTGAGAGTAAAAATTTTAAATTTTGGAGTATCAAGTTTACTGGTATTTTTTTCTTTTATAGACTTGCGTTTTTGGTATTATGTCTAAGAATTCTTCACTTAATCCTATTACAGAGACTTTTAAAAATATTTTCTTCTAGGGGTGCCTGAGTGGCTCAGTTGCTTAAGTATCCGACTCTTGATTTCAGCTCAGGTCACGATCTCACAGTTTGTGAGATTGAGCCCCACCTTGGGCTCCACACTGGGCATGGAGCCTGCTTAAGATTCTCTCTCTCTCTCTCTCTCTCTCTCTCTCTCTCTCTCTCTCTCTCTCTCCCTCTCCCTCCCCCTCCCTCCCTCCCCCCCCTCCCTCTCTCTCCCTCTCCCCTTCAGCCCCTCCCCTGCTCACACTCTCTTTCTCTCTCTCAAAAAGATGTTCTCTTCTAAAAGTTTAGAGCTTTCTGTGTTGTTCTGTATATCTCTGTGATCCATTTTGTGTAAAGTTTTATATGAAGTAAGAAGTTAGATTGAGGTTCATTTTTTTTATGTGTGTATGAATAACCGATTGTTTGAATATCATTTGCTGAAAAGACCCTCCTTTGTCCACTGACTGACTTTTGTACCTTTGTAAAAAAAAAAAAAAAAAAAGTTGGCTATACTTGTGTGGATATATTTCTGGACTTTGTTCTTGCTTTATATATATATAGACATATATAGATATAGACATAATATCTATAGATATAGATATAGATTACTATATATAGATATCTATATATATAGAGAGAGATATATATCTATATATAGAGAGATATATATACATATCTATATATAGAGAGATAGATATAGATATCTATAGATATCTATATCTATAGATATCTATATCTATATATTATATCTATATCTATCTATCTATATATATATATATCTTTCCTTCCTCTTATACCACATGTCTTACTGTAGCTTTATTTTGGGTGGTAAAAATATATATTGAGTAGCTAAAAATCAAATGGAGAAAAAAATAGGTACATTTTTCTCAGTAAATTTCAGGAAGTGTGAGTCCTCTAGCTTTGGGTTTTTTTTTTTTTTTTAGACTTGTTTTAGCTGTTTCCCTTGTCTTTCCACATAAATTTTAGAATCAGTGTATCTACAAAAAAAATATGGCTGGAATTTTGATAATAATTGCATTAAAGCTGTAGCTCAATTTGGGGAGAATTGACATCTTGAACTTGTTATATCTTCCAATCCATGAAGATGATGTCTTTCTATTTATTTAGGAAAAACAGTCCTTCATCAGTGTTTTGTTGTTTTCAGCATATAGATCCTACATATACTTACTTAGGTTTATAACTTAGTATTTAAGTTTTTTGAACTGTTATTAATGGTATTGTTGGCTTCTAATTGTCCATTGCTACTATATAGATTGTGATTGACCTTGCTACACACACACACTAGTTCTAGGAGTTTTGGGATAGATTCTTTGGGATTTTCTATACTCCCCTACTTTTAATTCAGCCTTACTGGCTGCCTTTTCTCTTTATTCTTTTCAAGTTCCTTCTCCTCCTGACTTTTTAATTTTGGAGTGCTCTGGGTATCAGTTCTTTGGTCTTCTTTTCGATCTGTACCAATTTCTTGGTGATCTCATCCAGTTTCATAGCTCTGAAAACCACCTCTGTGACAAATTTATATCTTCATTTTGGACCTCTCCCTCAGTGGGCTTACTGGCTAACTGTCTACTGGATATGTCTACTAATGAGCACCTCAAACTCAGTACATCCAAGTTTCAACTCTTGGAGCTATCTGTTGCCCGCTCTGATATTCAGTCTCCAATATTCCCTGTCTCAATTAATTTAACTTTATTGTTATTATTTTTTAAGATTTTATTTTATTTTATTTTATTTTATTTTTTTAAGTAGGCTCCACACCCAGTGTGGGATTCAAGCTCACAATCCCAAGATCAAGAGTCACATGCTCTACTGACAGAGCCAGCCAGGCACCACCCCCCCCCCCTCACCCCTTCCCCAAGTTAATTTAACTTTAAACTTTTGGTCTCTCACATGGTAAACTTCAGCGTCATTCGTGATTCCTCTTTTATCACACTTATATCCAGCCCATCCTTCATTAAATACTATTGGCTCTACTTTCAAAATGAATCCAGGGGTGCCCGGGTGTCTCAGTCAGTTAAGTGTCTGACTTGGGCTCCAGCTCGGAGCCTGCAGCCTGCTTTGGATTCTGTATCCCTCTCTCTCTCTCTGTCCCCTCCCTGCTTGCTCTCTCTTTTTCTCTCTCTCTGAAAAATAAATAAACATTAAAAAAAAAATAAAGGGCACCTGGGTGGCTCAGTCACTTGAGTGTCCAGCTTTGGCTTAGGTCATGATCTCACAGTTCTTGAGTTAGAGCCCCTCATCAGGCTCTGTGTGGACAGCTAAGAGCCTGGAGCCTGCTTTAGATTCTGTGTCTCCCTCTGTCTCTCTGCCCCTTTCCTGTTCTGTCTCTCTCTCTCTCAAAAAGAAAAAAAAAAATCAACCAAAATGAATCCAGAACTTGACCCTATAAGATCTGTGCTGAATCTTGGTTCCTCCTTGCCTCAAACTAGTGCCTGGTACAGAGTAGTAGGAACCCACTTAATTGTTGAATGATTGCTTGTTTATTAAAGAAATGGTACTCAAGGCTTTGAGATTTTACCTTCTCTATTTGAATTATAATATCCCTTAATGTTGACAAAAATAAGTTATTTTTATATCTTCCTTAAATTTCTTGAATTCATAAGACTTCTGTTACAGACGGAATTCTTTAACATTTTGATTTGTATACAGAATTGTGTTCAAATGTAGTTAATACTAAGCTTTTCAGAGTTCTTTCTTTAAGATTTAGTGGTAGTTTTAAAATAGGAAAATGTTCTAGTTTCGGTTAATTTAAGTTCTAATTTATTGTGTTGGTTAAATTATTTTTAATTTTTAAAAAAACCATCTCTTCAGTAAAGATTAATATTAATGAAATATACTCATATCAGTGCTCTGTTAACATGAGGGTATGTTATATATAAGGTGACTGTTCTGAATTGTTTACAGCAAAAGAGATTCAGTGCTTTAAAAAAACTGATCTTCATTTCCTTTTCTTGACTCTTGTTTTTTTGGTGTAGTTCAGTAATTGTTTTTGTTTCTAGTTCATTCCCTCTCTTTCCCAAACTTTATTTTATCACGTACTCCCATGTACCCAAGTACACTTTATTATATGTGTGAATGGGGCAGAGTGCCTTCACAGGTTCTCTTGAATAGTCACCACGGTTTCGTTCTCGTTAAATTTTTTTTTTTAATGTTTACTTATTTTTGGGAGAGAGAGATGCACACACAACACAAGCAGGGGAGGGGCAGAGAGAAGGAGACCCAGAATCTGAAGCAGACTCCAGGGTCTTAGCTGTCAGCAGAGAGCCTGATGTAGGGCTCTAACCCACGAATCGTGAGATCATGACTTGAGCCGAAGTCAGAAGCTTAACCAACTTAGCCATCCAGGCGACCCTCATTCTCTTTAAATATATGCAGAAGGAAAAGAAATTAAGCATTGACATATTCTTTTTATTATCTTTTTAAGTACGATTATATTTTAGGTCCTCACTAGCATCTTTGGCAACTGGTATTTTCAAAATTGACTCTTTCCTACTTGGAATTTTCCCCATTGGTAAGTAAACAAAGGTATATTTTCAAATGACTTAATAAAGAAGGTAGACTAAATGAACACACACCTCCAGGGGCACCTGGGTGGCTCAGTTGGTTAAGTGTCTGACTCAGGTCATGATCTACCAGTCTGTGGGTTCGAGCCCTGCATCAGGCTCAGTGCTGACAGCTCAGAGCCTGGAGCCTCCTTCAGATTCTGTGTCTCCCTCTCTGCTCCTCTCCCACTAATGCTTTGTTTCTCTCTGTCTCTGTCTCAAAAATAAATAAACATAAAAAAATTTTAAAAAACAGTGTGAGGTATCAAAAATAATAATAGACCCATTATCCTGCAGTTTAGTCTATACCTTTCGGTTCTTTACATTTCCTGTCTCCATCTCCATCCTTCCCTTCTTGTTCAGGAATTAGGAGAAGAATATGATCATTGAGGTATTTCACAAAAGGACATCATTCTCTCTCTGTTTGGTGGTATCTTATATCTCCCAGTGGGGTCTGTTCATGTTCCAGGCTGTTGAGGTATGGTGCCTGACATCTTTGTGTCAGGATTTTTCAGACTGATGCCTAATGCTCTTAGCCTTGGGGCAGTGTACCCCTTAATGATTTGCTGCTGTGGACTCAGGAGTTGCATGCCACTCTTTCCTGAGCATCAGATAGTTTTATATCCCTGTAATGTAGTACCATTCTGTAGTAAAAAGGAACAGGATCTCAGTCTATGCTACACCATGGATGAACCTTAAAACATTATTTTATGGAGGCATTTGTGTAGTTTTCACTATTAGAAGAGCTCCCTTTATAGTAAAAAAGTTCTTTTTTTCAAACTTGTTTTATTTTTTATTTTTTAAAATTTACATCCAAATTAGTTAGCATGTAGTGCAACAATGATTTCAGGGAACAGATTCCTTAGTGCCCCTTACCCATTTATCCCATTCCCCTCTCACAACCCCTCCAGCAACCCTCTGTTTGTTCTCCATATTTAAGAGTCTCTTATGTTTTGTCCCCCTCCCTGTTTTTATATTATTTTTGTTTCCCTTCCCTTATGTTCATCTGTTTTGTCTCTTAAAGTCCTCATATGAGTGAAGTCATATGATATTTGTCTTTCTCTGACTAATTTCACTTAGCATTATACCCTCCAGTTCCATCCACGTAGTTGCAATTGGCAAGATTTCATTCTTTTTGATTGCCGAGTAATACTCCATTGTATATACTCACCACATCTTCTTTAGCGATTCATCCATCAATGGACATTTGGGCTCTTTCCATACTTTGGCTATTGTTGATAATGCTGCTATAAACATGGGGGTGCATGTGTCCCTTTGAAACAGCACACCTGTATCCTGTGGATAAATGCCTAGTAGTACAATTGCTGGGTCGTAGGGTAGTTCTGTTTTTAGTTTTTTGAGGAACCTCCATACTGTTTTCCAGAGTGGCTGCACCAGCTTGCATTCCCACCAACAATGCAAAAAAGATCCTCTTTCTGCATCCTCGCCAACATCTCTTGTTGCCTGAGTTGTTAATGTTAGCCATTCTGACAGGTGTAAGGTGGTATCCCATTGTGGTTTTGATTTGTATTTCCCTGATGATGAGTGATGTTGAGCATCTTTTCATGCGTTGGTTGGTCATCTGGATGTCTTCTTTGGAAAAGTGTCTATTATGTCTTTTGCCCATTTTTTCACTGGATTATTTGTTTTTTGGGTGTTGAGTTTGATAAGTTCTTGATAGATTTTGGATACTAACCCTTTATCTGACATGTCGTTTGCAAATATCTTCTCCCATTCTGACATTTGCCGTTTAGTTTTGCTGATTGTTTTGTTTGCTTACAGTAAAAAAGTTCTTAACTACAGTTTCTCAGTTTTGCTGGACACCCCACCACCAGTCTTTCTAACTAACACTGTTGTTTATATCATGGTTTTGAGATTCTGAGTACTTGTGCAGAGGAAGTTAAAGATGGTGTGTGACCATGTTCTTATATTGTCTTTTCCTATCTCTGATAAGGGATGGAGAAGTGGTCTTGTGGTATTTAGTTGTTGGAAGTGGTGAGCTACCATATCACATACCCTCTTTTGAACTATGATAAGTATTCACTTGTAGAATGCTGTACTTACCTGTGGGTAAGTATGGGTTTACCATGCAGAAAATCTGACTCTCACATGGGCTAATATGACTAGCCACATGGGCATATTAAAAAGCAGAGTGTAGGAATGTAAAGGGGTAGAGCCATTTGGGAAAATAGTTTGGCAGTTTCTTAATAAGTTAAACATGAACCTAAAACAGAAATATATGCTATATGACTGAGCCATTCCATACTTAGGTGTCTACTCATTAGAAAGGAAAATCTATGTTCACACAAAAACATACACATAAATGTTTATAGTGGTATTAGTCATACTAGACAAAAACTGAAACAACTGAAATATCCATTAACTGGTGAATGGATAAACCAAATGTTGTATATACATATAGTATGATACTATTTAGCAATAAAAAAGGAACAAAGTACATGGTACAATGTGGATGAACCTCAAAAAATTATGCTGAGTGATGTGAGGACTTAGAAAATACTACATATAATATGATTCCATTCATTGGAAATGCTCAGAAAAGGCAAATCTATGTAAACACAGAAAACAGATGAGTGGTTGCCTGGGGTTGGTAGTGGGAGCAAGGATTGAATGCAAATGAGCTCATGAGAATTTTTAGGGTAATGAAAAAGTTCTAAACCTGGATTGTGGTGATGGTTGTGCAACTTTGTAAGTCTACCCAAATCACTGAATTATGTATTTAGAGTGGATGAATCTTATGGTATGTAAACTATACCTCAGTAAAGTTTTGTTTTGTTTTTTTCCAAAAGGAAATGAAAGTGAATTTTGCAAACTTAAGTATTAGGAGAAACATGGTTTGACGAATGTAGTCATCTGACTAATGATGAAAAGGGATTGTTTTGGAGATGTAATCTTTGAGGTAAAAGGAAAAGGGTGTTTGATTTACATTGACAAAAGGGTAAGTGGAACCCTTTTGCCTAGAAATGTACGGTTAATACTGAAGATAGCATCATAAGTCTTAAAATTTTGCACTTCTCCATATTTATGTACCCTGTGGCTGTTGGAGTAAATTGCTATTATGTAGAATAACCTTTTCGGAGCAGTTTGTCAAGGACCTTAACATTTATATCTGTTTGCCTACGATTCCACATAAAAAATATATTCTCAGGAAATAATTAGAACTGAAAATAAGAATTAGTATTTGGAAATGTTCACTGTAGCATTATGTAGCATAATCAAAAAATTAGTAATCTATATGCTGTCAGAGTAGGAAGAATGTTTATAATTATTTTAGTTATGGCTCTGTTGTTTGCAAGGAGATTTCCTTTCTAACTAGCTTTTGTTGAAAGGATACAAGACACTCAAAGGTTCAAAACAGCAAGATGGGTGGGACCCTTTGACAATGCTGAGCCAAGACTGCTTTCCCCATTTCTCGCTCTTAGGGGCCAGGCTGGTCATTCTGTCTTCCTTGCAGTCCTGCTTTGTCCTCAGCATTTTCTTTTGCCAGTCTTTCTTGTGCATGGTTCAGTGCTGCTTGCCAGCTCTGACTGAGTCAGTCTTTGTTCCAATGCCAAAATTTCCAGAGGACGAATCTGGACGTGGTCACTGACCCTAAGTGGGTCAGTGAACAACTGGTTATTTGGTCTTCTCCATTCCCTTTTTGGGCTCTACATTCAGTTTTAGTGAAAATGAAATGGTGTTGGATAATGGCAGTGATGTAATAGATCTCATGGACTTATATGAGGGATTGCAAATATTAATTTGGAAATATTTCTAAGGCCTTCTGTGATACAATTGCTTTTCTTTACTCACACTCTCAAAAGAATAGTGTACATTTGTGGTATATTCCTGCTTATTGTGTGTGTGTGTGTGTGTGTTTTAATCATTCCTTACTAAAATCTCTGTGGTTTGGTTACCACCCTTTTTTCCTTATTAAAACCACTTCTACTAAGTCTGGTTGTTAAAAATGTGTTGGATGCTGTGGACCAGTTCACCACCTCCTGAGATGCTCTCTCTGGACTTGGCCTCAGTGATGTTATTCTCTCTTGACCTTTTTTCCGCCCTCCAGGTTTGCCTCAGTGGATCTTCCTCCTGTGCTCATTCCTTTAATATTGCCATTGCCAGGTGCCTCACCCTCCACTTCTTTTCACTTCCTGTCTGTCCTGCAGAGTTTCTCTTACCCTGTGGCTTCAGAAATCCTTTATATCCCCAAATCTATCTTTACCAGACAATTTCTACTGAGATTCTGATTGTGGTTACCACCATTTTTTTGAATATTATCAAAGCTTCTCTTTTGAAGCTTCATAGCTTTTTGTACCTCTTTTTATTCTCTGTGACAGTTATGTATGTATTGTGCCTTACTCAGTTTTGTATTCCTGGTAGCACCTACCAGAATTCTTTGAGAATGGATTCACTCAATATTTTTCCATTTGTGTATTCCTGTTTTTAAAAATGGACTAGTTATACTTGTATGTGATTTTGTTTCCTTCTATACTAAAAAAAAAAAAAAATACCACAAACCTTTTTTCTAAATCTAAAAATAATTTTCAACATAATCTTTGTGGTCAGAGGGAAAAAAATCAACTTGGTGGATATGCTTGCTAAGAACATTTTTCAATATATTTGGGTTTATTAAGAGGAATTTTTCCTGAGAATAAGGACATAAAGTCTACTGCACTTTGGACACTAATTATATGTGGATTTAATTTCCATACTAGATATCTTGTCTTACCACAAAAAAAGAAATCATTGAAAAATTCAACTAATTCAGAAATATGCAATGTAGAGAGTGAAAATTTCCATTATTATGTGTAGATTTGAATTGTGGACATGGTGATTCTTTGTGAATACAAAATAAATTTGCTCATTGGGTAAGAGTATGGCTATTGAAGGATGAATGTTTTGTTACTATATGGGGCAGGCAATAACTGAAATCATCGATCTGCTTATTAACCTCCACAGTGTGTGCTAAGTATAAAATATTTGTGCTCACCTGTGGTATCTGTATTAAAGTCTTGGGCATTTTGTCACATTCCTCTGAATGCAGACGGGTTGGTGAATCAGAGGATAGTCTGAAATCAGATATGAGAGGTGGTATAAGGGTGTTAGCAAAGTCAGTTGTAGTTTAATTTTCTTTCTTTCTTTTTCTTTTCTTTTTTCTTTTTTTGGTAATTGTAGCATTTACTATAAGTATGCCTTTGGGAACCTTGTGAATGTCTTAAAGACTTCTAATGGGTGGCCACTCTTGGCAAATAGCTTAATACAGAGATATAAACTTCGGTTTATGTATTCAGGGTATAAATGAAAAGCAGGAAGATAAATAACTCCGAATGTGCTTTTTTTTGTTAATTTTTTTAAGTGTTTGTTTACTTTTGAGAGAGAGACAGAATGTGAGCAGGGGAGGGGCAGAGAGAGAGAGAGAGACAGACAGAATCAGAAGCAGGCTCCAGGCTCTGAGCTGTCAGCCCAGAGCCCAACATGGGGCTTGAACCCACAAGCCAGGAGATCGTGACCTGAGCTGAAGTTGGACGCTTAACTGAATGAGCCACCCAGAGGCCCTCCTCCCCGCCTTTTTTAACGTTTATTTATTTATTTTGCAAGAGAGAGAGCACAAGTCAGGGAGTGGCAGAGTGAGAGGAGGAGAGGGAGAATCCCAAGCAGGCTCTGTACATAGTGCAGAGCCTGACACAGGGCTCGAACTCATGAAACCCTGAGATCATGACCTGAACTGAAATCAAGAGTTGGATGCTTAACCAACTGAGCCACCCAGGCGCTGTAGAAAGTGCTTCTTTTCATTTGGCCCTTTTAGATAGAACATACTTGATATTTGTAGTAATGATACTCAGGCAGGGGGGCAGAGTTATAGTTGTCATTCAGCCTTTGGGGCGTTAGTGGAGTTAATGAGAACTGTAAATGGTTGTCAAGACTTGTAGTTTCATGGAAAGAACATTTGAATATATAGTGAGTGTGATAGCTTGATGGTGATGGCATTACTGCTGGGAGAATGGGTCTCTGAGGGAGAGAATCTTCCGCTCTTGGATAAATCTTGACACAGACCTCATGTAGAAGGTTTTTGCTAATTTAACACTCTTACAGGACATTCCTAATCAGTATGCTTCATGTTAATCAGTATGTGTGCTTCAGTGAAGTAAAGGAGAAATGAATTCTTAAAGTTGACTTTTAGGGAAGAGACATTTTAATTTTAGGAGGTGTGAGACATGATCTTCAGGGAAAACAGTGATGAAACCAGAGAGAACAGTCTTTTGGAGTTTTTGTACTTGACTCCATTGTCTGTTATTTCTTAAACTTGGTTTAAGTTCAGGTCCTTTTCATAGCAGCTCTAAACTTGCTGTAGACGGTATAGAAAAGAGTGGATAACACATTTTTTAGATACTCTGTAGCTTAGCCATGACCATGTCCTGTCTAAATGTGGTAGTAATGTAGAGACAAAAAGGGGAATATCAAAATTCTGTTTTCCTTTTGGAAGCAAAGTGTGTGACAAATTGGTTTGGGAATAGTGTTGAAAGTCCTGTGATTAAACAGCAAACAAGAGCATGAGAAGGGAATTGTTTTGTTTTGTTTTTTTTGTCTTCCCTAAAATCGGCTTAGTTTATTTGGGTAAGAAGAAAGGAAGAAGATGCTCTTCGTTAAATTGGTTAAGCATTGTTCTTTCTACCTTCTTAATCTAAACTGTAATCTTTTTAACTTCTATTGCATGCATTGCTGCATTTCCTTTTTACGTGTGCTCTTATTTATTTTCATGGCAAATGCATTTTTAAACAGTCTCTGGGATAATTATTGCCATTAATTTTCATATTTCTATTTTAATGATATTTTCATTTATTCCTTTTGCTAGCTGGATTGCCTTTTGCAATTCTTACTTCAAGGCATACCCCCTTCCAGCGAGGAATATTCTGTACTGATGAGTCCATCAAGTACCCTTACAAAGAAGACACCATACCTTATGCGTTATTAGGTGGAATAATCATTCCATTCAGTATTATTGTTGTAAGTCAAATCCACTTTTCCAAGTTTATCACTTTTGGGCAATTGGCTTAATTTTGTGTTAATCTGTTAATTATTGAATGCATAAATGTCCAAAACAATGTGTGTTTTTTCGAACCTTTAATTGAAGGTGTTACTTGATCAAGAAAATCTCAGCTGTTGTAAGTGGGACCAAAGGAGTAACAATGTATAATTAGAAGAACCTCACTGAAAGTGTGTAGCTTTTATGCTAATCTTTTTCGGAGTCCCTGTGATGTGTAGAGCTCTCATTTGCTATTGGTGCAGTAGTCACGAAATAGATGAATGTTATAGCAGTGTGTTTTTAGCATACTTTATACCCTAGGGTATTTTATAATTTGCGGAATCAATGTATATATACCTACTTTCTAGTTACTGAGTTCTAAAAAATCACAAGTAACTAATCTTAAGACTTCATTCTAACCCATGTTACTTTAAAGAATTTTTATTTTTTAGAAAACTTTTTTTTAACATTTACTTATTTTTGAGGCAGAGAGAGACAGAGCGTGAGCAGGGAAAGGGCAGAGAGAGAGGGAGACAAAGAATCCGAAGCAGATTTCAGGCTCTGAGCTGTCAGCATAGAGCCTGACGTGACGCTCAAACTCACAAACCATGAGATCATGACCTGAGCAGAAGTTGAATGCCCAACCGACTGAGCCACCCAGGTGCCCCTAAAGAATTTTTAATTTTTTTTTTTTTAACGTTTATTTATTTTTGAGACAGAGAGAGACAGAGCATGAATGGGGGAGGGGCAGAGAGAGAGGGAGACACAGAATCGGAAGCAGGCTCCAGGCTCTGAGCCATCAGCCCAGAGCCTGATGCGGGGCTCGAACTCACAGACCGTGAGATCGTGACCTGAGCCGAAGTCGGACGCCTAACCGACCGAGCCACCCAGGTGCCCCCCTAAAGAATTTTTAGATAATGGCACAAACTAGAGAGAAAAGCCAAAGTTCTATATATGATTAGCAGTGAACACAAGAAGTTTTATTGGTACTAAAACATAATAGCAACTATTGTTTTTAGAATTTCAGGTGGGAATGTTTAGAGAATGTGCTCCAGGGAGTAGACTTCAAGTGATTGGACTAGATTATTTTATAATGTCTTGACCTAGAGAGTCTGTGACTTAGATTAAATAGTTTTATGCTCCATAACTTATAACTTTAGAAAGAAGATTTATATGGTTTAAAGGAAAAAATATGGTCCCATTCAGGAGATAGGCTAACAAGATAACATATATGTCTTGTCTGTTTTGGAGTTTATTGAAAAAAAAACCCTTAATTTAGAAATGTAATGTGTGTGTGTGTGTGTGTGTGTGTGTGTGTGTGTGTGTTGTTTTTTTTTTTAAGTTTATTTTGAGAGAGACAGAGGGAGTGTGAGCAGTGGAGGGGCAGAGAGAAGGAGAGAGAGAATCTCAAACAGGCTCCATGCTGTCAATGCAGAGCCTGACATAGGATTCAATCTCACGAACCCCATGAGATCATGACCTGAGCTGAAATCAAGAGTCAGATGCTTAACTGACTGAGCCACCCAGGTGCCCCTAGAAATTTAATGTTTTATTCAAGAATAATCACAGTTCCTTATTAGCCTTGAGAATTAATCAACTCATAATTTGTGGTACATAATTAATAAAAGAACACCTTCATTATAAACAAGTTTGTTTCATGAGACTGTGAGTTCCTGTTCTTCTGGGTACCGTTGCTGCCTGCCATGGACCTGGGCATGGTGGATTCTGGCATGTCCCAGGTGCTCAGATAAAATAAGAGTAATTGCACAGTAATACTGGTTGGCTCTCCTGCAGTATGCTGAAGTTCTAAGAAATCAGCAGATCCCTTTGATCTAGATACATCTTAAACTGAATTCTTACTACTAAAAGAAAGAAAGTCAGGCCTATATGATTGTTCCTTTAAAGAGGCAGTAAGAGTAGTTTTTTATTTTTAAGTATATATGTTTCTGAGATACTATTTGAATATAAAATTTTTAGTAGGACACTTAGTTGCAAATATAGTTGACTCTTTAACAAGGTGGGGATTAGGAGCACTGACCCCCAGTGCAGTCATAAATCCATGTTATAGCTTTTGATGCCTCCCCAAACTTAACTAATAATAGCCTACCGTTACCTGGAAGCCCTACTGATAACCTAGTCAATTAACACACATTTTGTATGTTACATGTGTTACATACCATATTCTTACAATAAAGTATGTTAGAAAAAAGAAAAAGTAAGAAGATCCTAAAGAAGGGAGAATACATTTACAGTACTGTATTGTATTTATCAAAAATATCCATGTGTAAGTGGACCTGCTCAGTTCAAACCTGTGCCGTTTGAAGGGTCAACTTAGTAGCCGAGTTCATGCAGGATTGTCCCTTGGAGTACTCTAATGCTGCTGCAGAAGTATTTGTCTTTCATTTCTACTTGACTTCGCGTCTCGCTAAAAGGGATGCTGCACCAACAGAACTACAGAAGATCCATTACAGACCAAAGGCCTGCAGCAGGAAAGGTTGCTGACTGCGGGCAGCAAGTGTGGGGGTATGGTCTGCCCATCGAGGGCAGTGCCTGACACAACACTTAGTAAGGACTTGTTATTTACCTTTCATTAATTTGGAAGTTTTGACTCTTTCATCATGAGCTGTGAGAAAGTTATCTTCATGTTTAATAAAACAAATAAATTGAATATAGGTTTCTTTAAAAAAAAAAAAAAGAACATACTGTTTAAAGGTGCTATCAAAGTCCTGTTTTCATGTCAACCATGTCAACAAACACTGCACAGAGCAGTGTTTTATGTAGTAATTAAACAAAAAATTAACTTTGTTCATTAACTCCACTTCCTTCAGGCAGCACTTGGTTAAACGTGTAAACATTTAATTTTATTTACTAGAAAATCTATCAGTTCTTTAACAAAAATCAGGACTGTGATTCAGACTTCATACCTGTTCAATCTGATGAGACCATTTTGACTTTTCATACCCGTTCAATCCAATGAGACCATTTTGACTTTGGAAAAATATTCAGTAGAATAACGGGAACGAAGGTAGTTAGAGATATTTAGGAAGGAGTAGAAGTACACCAGTGATTTTAGACTACACCTTTGGGAAGGTGGACCCTGAGTGGAAGACACATAATACAGGGACACTGTAAAGATGTATAAATCCTTTTGGTTGATGGATTTTTAAAGGCGATGGTGAGAAAATAGTGTGGGGCATAGGTTATTTTGAAATGACTGAATTACATGTATTTAGGTAATTATTAGCTTTGATCTTTCAGAGTATTTGGTTTTAGTCCCCCAAACTTACCTTTATTTCTTTAATAATTTATCATATCTTTGGAGTATAAATAATGTGTAACAACTGATCCCAGCTCTAAAGTAAGACTACAGTTAGCTTACGTGTGGACTTCAAAAGGCTAAGCATTGGCATAAATGGTTCAAAGGGCAGAATAACATATTAAAATGAAACAAACATGGCTGTCATGTGTAGTGAAATGCACAGACACATCCCAACATTTAATTTGGAAAATCAGTTTAGAACTCGTCTATTTCCCTCAGTTAAGATAGAGGGCATAATAAAAAATGATGTACACTAGCCTAGTGTTTGTCAGCTTTAGCGCCCCTCTGCCCTTCCCCACCATTTAGGGTTAAGTTTCAGCTTACACTACTTCTGTGAATCAGTTTGTCATCTGTGCCCAGTACTCTGAATTCTCCTAGTGAGCTGACTTGCTGTCATCAGTGTCAAGACCAGGGTTTGGGTGGTCCTAAAAAATGATCATCATGCCTAGGAAGACTCCCAAAGATCAAGAGTTGGAAAATGGTTGAGTGCTTATGCAGGATGAACAGCAGACAGCTGAGGTGGGGATATTTCAGCTGCTCAGATTGTGGTTGATTAATAAACTTGGTTTATATTTTAAATGATCAAAGAACAATTCCATAATGAAACATGAGAGAAGTATTTTCTTGCTGTTGATCTATCAAGGCAGTTGCTGGAATATCTTAACAGTCAGAGGAGACAGTGTATACTTTAATACGGGGCTACCGGAGGCACTTGGGGAGAACCCTAAGCAAAATTGCAGAGGTGTGGTATCCCTAGAAGTGCATATGGTTTTTCTCTCCTGAGAAAAGGATCTGATTAAGTCATTCACATTAAGCACTATAATGAGGAATGTATTTCTGTGGGGCTTAATGTTGAAACTAAGGGTGTTTACCTTTTACCCAAGAGGCAACACTTTTAATTAAAATTTATTAACCATCTGCTCTGTTTTAGGCCACCGTGGTGGTACTGGCTTTCTATTCAATGACTAAAACTTCGTTCTTGCTTTTATACAATTCATAGTCTACAATTCACAGTTGTTAGAGTTCTAACATTCTAATTATGGAATCCTAGGAGCCATGGAGACAGATGAAGAAATCTCTTTCAGAAGACAACCATTTATTTTACCTATGATAAGGCTGACCCTGAAGATAATTGGAAATTATATCCACTACATGGAAATGTTTGAATTTTCTGTAAAATTGTTAATGAAAATTTAAGACAAAGCCATGAAACTAGTTTGTATCTTAAGCACAACTTTGTGACTTGTGTCTCCCCACTTCCACCAATATCAGCAAGCTGACTCTTGTCATTTAACTATTTATTTTGGTCTCAAGTGGCTAGAACGTGGATTATTTTATCAGAAAGTATGAATTTTTTTATAATTTTGCCTTTCAGTATTTTTTGGATTTCTTAGGGTTTTGGTCTACGAGCTTGTCAAGTATTTGGAAGCCTTTTTATGCCTTTAAACTCACTACCAATGGCCTATGCTGACACATGCTCTACTGGAAGCAGTGGGGGCGGGGGGGGGGCTTTTTTGTCTCCACTTTTAGTGCAAAACAAAGTCAGTGAAAAATAAAGAGGAAAGAGTCACTTGAAATATTTTCTTGGAGAAGGAGACCATCAAATGTATGTTTGATCGGTTAATGAGACTTGCTAAGAAAGCCAGGCCTACAAGTCTGTAGAGGCAGGACTGGCAGGCTGTGTGTCAGCTGATCTCTGCCCTCTGTACCCTTTGGCCTCCATGTTAGATCTCTGCTTTTATATTAGTTTACTCCCTGAAAGTATTTTACTTTTTAAAATATGATGGATGTGTTTGATTCAGAGGAATGTTTGATAAAAATGAAGACTGCCAGAAAAAGTACTATATAAGGGATATTCTAATTGGGGAAGTTTGTCTTCTTTTAACAAACCATGGTTTTTGTTCTCTGTGATACATCATTGCGTATTAAAACTCACTGTATTTGAGTACAAGAAAAAAAGTAAGATCGTATTGTTTCAGGTAGAGTTTGAAATTGTTTTGGCCATTGCTTTTTAAGCAGTATCCACAATTCATCTAGCACCTTTTTTCATAGTTTAGAATTAGCTATCCTAACTGACTCTCCATTTGCAAATGGAAAAAAAAAAAAGGTGGTGTTTTTAAAATAAAGATTTTATTGTGATTTATCATTTTATTTTCTATTTTTTATTTTGCTTAAGTGCCTGGTTCCTGCTTTAACATACTATTTTTCTGTTTGTTTTTCAGATGATTGTTGGAGAAGCCCTGTCTGTTTATTATAACCTCTTGCACTCGAATTCCTTTATCAGGAATAACTACATAGCCACTATTTACAAAGCCATTGGAACATTTTTATTTGGTGCAGCTGCTAGTCAGTCCCTGACTGACATTGCCAAGTATTCAATAGGCAGACTGCGGCCTCACTTCTTGGATGTTTGTGACCCAGATTGGTCAAAAATCAACTGCAGTGCTGGTTATATTGAAAACTACATATGTCGAGGGAATGCACAAAAAGTGAAGGAGGGCAGGTGCGTGTTAAATCCTTAATGTTTGTTTTATCTTGTGTATTCTTGGGAAATAAGGTTCCAGAAACTGGAGATGAGTTAGCCACTAGCTTAAAGAGAGAACTAGTGTAGCTACTGGGACGTGAATTGAGACCATTTTTTGACCTATTATCTTATTCTTTTTTCCCCATTTTTGCCCTACCTTCTATTTAAGAGCATTTTAATGCAAGTCTTTGCATGTCCAATGAATAATAATGTAAAATGAACTTGGTATGTCATATAGTTCAGGACCAGCAAACTTTTTCTTAAGGCACCAGGCAGTAAATATTTTAGGTTTTGTGGGCCATTTGCTTAATTTGACAACTGTCCAGCCGTACTTGTACCAGGAAAAACCCATCACAGACAATCCTTGAACTAATGGCTTTGGTTATATTCCAATAAAATTTTATTAACAGAAACAGTGGCTGCTCCAGGGGTTATAGTTTGCTGACTTTTGATGAAGTCCAGTTGTGTATTAAGTTCTGCTCAGTCTCTTAGTATTTTTCGAGAATATTTTTATAAGGACACTTTATATCTTGACAGCTTTTGGTCTTAGGGTTGCCTTCTTTTAATATCCTTCGTGGGCTCCTTTCTATACCTGGAGCACTGTTAGGAATGAATGAAATAGATGTGTGGAACCCAAAAGGTCCAACTCTTTTAATGTAAAGATGAGGAAACGGAGGCCCAGTAACATTAAATAAAATCACTAATTAGTAGGAGAGCCAGTTTCCCATCTCAAGTCTCAGCATTGTCACCTTTATTTTTTCTATATGGTTGACCTTGTAATTTTAAAGTAGCTATCACTTTACGTTAGTTATTCATCATCCAACAAAGACTTTTCTCTGGGTAAAACATCCTTTGACTGTTTCTCATATATGATTCTCAGACGTTTTATTATCCCTGTTGGTTCTCTTATAAGCTACACAGGCCTTATAGTAGCTCCTAATTTTTAAATTTAGTAGAGATGAAAAAACACTTTACTTAACTAAGAGTATACACTGTGCTGTGTGCAGGAGATTCAGCAGTGAACTAGAAGGCTGTGATTCTCATCTTCATGGAGCTTAGTCTAGCATGGAGGACTTATATTAAACAAGTGATGGCAGTGGAAGAGAACCTCCTTGTTGATAATGAGGCCAGAGAATAGAGAGGCTATTGAATGGCAAGCTTTGAGGTGATCATAGGAGGACTGATACAGGGGTATAAAGTCCTAATGAATGAAGGAGGGAGAAGTGACTAATGCAGTAGGGAATTGAGAAGTAGATAGTAGAAAGTAGTATTGTTGAATTTACGTAAGCAAGCATTTTTATGAGGGCTAGAGGAAGAATGGTGCAGAAATGGCTTTGAGGAGTAATGAAATTACCAATACCAGCCCTGGGCTCTTAGGGTGTGAGATGTGGTGATCTCATTCTCTGCTCTGAAAGCACTATAGTGTCTGAGGGAAAGTTCTCAGATTTAATGACTAGGAGGTTAAGCGACCTTTGGTGAAGAGTTTGAAGACCCAGGGAAATACAGAGGACTATCCATGCTTGTCTCTCTAATATCTCTCCTGCATAGAAAAACTCTAATGTTTTCTCTTGGCCAGGGGATTCAAGAAAGTCACCAGGTAATAAGGGTTTACCTAAACTCCAGAAAATACCATTATAAATGATTCTTAAAGGACACAGACTCTTCACACATGTACTGTTTCTCTGGTTCAGGGGCATAAATCTTGGCTCAAAACTTTCTTGTAACAATATGTCTTTTTTGTAAATTTTTTTAAATGTTTATTTTTGAGAAAGAGAGCACAAGGTGGGGGGAGGGGCAGAGAGAGAGAGGGAGACACAGAATCTGAAGGAGGCTCCAGGCTCTGAGCTGACAGCACAAAGCCTGACACAGGGCTCAAAACCCACGAACCACAATATCATGACCTGAGCTGAAGCCAGACGCTCAATTGAGTCACCCAGCACCCCTGTAACACAACAATATATCTTATTGAGAGGTTTTTCTTTCTTATATAAGCCATTTGGACAAAATGTGAAATAATATAATTTATTTTAAATAGCATAAAAGTAATTACATTTTTCAGTCTATACATGTCCAATTATGTATCTCTTCCTAGTGTATCTAAATTGGCCAGCATGTACCATTATACTCTGATGACTTAAGTACATGTAGGTTTTTTAACACTTTACCCTTTAAAGTTTCTTCAGCAACCCACATTTTGAAGGAGAAGATCTGTTGGTAAGCTTTCGGGCTCTGAAATAAGGAAAATCAAACCTAGAAATGAAATTTTAAGAAAATTTTGTGTGTTCTGAGAAAAATGTGATTTCCATTAATGTTTCCAGCATAATTTAGGTGTTGCTGCAGTTTCATAGCTTTGTAACATTGGTGCATAACTGTGGCTTTGCTTTGCTCTTCTGTTGTGGAGCATAATTTGGTTGGATTCAGGCTTTCCTATTGCTTTTGTTGAATTTTACAAGTCAGGATGCCAAAAACACAAAAACATTTCAGTCTAGACATTGTCTGTAATATATTAGGATTATAGTATAATCTCCTTTAATATGTTTCTCTACACAGCCTGCCCCCTGTACTTTTAATTATAAAATTATAATGCTTAACGTTGGAGAGAAGGGAACATAAGCACCCGAAATGAGTCATTTTTGTTGACAATAAATGAATCACAGTTACATCTAGGGGTGAGAGTACTCTTCTACAATTTTGGCTTTTAGTCTTGATTTTTTCCCCCATTTGTTCTCTTATTTTCTTCTGTTCCCTTCTACTCCTTCTGCCCTTCCTGCCTGTTTGCACGGTCTTGTGGTCTCATATCACTGATGGACTTTTACCAGGCTTCATTTGTGGCCTTGGGTCCTAAACATAGAAGTGAGAACATAAATGGACTATAGTGGAATACTTACTCATTGTAATATCCAGAGAACTTCTCTTCATTTAAATTTAAATATTAAATTTAAAATTAATACCTGGGGATTTACTATAAATGAAAAGGGGCTATACTTGTAACTGTGGGACATCCAGCTGCCATTGCTTATGCCAAAGAGAATAGCATTACTTTAAGTCTGTGAAAAGAAATTACTCAAGAGCCCAGGTAGTTCAGACCTGTAGCACTCTGCCCAGGTGAAGATTCTCTTCAGAGAATCCTAAGGAGATGCTCTCAAAGAGAATCTTTAGACCAATGGCTCTTAAATGTTAGTAATTCATTAGAATCACCAGGAGGGCTTGTTAAACTACAGATTTCTAGGTTTCATCATCAGGTGTTTAATTCGCGAAGTGGAGGTGGAGGCTGAGAAGATGTGTTTCTAACACACTCCCAGAGGCTGCTGCGTCTGTGCTTAATCTCAGGACCACACTTTGTGAACCAGTGCTTTATATCCCCTGGATGATGGGAACACAAGCTCGCATGACGTTTGTTATCTCAGGATGTAATGCAAGGTGAATTTCAGGTTGTGTACAACTAGCTTTGTTACTGAATGATCTATCACTGGCCACTAACTCAGGGAATGAGTGGGTGAGCCCTGGTGCTACTGGGGCAGATTGTTCTGTGCCAGGAACCCCAGGGGGGCTGGACAGCTCCTGGCTAGGTTTGCCAACACTGACCTCTCTGCCAGCAAGATGGACACCTACAATGTTATAGGGAGAGGTTGGGAGCATACATGCAAGAGAGCAGGCAGGGAACACGTGATTGTGGGTTGGGGTCAGTATAGGTTCAGCCCATGATCCATGGGCAGGGAAGGGGACGTGTGGGGTATGGTCATTCTGTTGCTATCAAGGCTTTTCTGGTCTGGCGGTTGGGCTATTCAGGTCTTTGCAAAATGTCTTTGTCAGTGACTTAAGAAAGTGTGGTTAGAAATAAGCACTTTGGCTTTTCATTAGAACATCAATTAATCGGTCTTATCTATTTCTGGTTTTAACAGTTGGGCTGTATAGTGGAGCAAGAGAGCTCACTAACAGCTGCTCTATTTGTGATAATACAGTATAGAAACTGTTGTTTTTAAGAGATTCACTTCTCTTTTCTGGCTTTATTTATTAAAAAAATATTTTTTTAATGTTTGTTTATTTTTGAGAAAGGGAGAGCATGAACGGGACAGGGGCAGAGAGAGAGGAAGACAGAGGATCTGAAGCAGGCTCTGTGCTGACAGCAGAGAGCCTGATGGGGGCTAGAACCCAGGAACTGTGAGATTATGACCTGAGCCAAAATCTGACCTTCAACCAACTGAGCCACCCAGGTGCCCCTTTTGGCTTTTATTTAAATTACATTTGCTTAAGCATAGCCTCAGTGTTCCTGATCATTTCTGACTGACTGGTCTTTGGCTATATAAATCAGATGTTCAGTACAAAGTCATTTCTTTTGGATTATGGCCACTTTATATTACGTAGATGTTTACTCGTGATATGTTTGGTCGAATGTGAGACATAATTTTCCTTTTGTCTTTCTTTTAAAGCAACCCCCATGCAGGTAAATAAAGGTAAATTTTGAGGGAGTGCCTCAGTAGTGAAAACCCATTATAATTAGACTGATTAGCTGTGGTATAAAGTATCTGGTAAAACCTGCTTTACACTCTGAGAGAATGGCTTCTTCTGTGTGGTCTAATTGTAGACATTACAGGATAGTTTATCTTTCAGAATAATTCAGGTTTATCTATACTTCTCATGTGTATCAGTAACCTAGAAGACAGCCTTTGTCTTCGTCTTATATCTACATGGTAAAAGCAATATATAGAATAAAAGAGGGAATGATTAAAACAAATTTTTTTTAAGTTTATTCATTTATCTTGAGAGAGAGAAAGTACAAGCGAGGAAGAGCCAAAGAAAGAGGGGGAGAGAGAGAATCCTAAGCAGACTCCATACTGACAGCACAGAGCCCGAGGGGCTCGAACTTGGCAAACCACGAGATCATGACCTGAGCAGAGACTAAGGCTTAACCTACTGAGCCACCAGGTGCCCTGAAAGAGGGGATGATTTTAAAAGATCCTCCACTCTGTGAAAGGACATTAGGTATTAGTGCATTTAAAAGGAGAGTGACTTCAAGGCCAGCACCTCTTTCCTGCCACCTCCTCTGTTCTGAATGTTAGTATGTGATACTTTCAGTTGTAGCTGTGACTATTACCTCACTCTCACACTGACTCTTTTTGCCCCATTGTTTCTTTTTTTTCTTTCTTTTTTTAATGTTTATTTATTTTTGAGAGAGAGTGTGAACAGGGGAGGGGCAGAGAGAGAGGGAGACACAGAATCCAAAGCAGGTGCCAGGCTCCCAGCTGTCAGCACAGAGCCCGATGCAGGGCTTGAATCCATGAACTGTGAGATCATGACCTGAGCCAAAGTGGGATGCTTAACCGACTGAGCCACCGGCCGTCCTAAGCCCCATTGTTTCTTACACTTTAGTCACATTGGAATCACATGGAGGGTTTGTTAAATACATAGAGCTGGGCCTCAGCCCTAAAGTTTCTGATTCAGTGGGTCTGGGATGGAGCCCAAGAATTTTCATTCCCCAAACCTTCCCCGATGGTGCTGTGGATCCTAATCTGCGTATCACGGCTTCAGCCTATCTCTGAAGTTACTAACTTCAACTACTAATTAGTCCTAGTCACTGTGGAAGCTACGAAGGTGTGCAAGTTGCTCTCGTGGTGTTGTGCGGGGGCTGTGACATGTTTGGAGATTATGTGTGTGATAGAATGGATACAGGCTTGAAGGTGTAAAGATAAAACCCTCAATGAAATCAGAGGGTAGTCATACCACTTCTAGTAGAGGAGGCAATTTGGAGGGTAAGGTTTGAATGTGTAGAATTAGGGTGGGGTATGTATTCAGGTCCAGGAGCGACATGATCAGAGGCAGGCAGGCAGGATTAGGGTATATAGGCAATATTTTAGTAGACTTAATGTACTGGTATCATTTTAAAAGAGGGTTTTGTTTGTCAGTTGTTAATTTATAAAGGCAATCTGGGGCATTTAAGGCTAAGGAAACTTTTACTTTGTTCAGAAATAAAAACAAAGTTACACAACAGGATACCTAGTTAAATAGCTAAATATATTCTTACACATAATTTTGATTTAGCCTGTGTTGCATTTATGCATTCCATATAATTTTGTTTTAGTGTGGAATAAAAGCAAAAGATTTTTTTCTCTCTTGAGATTTAACTTGGTGCCTGAATCTCTTTTATGAATGCAGAATTAGTTGCCTTGACATGTGACTTTATTTTGATTGATGTGCATACTTGCAAAGATAAGATCCCTTCTTTACATTTAGTGACTTCCTACCACGATTTATTGGTAGATATATGTACGTCATAATGTATTTTAAAAACAGCCCTCCCACCCCCAAAACTAATAACAGTCATGCCATCCACTTCGCCCTTTTTAAATGGTAATTTAGAGAATTAATTATGAACAAATATATCAGCTTTGGGCGCTTTGCGAAATTGTCCTTGGATTTTCTTCTTAGTTTTTGAGTTAGAATGTAGGAGGCAGTGGATATATTAAGATGAAAGAAATTCTTAGGTTTTGATAAATCAAGCAGTGCTGTGCATTAAATGTTAAAAGGTTACTAACTCACATGAACACATCATCAGCTGATTATTTTATCTTGATGCTTTGTACCTTCAGCCCTCAACAAGTACAAAAAGATCAAGATCATACTGTGCATATTCTTGATGCTTTGTACCTTCACCTTAGAACTCTTGAATTCCACATTGTCAGCTTTGAAATATGAAAAAAAAAGTTTCCTAGATATATTAGTGAGTACTTTTTCCAGATTAAAATATAATGATAAATCTCATAGATGGAATGGTGTAAAGCTTGAGTTTCCATGCAGAATAAATGTGAACAACATGCATTAAGTATTTGAATTTTATTAGAAAATAAGTATTTTTATTGAGAGGTTAGGATGTGAGTTGCATTTGTGAATAGTAAAACAAGCATGACTTTGGGGTTGTGTTGGCTCATAATTCAGAGATCACTGAAATCTTTCTTCATGTGATTCTTTTTTTAAAAAAATATTTAATTTTAATTTTTATAGAGAGAGAGAGACCGTGAGTGGGGAGAGGGAGAGAGAAAGAATCTTAAGCATGTTCTGCGCTGAGTGTGGATAACTATGTGGTGCTCCGTCCCACAACGCTGGGACCATGACCTGACCCACAGTCAGGAGTCAGACACTCAACTGACTGAGCCACTCAGGTACCCCTTTTCGTGTGCTTCTTAAAGAAAACAGTATTTTTCTGTTTTAAGTAGCTTTTGTATTAAGGCAACAGGAAGACAGGAAAAGCATCAGCATTGGTTTGATGTGACTATCTCCACAAAGTGTCCAAACTATTGACTTAATTTTAAGAGTATTCCTACTCAGTAAGTTCAAAATTATCTTTTTTCTCATTCCTCTCCCTTTGTCATTCAAAGAGTGGTCCTCTGCTCTGACCAGCAGGATGGACATCCCCTGTGAGCTTGGTAGAGAGGTGTAATCTTGGACCTCACTGCTGGCTGACTCAACAAACCTTATTTTATGTAATGAATGAACTTATATATGCACTCAAGCAAGATTATAGGATTGGTTAACCTTTTTCTTTTGTGTTTGTATCCTGTTAACCATTATTTTTTTTCTTATGTAATCTATTGCAACTGCAGTGTTTTGCTTCTGAGGTATTGTTTGGAAACTTATGAAGATGGGGAGCTTTCAGAATTTTTGGTTTATTGATGGATAGAAATGAATCCTTTAAAAATGGAAAAAATTTTCCTCCAGGCAGTGGAAAGTAGGATTCAGACAATATCTAAAACCCTTCCCTTACTCATCATCCTTGTTTTTCTTTTGTGAATGTTCTTTTCTAAATAAAATTTTTAAAGATTTTATTTTTAAGTAATCTCTACACCCAGTGTGGGGCTCGAACCCATAACCCCGAGATCAAGAGTTCCATGCTCTACCTACTGAGCCAGCCAGGTGCCCCTGAGAATGTTTTCAAAACTTAATTTTTTTTTTTAATTAACAGCAGAATATATCTGTTACTTCTTCATTTGTGGATATCATTTGTTCCACTAATCCAACTGCCTTTGTTCATAATGTAAAAAAGATTTCTGGGCATTTTACACACATTATTAAAATGCTTGCCAGATGTATTGGGAAGAGGCCTTAGGTACACTGCATGTTTAAGCTGACACACATTGACACTGCTCACAGTTTCTTACAGAAGGGTGAAAAGAGCAGGGTATTGGATTAGACTTCCTAATTCTCCTGACCTGTGTTGATAAAGTCAGAATTTGTAACCACTGTAAGGGGAAAACATATCAGAGGTAAGATGATAAAAGCAGATAACTTACCTCATGTGGCTTGCTGTGATTACTGGCATAGACTTAGCTAAGACATATGCAGAGATAACATATGTCCTTAGTTTTCTTTTATGCATTTTTTTACAACTCAAAACACAAGATAGTTAAGGTGTACTTCTTGGGGAGCCATTAACCCTCTTGGTCCTTTGGTGGAGGTGGACATCAGGGGAGGCAGGGGAGGTAGATTTGTTTGTGACGTTTAAAATATGAAAAGTAAAAAAAAAAGATAAAATATGAAAAGTAAGAATTTTATAGTTTCTGGCATAACTACATAAAAATCCATTTATCATCAAGACATTAGATTCAGTTTTAGCTTAAAAAATGTATTGAGCACATACTTTATAATTTATGGTTGATGTAACAGTACTGGGTGTTAGGGCTACAACATGTAGTAAGATGGGATCTTCGGTGCACCTGGGTGGCCCAGTCAGTTGAGCATCCGACTCTTGATTTCAGCTCAGGTCATGATCCCATGGTCGTGAGATGGAGCCACGCATTGGGCTCCACACTGAATGTGGAGCCTGCTTAAGATTCTCTCTCTCTCTCTCTCTCTCTCTCTCTCCCCCCTCTCTCTCCCCCACCTCCGTTGTCGCACACACTCTCTCTCAAATAAAAAATAAGGAAAAAAGATGGGATCTCAGGGAGGTTGGGAATTTATCAGCAGTTTTTCTTTTGATTTGCTGTACCTTCTGAATTTTTCTAATGAACATCTGTGATAATTAAAATAAAAAACCCAGATATTCCTATTTATAAGTCTTGTCCTGTCCCTACCCAGATTTGGGTGGAATGGAGGAAGAAAATACTACAACAGATGATTTACTGTAGAAGGTGGATTCAGGGATAGATGTGTTCACTGATGATAGACATCTCTTTCCTTTTTGAAGAAAGGGAGATAACTTCACCCTAGCTGCTGAAGAAAGGTTTCTTGGAGGAAATAGTGGCTGAGTTGACTCTTGTGAAGTAATTATCAAAGTTGGGAGGCTCATTCCAGGCACAGTGATGAAGAAACACAGAGACCATGAAACATGGTGTATATTGGGAATTGTAAGTAGTTGGGTAGCAGATGATGATGGTTCCACAGTAGTTGGTGGGCTCAGGAAGAGTCTATTACTCTAAATCAGCAGTTTGTGCAAGTGAAAGACCTGAAGCAGGAGAGTAAGGTGGGTGTGGTTTTGTTTTTATACTTGTAAAAAATATTCAGCTTTCCTCCACTCAGTTCTAATCTAAATACACTAACATGGATACCTAAATATTGTATGACCTCAGCTTTGTTTTCTTCTAATGCAGAAGAACTTCAGATACTAAAGGAAGTGTGACTCTCCTGCTTTGTCCGTTGGGTAGAAAGGTTGTGTGAGAAGTGCTGTGGCACTCTGCTAGTCTTCTGGTAACACGAGCTCTAGTGCGATGTCCCCTGCTCTGTTCTGAAAGGAACGGAGAGTGACCTGTCTGGCCAGCTTCCTTTTGGGCTCTAATAATTTTATATTTGTGGGGGCTTTTCCCTTTTCTCTTGCTACTGGAAACATCCACATCAGTGCACCTCATCCTTCCTGAGCCCAGTGACAAAGAGTTAGTGGTGATTTTGTGATCTGCATCAGGGTGGGAAGTGGAGTGTGCTAGCCAGGTGGTCACAGGGTTTGCTGGCCTTCAGGTTTTCTTTTTGGGAAAGGCTTGAAAGTAGAGGTCTTGCTCGCAGTCTTGTCTCTGGCTAGCATTCTTCCCCTTTAAAAAATACCCGAGCACTTGATTTAGAACTGGCTTTTCCTTCTATCTATCTCGCTCTGAAATCTACTTTTTAGTGAGGGTAGTCTTCTTTGTTCAGTGTGTTTAAAAAAAGGCGAGGGGGAGGGTAGGAGGTAGGTAAAGCATTACTAGTTGCTGGCATAGGAATGCTTCAGAGTTATGTCCTCTGTTTAATCTACCATTTGCCCTTTGTTTCCTTTTTAAGTCTTAGGTAGTGCCACTGTGGTGATTTGGAGTCTTTGTACACCAAGTCATCAATTTTTCTCTCATGCCATAGGGAACTTGTGACCTCTCTTCCCCTGGTCAGTGCACTTAAGTATGTTTTACCCTTCTGTCAGTAACCTTTGTCACAACCTAATCTCTGCTCATCCGTCAGAGACACAGAGTTTCCCTGTTCAGAGTGTAGAACCATTTATGCCCCAGTCATCTGATTTTCAAGACACACCCAGTTTTACTTTATCTCAGAGTTCTCAGCAACTTCGTACTTTTTAGGGTCCTGCCTTCCATACGAGTCTCCCATAAACAGAAGACACATGATCATTTGTTTTTAATCATCAGTTGGTTTTTTAAATCATCACTTGGTTTATTTAATCAAGAGTTTAAAATACCCTGTACACATACGAATTGTGTCCTGCTTTCTCCCCTTTTTTCCTTTCTCACAGTCCTGCTGGTTTCTCTCCTTTAAGGTTCATGATGTGGTATCTACAGATATTAATTAGATTGTTTGGTATATGGTTCACTGATGTTAGTGGCTATGAAGTGGTATTTGATGCTGATGCATTAATATTAATGAATAAAATAGGATACTCACATCTGTTTTATTTCAGATAGGCATGTCACTTTAATATAATATGGCTTGGTTAAAATTGATGCCATATAAATTCATTGTAGCTTTAAATGGAAATATAGTAAAAATCATTGTAAAAAATAACTCAAGAAATATATGACAGTTTTTGCTGCTGTGAAATAATTTCTCAGTCTTTGGTTGGTTCAAGCAAATAAGATGAATTTACCTGATTTTTGCTGTATTTTACTTAAATTAATTTTGGTTGGGACCATCTTATATTCTTTTGCCATTTATTACCTTCATCTTTGTCTCTGTAACCTTTGGGGGAGAGCTATCCTATGGTTCTTGTATTTCTAGAAATCTGATTTTTAAAAAAAATTTCCCCCCTTCCAAACACATGTATCAAAATCACATGTTTATTGGCTCTGTTACTTGTAATAACCAGAGTTCATATGCTGAATTTCAGTGGTATGAAATTATTTGCAAATATGTTTCTAGAAACACTTGTGATATTTAAAAATACACATAAATGTCAAGACATTTCATTGAGAGATGTGAGAACAAGCTTCCAGGGCTCAGGTCACTGCTGGGCTCTGGGCGTGAATGGAAGGCGCGGTGCGTGTGTTCAGACACTGCTGTTTGGGGAGAGGAGTTTGGGTGCATGCATGCGTGTTTGGTGTGGAAGAGGTTTGTAGGAAATGTGTAAGCAGGCATATCAGATATTTTGATTATCATTGTTTATATTTATATATAAAATATAAATATATGTAAAAATAAAAATGTGTGTTGTGTGTTTGTGTGTGTGTGTGTATGTAAATAATCCCTGTAATACTAGGTTGTATTGTCTGGTAATATTACTGTATTATTACAGTATTACTGTATTGTATACACAGTATTACTGTATTATTACAGTAATATTATCACTGTAAAATGGGAAAGATTAAAAAAAATTTTTTTTTAACATTTATTTATTATTGAGAGACAGACAGACACAGAGCACGAGCAGGGGAGGGGCTGAGAGATGGAGAGACACAGAATCTGAAGCAGGCTCTAGGCTCTGAGCCTGACAGAGCCTGACACGGGGCTCGAATTCACAAACTGCGAGATCATGACCCGAGCCAAAGTCGGACTCCCAACCGACTGAGCCACCCAGGTGCCCCTGGGAAAGATTTTTTTTAATCTCCATGTGATTCCTTTCCTTGTGACAGTTTGTATGTCCTTGTTTTTCTGTGTATTGTTACATTCAATGTGAAGGTGTATGTTTTATATGGCGTAAATAAATGACATATTTTAAAATGTGCCCTGGAGATAATTTGTCAGTTCACATAGAGTTAATTTAATTCATTTTAGCTAACTTAGAGTATTCAGAAGAATAGTGATAGAACCATTGTCTTCGAGTTGGTGTAGCTGTGTTGCAGCAAACATCTTTGCACTCATGCATGTTTTGCTGGCATAGATGCCCTCAAGTGGAATTACTGAGTGGAAAAATAGGGTGGGTTTACATACAGATAGATATTGTCAAATCACCCTTTGAAAAGTGTGCACTCACATCAGTGCATTTTGAGAGTCCCCATTTTCCCCATTCACTGCCTACTTGACTCCCCCGGTATCTTAGATGTGAGATTTTTAAAGATAACAGCCTGAGAGCTCATTACCTGAGCATTTAGCACAGCTATTGCTTGTAAAAATCCTTTTGAAATAAAATAGTACTAATACTTGGGAAACTGTTCCTTTGTGCATTTGTTTGGGACATGTTTTAACTTTATTACAGGGTCATTCTATGTTTAAAGGTTACCGCAGAAGGGAAATTTATCATGTCCTTCAAGTTAATTTGCTATTGTGTACACTTTGTAATCAGGAAATAACATTTGGAGAAAATGCCTCATGTTGCAGTTTGACTTCCTTTTACTTGGCCTTTAGAGTGGACAAAGGACAAATTAGTATTCTCTGAAAATAATTTACATATTGACATTTGGTTTTTCATAGATTATCTAAGTTCTTCTTTACATTTTAACTTCACACAAGTTGCCCTGTGTAAGCTGTACTCCTGTTCTTTCTAATGACTGCTCCCAGGATCCCTCGGGAGATGGCAGGATCAGTGCTGCCTCTGGGTCTACCCTGCCTTCCATAGGAGTGGGATCATGGCACAGTGGGAAAGAGTTGTGAGGACTCAGATTTAAGCCTCAAAGTGATGTGATTTTTGAGCCAGTTAATGAACCTCTGGGAGGTTCTCTATGTACAAAATAGGATTGACAGCCCCCACCATGGGGATTTTTATAGAGTGGAAATACTGTGTATTAAATACCTGCACATAGAAGGTACTAGTAGCTAGTGAAGTGGTGGAATAGTAATAATTGGAAACATTTATGAGCATTGACCCCTTTGTAATGAAAAACAAACTCTTTTTGCCAAAGTATATGTGTCCTAGTAAAGTAGCTGATACTAGATAACATTTTATTAGTCCTCATTATTGTTTTAAAAAAGCCTGCCTCTATTTCTGGCCATATGGAGGATTAGAAATACTTAATGATAGACTTACATGTGCTGGGTAATATATTACACCACATATGCATATGTTGGTATGTATTATGTATTAAAACATATATAAACATAAATAAATAAATCTTTTTAATACATAGCCATGCTTATGAGAAAGTAAAGGAATTTTCCTGAGGTTGGGATTTGTTAATACTGTAAACCTGATATGTGCCCTGAAATTATGTGCCACTTTCTGGTAGCCTAGACTGAGTTTGGATGGGCTCTGAACATGGGGCACAAGAGATAAAGGCTGAGGCCAGTGCAGTGTGGGCAGAGGGGAGACTCCGGGATAATTTAAGGACTCCCAAAGGGCAACATCCTCCTGGGGGGTGGGGGGGCTGTCAGAAAGAATTTTAACTAGAGGGCCACAGTCACACTGTTCTGGGGCCAGAATTCATACTATGTATGTGGCTTTAAAAAAAAAAAAAAAGAATTTTAAAATGGATTGGTAGTGAACCCATCAGGAGAGAACAAACATCTGTGGAAGAACTCTTTTTAAACCAAGGCCTCTACAATTCCCCACAGATAGAGTTCCAAGGACACGAGCTCATAAGAATGAACATCCATAGAAGAAAACTATGAGAGTCAGGAGATAAGACAAACTACAGAAGCTCTCAAAGGCTGTGGATATTAGAATTACCATATGGAATATAAAATAAGTTTGTCTACTGTGTATAAATAAGAGATTGAGAATATAATGTAGGATAAGGAGTGGAAAATGACCATAGGTTTGAAAAAGAACCAAAGGGATCTTTTATAAATGATACATAGTAATGTAAATAAATAGACTGGTTAAGCAAATTAGACACAGTGAGAGGGCTCAGAGCTGAAATGGAAGACAGACCAAGATTAAAAGTATAAAAGAAAGGTTAAGAGATACGGAGAGATAGGATGAAAATGTGTCACATGTTGAACCTGTTGAATCTCAGAAAAAGAGAAGAGCATGGAGGAGACTTAACAGTCAAAGAAAAGGTATGATGGCTGAACCCTGTTCAGCATTGGGTGAAGTATACAAATGAGAAGCCAACGAATACTAAATCAGATAAAGAAGAAGACATTCCTACTAGACACATGATCGTGAGACTGGAGAATAGTGGAGACTTCGGTGTGGAGGTGCTGGGGTCGGGGGGCAGTTTCAAAGGATGGGTAACCCAGAAGGGAATGGCAGACAGATAGCTTCTATTTTAATAGAGAAGTAGAAACCAGAAGATAATCTAATGATACCCTCAAAGTAATGAGAAAAAAAGCATTAACCTACAGTTCTGTATTCAGGAAACCCATCATTCAACGTTGAATGCAAAGTAGACATTTCAAACTAAGAGAATAGCTAAAGATATAATTGGTTTGTGCCTTTTAACACTGGGGTGTGGGAGGAGGAAAATCTGAGGGAGGGCAAGGACATTGAGATGATTTAGGAGGTTGTGATTCAATTTCCTCATGAGCCCCAAAATACTTCGTAAATGCCATGTAAAAAATGAAGAAACGCTTTATGTGAGTTGCTTGCTTCTGATGACTGATACAGGTTGGATTTGGCTGTTTTTGCCTGTTTGCCAGTTGATAAGGCTGAGCATTTATGTAGATGTTGGAAAACTGAGTTGGAAGAATGATGGCTTGAGGAGGGGGAGCTGACAGACACAGTAGGGGTGGATGGCTATAAGGCTATGACTTTGGGATTCAGGCCAAGTTTAATGAGCTCTCCCAAGAGAGAGAAAATCCTAAGTTTGGCATTTGGAATAGAATCCCATTCACAGTAAGTTGTATTGTCAAGACTTGTCTACACGCTCAGTTTAATAGTCCATGCCTGAGCTAGTGAAAATAGCTGCATTTCAGAATATATATATATTTTTCTGTAAATTTTCTCTCTGAAAAGACTTTCTTAAGCTTTGATGGAAAGCTGGTGTAGTTATTTATCTGTGTACATTCATTGGAGGAATTATAATGAAGTCCGATGGTAGCCTAGGATTGGTGGAAATCTAAGAACAGGGTGGTGTTTGGAGGCCAGGACCAATATCTTAAACATTTCAGTGAGGTTACTATGATGAAAACATTCTGCATTTTCACTGCATTTGAGATCTTATTTTATTTTTATTATTTTTTAAAGATTTTATGTTTAAGTAATCTCTACATGCCACATGGGGCTTGAACTCTCAATCCCGAGATCAAGGGTCTCGTGCTGTACTGATAAAATTATTTGTTCATTTGTGAGTTTCAGACATAAGACCTGTATCTCCGAAAGATTCCAGAAAAGAGATGTATATGGAATATGAAAATAATTTTATTTTTTGGTGTTTTATTCTGTTTTTAATGGTAATAAAAGTCAGTATTACCATGATCTATTTGATCACTTACTGTGGGTGAAGAAGACTTAGAGACTGAGGTCAAATAGAGTTCTTATTTGTGTCTTTTAATCCATTTGTTGAAGTCACAGGTTATTGTTTGGCTGATTCTATACTGAATAAAATGTCTGTTTATGCACTTAGAATAAAAAACCGAAACCATTTTGTTTTCAACTAACGAAATCTGAATGAATCAGAACTCTTTAAAACTATCACATACTTTTGAATTTATGACTTTGTAGCACAGTGTACAGTGAATACTCTGAACATGAAGTCTTTGTGAAACTTTGAACTTGCTTGGCTTTGAAAACATTTCTTTGATCGTGGTTGTGTTGGCTTGATAGGATTTGACAGTCCTTGAAATTGGCTTTTATTTACTTATAGCCTTGTCAGTATAACTTACTGAAACATAAAATGTACAGAACTCTGCTCTAATTATCTGATTTAAAGTAAGGATTTGTATTGATCTGTTCTCTACAGCCAAATAGTAAGGCTAAAAGTAATTTATTTTTCTTGTTTTACATAGATTAAATTCACAATTATCAGATTTAATTACATAATTCTTAGCTGGTACAAGAAGTGAGAATATTCATTTTCTTAGAGATGTGTCTGATTATGAAAAAGACTATCATAATTCTTGGTAGATCATCGCCAATACAGGCTTAAGAAATCTCTCCTGCCACCCACCCTTAGTTGCATACACAGATTGACATTCTGATGTTTTAAATTCTCTTCGCTGAATCCAGGGAACCAAATTCCTTTTGAATCAAGCAAGGTGTAATAAGTAAAATACTTAAAAGCCTGCCTTTCTTGGTTTTGTTCTTATTCTATGTAGGAAAACATCCTAATTATTTGCTTGATACATCTTTTGCATTTGCATGGAGTACTTTTACTTTGTCAGATGTGTGTGCTTGCCTTTTCTGCACCACTGGCCAGTACTATGTAAGCAGAACTTAGATCATGAATGTTAGTGAGATTTCCCCTTTTCAAAAAGTGCCATAAAATTAAGTTTTGCAAGCATTCTGTCATTTTTAGGTGGTAAATATTCACATGTTTATAGAATATAATATTGAAAGAGGATTCATCTGGTACAGGACTGTCAGTGTATAATTTTAAAATACATGTCAAACAAAAGCACTTTGGTGGGAATTCTAAGGCAAGATGTGTGCCTGTTTAAAATGCTAAAATGCCACTTTTAATTTTTTAAAAGTGATTTTATTTTTGAAAAGGTAGTCAACTTCTGAGTGTTCCAAAGGAGGTACTACTAGTACTCAAGGACAAACTCTGCAAGTAGAAAATAAAACTTAGATCATGGTCAGTTAAGTTTATATGTCATGAAGTCAGACCATTTATACTAGTTATGGCTTGTCAGGTATTAATTGAGAAATGTTTGTCTCTACCCTGGAAGTCTCAGTAATAAGACACCCCGTCCCTCAAGACTACAATGTTTCTGTCCTAACTGTCCCTTTTCCCCACTCATCTGATTTCTAAGGTGAGGGGAAAGAGATGTACTTATTATGGCGTAAGATTTAGGATAGCATGACTGTTACCTGCCTCTAGGAAGGAAAATTGACATTTCTCTTCTTTCTCTTCTAGATTGTCTTTTTACTCGGGCCACTCTTCATTCTCCATGTACTGCATGCTGTTTGTGGCAGTAAGTACTCTGTTTATGGGGGATTATGTACCGCATACAATTCATGTGTTCAGCCTGGGTGTCCTCTCCTGTGTGGCCACCCCTGGCATCTCATCAGCTGTGCTCCATTGCTGGCCACAGTTGAGAGAATGGATGCCTGTGCTTCTGCCAAAGCCAGTTACAACTGTTCAGAAGTATTTTTGTCCTTCATTTAAAGGTAACAAATGGACACAATTAGGGAGCAGGTTGCAAATTGAGAACCTTCAGGACTGTAGGGAGTCTTCACTGTTGAAGTAGGTTTTTCCTGACAGCGGTAGAAACCTAATCATCAAATCTGTAAACCTGGTGCTAAGAATTGGTTGATGTGTGCCCTCACTTTGGGACATATTTCCTGGAACGTAGCAACACCTTCTGTGTAATCACAGCAGGTCACTGATCTGAAATACCAGGCCAAGGTGACCGCTGCTGTGATAACCTTACCCTAACTGGGAGCCCTGGCCCCCTGTGCTTGGCAGGAGGGTGCGGCAGCCTGGCCTCTTTCCTCCTGGCGGCTGCTGGGTTTAGGAGTTGAGTTTTGATTAGCTGATGTGATGGCAGTTGTTGCTTCTTTTTGAGTACGTTTTATTTTCCTTTCACCTTCTGAAGTATTTCATTGATGTCTTTCCACAGGACTAGAAAGGTTTCGGCTTCTGGGAGAGGCAGTTGCTGCTTCAGGAGCTTTTCATGTGTACGGTTTTCAGGTCCACTTCTAATTGCTAGTCCAGAAAGCAGCATGGCCATTTGCACCTGCAGTATACAAAGCTGACGGTGAAGAGTTAGAAAATATTTGCATCTACATTCTTCATATCTAGAGACAAATGTGTATCCAGAGTAGCTTTAGGAAGACCCAGCTTTAGGGCATATACAAGGAATATGTATGTATGTATGATTTGAGAGAGAGAGAGAGCAGGAGCAGGGGAGAGTGGCAGAGGGAGAGAGAAAGAATCTTAAGTAGGGCTCAATCCCACTACCCTGGGATCATAACTGGAGCTGAAATCAAGAGTTGGGCTCTCAACAGACTGAGCAACCCAGGTGCCCCTACAAGGAGTCTTTAAAGGTCAATTCAGTTGACTTATTTTTTATAATGTTCCCAGTTTCCGTCTGTCTCTGTCTCTTTCTCTCTTTATATAAAGTTAAGAACAAATTTCCAATAAATTCCAACAAAGTTCCAACAAATTTTCAACAAAATTTGTTAGAAAAACTCTTAAGAGAGGGGGAGAAGATCTTCACCCTAAAGGATCAGCTGTAACTTTTAATCTTATGAATGGACTTTTATATAGTTGTGTTCTATGTAAATTTTTTCTCCCCCTTGGTCACATTAAGTGCTATAGAAGTATTTAATGCTTACATGTAAGTCCATGATATGTAATATTAAGACTAGACTGCTGGGAGTTAATTTGGTCTCATTTAGAGAGATTTTAAAATCAATTTTTACCAGAATCCTGCTTTTATTGGAAAAACCAAATTTGAAAAGTCAAAAGAATATAAAAATTACAGATGTGTGTGTTATATAAAATTCAAACCCACAATTTCACAACCATTTCAGTAGAACTAATTTTGGCTTCTTCAGCATTTCTGGATTTTAAGTCTTTTGTCTTAGGTTAATTTAATTTTGTGAGGAAGCAACAGGGTACTAATTCAGCAGAATTTAGGGCTTCTTTTTGAAAACACACACCCAAATGTTTCTGAAAACGTGCCATGAGGAATGTGACTTATTTGAAGGGAGTAACAAGAAGTACTATTCCAATATCCTCTGTTCATTTATCTTACTAGGAAAAGTTAGCATTCTTTCTAAAAGGAGCCACTGTATATTTTTCTTTTTAAATAGGGCATAGAGACAGGGGGCGATGAAGGCTAGAGCCATTAGTAGCCTGAGAAATCTTCCCAAAGCACAAGTTTGTGACTACACTGATGGCTTTTGAACGTTTGGATGGGATTTGTATGGCCACAGCCGACCTCACCAGGGTAGGTTTTGAGCTTTGTTAGGTCCTTCATCTGCATGTATCAGTATCTTTTCAGGGCTTAAGGAGAGAGACTTAATAATTTGCACCTGGGTGCTCCAGTTGGTTGGGCCCCCCACTCTTGATTTCAGCTCAGGTCACAATCTCAGGGTTGGTGGGTTCGAACAGTGCAGTTCGTTGTGGGTTCTTACTGTGCAGAGCCTTCTTGGGATTCTCTCTCTCTCCCCCTTTCTGCTTCCCCCTCTCAAAAATAAGTGAACTTAGAAAATTAAAAAAAGATTAAATAAAAACTTGAAAAAATAAATACTAAAGAAATAAATAAATTTAAACTAAATAAATAAAATGTAAAAAATAAAAAGAAAAAAAGAATCTGAGGTTGATACAGATGATTTGCATTGATACTACTTTAATTGTTGACTCTAGTAATCCTCATGAAGTAGAAGAGGGATGGTTGCCACCCTTTTTATAAATGGAGAAGTAGGGGCCTTGGGAGGCTATTAAGGTCTGTAAGCTCTCTACTGGTCTCTTATTTATCAGGTTCCCTTGCTTTGCTGATTCTCTGCTTGATCTTAACCCTAGTCCAATTATTTTGAAGGTCAGGTGATGACATACAACTTTTACCACCTGTTTTTAATTGTAAAGTATATTCTTAGATGTATCAGCGTCCATATCCTATAGTTTACTGTTCATCTTTGCTCCTTTGACCCTTCTCAAAATAGATGTATATTCAGTCAGATATAAACTTTTACTGAGGGCTCTTCTGTAAAATATAAAACTAATGTACAGAAGACAAAATGATTATTTAGAGGGCCTCAGTGGTAAGCCTGCTCTGTGGACACCCAGGAGCATATGAGGAGGCAAGTTAGGGCTATAAGCAGAGGGAAAATTACCGACACTGTAGTTTAATAATTGGGTATGAGCTATTAGATATAAAGTTATAATGAAAAGTTCCAATAAATATGTTTCTCAGAGACCAAGGCCTTTCTGGAGAAGAAAGTTGGCCAGAGCAGTCGTGCACTGCATTTCACTGACTCTAAGCAGTGGAAATATTTACTTGATGTGGATGTAGGCCCAAGCTTTTATTTCAGCCCCTGAACACACAGATGGCTCCCGCTTTCCAGCTTTCACATTTATATACAACATTTAACCACTCCACCTCCTCTGCCAATTCCTTAGGCAATGACTCATCTTGTTTCCCTAGGCATCTTGGCATCATGGGCCAGTCCCAGATTTGGGTGGAGATGTACAGTCATTTAAATTCTGAGGATGGCTTTTGATAGTCAAAATTTGTAAGGAAATCCTGACACCCAGAAATTAACTTCTACTTGAAGAAGTATCTTAAGAGAAGATATTCCTGACCATTGTTGTTCACCTCTGGCAGGCAGCCCAGCCCTGCACTTCACACAAGTGCCAGACAGTCAGCACCCATGAAAACCACCTAGGCTGGCAGGAGCATATGGCCTGGCTTCTTTGCACATAGCTAGTTTCTGTGCTTAGTGATGTCTGTTGAACTAGGCTGAATGCCAAAGATTCCAAATTTACTTGACTGTCCAGGAAAGAACCATGTTATGAGACTGTTCTTTTTTCAGTCCATATATATAAATGGAATGTATTGGAATATACTAAAGGAATGCACTAAAAAATTCTCCCAGCACTGTACTATTGAGCCTGAAATCTCAGATTGTTTATGTCACTGTCTTTTATGAAATTCCTGTATAAATTACCATAGTGGGGGCCCAAGTACCTTAGTGTCAGTGCTTCAGCTAGACCCCCTTCCTTGCCACAGAAAGGCTTGTGTCTGGGTCTCACCACCCCCACCGCTGTGTTTGGATAGTGTTGCCCACTTGTCTGAATCTGGCTCTTTGATTTCCTTAAGATTTGTACAACCCCTTACCTCTCACTCACCATGTATTACCTAGTGGTATTTCATGAAGATGTTTTCCAAGTTGTGAATTAATGCTGAGCATTGGGCAAGTGAACAGAGCCCAGGAACTACATGGATCTTAATTGTAACATGGGATTCTACATCTAAATTTAGGAACTCTGTGAATCCTAAAGATGGTGAAATTGAAGCCTAGAGAAGACTAAACAGAGGTCAGTCTTAGGGTGTTCTCCTGGCCAGTTCTGTCATCAAATGTAGGTGGAACAATATATTGCCTGGCTTAGGCTTAGAAGCTGTATTTCAAATAAGTAGAGCAAGGAATATCTCTTTGTGTTGAACATGCTACTGTTGGTCTAGTCCAGGAGTCGGCAGAAGATTTCAGTAAGAGGTCAGATCATAGTTAGGCTTTGTGGGCCACATGCAGTCTCAGTTGCATATTCTTCTTTTAAAAAGTCCTTTAAAATGGGGAAACTATTCTTTAAAAATGTTCAGTTGTTTATGTAGAGAACATGATCACAAGTGGGGGAGGGACAGAGAGCGAAAGAGACAATTGCCAGCAGGCTCTGCATTCTCGCTGCTGCGGGGCTCGATCCTGAGATTCGGGAGATCACGACCTGAACCAAAATCAGAAGTCAGATGCTCAACCTAGTGAGCCACCCAGGCACCCCGAATGTGAAAACCATTCATAGCTTGCAAGCTGGCCCACCGACTCTACTTTAAAATTGAAAAAAGGAAAAAAAAAATAGCCCTCTCATTTTAAGAAAAGGTTAAGAAACTCTTGTGAGACAACAGCATTTGCAGTTAAGTGTTACAGGATCAAGGAAAGGCAAAATAAATCCGCTTCAAAAAATATTTTGATTAGCAATCAGATTTTAAAATAGCAATCTGTTTTAATAGAATAGTTTAATAGAAGCTAATATTTTTTTTAGAAATTTTAGGCAAAAAAAGGCTATATTCTACCCTTTGGGGATAATAAAATAATCAAAGAATACCAAAGTTGTGTCAACAGACATTGAATTTCCTTATTCAAAAAAGATGTATATATAATAATTTTTACAAAAAAAAAAAGAAAAAAGAAAAACGTGTACCTTCTAATTTTGTTCCATTGTGGCCCTGTACATTGAAAACTCCTATTTATTTTGACCAGGTCTTCATGCGCTCTATAAAACCATCATGAGGCTCTTCATAGAGATTCAGTGTTGGGTTCTCTCTGGATTAGGAGGAAGGCCTCTCTGGACTTGTCAGGGAAGCATTTGCTGCCTGAATGGTAGAGTGTCTTCCTACAATCCTCTCTGGGTTTGACTATCTGGTTATATTGAGCATATCGATTCCTCTGTCCTTGTTGCCTTAAGGAATAAGAAATTGCCTTTATGAGTCTCTAGTAAGATCTCCACTAAGAAGCTCTTATTTCTTTTAAAAAATACTGGGCGTAGTAACTTATTTCCATTCCATGTTCAATAGGTTTTTTGTTAAGAGTGGACACTTTATTTTTTAATTTTGTTTTTTATTTCTTAAAATTTACATCCAAATTAGCATCATTAGTGCAAAAATGATTTCAGGAGTAGATCCCTTAGTGCCCCTTACCCCTTTAGCCCATCCCCCCTCCCACAACCCCTCCTGTAACCCTCAGTTTGTTCTCCGTATTTATAAGTCTCGTCTGTTTTGTCCCCTTCCATTTTTATATTATTTTTGTTTCCCTTCCCTTATGTTCATCTGTTTTATCTTAAAGTCCACGTATGAGTGAAGTCATATGATTTTTGTCTTTCTCTAATTTCACTTAGCATGATACCCTCTAGTTCCATCCACATAGCTGCAAATGGCAAGATTTCATTCTTTTTGATTGCCGAGTAATAAGAGAGGACACTTAAAAAAAAAAAAAAGATGCTGGACATTTAACCCTACATACTGGCCTATGTACAATCAGTGGTTGTACCTGATGTGCTCTAACACAGTGTGGTCAGGTTCAAATAATAGTTCCCCTGCTGCAGACAGGGAGGAATAGAGATAGGCCTCACTGGTTTCCTTTTGAGCCCTGAGGTTGATTTCCCCTCCAAGTCCTCCTGTGGTATATAGGTCTATCCTGCCTTTTTCAATAGATGAAAATGGGGGCAGGGAGCAGTGCAAAGGTTAGTTAAGTGTAGGATAGATCTTTGCTTTTCCTATTAGTACTTCTTTATGCTGTTTGTGCCTTATGGAAACCCACATGCCTCCTGCCTTTTCCTCGATGTGACAGCAGGGGTGACCCTAGTGGTAGGCTCAGGTGTTCCTTCAACAAACACGACTGTTGTCTTTGCTTCTGGGGAGTACTTACTTCTGTGACCAACTATACCAGCTGCAGGTTATGTCTTGCAGGTAGAAAAGATTTGGCCTTTTCTACCCTTTCTCATATTTCTAGTAGTGAACTTTCCACTTTGGAGCTTCCTTCACCAGAAAGTTGGATGTTTAGGATCAGGAGGGATCCAGAGGCTTAGAATCTCTCTCATTCCGCAGGACTCCATCTCCCACCAGCTGACCGAAATACTCATTGGCCAGGTGAGGCCAAACTGCACCACTCTCAGAGAAGAATCAGAATGGGCCAGAGGAGACTGAAGGAGATGGTAGATAACTATTTGGCTTATGGTAGAGGCTCACACCTTATAGTGTATGTAGAAAGAAGTCATGGAAGTAAATCCTGTGCTTAGTGCCAGACTTCTCTTTCAATGGACATTTAATGGACTCTTTCAATGTCCACTTCAGTGGACATTTAATATGTTTGTTTTCATGGGTTTTATTTTTTTTAAGTTTTTTCTTGCTATTTGAACCCAGGTGTATAAACATGGTTTTCCTTTTCAAATTGAAACTTACCTATTTAAAAAGTGAAATTTCATCATTTGAGTCAGAATCCAAATTAAAACAAAATGAGATTTTGGTTAAACACACAGGAGTGGCTGGTAATTGGTTTTTTTATCTTTTGGTTGTATGTAAGCAACTGACTCATTTCGATCTCCCAGAGAAAAAAAAGGTTGATAGTAAAGACATAACACAGTCCAGAACTAGCCTCCCACCAGGAACGGAACTGAACTTGCTCAGTTTCACTGGTCGCCTGGCTTTTCAGTGTGGCTGCCATTCTGATCCATTTACTCACTGGCTTGCTGTCATTGCTGAACCATAGCTTTTACATCCTTATAAGCTGAGTTTGCAAGTAGCTTATCCTGTATCCTTTTAGGTATCCTTTCTACACTTCTAACAAAAAAGAGAACCCTTTCATCCTTCCAGTGTAAATTCCAGAGGGAGAATACAGTGCAGATGTCTGGGTCAGGCATGTCATGGGTCATCTTCAGTGTCCTCTCAAAAGTAAAGGCAGAGCTGTGTGGTTCAAATGGGGCTTCCCCTTCCCCCTTCAACTGTGTTGTGGGAAGACAGTGCCCCCGCCCCCCCGCCCCGGAGGGGAATTTGTAAGATTGCCACAGAGTCTGTCAGGACTGTACACAATGTTGGATTAGAGTTCTGTAGTTCTTCTGAGTTTTACAAGATAAGGAACGGACTTCCTTCCACCAATGTGTGTGTGTGTTGTTTAAATGTTGATTTTGAGCAGGGAAGGGGCAGAGAGAGGGAGACAGAGAATCCCATGCAGGGCTTGAACTCATGAACTGTGAGATCATGACCTGAGCTGAAACAGAGTTGGATGCTTAACAAACTGAGCCAGACAGGCGACCTTGAATGTGTTTTAGTGCCTATATGATTGGCATATGCATGTGTGGGGACGGGGGGTAAGAATGGAGTTTGCAAAGGCAGGGACTTATAGAGCCTTCTTATTGTCAGATGTGGCATTAATCCATGAGCTCTGTCCCTATATCTAGGACTAGTAGAACAGTGGTGAGAGCTTCAGACATTGTTTCTCTAAGGCAGTTAGGAACATATTCTTTCCTTGACAGAAACTTTTTAAAGGAGCATATGCTGTTCTCTTTCCTCTTAAAGGACAAGCAACAGAATAAAAGGTTATAAACCCACAAAGTCAAAGAATGCAAAAGGAAACAATAGCCAATAGGTCATGATTTTGGGAAGCAGTTAGATGAGTGGTAGAACTCAAATGTCTAGTGCCTTCAGAGGGTAGGAGCTTAAGAGATCTGTACTGCAGAACCTGAGAAAGGCTTTGGACATGGAGCCACCAGGAAGATATGGTGAAGCTGCCTGGCAACATGGGTGGGGAGTTGTCAAAGTCTAGACTTGGCAAGTGATCCAAAGTCCAAGAAACTCAGTATTTACCCCTGGAGGTCTACTGAAATGGAAGATTTTTCATGGAGATGAACAGGGCTATAGGTTAAGTGATGCCTGACCTTCCCAGAGCTCCCTTGAGTATCTTGGACTCAGGGAAACACACAGCAGGCAAATACAAAGCACACTCAATTAGCCAACCTCACCCAGAGCTATGACCACTGTTCTGACCACAGCCTGCATACATGCCACAGCCATTAGTCATCAGAGGAGCCAGAGCCTAGAGGGAGGGCAAAGTTAGGTATATAACCACAATGGGGCGGGGGAAGGATTCCTAGTACCCCCTTAGGATGAAGTAATCTTTGGATCCCCAGAGATGGGGGTAACACCTATACTGGGGTAGATCTGTAAGGGGAAAACTTAAAGGGGTATAGGTTTCATCTGAAGTATATTGAACCTTGTGTTAAAGTCAGGGTCTTTGGAAGGAAAATATTGTTTGAAGATTTTAGAATCCTAAGTGAGGAAGGACCTTCAGCGTCCTGAGTTTACTTTGAGCTGAAAGCACAACATAGGACTAAGTGGAAGTTCCATTTTAGAGTTGGTACTGTTTTTTCTTGCTATGTCCTTAGCAGAGACAGGTGCAAGTCTCCCTAAGATACACTCATAGAAGGATTTATAACTCATAGGTATATGTTTTTAGTCTGCAGAACCGATGCCTTTAACAATTATATGAAAAGGCAGAGGCAACTAAATAACCAGAATAGGGACAGCTGCACTTTTAGGCAGTAATATCCAAACCTGGCTTCAGCCTCACTCAAGGTACTGTTATCCTGAAAATGAAAAAAAAAATTCCAATTAAGGTAGAACTAGTGAGGGGACTCTAACTGGCATGTTTGTGTCGCCAAATTGGCTTCAGCTGCCAGATGCAAACTTTGATTCAACCAGAACCGACTTTCTTCTCAACTCCAGAATGTTGAGACAAGCCTCTTACTATTTATGTTTTTATAGCTTCAACAACAAACAAAAAAGGAAAGGAGGGGCTCTGCAGAAAGCCAGTAGGACTTTAAACCAGCTAATGAGTGCAATTCAGTTGAACAACTCATGTTCTTTTACAACCATGTTGTACAACCATGTAAAAAACTTGATAAAATTAGATAACCTCTGAGTCTTTGCCAGCTGCTGAGAACTGAATGCTCACAGCAGTGGTCAAAGAGCTGGGAATGGATTGTGTATCTATTTCAAATAGGCAGTGCCAATGCACACAGCCAACATACATTGTTTTCTGAGGAATGCATTTGATTAAGTGTATGAATCACAAATTATCAAACAGAATTTTTGAAATATACTTTGAAGGCATATTCTTACTAGATAGAAATAAGGCAAAAGTTTTTTTTCAAAAAAAGAGACCAGATTTGCTTAAAGGGGGGCAAGTCTTTAGGGATGCACCCAAAGTCAAAGGCAGGCTGACAGAGAAGAGGGGAAATTCTCACCTGATTGGTGTAAAGTCATGGAACTAAAAGGGTGTATAGGTGCTAATCAGAAAATGTATTTCATTGTTGGATCAGAGAACCTGTACTTATTTAGGCAGATTACTGTATTATAAATACAGATTATTTATTCTTCGTTATCCTTTAAAGTAATCTGAGGATTGTGGAACTGTCAAGTAAACTGTTTGAATGAATTAAACTTAGTCCCTAGATAAACAGGGCAGAAAACTTAGTAGGTTGGCCCAGAATAAGGACAACCTTGTGTTCAGAATGCTAGCAGTTTATCCCAAGACTTGGAACTAATGATAACAGTTGCCTCTTAATCAGAATTATAACACAAAACACAGGAAGAGGCGCTGTCAACAATTGTCTTTTTTACAATTTCAAAAGTAGTCTAGATATAGTAATAAACTCTTCTAAAAGTCAAGTTTCTTGGGCAATCACTTTTTGTTTTGCTTTTTTAAAAACAAACTTTTTAAATGTTTATTTTTGAGAGAGAGAGACAGAGCGTGAATGGGGGAGGGGCACAGAGAGGGAGACACAGAATCCAAAGCAGGCTCCAGGCTCTGAGCTGTCAGCACAAAGCCTGATGGGGGCCTGAACTCATGAACCACGAGATCATGACCTGAGCTGAAGTCAGACTTAACAGACTGAGCCACCCAGGCACCCCTGTTTTGGTTTTTAAAAACATTAACTTTTCAGGTATTAATGAGCATGAGAATGCTTGCCTAAAGCCCTATTCCATATATAATTTATACTCTGATTATTCAGTGGTTATTAATGGTAATGACTATTAACATTTAATGACTATTAATCATTTCAAACACCAACACTTTAGGGGTGTAGTGATACTAAAGTTTCTAGTTGGTATGTTAAACTCTTTATTCTTATCTTTTCTATTAGCTTTACCTTCAAGCCAGGATGAAGGGAGACTGGGCAAGACTCTTACGCCCCACACTGCAATTTGGTCTTGTTGCTGTATCCATTTATGTGGGTCTTTCTCGAGTTTCTGATTACAAGCACCATTGGAGTGATGTACTAACTGGACTCATTCAAGGAGCTCTGGTGGCAATATTAGTTGTAAGTATACAGGACGGCACCCTATATGTTGATACTGATAAACACTGGGATAAATAAGTAGAAAACATGTGCTATTGAAAAAAACTATACAAAGGAAGATACTGTGGCTTAGTAATTTTTACTGAGTAAGAACACCGATGTTACTAAGTCATGTTAGGACGGACAGCAGATAATAAACTATGCTGCTTTTCCTAAAAGTTATAAAAACTTACTACTACATGTAGTTTTGTAAAAGGCTATGCCTACAGCGTTTTGGGTTTTTTTTGTATGAACTGAAGAATACCTTAAGTGCTAACAGAGTAAAGCTGTACTTAAGACCTAACTAAGCAACTCCGAATTTTAGAAGAATTTCCTTTAACATTAAAACTTCCTGTTGGTCACTAATTTTCTGTACCCTTTAACATATGCCTTTTGTTTATATTTATTTTTTGCAAACTGTTACAACTATGCATATGGTTTTTAAAATTAAATTACATCATTAAATACTTTTGTCCCATTCTAAGTAGAATTTGTTCTCTATAGGTAGTGTATGTATCAGATTTCTTCAGGGAGAGAAATTCTCCTTTTAAAGAAAGGAAAGAGGAGGACTCTCATACAACTCTGCATGAAACACCAACCGCAAGCAATCACTATAGGAACAATCACCAACCTTGAAGGTAGCAGAGTGCTCAGATGAAGCTGGCCCGCTTTCTAAAGGAAAATGATTGCAACCAGAAGGCAAGAGGATGCGTTTTCTTCATGGTGTACAAGCCTTTAAGGGACTGCTGCTGCTATACCTCTTGGATGCCCACTTTACCTGTGTGTATATAGTTCCCTTTAACACAGTGGTTATCTAATAGCTCTGAATTCATTTAAAAAACTTTAAGCCTTTCACTAAAACAATGCCCACCTGTACATTTTTTTATTAAAAAAATGTAATGCTTATGTACAAATGTGTATGTAATGTATGCTCTCTTAGCATGATGCCTGATTTAAACATAATACGTATTAAAATGTTTGAACGACTGCCTTGAGATGAGAGAACCAAATCAATACTTGTGTAAGCATTTGTATGTAGTCAGCTGTAATCAGGTGGTGAAAACTTTAAAATCCCACATTCATTTCGCTGGCTCTTTTTACAAGTAGAGGCTGGCAGCAAATACAATATCTCTCTTGATTTTGGTGATTCCTACAAGAAAAGGAAATAAGATTTAAAATTTTAAGACCACAAAGATCGTGATTCCCCTCTGGTGCGGTTTTAACACAACAATCCTGATGGTACAAGACCTTGTTGGTCTAAAAGATACCTGGAAGAGTCCACAGCCACCTCTGAGAGGGGGGAAACATAAAAACTTAGGCTAGACTCTGAAATGCCCAGTAGGTCTCCGTGTGTGTATGTAGGGGGTGGGAGTGGTTCAAATTATTCACAAAGACTTATTACTGAGGAAAGGACTAAACTGTCAAAAGAAGTTATTGGCCCAAAAGCGTGTACTTTCAGCCTACGTCAGGAGATCCTGTATTTTCACTTACCATGTGAAATTCTTTCTGCGCGAAGACAGGACAAATCTTATTATCTAAAAATGTTTAGGGGCGCCTGGGTGGTTCACAGTGAGTTAAGCATGTGACTTCAGCTCAGGTCATGATCTCATGGTTCATGGGTTTGAGCCCTGCTTCGGGCTCTGTGCAACAGCTCAGAGCCTGGAGCCTGCTTCAGATTCTGTGTCTCCCTCTCTCTGCCCCTCCCCTGCTTGCACTCTCTCTCTCAAAATAAAACATAAACATTAAAAAAAAAATAAAAAGTTTATATAACGAGACTTAAACTCGGGTTGATGAAATAGGTCTGCCCCATCGAGCATAAGGAAACATAACTCAGTTTCTGAACACCTCGTCTCAGGACACTGGTTGTGTCAGATGGAACAAACTGTAAACATGTTAGACCCACCGCCCACCTCTGTCACTACCACCTCAGACTGGCTATCCTTCCATGATCTGGTCTCCCTGCTTCCACCTTGCTCATCTACAGACTGGCCTACAATGCAACAGCAAGAATTGCTCTGAAACCCAAGCCAGTGCACAGCACTCCTGTGTTCAAAACCTCCAATAATCATTTCAGGAAAAAGGCCGGGGCCTAGGGGTTAAAATGATAATTTCTTTTCTCCTTCATACTATTCTACTCACTGCTCACTCTGCTTTAGCCACACTGGCCTTGTGCTGCTGCTTAAGTCTATCAAGCATAGACTCCTGAGTGGGCCTTAATGCCACCTCCTGAGTAGGGCCCCCAGGCATCTCATCTATCTCTCAATTCCTATTGTCTCTTCCTCTTTTTCTTCTGTAGACTTATAACCACCTGAAATATTTTAAGTGCTAACTTATTTTACATCTCCCCACACCAGAATGTAAGCTTCATGAAGGCAGGGATTTGTGGGTTTTTTGGTTCACTGCTGTATCCCCTAGTGCTTAAAACAATGCCTGGCACACAGTACTCAATAAAAAAATCTTACAAATGATTATACATAAAATCCCAAAACTTCTTCCCATACACTCTAAAAGTTTCTTTAAACACTACTAGATAGCCCTCCATGGCATTCCATTGGAAAGCATCTGAAAAAGTCTTCCTACATTGTGGTCAAGAACTCAGGTCTCACAGGATTTGCCTTAATTATTAGAAAAAGCTTATAGACTGGATACTGACCTTCTGCAAATTTGTTTTCCAGCTCAGTATTTCCAATGGCTTTTGCTGCTTGACACATCTGTCTAAGCAGTTCTTCCAGGCGCCTCATACAACGAATTATGCTGCCTATAAAGAAAAGGAAACAAATTACTTATAAAATGGAAATAACCAAAACAGTAGAACTTTTGTTAACAGGCAAGATAGGAGAACATGGGATGATTAACTAACAGTACTTTGAGGGACTTCCCATCCAGTAAATCAGGTAGCAAACTTCATTGGCTGCCTGGTAGGCACTAGGAAGGATATAAAAAGTTAAATTTCCCATTCTTGACTAATGCTAGAGAGTCATGGACTTATAATGGGTTGACATTTGCTCTTATTTAGAAATAAACAAAATGCTCTGGGAGCAGGGGAGAGAGCAACTTTGGGTGAAGGCCAGCAAAGACAACATATAACCAGGGTCTATTAAGAATGAGGAGGTCTCTGTCACAGAGTAACAAGGGATGACCACTGAGGCAATGCAGAGAAGTCTGACAAACTGCAGCTACTCAAGGAAGTGGAGTGTGGCCTACTAGGGATCTGGATACCATCCTGTGAAGAGAATGCAGAGATTTTTTTTTTTTTAAGTTTATTAGGACAAGCAGGGGACGGTCAGAGAAGGAGAGACAGAATCCCAAGCAGGCTCTGCACCATCAGTGCAGAGCCCTAAGTGGGCCTCGAACTCACAAACTGCGAGATCATGCCCTGGGCCGAGATCAAGTGTCAACTGCAGAGAATGCAGAGATTTTTATGTGGGGGAGTAATAAGAGGATCAGACTTGTCATTTCAGAGGTGCATCCATTCTTCCTGACCTTAAACAGACTTTCATCAGTGCTTTCTTCACACAGTGTGCCTCAAGGGAACACAAAAGAGGAGATAAGCCTCCTTCCACTGTATTTGACTCCCTGAGACAACTGTTTGTATTAAAGCTGAAGCTGTAAACATCATTTCACATCTGTCTCACTTCAGCAAGAAGGGGCCTGGGATCCTTTCTCAAAGAGCTATGTGCTCAAGTTTACAACTCTTGGGAGTTTACTTTTAATGTCTGATATACATTAGGAATACCTGTCTGACATGCCAGCTAGTAACTCTTAAGCCCTTACTTCTATTCCTTGTAACACTGAAATAATTCATCAGCATTAATCAAGTTCTTGAAATATACTCACTGTTCGGGGCTGAGTTTTCCTTTTTTTTTTTCCTCCCCTGAAGCCACCTATGGGCCAGAGCAATGAAAATACAACAATGCTATTGCACATTCTGTGAGTTTTGTTGGGATGACATTGGTAATGAAGAGGACCAGCACACAGGTTACTTTAAAGACAACTGGGGATAATACCCTTCCATCTCTTATATACAGGATGTTCATAACTTTAGACTTGGTTCAAAGGACTGAGCTGACGCACCAGCTCAGAGCAAAGAAGAGCAAAGACTTGATGGAGACCTGGGTTCTAGCCCAGATTCTGCCACTAAGTAATTAACTCTGTGATGTAGGCCCTTACCCTACTCTCATTTCTAAGGTATGTACAACGGTAGTAAATGCTATTTAAAGAAAGGGCTCGCTCTACCTAACTCTGGATGGTATCACTTGAGATAAGAGATACATAAATTCTTTGACATGGGCAAAACCGTAAAGGAATATAATGTCATGATATAACTCTTTACCAAAATATCCAAAGTCCATAGCCTTTTTCACCCTTCTCTCATTAAAAGGTTTATGGAGTTCTGGGGGGAAAAAAAACTCCACCTCTCAAGTACACCCTATTTCTACTACACAATTCTGTCAAAGCTATTTAGCACCTAGCAAGGTACTTTATTAGATTCTGAACACTTATTCTGTGGCAAGTCTGTAGTGTGTATTTTATGTAAATCACCTTGTTTGACATTTACAATTCCACGAGACAAGCACTGTCATTATCCTCATTTTCCAAAGAAGGAAAAGGGGAGAAAAAAGTTACAGACATAACGTGAACAAGGTCAGAGCTAGGAATAAATGATGGAGAAATTATGTCAAAGATCATAGAAGTGAGATGTTTTCTAAATTTTCTCAATGTGTATTACTTTAGAAAATTTCTATTTATAATATAGTTTACACATTTAAAATAATTAAAAAATAAATATTTTATAAGTTTCTTAGGCCTTACTGTAAAGCTCTTCACTTGTGTAAAAACCTTCATTGCCAGGTAGTACCAAAGAATTTACCATTAATGAGTTTCTAGAAACAGTAAGTGGTAAAAACCAGCAAGTAGGATCTAGTCAGATAAATGGGTGTTTTCTGATTTTGGCAATCAGAAAGTCACTGGTGATTTGTAGTAATTTCAACAAAATGAGAAAACACATGTCCCCAACAGAGCGGGGGAGCAGACGCTTGACACCCTATGTCCACTGTCTCTGGAAGTGTACAGACCAGGGATTACATTTCGTCTATGCCATTTACTATGTGAGGGACTATATTATAAGCAAGTGAGGAGTGACTTCTTGTGGGTGGTAAAAATATTCTAAAAATAGATCGTGATAATGGTTGTACAGCTTTGAATACATTAAAAACCACTAAATAATACTCTTAATTAAAAGGGTGGATTTTTATGCTCCATGAATTATAATCTCAATGTTGAGTTCTTTCTGGAATGGTGAGGTAAACCTGAGTTTAAAGGTCAGTGACATTGAAATGGACATTTAAAATGGTGAATTTTATGTATATTTTGTCACAATTAAAGAAAAAAAAATTCTGATTACTCAGAATTCAATGTTGCTTCCTACTCTAGACCCTGGCCCATGGCAACCATTAATCTACTTCCTGTCTCTATGGATTTGCCTATTCTGGACATTTCATATAAGTGGAATTATACAATAGTTGCCGCTGCCTTTTTTTTTTTTTTTTTTTTTTGTTTTGATTAAAAAAAATTTTTTTTAGGGTTTATTTTTGAGAGAGAGAGACAGAGTTCTAGCAGGGGAGGGCAGAGAGAGAGGGAGACACACAGAATCGGAAGCAGGCTCCAGGCTCTGGGTGTCAGCACAGAGCCCGAAGTGGGGCTCAAACCCATGAACCATGAGATCATGACCTGAGCTGAAGTCAGATGCTCAATGGACTGAGCACCCAGGCTCCCCTCTATCTGCCTTCTCTTACACCTAGAACCTTAAGGAGTTCAAAGTTCATTCACATTTTAGCATTAATCAGTACTTCATTCCTTTTTATAGGTGCTACTACATGATACTGACATACCACCATTTAATTATTCACTGACTGATGGACATTTGGGCACACATGCTTTAAAAGGCAATTTTGTAATCACGAGGCTCATCTGGTTCTTGAACAAAACAGTATGATTCGCATTGAGGATGGAAAGTAACACCTTTCTCTGAACAGTATTTCTACCTCCAGCTTTCTGGTATTCCACAAAGTGGTCCCCATAGTTCATGTTCTGAATCTGATTTCATACTCACATGTAAGTGGTTTTAATGAGTTTGACCTGAGGTTAGGATCACAAATGTATTTTCTTGCAACTATGTATCACTGGATCGCAGCTCAGGCCCAAACCCTTTCTGGAGGGTAGAGACGGCTGCTCACAAGGCACCAAGCACAGTACCTGCTCCCTTACCAGGGTCTCAGTAATTATTCACCAAATGCCTAAGAATCAAATACTAAGTAATTTAGTACTAAAATTTTGCCAGAAATGAAACAGACATAATACATGTTACTAAATGGTCACCCTATTATTATTATTAGCAAAAGTATTTCTAAGAACAAATCCATTGGAAAATCCCTAGTGAGAGTGATGTACCTTGACCTAGGGAAGGGTAAAACTATGCATGTTGAAAGGCATTTTGAGAAGAGCTTGTAGTGGAGGCAGAGTGTGTGAATGCACTACACAGCATTTGTTTTAAAAACTTGTGGCAGGCAGAAACAAACATTTCCAGTGATAGCACTTGTCATTAGAAACCTCCTGTGATGAAATAAGTGAAAATTAAGTCGTTCATGCACAGTGAAGAGTACAATATTGTTTCTGTATAGACAAAATTTAAGGGCCTCTGAAAGCTTACAATGGATCTATTACATGGAGTAATAGATTGAAACTCCAGACCTTAGCCCCTACAAATACTGTTTTGAATTGCTCTTCCAATTTAGTTTGATAGAAATAAGAAAAAAAAAAACCACATTATACCGTTTTGTTTTCAGGGTGATACAAAGGAAGTAAATATTTGTATGAAGTCTTCAAACTTCCTCAATTGAATCACAGTATAAGCTCCTCTCTTGCATTAGGCATCCCTTCAAACACATGGTATTTATCATTAAAATGTTAACTTGTGCCAGTTAATGTCTGAAAAATAGTTAAAACTACCTCTGAAATGACATGAAAGGATCACTTTTATTTTCATATAAAAAAAAAAAATTAAGGGGCACCTGGGTGGCTTTAGTCGGTTGAGCTCAGGTCATGATCTCATGGTTCGTTGGTTCGAGCCCTGCTTCAGGCTCTGTGCTGACAGCTCAGAGTCTGGAGCCTGCTTTGGATTCTGTGTCTCCCTCTCTCTCTGCCCCTCCCCTACTCATACTCTGTCTCTCAAAAATAAACATTAAAAAAAAAAAAAGATAATTAAGAATCAAACTAGTAACAAATATGTTTTCAACAAAGTGCATTTTAAATTTCCAATGCAATCATTTTGTGCCCATACAAGACACAATATACTATGGGCTAGAACTCTGGTTACAGTATTTTCCCAATCATATAAAACATGTACTATAACAAGTTGAGAGAATAGCTATTCTGAAATGGAAGAACTAAATAACAGCAGGGTAAGTAAAGGGCGGGAGTGGGGGGGACACACAGTATGCTGGAAAAAGGATGGACTATCCTAAGTAAATCAAGGTTCTCAGTTATTTTTCTGCTGTTTACTTACGTTTTATTTTTAAGAGTTAATATACAGTCTATCCCAATTTTACAAAGAAAAAGTATAGCTGATATAATGGCAACCAGACTAGAAAAACATGAAGATTACACTGATGTCAGACCCAACTTCAAGTTATAGTTATAAACTGAATTCCTCAGATTTTCAAACTTAGATTTCTCACACAAATTGTGATGTACAAATAACCCCAAGGAATTGGAAAGGGGCAAAATAGATTTCAGGAATGCTGGTATGCTCTAAGACACCAAACTGTCTTCAATTTTAGCAGTTTCAGATCTATCTCCGATACTGTGATAATTCTTCCATTTAAGTACAAAGAACAGAAAAATAATGCACAAAGACAATTTTATAGGGCTCTCCAGATTTGCAGATCTCCTGCCCCTTGATTTTTCTTCAAACAAAACAAACTATCTGCTATGAACCACTATTATGTCATTGTGTCTGACTTCTCAGAGAAGCAGATATTCTATAAATATGAGCATAATAGCTTGGAATTACCTACGCATAGAACAGTCATTAATTTCAGTCTTATGTTCCAAAAAGATGCCAGACAAAGAGTGGTGGTGCCGTATGGCAGCTTTACACTGCGCAAGTGCTTTTCACTGCGCAAGTGGTCACACACATACCAAGTTTCCTGTGTGTTATGCAGTGTTCACAAGTGAAGTGTGTCACGCTTTCCTCTTCTCACATCCTCAGCTATGGCTACTCACCATAAAACTGTTATAAATACCCTCTTACCATTCCTACAAGCATGAAGTGTCAGTGGATGGAGATGGTGCAATCTAGGTTAAGATTTAAGAAGTCTCTAGATCCGAAATTCAAGGATAAGACATTAGGGTGCTTAGATGCAGTTATAAACTATCATGTGATTTGTAATCACAGAGGCCGAGGTTCAAATCCTAGTACCATCATATACCACACCTCCATGACGTTGGGAAAATTACTTTTTAAAAACTCAGCTTTCTTGAACAAAGAAGAAATAATATCTACCCTGAGTTAATCACTTTGGTGATTAGATGTAAATTATATAAAGTGTTTACTAGCACAATGCCTGGCACACAGTAGTCACATAATAGAGCAAGATTCTAGAACAATATCACTAAATGATCATTTAATGGAGGCTTAGAAATAAACTTTGTGACACCATATACACCATGTAACAGGACACCATAATAAAAAAATGCTATAAACGTCAACATTAAAACTTAAAACCAATGAAGTTCAATGTAGTATAGTAAAGGCTCTAATATTCTGTTGCAGAGATGTTTGACCTTTGCATCATAAAAAGCAATGATTCATCGATTAATAGTCTTTAATAATGTTAGTTTAAAAGCATATAATATTGGATGTCCCAAAATATAATTTCTCTTAAAAATAGTAACAACAGCATTTAAAATATTATTATAATAATCTCTACAAACTGCAAGCTCATTTACTTTCATTTTTAAAGAGTTTAACGTAAATCTCTAATTTGATAAATACCATTCACCATTATAAATATCTACATAAGCCAATATTTTTGAAATGAATAAAACATTTCTAAAACGGTCTTCTTTAAATACTGTGGGTTTTTTTTTGCTTCTTGTAATTCTTCTTTCATATTCCCTCTGCCATTTTTTCATTTAAAATGTCTGTTCAGTTGAGTAACAATTATCTTACAGTCTTTAAAAATTCTGCATATTAATCTGATTCATGCTGAAGTAACATCTGACTGAGGCCAAGTTTGTTATTAGAAATGCAGTGATGGACAGCATTTTCAGCTCTTTTAAGTGGAATCAATACAGCAAGCCTTGAGGTTACTGCCAAGCAAATAAAACCAAAGAGGAAAAAAAAAAAACAAAAAACACCACACAAATATGACTTAGTAGGATCATCTGTTTATCTGTGATGGCATTATTCCATTTTATTACCGAAAATTAAAAACATTATTCTTGTTGGGGTGTGCCTGGGTGGCTCAGTCTGTGAAGCATCTGACTGTTGATTTCGGCTCAGGTCATGATCTTGTGTTCATGAGATCAAGCCCACATCAGGCTCCACATTCAACGTGGAGCCTGAAGATTCTTTCAAAAAATAAAAAATATCATTTTTGTTTAGTTAAAACACTGCCATCCTGAGTATATAATTTCCTATCAAAAGGAATGTATGTAGGGGCAGCTGGGTGGCTCAGTTGGTTAAGCATCTGACTCCTGCTCAGGTCATAATCTCATGGTTTGCGAGTTTGAGCCCTGCGTTGGGCCCTTTCCTGTCAGCACAGAACCCCCTTCAGATTCTCTGTCCTCTCTCTGTGCCCCTCCCACGCTCGTGCTCTCTCTCTCTCAAATAAATATTAAAAAAAAAGGAAAGAAATGTATGCATATAGGATTTAAACATACCTTCAAAGACATCTGTCATCTTGCAGATATGAGCAAATGTTGCTCCCATTGCCCAGGTATACACTACATCCATTAAGTGAGGTTTGAATGAGCTTAGATAAGTTTCCTCATCAATTTCCAATTTGGCTTCTGCTGAAACTTTTGCAATTCTTTTAGCACATTCCTTTGAAGATAGAAGATTTACTTAGTATTTTTTACTTCTGACCTCCCATATACTTTCTTTCTTTAGATTTCCAAAGCCAGAATTCTACAAGTTCCCTTTTTCTTCCTAGGTTAATATGCCCACAATTTGGATATTCTGTGCTTCTAAGTAGCTACAGTTCCTTTTCCACTGCTAAGTGTCAAGTAATAAAATTTCTCCATTACACTGAATTAAGAAAAATAGATCATGAGTGTGTTTTTCACCCAGTTACACCTTTAAAAAAAAAACAACCAAAAACAACCAGAAACTCTTCACTAAAATTATTCAAGAGTAGCATTTAACTAATCTCTAAGTATTTTATTAACAACCCCCAAACCCCAAAGACATCAGTAACAAAACAGATTTAGAAAAGCACAAATCCTATGGCAAAAAAATGCTTTTCCCCAACAATGCTTTAAAAAATATAAATCTTAATTTTATTTTTTCCCCACAAAGAGAAATTTAGATCCATTCTTTCCTCCAGGGTAATATAAAAGGTCAAAAACCACCAAGTACTATATAAACTTCCCTGGTTCTGGAAGTTTAAATTTCTTAGTAACAAGGGATGTTAAATGTTCCACCGAAGAGACTTTGTTATAATTCACTCCTCCTCTTTTGCAGTGTCATATAGTTCATCTTTCCCTGTCTTTCTAATGTTGAAAAGGTAGATAAAACAGTTTATCCCCAGAAAATAAAACACACAATTACTATAAGCTACTGTGACTTTGAGGACTCAGGGATAATTAATTTCTGAGGATAAAACATATTTTAAAACTTTGTTGTAAACTAGAATGGAAAACAATACACAAAAATTATGCTAACTAAATCCTAGTCCATCAAGAAGCAGTTCTTAACACCGAGGAAAACAGTGCAGGCACGGAGTTGCTGATACAGCCTATGTGATACATTATTCCATGTTAAATCTGCACTCACAGCAACTCAATAAAACTTATTACACTGGTGGGGGAGAATTTAATAGCATTTAATAGCATTAAATGACAAGACTAACATCAAGTAACATATTTAATCCTGAAAGAAGTGGTCTCTGGAATGATAAATACTAAGACTATGAAAAATGTTTATTTTACATATTCTATTCATAAAATATACAGTTCAAAAAATTTCTACCTGCATTTGACGAAGTGGTCCTGCTAACTGCTCAGTTAATTTGGGCATCTCACTTGACTATAAAAGAAAAGGATAAAACCCAAGTTTAAAATGTAGTATATACTTCTTGCTGTAACAAAGAAAACAGAGCTTTCAGGATATCCATCAATAGCAAATTATAAGACCTTAGTTATTAGCATTTAGAATTTTTAATCACCTTAGTTGACGTAAGCAACCTTTCATCCTAAATTATAAAGTTATTCTATTTCAGAGGAAAATATTACACTGCTAAATTTATTATTTTCTGTGGCCACAAATGGAATGGAGGGAGAGCAAATATTATAAACATGCAAAGTAGTTTAGTTACATCAAAATTATTATAAGCTATTTTATCATAGTCAGATTTTGAAATAGTTTTGGTTCCCAGGAAACTCTTAGTCTGGAAACCGAAAATTTGGGGTAAAGAACATTAAGTAGTGCCCTCAATTTTTATTTTACCCAGGTATTTCTAGCTCTCTAACAAAGTATGGGATAGTTAAAAGTTTAGTCTGAGTTGTAGTGTTCTTAAGATTGCCTTCCCACTAATGAAAAGTTCATCACTTGTTTTCAGTTAGAATAATAGGAGTTTTGAGGCCTATTACCAACTGGGCAAATGAACTTAGACAAGTGGTTTGAATTCTGTGTGTTGGTTTTCTACCCTGTCAGAGAGAAATAAAAGGTCAGATCCTGAAAACCTATAAACTTGTGATTACAATAAAGACATTATTTGTGAACAAAATGTGATAAAGGCAGCCACAACAAAAATAAAATCATTGTAAGAATGGTATATATGTATGTGTGACATACGTATGTATCTACCCTGGATTTAAATTATATGTAAATTTTTTAAAAAAGCTCTTGTAATAGCTATGCCTTTACTTTAAGCACCAGTATTTACATAGCACTGGTTTTGTTTTGCATGTCATATGTATTATTAAGTGATAAATCATAAACTAGATTGTATATATTATTCCTGTCCAAATAAAAAAATGATGAATGGGGTGCCTGAGTGGCTCAATTGGATAAGTGTCCGACTTTGGCTTAGGTCGTATCTCATGGTTTGCGAGTTAAAACCCCTGCATCAGGCTTGGCACTGGCGGAGCGGAGCCTGCTTGAGATTCTCTCTCTCTCCCTCTCAAAAATTAAATAAACTTATAAAAAAAAAAATAATGATGAATGAAGGGGCACCTGGTTGGTTCAGTCAGTTAAACATCTGACTCTTGGTTCTGGCTCAGGTCATGATCTCATGGTTCATGGGATTGAGCCCCACTTCTGACTCAGCGCTGACAGAATGGAGCCTACTTGGGATTCTCTCTGCTCCTTACCTGCTTGCATGTTCTCTCTCTCTCTCAAAATAAATAAATAAACTTAAAAAAAAAAAAAAAGATGAATGATGAGAAAACAAAATGGCCAAAAAGAACTCAACATCTCAGTTTAATAGTGAACTCAATACTGCTTATCATCTTTGATATTGTGTCCATTCATGACTGATTAACAGTTACTGATCATTTCCTCTCTGGTCATTATAAATAGAAGGCACTGGTCCTCACGTAAGCAAGCTAAGTGTCATTTCACCAATGCTCTCCCATAAAATATATGCACAATTTATTCCTTCATCTCTCTTTGAAGTCTCAATTCAAATTTCACTCCATTGGTGAGGCCTTTACTAATCACCTTGTTTAAAAGAGTAATCCTATCCCCATGATTTCTGTCTGCCTCCTCTGCTTCACTTTCCTCTAAAACCTTCATCACCATTTGACATAATCTGTATTTTTTTTCTTCTTTACCTTCATCTACTAGCATATAAGTATCAGGAAAGCAAAAATTACTGCTGTACCTTAATGCCTAGGTCTGGGCACTGCACACAGGGGATGCTTAATACATATTTAGAGTCAGTTGATATTTATATTCTAAAGATTGTATTTAGTCTTTAAATTACTTTTAATATAAAAAATGTAGGGACACAGTTTTAGAACACATTTCTAAAAAGAAGTGAGCATATTAAGCAGACTTGTTCATATTTATAACAATTCCATGTGACTTTTAGCGTAATTTTTCATTTTCATATTGAAAGGCACCACCACCACAACTGATACTACATATAATACAGTGTGGTTTCACTGAACAAATCTTAATTAACCACCTATAGTGACATCTTCTCCCCAAATTAAGAATTATGGTTTAGTTTAAGCCCAACTCCTTTGAAGAGGAAACATACTTGGGCTCTCAGAAAACAGTACTTTTATAGTGCCACATTAGAAAAAAAAAAGCAAATGCAAAAAATCAGCTCTAAGACAAAGTTGGACACAGGCAGAAGGGCAGCAATCCAGGTCCTAACTTAGGTCTTTTCAAAGAGAATTTGACAAATACTTTTAACAATTGTCTTTGAAATTAATGTAATGTAAAAAGAGAGTAAAACACAATATTTTGTAAAGTAATGTGTTCCTCATATGCAAATTGCTTCACAGGTGAATAGTGGACACTCTCAGAGGAGATAAATTGTTTCTGGATTTTTGTCCTATTTGTAATCATTGCCACATCAGCTGTAATTCTCATCAATAATTAGGGAGCTGAGAGAAAAGCACCTACTTAAGTCAACAAGTAATGTATTTGATCTGCTTAATAAGGAAATAATTAACAGATCAATGGCAGAATGGAAAAAAAATTTGTCTTCTACAGTTTACTTGAAAGTTGCACTAAATGTATATAGTAAAAGGTCTTCTAAAAATTTAGATATCAATATTAAATTATTCTTAGGAGGCAAATGTCTTTGTCTTATTTTGTCCACTTCATCCACCATGAATAAAGTTTGAAATGTAAAACACACATTTTACTTTTTAAAACAAATCATACGGCGGGGGGGGGGGGGGGCGGGCCCTGGGTGGTTCAGTCAGTTAAGCGTCCAACTTCAGCTCAGGTCATGATCTCGTGGTTCACAGGTTCAAGCCCCGCATCGGGCTCTGTGCTGACAGCTCAAAGCCTGGAGGCTGCTTTGGATTCTGTGTCTCCCTTTCTCTCTGCCCCTCCCCCGCTTGCACTCTGTCTTTGTCTCTCTCTTGCTCTCTCTCAAAAATAAACATAAAAAAAATTAAAACAAAAACAAAACCCAAACCATATCGGCTTTTGGAATAAAGTACAAGACTCGTTCATGTTCTTGTGGTATGCCATCTAGCACTTGTTTTTGATTTTTAAGAGCTGCTGAAAGGGAGCTCTTGCTAAACCAGCAATCAGAATCCTAGAGCCACCACCTCAAACATTGCCTATGAAGATTTTAGCCTCTAAGAGGATCAGCTGTTTCAAAGTTGTTCTCCATTACTGGAAGGAGAGATATTAATTTAACCTCCCCTTTCATTTTCACTCTTTTGCCTCCCTTTATTTTCATTCATTCATCTTTCTTTCCAGGACTACCTGACTAGACCAGACTTCAAACAATGCACTGAGTTACAGAACAAATTTAAAACTTGGAATGTGATTAATGACTATCTAGAAATAAAATCCTATTTCACTCTCCTTTCTGATAATCATATTTAATTATTTACAACTTCTCTTACTATATTTGTGTTGGAGTAGCAATTTTTTTTTATTAAATTCTTTTTTTTCCTTTTAATGTTTATTTTTGAAAGAGAGGGAAAGAGAATGAGCAGTGGAGGGGCAAAGAGAGGGGGGGGGGGGGACACAGGATCTGAAATGGGCTCTGCGCTGGCAGCAGAGAGCCTGATTCAGGGCTCAAAGACACAAACTGTGACAGCATGACCTGAGCTGAAGTTGGATGCTTAGTGGACCCAGGCACCCAGGCTCCCCAAGTAGTGTTGATTTCTAATTAACATTGCCCACATGTAAACAGGAAATAGTTTCATAATTAAAAATATCCATAACCACTAAGTTACAGGATATATGAATTAATAAATAAGGTATATTAAATCTATTAACTCACATTCTCTTGAAACACGAAGCAGCTTAGTAGTGCCGTTGCCTGTTCTGCAGACAGGTCATTGAAAAGGCCATTAAACATCATCTCAGTTAGAAGGAGTTCATCAGCACTAGATCACCACAAAAAAGAGAATAAATTTCAAATGTTATAACATAAAAACACACATATGTTAACATACATGTTAAAATGTAACAAGTTGTTTTCTTAAAATATTTATTTTGAGAGAGAGAGGGAGAGAAGGGGAGAGGGAAAGGGGGAGAGGGAGAGAGGGAGAGGCAGAGAGAGAGAGAGAGAGAGGGAGAGAATCCCAAGCAGGCTCCGAGCTATCAGCCCAGAGCCTGACACAGGGCTCAATTTCACGAACCATGAGCTCATGCCCAGAGCCAGTATCTAGAGTCAGAGGCTTAACCAACTGAGCCAGGTGCCCCAAAATGTAACAAGTTTTTAAATAAAGCCTATTATTTGACCATGATAAGTAATCAACGAGGATGACAAGGATTTATTTAAGAAAATGGCAGGTCTTATATTTATTAACACATCAATAATAAATGTAAAATGGGAATTTCATGTAAAAATACCATTCTAGCAAACACCAAAATGCAAACATTTACTGAAATAATTTTATTTCTTAACTCTCAGCATACCAGGAAAAAGAGTCATCACCATTTTTCCTCTGGGTCCAGGGTTCCATTTAATTGTTTTTAAGTTATTTAACAAATAATTTATAACAAAAAGGGATAATGAAAAACAACTTCATTAGAAATCTTAATTAGAATGTACCCATAGTAGCCACACATTTTATTCCACAGTCTCCCAATGTTGAGAATGTGTATAACCCAGATGGGCAATGGTCTTTAAACGCTACAAATTGCTGTTCATCAACTATCATCCACAAATCTGGACTATATCCATGTAGTATACGCAATTCCAAATTTCTTTTCTTTTTTTTTTTAATGTTTATTTATTTTTGAGACAGAAAGAGACAGAGCATGAATGGGGGAGGGTCAGAGAGAGGGAAACATAGAATCTGAAACAGGCTCCAGGCTCTGAGCTGTCAGCACAGAGCCCGACGCGGGGCTCAAACTCACGGACAGTGAGATCATGACCTGAGCCAAAGTCGGCCACTTAACCGACTGAGCCACCCAGGTGCACTGCAATTCCAAATTTCAAATACATCCCCAAGAGGTACTAGCTCATCATCATGTCTGGTTTTTTTCTTGCACTTAATATTATCAAAATATACTACTGACAGCAGATTTTAAATACATCTCCTTTAAAGGTTCTAGCTTATTATTTTTGGTTCCTCTTTTGGATCATCAAAATACACTATTTTTAAAAATTTTGACAACTTGTAATTCTGTTGAAGAGAGGAAGGCCATCCTCTTTGCTGCATAATTATTGTACAACATTTTCATATTCAGGTTTATATTATACAGATTAGAATAATCGGGATGCCTGAGTGGCTCATCAGGTAAGTGTCCAACTTCAGCTCAGGTCAGGATCTCATGGCCCGTGTTGGGCTCTGTGCTGACGGCTTGGAGCCTGGAGCCTGCTTTGGATTCTGTGTCTCCCTCTCTCCAAATAAATAACAGTTAAAAAAAAAAAAAAAAAAAAAGATTAGAATAATCAATCCAACCAATTTTTTTTCTCTCTCCAACTTTTTCTTGATAATTTCCTTATATTTACCACTGTTTTCAGTATTTGATCATTTAAAAACCATATCAAACACAATTTAGCAAGCAAATCATAAAAGATGAAAGACAGTTATAAATCCTTCTAGTAGAATGGGATGATCCAAGTTCTTAGTACAAAACATCACATAACTCCTTCTTGAACCGAAAGAAAAGTAAAATAGGAATCGTAACTTTTTCTTTCTGTCCTTAGAGATCTATTATTCCCTTATTGATTCTTCAGTTTGAGAATTTACCTATAGTCTAAGATTTTGCTTATATGACTTCACTATCATCACTGTGTCTTATGATTTGTCTAATAATTGGAAAATATCTTTCTTTTTTTTCTCCTTGCCATCATGGGTAGAAAACAAAAAATTATAAATTTTTAGCTGTGTTCAATGGAAGCTACAAAAGACTACAAAGACAGTGTTTCTAGAATTCTGTAATCAAGGTTCCATAAAGTCTCTTACATTTATAAAACAGTAACCATGAGGGTGTTAACTCTATTTTTATTAAAACATTTTTTTTTAATGTTTATTCATTTCTGAGAGAGAGTGAGACAGAGGGCAAGCAGGGGAGGGTAAGACATAGAGGGAGACAGAGTCTTAGGCAGGCTCCAGTCTGAGCTGTCAGCACAGGGCCTGATGTGGTGACCTGAGCAAAAGGGGGATGCTTAATGACTGAGCCATCCAGACACGCTCGGTATTCAACTCTATTTAAAAAAAACAAACAAACTTTACTTTGACTTCTAAAAAAGGATAAAGTCTCTATCAATCTTTATAAATAATTTTAACTATTCAAAAATAAAAACTATATTTGGGCTTCTGATGGTAAAAGGAGAGTTAAGTCAAACAAAGAGGACAGTACAAATAAGGCAAGACAACTTAAGGAACTACATGTTACTATATACACCCTACAAAAGCAGACAGGAAAGATTACTAGATCATAGGAGAGTGATCTAACAGGTTATATAGGCAATTATGTAAAAAGAAAATTGAGAAACTCAAAATAAGACTGGAGACATTCATAGCAAGTTTCATAACATCTAGGAAAAATATGCAGGAATGAGCAGGATTTGAGGTGGGAGCGAGGGAAAAGGTCATGCTAAGAGAAAGAAATATGTGGGATATGGCTACAGAAGAAGGGCAACAACACTAAATTATGGAATTTATTCTAAAAGCATTAGGGAATAACTGACAGACTTTTATCAAAAGATTGACATGACAGGATTTGTGCTTTGGAAAGAAAACTCTGAAAGCAGTATAAAGGATGGGTTATAGACACTCAAGATAGGAAGCAACAAAAATGAGGGCTTCTGTAGTACCCTAGCAAGAAATAATGAAGGCCCACTAGTAGTCAGTGGGAACAGTTAAAGGGGCACAGATGTGGAGGAAACCGGAAGATGGGAAGAGAGAGAGAAGGAAGAGAAGTCTAGAATGACTCCCAAGTTTTCTCTTCAGAGGCTGGGTCTTATTCAGCAAGACAGAAACCAGAGGGAGAAGCAAATACAGGGGGAAAGGTAACATACTTTCATATGTGATAGTGTTACTTCTATCTCTCTACCTAGTCTGTTTTAGAATATAACCAATACCATTCTCCCAAGACTAAATCCAGCTATAGATACTTAAGAGAAATTAATTTCTATGTTGTTAGATTCTATATAATATTACAAAGAAATAATTCCAATAACATTATTTTTGGCATATGAATTAGTAGACCAGTGTCATGGTGAAGCTTTATTCCTGGGTAAATTATTAACCTTAAGGTGCCTACAATTCTTTAACGACAAAGTAGGAAAGTAGGTTTAAGGAAAACTAGATGCTGACATGCCAAATCTAACTTGAACAAATGATATATTTGGCCCAGACAGTGACTAAAAAATTCTGAATTAGCTTGTGAACACTTAAAAAACAAGGGATTTCATTTCACCTAAAAATCTGGATTTTTGGCTTTTCTAAATTGAAAAATCTGATAACACATTATTCCATAATAACAACTATTTGGGGCTGGGTTGTTGCTGCCCCCTTTTGGTGGCCAAGAATTGTTCTGGTTTACCACAGTCTCCTCCTGGCTGGCTCCTATAGGCACCAGTTCTTAACATCCGAACTAAATGATCAATAAGAGTAATATGAATAGGCCTGCCCCAGAAACGTCTGAAACCATATACAAGGCCTATAATTCTCCAGCTCCATCCATTAGAGCCACGGTGAATATACAAGTAACTGTTTCAAAAACATGAACTCATTGAGAATAATGGTTGTTAAACCATGGACAAAACAAGATATATCTTCAGGCTAATGGAAATCACATAGAGACCTTGAACCAGAACCGTTCAGTAGGCCCTTCCTGAGTTTCTGACGCACAGAAACCACCAGAGACAATGAAATGACTGCTATGGTTTCAAGTCATTTAGTTTTAAGGTCATTTGTAATATGGTAAAAGATCACCAAGATAGATAATATCTTATATCCAGTTTTATGCTGTGGCCTATAATATGCTATGCTGTAATTCCCTAATTGTTAGCCCCAAACTTTAATAACAACTCTAATATATATAAAAAGCAAATGGTTATTACACTAAAATTTAAGGTGGGAATATGTCCATAATTGTAAATAAGAATTCAGTACACAAAACTGTGTATAAACTAAGATTAGAATTATGTAAAAATCCAGAATGCATTAACAAAAAGAAAAAAAGGATTACATCAATATGCCAATTGCATTTGTATTAAATAGTAGAATGAGGGGCGCCTGGGTGGCTGAGTTGGTTGAGTGACTTCAGCTCAGGTCATGATCTCATAGTTCGTGCGTTCAAGCTGCAAGTCAGGCTTTGTGCTGAAAGCTTGGGCCTGGAGCCTGCTCGGGACTCTCTGTCTCCCTCTCTCTCTGCTCCTGCTCTGTCTCTCAAAAATAAACATTAAAAAAATTTTTTTTAATTAGTAGGTGGAAGAAAATTTTTTTAATGTTTGTTTGTTTATTTATTTAGAGAGAGAGAAAGCATGAGCAGGGGAGGGACAGGAAAGAGGGAGAAAGAGAATCCCAAGCAGGCTCCACACTATCAGTGTGGAACCATGAGATCATGACCTTCGTCGAAATCAATAATTGGACACTTAACTGACTGAGCCACACAGGCACCCCATGAGATTTTTAAAATTCTTTTTCTAATTTCTCTATTTAATTCTTTTCTAATTTCTCAATTTCATCATCAAAAACTGCATTTACTGGGGCGCCTGGGTTGTTCAGTTGGTTAATGTATCTGACTCTTGGTTTCAGCTCAGGTCACGATCTCACAACTTGTGAGTTTGAGCCCCATGTCAGGCTCTGCATGCTTTGTCAGCACAGAGCCTGCTTAAGATTTCTCCCTCCCTCTCTCTCTCAAAATAAATAAATGAACTTAAAAAAAAAAAGTGCCCATTTAAGGTGCCTGGGTGGCTCAGTCAGTTAAGAGTCCAACTTCAGCTCAGGTCATTATCTCACATTTTGTGGGTTTGAGCCCCGCGTCGGGCTCTATGCTGACAGCTTGGAGCCTGGAGCCTGCTTCGGATTCCGTGTCTCCCTCTCTCTCTGATCCTCCCCCACTCGCACTCTGTCTCTCTCTCTCAAAAATAAACATTAAAAACAACAAAAAAAGTGCCCATTAAAAAAAAAAAAAAAAAAAAACACTATCTCATTTTAAAATCAGTTTTCTAGAACAACCAGGTTTTACCTGCTTATCTCACAAGCCACTCGTCCTTTCATCTCTATGACATCAGAAGAAGTAGCAAATCCCAACCTCCTTAAAACACGTTTGCGGCATTTGAGCTCATCCATTTGTAGGACAGTTCTTGCTTTCTTTAGTTCTCGCTTTGCAGATTTAATATCTATTGCAATCTAAGGCATATGAAAGTATAAAGAAAGTTCAATAAAGTAAACAAAGTAAAATGAAATTTACTCATGTAATGAAATAAAAAATCTTTCATAAAGATACCTTACAAGGATACCTGGAACTTCTTAGATACTTACCTAGGATATTAGAAAAAAGGAATAATACATCTGTAGTTATTAAATACTTGTAGAAATGTTAACTATATGGAAATATAAAACATCCATTTGAAAAATGTAAGGCAACTTAGGGAGATATAGGAGTTGATAAAGTTTAAGAAGTTGGGGAACAGAGTATGATTCTTGCTTAAATAAGGAGCAAGGAGAAAAGTCTAGAAGGAGAGTTGGACAGCCAGCAGCTAGATAAGGTAACCTGCTGGAGGTAGAAAAAGTCAGTGGTAAATTAGAATAGGCTTTCCCAAGATAAGATTTGACCATTAATCATGCTTCTAAAGCAGCATCAGCTCCAGCTTTTCATCCTTAGAAAATGTGGGGGTAGTTTAGAGAAGAGCAAAGAGGAGATATATGAATCTTATTTCTTGGCTACTAATATTTCCCCCATGATGTGTCCTGAAAGGTGTTCCTTTCTGTTTGCCTTCTAATTCTATCATAAAACTGCCAAAGCTGGAAATGGCTTTAGCAAAGAGAACAGGTCTTTATTCTATATTTTAAAAGGAAAATGTATTTTTAGGTCATCCTTCAGAGTGGATGAGTTTTAAAATTCTATTTATCAGTAAATATTACATACTTTCAAACTGTGACAAGAATATCATAGTACAAGAGCAAGACAATACTGGATTCCAAGGTTAGGGCTTCAAGTTCAGAAAAAGACTGGCAAAAAGAAAATTTTAGGGAACAGAAGTTAAAATTCAAAGATTCTGGAATTTTACAGATTTATTAAGACTCAGTTGAGGAGCAGAAATGATAAAGGCAAAACAGTGGTCAGTAATGGATATTTACTGACAGCTAACTATGTACCCTATTTTCAGTGCTTTACATTATTTATTTTTTTTTAAATTTTTTAATGTTTATTTATTATTTTGAGGTGAGGGGCAGAGAGAGGGAGACACAGAATATGAAGCAGGCTCCAGGCTCTGAGCTGTCAGCACAGAACCTGACGCAGGGCTTGAACTCCTAGATTGAGAGAGATCATGACCTGAGCTAAAGTTGGATGCTTAACTGACTGAGCCACCCAGGTGCCCCGAATTTATTTTTATTTTTTTAAAATGCTTATTTGAGGGGCGCCTGGGTGGCTCAGTCGGTTAGGCGGCCGACTTCGGCTCAGGTCATGATCTCGCGGTCCGTGGGTTCGAGCCCCGCGTCGGGCTCTGTGCTGACAGCTCAGAGCCTGGAGCCTGTTTCAGATTCTGTGTCTCCCTCTCTCTGACCCTCCCCTGTTCATGCTCTGTCTCTCTCTGTCTCAAAAATAAATAAAAACGTTAAAAAAAAATTAAAAAAAAATAAAAAAAAATAATAATAAAATGCTTATTTGAGAGAGAGTGAGCGCCGAGTGGAGGAGGGGCAGAGAGAGAGGGAGAGAGAGAATCTCAAGCAGGCTCTGCACTGTCAGCACAGAGCCTCATGGAGGGTTCGATCCCACAAACCATGAGATCATGATCTGAGCTGAAATCAAGAGTTGGACACTTAACTGACTGAGCCACCCAGGTGCTGCTACATTACTTCATTTAATTCTTAGAGCAATATGTAGGGTAGGTAACTAATATTAAATGCAAATTTTACAAAGATAAAAATCTGAGACAGAGATTACTAAGTAATTTGGTCAAAATCACAGAGCTAGTGATTAATAAAGATGGCATTCAAAACCACTCTGCCAGCCATCAGAATCCAATCTCTTAATGGTTATCTACACTGTTATGAACAAATGTGTTGTCATAATGCTATGAGGATAAAAAGAATGCTTTCTATGCTGGACAATTTTCTGCATAACTAGCATAGCTATACTAGCATAACTCATCAGGTCTATTATATTAAAAAAAGTTGTTTTCTACAGTGTCTTTGAAAAAGGATGTCCTCTTTAGGATGACCTAAAAGAGAAGAGTGATAAGTACTCAGAGGCATATAAAGCTTACCAGTTAGTAGAAGACAGCCCCCTATTAAAGATTTTTTTCCTCAATAAATTTTACTGAAATGTACTTTGGATATACTGAGTTAAATAAAATATTATTAGAATTAATTTCACTTTTTAAAATGTGGTTACTGGAGAATTTGCTTTTTCAGACCGTGCTACAAGAACATACTTGTACTACCTCACCTTGGAGTCTCAATTCCTAGAAGCAGGAAAACTTGGTCAGATGTGAGCACTTAAAATGATGACAGCTGAGGGATCAGATTTTTGTCTTCTTAGGCAGGGTTAAGGGATGTGAAACTTATCCTTCAGTCAGTAGGAGGCCATAAAAAGACTTGTTTTTCCTTCCCTAAATTGTTAACTCTTTGTAGTTTTCTTTCATTATAAAATGTTATAGAAGCACATTACAGACAATTAGGGAGCAAAAAACAGGAAGAAAAAAACACTGCTATAATCTCACTGCCCAAACAACCACTTATGGTTTCCCTTTTTGTCTTTTTGGTATATGTTTTTATTTTTGCTAAATTATAATCATAGTCCACATCAATTTCAGATCCAACTTTTTATATTTAATGCTCTTGTGTAAGCATTTTTCCACGTACTGTTGAGTTTTCACAACAAGATTATTTAGTCCCTTAGCCAGACACTAAGGCCTTTTTCCTTTATGTCAGAACAGCTCAGGTAACACCACTCTCTGTGGCTTCGCACCGTTTTCTTTGTGGACGTTTTCCGGTCATTATTAAACCAAGCTCAAGTCTCTTTGTTTTTGTGTTGTGGAACTGCTAAGGGTGACTCTCTGGTGGAAACAGAGAAAGTAAATGTAAGAAGGTAGGTTGCTGATGCAATGGTCCCAAGGAGAGATGAACAGGCCAGGATCATGGGTATCCTTGTAGAAGTTACTAACACTTTTGGTTTCTCAGTTTCCTCATCTTGAGCAGTACCTTCATGGTGGATCAGAGCATGGTGCACTACACGTCCACCAAGAACACAGCTGCTGTGCCCCACCGCAGCCCAGGGCCCCATTATGTTAGTTCACAGAAAGCTAGAAAGAGTGTTGTAAAACTGTGAACTAAACATACTACTCTGTTAAGCCAAGAAGTTTCCACTCACACACTTGTTCAATAAATACTAGGTATCTATTTTATAAAGAGATCACTTGGGATAGAGGAGAGTACAAGAAAGCTAAAATGAAATGCCTGATCCTAAAGAGTTTAAAATAATAGTTTGTGTAACAGGAAGACTAATGTGATAAAAGTGGCATGCGATTAAAAGCTGAAAAGGCTTAACAGCAAGGAGCTGTAAGTTTGAAGGCGGATGGAACATTTCTAGAGTACAAAAGATTCTAGTTGAAGAGAAGTATACAGTGGAAAGGAATGTCTTCACTTCAAAAAACTTTTCCTAAATTCATTATTCACAATGAATAATGTATCTGTGAGGCAGTACAAGTATGTTCTTGTAGCACTGTCTGAAAAAGCAAATTCTCCAGTAACCACATTTTAAAAAGTGAAATTAATTCTAATAATATTTTATTTAACTCAGTATATCCAAAGTACATTTCAGTAAAATTTATTGAGGAAAAATATCTTTAATAGGGTGCTGTCTTCTACTAACTGGTAAGCTTTATATGCCTCTGAGTACTTATCACAGTCTTCTGCTCTTTTAGGTCATCCTAAATTAATTATCTGTAAATTAACTAGCTTTTCTGGTTAGAGACTACAGCTAATTACCCTAAAAGCTGAGCTATTACATACCACTAGGAAGGCTATAATCAAAAACACAGACAATAACAAGTGTTGGTGAGAACACAGAGAAATAAGAGCTTTCATAAATTGCTGTAAATGTATGTATGTACATTTACATACATGTAAAGTGGTATAGCCACTTGGGGAAAAAGTCAGCAGTTTCTCAAAAGGTTAAGCCTAGACTTACTATATGACCCAGCAATTCTACCTAATTCCACACAGGAGAAATGAAAATATCTTCACACAAAACTCGTACATAAAAGTTGGTAGCAGGGTTACTCAAAACAGCCAAAAAGTGGAAAAACCCCAAATGTCTATCATCTGTTGAAATGTTAAACAAAATGTGGTATATGCATATAATGGAATATTTTTCAGCCATAAAAAGGGGTAAAGTACTAATTCATGGCTACCACATGGATGAACCTTGAAGACATTATGCTAAGTGGAGAAAGCAGACACAAAAGGCCACATACTGTAGGATTTTACTTATATGAAATCTCCAGGATAGGCAAATTGACAGAGGCAGAAAGGAGATTTGTAGTTGCTAGGGGCTGCAAGATGGGAGAAATAGAGTTGACTGCTAATTAGTATAAGGTTTCTTTTGGGGATGATGGAAATGCTCTGGAATTGTGACAGTGGTATGGTTGCAGTTATCTGTAAATATACTAGAAACCACTGAAATGTATGCTTTATTTATTTTTTAAATTTTTTTTTTTTTTTTTTTTCAACGTTTATTTATTTTTGGGACAGAGAGAGACAGAGCATGAACGGGGGAGGGGCAGAGAGAGAGGGAGACACAGAATCTGAAACAGGCTCCAGGCTCTGAGCCATCAGCCCAGAGCCTGATGCGGGGCTCGAACTCACGGACCGTGAGATCGTGACCTGGCTGAAGTCGGACGCTTAACCGACTGCGCCACCCAGGTGCCCCTTTTAAATTTTTTTTAACGTTTATTTATTTTTGAGACAGAGAGAGACAGAGCATGAACAGGGGAGGGGTAGAGAGAGAGGGAGACACAGAATCTGAAACAGGCTCCAGGCTCTGAGCGGTCAGCACAGAGCCCGACGCGGCGCTCGAACTCACAGACTGTGAGATCATGACCTGAGCCGAAGTCAGACGCCCAACCGACCGAGCCATCCAGGCGCCCCTGAAATGTATGCTTTAAAAGGGTAAATATTACTATACATGAATTATATTACATTTAAAAAAACTTAAGAAAAACCATCAAATACCAAATTATAACAAAATGATCTTCATCTTGTCTTGGTGATAAGAGGTGATGGTCTCCTCAAAAGATAAGGAGATATTTCCCTGTGTTAGCTGATGAAACCAATAGGAAAAGAAAATAGAAAACACATAATCATCTATTTAGTAAAATATATAGAATTTTATGATACAAACTAAGTTTCTGCCATACCTGTGCTTTTTTTTCACAAAGAGTATACACTGTTTCCAAATTTGGATCATTGTGAAGTGGATGAGAATACATTCTATGTTCAAAAGCCTCTACTTTCTGGATGACTTTTTTCAGCCCTTGATCTTGAATGCCCATATCATCAATAGGATCTAATAAGGGAACACCATCAGGAAAACGTTTCTGAACTTCCTGAAACAAAAAATTTATAGACAAAATTATTTAAGACTAAATAAATATTTCCTTCTATGTATTTCTGGGCACAAACACATTGATAAATGCACTTAAACTGGACTGCACTTTTCCGTTGCATTTGGTTTTGAAACCTCCTTTTGAATCATACCATGATATACCGAAACAGGGATGTGTTAAATTTATTAATAATTTTAGTATTTAGAGCTGAATAGTTCTAAGTGTGGTACAACTTATTGATAAACACATTATTGTACATTTAGGTTGTTGTAACCTTTCACTGTCATAAATAATCCTATATTAAACAACCCAGGTGTAAATGGTTTTCAGTTTTCACATTATTTCCTTGGGGCTGATTCCTAGGGGAGTGGGGTACTACTGAGTCGAAAGACATAAGTTTTTTAAAGGGTCCAGATTCCTGTCATTAATTTTGTGTTTTGGGGTCTTTTCTTTTTTTTTTTTTTTTTTTTTACATGATTTAACTGTTAAATATAAGAGCATCTGAGTTCAGAGAAGGGACAGCTCACTGTAGGCTGGTACTGCCCTGGGAGACTTTCAAGGTCTTGGGATAGGCCTTAAAGGTAAAATAGAATTTGGTGAGTTAGGGATAAAACAACAACAACAAACAGTTTATCCACATAAAAATTCTATAAAACTGTCAAGACAATTATTCAACTCAGAAAGCCTGCCTAGGACCACAGCTTGAATGTTCCTGCTCTACAATGAAAGCATCCTGTTTGTTTTCTCAAATTCAAGTACAGAGCCTTTGCTGATCAGTGAATGATAATCCAAATGTTTGCTGACCAAATAACTAACAAAATTCCATTTTCTTCCCCTACTGGAAAATAGATTTCTAGAATGTCATAATTTTTCTTATTGAAAATAAACTAAAAAATGGTTAAAAGTCCTGGCACATGATTTTTATACATAAAATTTTTAATGTGGTCTAGTTATTTTTACTCAACAAATAAAGCAAAACATTTTGCATAAAACAGTAGCTATGTTTTCCTTTTTGGGTTCTCCCTTACTTCTCACTTTTGGTATATTCAAGGAGTGGACAATCTATACAAAAATCACGAACTTCCACTACTGGCAGTGTTTATAGTTTTTTTTTTTGTTTTTTTTTTTTAAAGAAAGCAATATATTTTAAAGCATTTAAGCTGTCTTGTTATAAATTCTATTTATCTTTACATAAAATTTATATTTAAATTTATAAAACTAATACGTGTACCTGTATTGACTTTAAAACACTCTGTCTATTATCCACTGGCCGAAGGTCTTTAGGAATATAAAGCCTAACACTGCTGATAGCAGACAGGAGGTGCACCAAAACTGGAACAACCTACCAAGAAAAAGTTACAGAATGCTACAATTAAAACTGCACATTTTCAAACTCTGCCATTTCCCAAATTTAGCTTGAATCCTTAAAACGAAGCTGTATTTACAATTTGTAGCACATATGATTAAGTAGGTAATAATCACTATAGAAGCATATATCTTACCAGAAACTATATTTCAAAAGTAAAACCTAATTCAAACTTCTAAATAACAGGTAAATAAATGGTACCTAAAAATTAGTTATTCCCTCAACACAGAATCCATGCTTTATTTATTTGCATGTACTCATTATTGGCACTGTTTGAATATCTTAAAATATAATAGCACTACACAGGAAGGAAAGACTCCTGTTTATGGGTGAGTAGGATTCATGTAAGCTCTAGATAGGTTTTTTGTTTTTTTTTTAATTTTTTTTTTTTTTTAACATTTTATTTTTTTTTGAGACAGAGAGAGACAGAGCATGAACAGGGGAGGGGCAGAGAGAGAGGGAGACACAGAATCGGAAGCAGGCTCCAGGCTCTGAGCCTTCAGCCCAGAGCCCGACGCGGGGCTCGAACTCACGGACCGCGAGATCGTGACCTGAGCCGAAGTCGGACGCTTAACCGACTGAGCCACCCAGGCGCCCCACTAGATAGGTTTTAATGAAGAGATGAAAAAAAGTATTTCAACCACAGAAAACAGTATACTCCATTAGACATAATATTCAAGAATCACCTATCTTCATGTGAAGATATTTCTTATTCATATAGATATGAATTTATTCATATTTATATGAATATTCATATTCATATTTATTCATTTCTATTCAGAATAGATATTTCTATTTCATATTTCTTTCATGTTCTCTCCTGATACCTTTTCCTCACCATGAAGTATACCATTTTGCTTCCTTTAAGGACACTGACTTTAAATTTAGAGGTTGTCTGTACACTGAGAAGTTAACACTTTTAAAGGTCCAAATTCATCAGTGTATTATTCTCAATGGCTACCTTACTCTGATCGCTACTAAAAAAAAACAGCTGCCATTGGCTTGCTGGTTAACAAATATATTCATAGTGTTTTATTGAATAAAATGGTAGAGCAGTTGAGCAGAGTTTCTAGAGTCAAGACTGCCTGGGTTTTGATTCAGTTTTCTGCTAGTTTTGAGACCTTGAGGAAGTCCAAATTTTTTAGGCTTCATTCTTCCTATTTTAAAAATGGAGATGAAATTGTATCTATCTCATTAAACTGTTGTGAGAATTAAATGAAATAATGCATGTAAAGTGTTTTAAAATAGTTAATAAGCACCTTTAAAAAATGTTATTTAGTGTAAAAGCTAAAAGAACAGAGATCATATTCAAATACCAAAGAGAAAAGAAAGAAAAAATGGAGAAAGTATGTATTGTTTAAAGCAGACAACTACAACTTCTTATTCAAAAGTGACTAAAATAATAATACAACAAACTGTCCACTGTATTTTCTCAACTAGATCTTTCCAACTGTTAATAGCTTGCCATACGTGCTTTTCCTCTTTCTAGTTAAGACTTTGGGATTTTGGTGGGGGAGTGTTTTTCTTTCTGCCTTCCTTTTTCCTATTTTAACCATTTAAAATTAATTTGCAGATAACATGTCACTTCACCTCACCAGCAAATACTTCATCATGTATCTTCTAAGAATTACCTCATTATACCATAAAAATTTAATAATAGAATCTAATATACAGTTCATATTCAAATTTCCCCAAATGACTCACTAATGCCATTTATAGATACTACCACCAGCTTTATTTTTTTTTTTAAGTTTATTTTTTTGAGAGAGAGAGAGAGAGAGAGAGAGAGAAAGAATAAATCACAAGGAGAGTTGGCAGGATTAGCGTGGAGCCTGATACAATGCTCGAACTCATGAAACCAAGAGATCATGACCTGAGCCAAAAGTGAGTTGGACACTTAACTTGACTGAGCCACCCAGGCACCCTGATACTACCACCACTTTTGGATCTAAGATCCAGCCAAGGATCATTTCTTGCATTTAGTTGTCAGATCTCTTTAGCCTTTTTAAATCTAGAATACTGCCTACTTTGTTTTTATGGAATTGACATTTTTATATAATTTCAAGTTTTTAGAAAAGTTACTAGAACAAAGAGTTCCCATAAACCTTTATTCAGATTCACCAAATACTCACATTTGCCCCATTTGCTTTATCATTCTCTCTCCCCACACATATACCACATCCATAGTACAAGTATTAAAAGAGGGAAATTTAATGTTGAAACAATTATTATCTAATCTATAATGCATATTAATATTCCATCTACTTCTCCAATAATGCCTTTTATACCACACTTGTTCTCTTCCACCACTCTACGTATCCAAATTAGGATGATAAATTATGTTTAGTTGTGATAATTCTTTATTTTACTTTAATCTGGAACAGTTTCTCTTTTGTGTGTGTGTGTGTGTGTGTGTGTGCTGCTCAGGACACTGACATTTTTGAATACACTAATTATTTTATGAATGCCTCTGAATTTGGGTTTGTCTAATTATGATGAATCATGAAATTCAGGATATGAATTTTTGGCAGAAATGATGTTTTTTGTTCTTCCTGTCTACTGGTCAACATTACTAGTGATATTAATTTTTATGACTTGATTCAAGTGGTTATCTCTGGCATTCTCTAATGTAAACTTACTACTTTTCCCTTTACAATTAATAAGAAATTTATAGGGATATTCATTACTTTGTAAATATCCCATTCCTCATTTAAACTTTCAACTCACTAGTTTTAGGATCCATGGATTAGTTATTTGGTAGTTGCCTAATGGTGACTTTTCTAACATATTCGTTCCTTCTATATTTTACCTACCTACCTACCTACCTACTTACCTACCTACCTCAGTGTGGATTTGGGGCTGCTTTCACTTGATTGTAATATTTTAATATAATTATTTTTATTTTCAAGTTGTCAATTTCATGTTTAAATAAGACATTATGAGGGCTGAACTGGTTACTGAACCAGCAATTTGTGACCCTTGCAAATAACAGATGCAGTGTCTGAATCGAAAGAGAACACTGACATGTATGTACATTATTCAAAATGTCAGAAAACAACAACATCCAGGAAGACATCCAGGTGGCTTACAGACACATGCAAAGATGCTCAACGTCACTCATCATCAGGGAAATACAAATCAAAACTATGATGAGATACCACCTCAAACCTGTGAGAATGGCTAACATTAACAACACAAGAAACAACAGGTGTTGGCCAGCATGCGTCGAAAGGGGAATCCCCTTGCACTGCTGGTGGGTATGTAAACTGGTGCAGCTACTCTGGAGAACAGTGTTTTGGAGGTTCCTCAAAAAACTAAAAATAAAACTACCCTACAATCCAGCAATTGCACTATTAGGCATTTACCCAAAGGACACAAAAATACAGATTTGAAGGGGTACATGCACCCAATGTTTATAGCAACATTATCAACAATAGCCAGACTATGGAGGGAGTCCAAATGTTCACTGATGATTGGATAAAGAAAATGTGGTATACATATGCAATAGAATATTACTCAGCCGTCAAAAAGAATAAAATCTTGCCATCTGCAACGACATGGATGGGGGTAGAATGTACTATGCTAAGAGAAATAAATGTATCAGAGAAAGATATAATGAGTTCACTCATGTGTGGAATTTAAGACACAAAACAGATGAACATATGGGAAGGCTGGAGGAAAGAGAAGAAAGGGACACAAATCACAAGAGACTCTTTAATGATAGAGGATAAAATGAGAGTTGACAGAGGGAGGTGGGTGTGAGATGGGCTAGACTGGGTGATGAGTATTAAGTAGGGCACTTGTGATAAGCATTGGGTGTTGTATGGAAATGATGAATAACTGAATTCTACTTTTGAAACCAACACTGCACTGTATATTAACTAATTAAAATTTTTAAAAAGGAAAAAGATAAGCAAATGATAAGGTAGCTAACATCAGAAGTCAGTAAGTTTAAGTGAATACAACCTAAGTAAGTTTCAGATGATCTCATTTCTTCAAATCAAGGACATTACCTAAAATATAATTTTTGAATTTTTCATCCAGAAAAGATACATGTATTTTTTTTTTAGTGTTTATTTATTTTTTTGAAGGAGAAAGAGACAGAGCATGAGCAGGGGAGGGGCAGAGAGAGAGACACACACACACACACAGAATCTGAAGCAGGCTCCAGGTTTCACGCTGTCAGCAAAGAGCCCAACGTGGGATTCAAACTCACAAGCCATGAGATCATGACCTGAGCCTAAGTTGAAGGTTTAACCAACTGAGCCACCTGGGCACCCCCAGAAAAGATATTTTTTGAACTAACTACATTTTAATCAAGTCCAGGCCAAGTTATTTAAACCAATATGTTTTATTAAATTTTAGATTTATAAAAACTAAATGTGTGCCTTGATCTAATTTTCCTTCAAGAACTCTGGAAATTAACCAAAAGCTTGCAGCAATCCAAGAAGCATTTAAAAAGCTTAATTTTGTATCATACACACTCCAAGTTAAAAGAAAGAAAAATGACTATGGAAATGCCACTTCCTACTCATATTTCATGCAAAGGAAATCTGGTTTAAACCTATCCAGAGTAGTGTTCACAGTAAGTGCAGTTGAGAGATGAAATTTCCTTATAAATTGTCTATGAATCCTGTGTCCAGGATTCCTATTCAAAATATTAATTTACAGAAGTGAACAATATTATATACACACACTATGTCTTAAGGTATAGTCCTTCTCTCTGTTTTACTAGTATGATCATTCAATAGAACTCAGAGTTCTTTTTAAAAAGGCATGTTTCATGCTCTGTGTATGTTGCTTTCTCAGCTGGAAAAGCAATTCTTGTCTGAAAAGATCCTTACAAGTCAGTTTTCTTTTTTAATATTTTTTAAAATGTCTATGTAGTTTTGAGAAAGAGAGAGGGAGCGAGCGAGCGAGCACACGAACACGAGCAAGGGAGGGGCAGAGAGAATGGTAGACACAAAATCCAAAGGAGACTCCAGGCTCTTAGCTGTCAGCACAGAGCCCAATGTGGAGCTCGAACCCATGAACCGTGAGATCATGACGTGAGCCTAAGTTGGACACTTAACTGACTGAGCCACCCAGGAGCCCCAGGTCAGTTCATTTTCTTAATACTTCTTTTATAAAACCTTTATTGACTTCCCCCCACCAAACACACTCTACTCCAGTTGGAGGATACATTTTTGATGTTCACTAACTTGAGCACAAAATTTTCTCCCCATTAAGCTGTAAACCCCTTGAAGTCAGAGACTATATATATAACTTACACTAATACATCCCCACTTAATTCCTGGAAATAAACTGAAAAAATGCTATATGCTGGGGTGTCTTGGTGGCTCAGACGGTTAAGCATCCGACTCTTGTATCAGCTCAGGTCATAATCTCACAGTTCTTAAGTTTAAGCCCCATGTCAGACTCTGGACTGACAGCACAGAGCCTGCTTGGGATTCTCTCTTCCTCTCTCTCTGCTCCTCCCCCACTCATCATCTCTTAAAAATAAATAAAAATTTTAAAAAATGTTATGCATTGGGTGACTCATTCAGTGAGGTTCTTGATTTTGGCTCAGGTCATGATTTCATGTTCTAGAGACTGAGTGAGCCCCCTGTCGGTGTAGAGCCTGCTTGGGATTCTCTCTTCCCCTCCCCCGCTCACTCTCATGCTCTCTCAAAATTAACCTTTAAAAAAAAATTATACTTCAATTATACCCCAGTTTAAAAAATGTTATAGAAGGAAAGACGCAGGTTGCCTAGGATCCAGGGGCATCTACCCTGCACAAACCATTAAAATGAGACAAATCATGATCATTATGTAGTACAAAGCTTCTCAATATCTTTAAGTAAAATGGGCACAGTGACTAAGCTAAATAAAATCTGGGCCAGAAGCAAGATAGACAACAAGTAAGTTTTCCTTAAAATACTAACTCCAATGAAATTAGTCATTAGATCATTATCTTAAAGAGTCAAAACCTTCAGTGAAAGAATGTCATGACTTTTCATCGATGTCTGTCAGGAGAGAAAAAGAATGTTGGCATGTGTGCCACATGCTTGCCATTGCAAGCTGCAATAACTTCAAAGGTCCTTTTGAATACAGTGACTATCAGCTAAATTGTGGGAGTTTTACTCTCATTTACAGTTAAGCAGTCAACTGTAAAATACACATTATGGAAAAAAAATCATACAAGTTATAATAGGGCTGAAGTTTGAGCAATGAAATTATAAGATTGAATTGAAACCAAATGTTAGGTGGGATTCGGAAGTAATTATACTTTTAATTATCACTCTAAAACATTTAATAATGAATAATATCCTTCAATACTGCCAATTCTAAATTTCACTGTCATTTGAAATGATCCAAAGCAGCATCCTCTGATGCTGCAACGGCAGATTTTAATTTTGATAAATCAAAGGTTATTATATCATATATCATCACAAAGACATTTCTTAAAATTCCTAGGAATACACCACATACTTAATGTTTTAAAATAACAAAATTCCAGTATATCTGCCTTCAAATACATACTTGGAATCTCAGTATTGAGGTTTTACCTGCAGTAATTTTGTCCTAATTATTAAAAGGGGGGGGTGAGATATTCAAGAAATACAGGTATCTCATATGGCAAACTGAATGTTTTGCAATTAATTGAAACCACAGGTAAACTGAGGAGCTTGAGAAGATGGCAGAACAAGAGGATCCTGAGCTCACCTCCTCCTATGGACACACCAAGACCTTAACTACAGTGCAGCTCATTCTGAAAAGGGACCAAAGACGTATAACAGCTCTTCCACAATGAGGATAAAGAAAAAAGGCCATACTGAGAAGAGTAGAAGGGGCAGGGACACAGTTGGGAACCAACTCTGTCAGCATGGTGACCCACAAACAGGAGTGATATCACAAGCACACAGTTCCACCTGAGGAGTGAAAGGATCAAATCCCACATCAGGTACCCCTACCCTGGGATGTGCATCAGGAAGAAAAGCCCTCTTATAACATCTGGCTTTGAAAATCAAGGAAACTTCACTCTGGGAGAGTCGGAGGGCTAGAGGAAACTTAGAATCCACTCCTAAAGTGCCAGTGTACTCATTCAGTTTGAGACCCAACAGAAAGGCAGCAGTTTGAAAAACATACAAGTTATTAAGTGAAGGAGATCTACTAAGTAATTTTAGGGTGTGTGCCAAAAGGGCTGGAAGTGTAGGAATTTTCTCGAGAAATAAAGTCTTACCAGGTGCCATTTTTCTTCCCCTCCTGTAGCCTAGCTGGCCTGATGCTTGCAGAAGCCAGTTCTGACACTCTCCATTTACCTTCTAGCACTGCTCAACCTGCTCTGGTGTTCCCCTGTGGATCATCCAACCCACCTGCCCTGACAGGAGTTCCCCCCAAAGTGGCTCATGCCATACCATACCCACCAGGCAGCCTCAGCTAGAACCTGTGTCCACCCAAAGTGACTACTGCCAAAATAACTAGTGAGCAGCAGCTAGAATTGGTATCTTGCCTGCCAGCATGGCCTCAACAATTATAGCTGGGCCTCACTAATTAAAACAAAAGAAATGAATAAATAAAATAAAATTACTCTCACTGACTAAAATAAAATAAAATAAAATGAAAATGGAATAAACACTTCAAACAAAAGATACAAACACTGACTAAAAGGATAAAAAACAAGATTCATCTACGTGTTGCCTACAAGAGACTCCCTTCAGACATAAAGACACAAACAGACTAAAAAGTGAAGAGATGGTAAAAGACATTCCATGCAAATGTAAGTGGGGGAAAAAAAGCTGGGTAGCAACACTAAGACAAAACAGATTTTAAAACAAGAAGTGTAATAGGAGATAAAGAGAGACATTATATAATAATGAGATCAATCTAACAAGAGGATGTGACAATTGTAAATTTCTGTGCATCCAACAGAGAAGCACTTAAACTTATAAAGCAAATATTCAGAAACACATTGGGAGAAATTGACAGTAATAAAGTAAGAGTAGGGGACATGAACATTTACATCAATGGACTGATCACCCAGATAGAAAATCAGTAAGGAAAACAGTCGCTCTGAAGAACACATTAGACAGCATAAAACAAACAGATATATACAAAACTTACCATCCACAAGACAGAATAATACACATAATTTTCAAGTGCACATGGAACACTTTCCAGGACAGATTACATGTGAGGCCACAAAACAAGTCTCAATGAATTTAAGCCTGAAATTATATCAAGCATCTTTTCCAACCACAATGGTATGAAACTAAAATTCCATTAGAAAGAAAAACTGGAAAAAAAACACAAATACAAAGACTGACTTCAACAATACATTTAAAGTATCATTCACCATGCTCAGGTGGGATTTATTCCAGGGATGCAAGGATGGTTCAATATCCACAAATCAATCAACAGGATACACCACATTTACAAAAGGAAAGATAAAAATCATATGATTTCCACACATAAAGGAAAAGCTTGTAATAAAATTCAACATCTGTTCATGATAAAAACTCTCCACAAAACAGGTACAGATGGAACATACCCCAACAAAATATGGGACACATAACAAACCCACAGCTAATACCATCCTCAATGGTAAAAAGCTGAAAACTTATCCTCTAAGATTAAGAAGAAGGCAAGGATGACTACTGTTGCCATTTTTATTCAACATGGTACTGGAAATCCTAGTCACCGCAATCAGACATGAAAAAGAAATAAAAGGCATCCAAATTGGTAATAAAGAAGTAACACTGTCACTGTTTGCAAATGACATGGTATTACATACAGAAAACCATAAAGACAACACCAAAAATTGTTAGAATAAACAAATTTAATGGAATTGCAGGATCAATATACAATTATCTGTTATGTTTCTCTACATTGATAACAAGCTGTAAGAAAGAGACATTAAGAAAATAATCCCATTTACAACTGCATCAAAAAGAATAAAATACCTAGGAATAAAGTTACCCAAGGAGGTGAAAGTCCTGTACTTTGAAAACTGTAAGATAATAATGAAAGAAATTGAAGATGACACAAAAAAAGGAAAAGATAGCCCATACTCAGGGACTGGAAGAATTACTACTGTTAAAATGGCCATACCACTCAAAAAATCTACAGACTGAATGCAATCCTTATCAAAACACTAACAGTATTTTTCAAAGAACACACAATCCTAAAATTTGTGTAGAATCACAAAAACCCAACAAGCCCAACAACCGAAGTAATCCTGAGAAAGATAACAAAGCTGAGACTCAACACAACTCCAGATTTCAAACTATACTACAAAGTTATAGTAATCAAAACAGTATGGTACTGGCACCAAAACAGATCAATGGAACAAAAAAGAGAGCCCAGAAATAAACCCATAAAGAAGGAAGGAAGGAAGGAAGGAAGGAAGGAAGGAAGGAAGGAAGGAAAGGAAGGAAGGAAAGGAAGGAAGGGAAGGAAAGGAAGGAAGGAAAGGAAAGGAAGGAAGGAAGAAACCAACCAACCCATTATATGGTGAATTAACCTAAGAAAAATGAGGTAAGAATGTACAATGTGGAAAAGACAGTCTCTGCAATAAATGGTACTGACAAAACTAGACAGCCACATGCAAAAGAATTAAACTGGACCACTTTCCTATACCATATGAAAAAAATAAACTCAAAATGGATTAAAGAACTAAATGTAAATAAGAACCAAAACCATAATACTCCTAAAAGAAAACAAAGAAAACATTGCCTTAGCAATATGTCTTTTCGGACTGGCCTCCTCAGGCAAGGGCAACACAAGCAAAAATACACAACAGAGTCTACATCAGACTAAAAAACTTTTGCACAGCAAAGGAAACCATCCACAACATGAAAAGGCAACCTACTTGAAGGAAAAAGATAATATTTGCAAATGATATATCCACTAAGAGGTTAATATCCAAAAAAAAAAAAAAAAAAAAAAAAAAAATTAAAGAACTCATACAACCAAACACACACACAAGATCTGATTAAAATTAGACAGAGGACCTGAATAGATATTATTCGAAAGAAGACATTCAGATAGCTGACACACACATGAAAAGATGCTCAGTATCACTAATCATCAGGGAAATGAGAATCCAAGCCACAATGAGATACCACCATACACCTGTTAGAACGACTAGTATCACAAAGATAAGAAATTAACTGCTGGTGAGGATGCGGAGAAAAGGGACCCCTTGTGAACTGTTGGTGAGAATGTAAATAGGTACGGCCACTATGGAAAACAGGCAGCTCGTCAAAAAATTAGCAACAGAAATATCATATGATCCATTAATCCCACTTCTGGTTATCACCCCTAAAAAAAATGAAAACACTAATTTGAAAAGATATATGTACCTCTATGTTTATTGCAGCATTATATACAAATACAACAGGCAAGATATGGAAGCAATCTAACTGTCCATTAACAGATGAATGGATAAAGGTGTGTTTTACACACACAGGCATAAAAAAGAAAGAAATCTTGTCATGTGCAACAACATGGATGGACCTAGAGGGTATTATGTTAAGTGAAATAACTCAAAGATAAATACCACATGATTTCACTTATATGTGACATCTAAAAAACAAAAGTAATAAACAAAAAGCCAAAAACAAACTTATAAATACAGAGAACAAACAGACTGGTGGTTGCGAGAGGGAAGGCAGGTGAGGTGATGGATGAAACATGTGAAGGGGATTAACAGATACAAACTTCCAGGTAGAAAATAAGTCACAGGGATGAAAAGCACAGCATGGGAAATAGAGCCAATAATATCATAATAACTTCATATGCTGGCAGATGGTAGCCACACTTATCACGGTGAGCATTTTTTTAATGTTTATTTATTTATTTTGAGACAGTGTGCACATGTGTGTGAGTGCAAGTGGGGGAGGCACAGAGAGAGAGGAGAAAGAGAATCCCAAGCAGCCAGACACAGGGCTGAATCTCAGGAACCCTGAGATCAGGACCCGAGCCGAAATCAAGAGTCAAGGCACTTAACCAACTGAGCCACCCAGATGCCCTCGTGGTGAGCATTTCTTAATATATATAAATACATAAATGTCGAATCACTAAAATAATATTGTATGTCAACTACACTATAATTGAAATTTTGTTAAAAGCACATGTAAATTAAATGGTTCCAACTAGGGAAACTTATGAAGGAATTTTCAATTATTAAAACACTGCTTTCATATTTCAAAGGAATATAATAAACATGAAGTAACACTGTAAAATTATTTGATCATAAAAAAGATAAAACATATTTAGTAGTCCCAGTAAAATCCAGCTTCATGTGAAAATTTAAATTATTAAATTCTCTTTATCTTTCACTTCATCTTTGTTTACCTGACCACAATTTGATACAGAAACAGAGAGCTTAAATCTCATTAATCATCCTTTTGATATTTTAGATGGCTTTAATATACCTTTAAAAACTCTGAAAACTTACAATTTTGACATCAAGTATGTTCACTATAATCATATGCAGGAAATATAGTGATTATAAATAATTCAATAAGTACTTGAAATCTGAAGATGATAAATAAAGTCCAAACCTGCATCTCTCCTTTCTCATCAGGCTTAGCTGGTTTTGCAGCCTCAGTAGCTGAATTTTTCAAACTTTCTTTGCTACAGCGCAGAAGTACTTCTACTACATATAAAGGATCCAGTTCACCAGAATTAGGCTAGAAAAAAACAAGATAAAAGGAACTTATTATGTCTTAAAAACTGATGGAAAAATTTTAAGTTTTATATGTACATGGACTATGTTCTCAGCATTTAGCATTATGATAATGGCACATACTGCACAGTAAATATTTATGTCATGATATGAAGGCTGTCCTTCTTTATCCTTCAACATGCTCCACTGGATGAGAAAACATAGAAATTAGTTGAAACTTCAGAATTCAGATGAGATTTTATGTTCAAGATGGTATGGCTTGACACTTATGAATTTAAACAGTATGAGTTCTTAACTATGACATAAAATGCCATTTCAAGTTTCTAATGATTAATCATTTTATTATATCAGAATTAGAAAAATAAACTGTAAGAAATTAACAGTGTCAGAAAACAAATCTGTTATCTTCAAATTATCCTAATTAAACAACATGAAAATTATCCTCATAGCACCTCTACAATGTGTTTTTATACCATTGTATTAAGACTTTATTAAAAGACTTTTGTCTTTTATATTCTCTAATAAAAACATGATTGTTGAGATACAAGGATTAATTGCATGTGCAATTTATGATAATTTGTTTGACAGCAATGTCTTTCAAACAGCAGTAAGACCTTTTTCTTCAGTAAAGAATTCCTCTCTGCTTTTTAATTCAACACGTGAGTGATCTCTTTTGCATAAAATCAATAAAAGGAAAGTTATTTTGACTGAGGAGTGAACATGTCAAAGAAATGACTGCTTAGTATCCCCCCAAGCACAGTTACTGTTCAAAACTGGAAAACTTTTAAGAAATAAACCCATACCTACGATCTATTTCTGTAATCAACTACCAACTGCTTAACAATGGTAAAATATACTTCCAAATACAAACCAAAAATACAATCACAGTTATCTTAAATTACTGAGTTCAAATTTCTGAAAGCATAAGCTCCATTCCTCAAGAAAACCCAGTTTTTTTTCTTCAACTGGGTTTTTTTTTTCCCCCTCAACATACTTTTTTTCAAATTATGGTTATTTTTAAAGAAGTTTCAAAACATTCTCCACTTCGGTATAGACACAAAAGCCGAATAGTATTTTCAATTAGGTCTGTAACTGCAAAGATTATGTATTATGTAGAGCTTAGTCAATATAAAATAATTTTATAAACAATGAGCCAAATAGTTATGACCCAACTGTTAATTCTTCCAGGGGACAAATGACTGTAAGGAGAATCAAGGACTATTATCTTTAGTTTTCCAGACGGGAAAAAACCCACTGTGTGAGACACATTCTACAGTCTCATTAATGAACTAACTCCAAAATGTTAGATGACAAATAAGTATTTAAACAAAAATAATCTAAGATTTATCAACAATCTGTAATGTAGAGAATTTAAAACTGTCTTACTAGGTTTAGCTCCAACTCCACAGATTTTTTTCAATTTAATATTCTCCCTCTGTAAGCTATATCACAGAAGTGACTGTCAGAACTCAAGTATATCATATGTAATTTTTGTAAAGCTATCAAAATCACTCTCAACATTCCAGAAATATTCCTTAAGTGTTATGACAGAAGCACACCTCAAAAACTTTAGTGTGGCATCAAATGGAAATTTGCTGTTAAAAATATTTCTTAAGATTACACAACTGCTCTTTTCAATGAACTACTTCTAAGCTCTGTACTGTGGTAAAGATGGGTAACATCGTCCTTCACATAAAAGAGAAAATAGTTACTCAGATGTTCTATTTGGCTTTTCAATGATTGTCTTAGTATAAATTCTTTATTTATTTTTTTTTTAAGTATAAATTCTTTAAATTTGTATGACTATCTCCTTATTTTTAACTTCTTAATCATATAATTGAACTATATTTTTCCTAACTTTTCATTCTTTTAAAAATATGGCTAATTTCCTACTATAAATGGAAATTTTCAGATTAAAATGTAATTTTGACTATCTCAAGTTTGTAGAATGTAAACAAATAATATAAAATAAATGTTGACAAGAACATTTGAATCTCTTTAAAATGCTTAAACTATTTTCTTTTTCAATGTATATTCTTCCTCTCTCTCTACCAAACCTTATTAACCTATAAAACTCTTTGACTTAGTATTCTGATAGGTTACATAATCAATAAGAAAGTAGTCCATGTTTTTAGTAAACAAATGTAAGCAACTTAGTGGGAAAATCAGTTTTACCATCAATTTAAACAGAAAAAAAGTGAAATGTGTTCTTCTCTATTCCCCATTCCATATTTGCCTAAAATAATTCTCACCAACCCGCACCACTTTTAAACACGGATTAAGGACCAAAAGAGAAATCATTTAAAAACTTGTTTACTGTGTGTATAAATGTAATTATGTTAGGGATAATTTTTCTCCCTTAAAAATATAAAACCTGAAATCAACTACCAGCATGACAGCACGAGGAGTTTTTACAAACCCACCTCACGAGCAAACTTAAGAAAGTTATAAAAAACCAACCATGTAAAGATGGTTTTGGAAATGGTTCTAAAGACATACAGCATATGAAGAAACATCTATTCAAGAAAATACACTAAAATTCGTTAGAAACAACGTAAGTCTGATATCTAAGCCAAGATCACTCCCACTTCATTCTTCCTAACTCAGCAAGACAGAAACTGCAGACTACTGAAGGCAAAAAACATAGCAAGGCTCCCTTCTCCCCGAAGCTCTCTCAGTTGGAGGGCAATTTTCCGAAGAGGGGTAGGATGGCAGCATTTCTTAACTTGCTCCCACCTACCCATTGCTGAGGCTAAGTTCTGGGCAAGTGAATCTGAGAAGTAGGGGTTCCCTTCTTCTGCCCAGCCACCAGTGGTTGGCCAGAGACTCTATCTTACATGTGTGGGACTGCTGAGAATGCTGGGGCCTCAACTGCTCTTGCTTACCTGACCGTTAAGGCACTGCTGTCATGCTGGGAGAGGCAAGCTGTAAATACTTGAGGCTACTGCCTCCATGCTTTACCTGCCAGGTCCTTACCTAAACACTTTAGGACATGCTAGGTAAAGCCAGTTTTGGGGGGGGGGGGGGGGTGGAAAAGACTGCTTGGGATTCTTTCTCTCCCTCTTTCTCTGCTCCTCAATCCAGCTAATCACTAACTTAATAAACAAGCAAATAACAATATGCCTGTGAGAGGGGAGGGAAAGAGGGACCAGTACCAAGAGTACTACATTATTTAAAATGTCCAATTTCAAAGAAAAAACGTTAAGACATGAAAAGAAAAGTATGATCCAAGACCTATGTACCAGAAAAAAAGCAAGAAACAGAATAAAGTACCTATCAGAGTCATCAGATGTTATATTAAACAAAGACTTAATGGTAGCCAGTATGTTCAAACAAGTAAAGGAACCATAATTAAAGAAGTAAAGGAAGGTACAATAACAATATCATATCAAATAGAGTATCAATAAAGACAGATATGATAAAAAAACAAAAAGGAAATCCATGAATTCATTATATACAATGCCTGAAATGAAAAAAATCACTAGAAGGGCTCAAGAGATCTGAAGTAGAAGAAAACAGCAGCACATCTGAAAACAGGCTGACAGAGATTATGCAGTCCAAAGAACAGCGGGGGGGAGGGAAAAGGTGACAAATGAACAGAACCTCAGAGAAATGTAGGATAACAATAAGTACAACATACCCATATGTGAGTCCCAGGAGAGAAAGGGCTGAAAAAATATTTGATGAAATAATGGCTGAAAACTCCCAAATTAACTGAAAAACATTAATCTACATATCCAGAAAACTCAATGGATACCAAGTAGAATGAATATAAGGAGATGAAAAAACAGACACATCACAGTAAAAATGCAGAAAACCGGGGCGCCTGGGTGGCTCAGTCGGTTAAGCGGCCGACTTCGGCTCAGGTCATGATCTCACGGTCCGTGAGTTCAAGCCCCGCGTCGGGCTCTGTGTTGACAGCTCAGAGCCTGGAGCCTGTTTCAGATTCTGTGTCTCCCTCTCTCTGACCCTCCCCCGTTCATGCTCTGTCTCTCTCTGTCTCAAAAATAAATAAACATTAAAAAAAATTTAAAAAAAAATGCAGAAAACCAAATACAAGGAGAAGACTCTTGAGAGCAGCAAGAGAAAAAGGACTCATCTCTCACAAAGGACCAGAACAAGATTAACAGCAGAAACTTCTCAGCACAATGAAGAACAGAAGGCAGTGCATTGGCATATTCATAGAAAAACACTTGTTAGCCAAGAATCTATTTATCCAGGAAAGTTATCATTCAATAAAGACATTCCCAGAAAAAGAAAAACTGACACAATATGTTGTTAGCAGATCCGCTTTGTTAAGTGTCCGACTCTTGATTTCAGCTCAGTTCATGATCTCACGGTTTGTGAGATCAAGCCCCATATCTGGCTCTGCACTGACAGCACAAAGCCTGCTTGGGATTCTTTCTCTCCCTCTTTCTCTGTTCCTCCCCTGCTCGTACTCTCTCTCAAAAAAAAACAAAAACAAAAACCAAAAAAAACTTTAAAAATAATTAAAGAATTATTTCTTTTTCTATTAAATGATTTAAAGGTAAAATCAACATGTATATATTGAATTGTTAAGTCTATAATATATAGAAACGTTTGCCAATAATTTGCCAATAATACCACAAAGTAAGTGGGTAGGAGCAAAGTTGTACTGAGCTAAGGCAGTAACTCCAATGGTAACCTGAATCCAGAGGAACCAATAAAAGGTACCAGAAATGATAAATGATGAGATTAATATAACAAAAACTATAAATACTTGGTCTCCTTTTGTCTAGAAATTGCATTATTGCCCCTGCCCTGAGCCTCACAAACAAATAACCTATCAACTATACTCACTATAGCACTCCTACTAATTTGTCTCTAAGCTTCTTTGTACGTCATAAAACTATATTAATAACTGTAATGTGTATTGTTGGGTTCATAACATTTGTAGACTATACCACAAAAAAGAGGGAAAATGGAATAAATGCATACAGGAGTAACAGTTCTACATCTCACTGGAATTCAGTATAAATCTGAAACTTATCCTATTAACTTAATATGGAAATATTAAATATTAAATATTGAGCCCTAGCAACCACTAAGAAAATAACAAAAAAAAAGAGAGAGAAAAATATAAATTATAGAAAAAGAAATCATCAAATAAACTGAAATGTTATGTTAGAAAATAAGCACTGAATGCAAACCTAAAGGAGTAGAAAAACAAGAAATGAGACTATTGAAAACAAAAAGCATAATGAAAGACACAAATCCAACTATATCAATAACAGTAAAGGTGAATGGATTAACCAATCGATTAAGCAACCCAATCAATAAGCAGAAATTTTTCAGAATGAATAAAAAAAGATCTAACTATGCAGTCTGTAAGAGACAAAGTTGAACCTCAATGACACAAGATTTAAAATAAAAAGATGGAAAAAGGTGTATCATGTAAGCAACAAAAAAAGGTGACATAACTATGCTAATTTCAGATAAATTTCTACTTTAATAGAAAACAAAAACACATAAAGCAAAAAATGACAGAAATGAGAAGAGACATAGACAATTCAAAAACAATAGTTGAGGGACCCCTGGGTAGCTCAGTCAGTTAAAGCATCTGACTCTGGATTTCAGCTCAGGTCATGATCTCCCTGCTTAGGATTTTTGCTCTCCTTTTCTCTCTCTCACTCTTTCAAAATAAACTTTAAAATGAAACAAAAATAATAGTTGAGACTTTAATGTCTCACTTTTAATAATGCATAGAACAACTAAACATAAAGATCTGCAAAAAAAGAAACAGAAGACATAAACAACACTATAAACCAACCAGACCTAATACACATCTATAGAATATCTCAACCAAAATATACATTCTTCTCAACTGCACATAAAACATTCTGCAGGATAGACCACATGTCAGGCCATTAAACAAATCTCAATAAATTCAAAAGGAATGAAATAATACCAATTATTTCTCAGTAACAATGGAATGACATTAGAAATCAAATATAGGGGGCACCTGGGTGGCTTAATCAGTTAAGTGTTCGACTTCAGCTCAAGTCATAATCTCACAGTTCGTGGGTTTGAGTCCTGCATAGGGCTCTGTGTTAACCAGAGCCTGGAGCCTGCTTCAAATTCTGTGCCTCCCTCTCTCTCTGCCCCTCCCCACCCACCCCACCTCCCTGCTCAAAAATAAACATTAAAAAAAAAAAAAAAAAGACATAAATTTGGGAATTTCACAAATATATGGAAATTAACACATTCCTAAATAACCAGTGAGTCACAGAAGAAATCAAAAGGGAAATTAGAAAATACCTGGAAGTGAATGAAAATGAAGAAACAATATACCAAAACCTAAGGGATGCAGTTAAAATATCTGCAGGGAAATTAACAAGCATAAATGCCTATATTAAAATGAAAGAAAGACCTCCAATTAATAACTTAACCTCCCACCTTAAGACAATAAAAAAGAACAGCAAACTAAACCTAAAGCTAACAGATGGAAGGATTAATAAAGGAGCAGAAATTAAGAAAATGAAAAATACAAAAAAAAAAAAAAAAACAACCCACTGAGACCAAACAGCTGGTTCTTTGAGAGCAACAAAATTGACAAACGTTTGGCTAGATGAAAGATTCAAATTATTAGAATGAAAAATCAAAGACGGACATTACTGGCCACCTTATGGAAATAAATTGGATTACAAAGTAATATGATGAACAACTGTGTACAAGTAAATTAGGTAACCTAGATGAAATGGACTAATTTCTAAGAAAGCAAATCAATGAAACGAATTCAAGAAGAAATAAACAATCTTGAAAAGACCTATAAAACTGACTTAGTAATCATAAACTACCTACAAGGAAAAGCCGAGGCCCAGGTGCCAAATTCTTCCAATTAAAAAAAATAATAACATGAAAAGATGCTCAACGTCGCTCATCAGGGAAATACAAATCAAAACCACACTCAGATATCACCTCACGCCAGTCAGAGTGGCCAAAATGAACAAATCAGGAGACTATACATGCTGGAGAGGATGTGGAGAAACGGGAACCCTCTTGCACTGTTGGTGGGAATGCAAATTGGTGCAGCCACTCTGGAAAACAGGGTGGAGGTTCCTCAAAAAATTAAAAATAGACCTACCCTATGACCCAGCAATAGCACTACTAGGAATTTACCCAAGGGATACGGGAGTACTGATGCATAGGGGCACTTGTACCCCAAAGTTTATAGCAGCACTCTCAACAATAGCCAAATTATGGAAAGAGCCTAAATGTCCATCACTGATGAATGGATAAAGAAATTGTGGCTTATATACACAATGGAGTACTACGTGGCAATGAGGAAGAACGAAATATGGCCCTTTGTAGCAACATGGATGAAACTGGAGAGTGTGATGCTAAGTGAAATAAGCCATACAGAAAAAGACAGATACCATATGTTTTCACTCTTATGCGGATCCTGAGAATCTTAACTGAAGCCCATGGGGGAGGGGAGGGGAAGAAAAAAAAGAGGTTAGAGTGGGAGAGAGCCAAAGCATAAGAGACTTTTAAAAACTGAGAACAAACAGGGCTGATGGGGGGTGGGAGGGAGGGAAGGGTGGGTGATGGGTATTGAGGAGGGCACCTTTTGGGATGAGCACTGGGTATTGTATGGAAACCAATCTGACAATAAATTTCATATATTGAAAAAAATAAAAAATAAAAATAAATAAAAAAAAATAATACCAGTTCTTCAAAAACTCTTCAAAAAACAGAAGAGAAGGGGAACACTTTCAAACTCATTATGAGGTCAGCATTAATCTGTTACCAAACTCAAAGACATCAAAAGAAAACTACAGACATATATCTCCTGTGAATGTGAATGCAGAAATCTTGTGCAATATACCAGCAAACTGAATCCAGCAACACATAAAAAAAAAATAATAATAATAATCCCCCTGGCAGGATTTACCCAAGAATCCAAAATTGGTTTAACAGGTGAAAACCAATTAATCTAATACACTGTTATCAGAATAAATACAAGATAGAATAAAAAATAACCCCATGATTATCTGAATAGGTACATAAAAAGCATTTGACAAAATACAACAATCTTTCATGATAAAAACACTCAACAAACTAGGAACAGAAAGAAACTTCCTGAACTTGTTAAAGGACACTTACCAAAACCCAAAGCTAACATCATTGTTAATAGACAAGGCCTGGACATTTTCCCTCTAACTTAGGAAAACAACAAGCATATCTGCTCACTATTAATACAGTACTCAAGGGTTTAGACAGAATGATTAGGCAAAACGAAAACAAAACAAAAAGACCTAAAATGTATTCACACTGGGAAGAGGGAAGTAAAACCATCTCTATTTTCAGACACAACAGGGCCCTGTATACAGAAAATAAAGTGTATAATTCATACTTGAAAAACAATAAATTACTAATTAAAGAATACCTAAATAAGAGGGAAAATATGCTACGTTCATGACTGAAACACTTATTATGTTAAGACAGCAATATTCTCCAAACTGATCTATAGATTCATGTGCAAGCCATCTGAGAAACCCAGCTGACTTCTTTGTAAAAACTGACAAGCAGATAATCAAATTCATGAGGAATTTTAAGGATCCCAGAATAGCCAAAACAATCTTGAAAAAGAAGAACAAAGCTGGAGAACTCCTAAGTCTACTTTTTTGAAACTTAACTACAAAGATACGGTAAATGAAGACAATATGATACTGGCATTGGGACAGACACAGAGGTCAATAGAATGGAACTGAGAGTCCAGAAATAAACCTATGTCTATGGTCATCTGAGATTTGATAAGGATGACAAGATTATTTAAAGAGGAAAGAATTTCCCAACAACCAGGGTTAGGACAAGAATGGAGCTGGATCCTTACCTTATACCACATACAAAAATTAACTGAAAATGGATCAAGGGCCTAAATATAAGGGCTTAAACAATAAAACTCTTAGAAGAAAACACAGGGGTACATCTTCATGACCTTGATGTTGGTAGCAGTTCCTTTCTTTTGTTTGTTTTTTAATGTTTATTTATTTTTGAGAGAGAGCAGAGAGAGCGAACAAGAAGAGACAGGAGGTGGGAAGAGCGGGGTGTGTGTGGATAGAACAGAGGATCTGAAGCGAAGTCTGTGCTGACAGCACAGCCTGATGTGGGACTTGAATTCATGAACCATAAGGTCACGACCTGTGCCTAAGTCAGACACTTAACTGACTGAGCCACCAGGTGCCCCCTGGCCATAGTTTCTTATATAGGACACCAAAACTATACGTAACAAGAAAAAAAAATTGATTAATTGGATTACATCAAACTAAAACCTTTTGTGCTACAAAGGACACTATCAAGAAAGTAAAGACAAGACAGAAAACGGGAGAAAAATATTTGGAAATCAGGTATCATAAAGAACTCGTAACTTAGAAATAAAAAGAAAACTCAATTTCAATTTGAGCAAAAGAGCTGAAGACATTTCTCCAAAGAATATACAAATGGCCAATAAGCACATAAAAAGAGGGGTGCCTGAGGGCTCAGTCGGGTGAGCGTCAACTTTGGCTCAGTTCATGATGTCACAGGCTGTGGGTTTGAGCCCCCATCTCAGGCTCTATGATGATAGCCTGGATCTTGGAGCCTGCTTCAGATCCTGTGTCTCCCTCCATCTCTGCCCCTTCCTTGCTTGCACTCTGTCTCTCTCTCTCTCAAAAATACATAAGCATTAAAAATAAATAAAAAATAAAATCTAAAAAAGCACACAGAAAGATCCTTGACAGTATTTAGTCATCATGGAAATACAAATCAAGACCACAACGAGATACCATTATACATCAAAAGTAATAAAAAGTTAGGTATTAAGGGTTGATGAAGATGTGAAGAAATCAAAACCCTCATACACTGCTACTGGCAATGTGAAATGGTGCAGACACTTGAGAAAACAACCTGGCAGTTCTTTAAATGGTCATACAGTATCCATAGGACCCAGCAATTTCACACCCAAGAGAAATGAAAACATATGTCCACACAAAAACTTAGACATGGATGCTTACAGGCACATTATTCATAATAGCCCAAAGGTGGAAACAGTCCAAGGATAAACAAAACATAGTGTATCTGTACAATGGAATGCTATTCAATCATAAAAAGAAATGAAGTGCTGACATATCCAACATGCTTAAACCCTGAAAACATTATGCTAAGCCAGACACAAAAGACCACATACCACATCATGATTCAATTTAATGAAATTTTCAGAATAGGCAAATCTATAGAGAGCAGATCAGTAGTTGTTTAGGACTGAGGGTATGGGAAGATAGGGTGGGATGACAAAAGTTTCCTTTTCCTTCTGAGGTGATGAAAATCTTCTGAAATTGTGGTGATGGTGAATATACTAAGTCACTGAGTATAGTGTGTAAATACTATCTCAATAAAACTGATGAAAAAAGAAACACATGCAATATGTAAACCCTGTAGTGAAAAAAAAATAGCACTTCAGTACAGTGTAGGTAAAAATATTCTGCCCTAGCAAATTCCCTTAAATACAGACAAGTTATAGAATGAATAAACTGGCAACGGCTTTTCCATCATGAGTTATCTAAGTATGAATGGAACCACAACATTTAGCATTTACTGCCACACTTGCCAATGTACACAGAAAACAGAACTTAACAGCTGTCAGAAGTTTCAATAAAGACTACCATCCTTTAAAGTGCTTCTCAAGGAAAATCTTATCTATGTTACTAATAATTATTCCTAAAGAAAATAATGCGTGTGTGTATGGAAAGGAGAAGAGGTAGGCAAGCATTTAATAGTTTCTCATAGCTAAAGGTAGTGAAATAGAAAATATAAAAGGCTCTAAGTCAGAGCTAGTCACAACTCAAATGAATAATACTGATGCAATCTTTGTCAAGGTTAAAATCCCAAGCTTCACTTCATTATGTGTTTTTAAAAAAGGGGAAGGACAGAATGAAAGAGGCAACTTTATCCAGTTTAATACTGTTAGACTCAATAAAGCCAACCTTTTTTGAAACCTTACCATCACTAACACTCCCCCCAACTTCCCACACAAGTCTGTCCATTTTAGTTCCTCAGTCTCCACCATGTGAACCCTTCTATTACCATCCTCCTTCTGACTCACTCCTGAAAGAGTAAGAGTCTCCTTAAATTGACAAACTTGCGTCTACTATGCTATCTCTTCCAATATCCTTCAAACACTGTAACAATACAGTAACTTCTGATCAGATCAATCCCTCCCTCAAAAATAAACATTAAAAAAACTAACAACCAAACTAAATGCAAGCAAACCAATCAGCCAACCAACTCATCTTCAAACATATGTTCTACCATTGTTTTCACATGTTTAGATTGAGACCCATTATACTCAAATGTATATTTTAACTATTTTCCATGATTAACTTCAATACTTTTAAAAATTTTACTCTTTAACTGAAATGTTCTGGGCCTGCTGCACATCGCTGCTCCTCCAGTGGTAAATATTCATTAAATGAATACTACTCTTTCTTCAAGGTTCCTTTGAAAGTTTCAATTATCTTCCTAATTAGATGCCATCTCTAATAGCTCAGACATAATTTCTTCTTCCTCTGTGCTACAAATGCACTTTACTTACATCTTTACTAAAATACTTATACTATCCTGCCTTTTATTTTAATTATCTGCTTTCTGCTGTTCACCAAAAGATGTAAGCACAGAGATTTTGCGTGTGGCCAATGAATGCTTATTAAATTGGGATCCAAGTGTGACAATACTTAAAAAACAAATCTTATAATTACTAATGAAGATGGTAATTTATCAAAATGGTAAAAACAAACTGAATATCCTTAAAAAGTTCTTCAGTGGGATTAATCACAGATCACTCACAAAAACACCCATTACAAACCTATGAACTTAATTGTTTCTCCAAAACAAATGCTTCAGTATCTCCAAATTCATTTACATTTATCAGGAATAACTTCCAATCCGAAAGCTTAATTCCTACATGTTTTATTCACAGGTGGGAAAAAGAAGTTAATGACAATAAAATCATAATGGTAAACCTCATGAGAATGCAGATACCATCTTATGAAAACTATTCATTTTTAAAAATAAGGAAAAATATACATGGAGACACAAAATATCTTGCCTGAGGTTACACACTGACAGAAAACATAACAGACGGAATGGCTAACTTAATTTCAAGACAGTCACTGACGTAACAAGTTAACAAAATCTTCCTTGATTTTATATACAAATAATCTTTCCAAAATATTTATATAAATAATGACCAAAGTAAACTTCATTACTGTCTTCCTTTAGAGGGAATAAGTAAATCTAGCTCTTCTAATACCTTTTCTTCAAATCTGTATTATATACCTGAATCAAAATTCTAATTTTCAGTGTCAGAAGATAATTTTTTTCTAATATTCAGTTTAAAGAGTAAAATTATAAAAAGTACTAATGAATTCAGAGAAGACATGCATATTGTAATGAAATTAAAATCTGTGGTTGTTAGGAAAACAACCACAGCACTTTAAGGATAAAATTTAAGATAATTCAAAACCTTAATTCCTCATGGTAGAATTTAATACAGCTTCTCTTAAAGTAATGCTATCTCTACTTTGATCAATTTCATGAGTCTGAAAAAACTTCACGAAAAATTTATATATGATTCTACCTCAAGGGAAATGGCTTACCTTGACATTTGACTTTTTGGAGAAATTTACCACTACTCCCCAGCCAAAATCATCTCCTTCATTCTTTACCTAAAAAGAAAAGGAAGCAAGTAAACAAGAACATTTATGTCAAAAGACAATTGTAGACTTCCATGCCCATGTTATATATAGGCTAAGAAAACTTTGCGTTTTCCTGGTAAAATATTTGTTGAAAGATCACTATTAAACATAAGTAAAAAGATTATTAGCCTTAAAGAAAGAAATCACCACCAAATTTCACAGGCCTCTAGAATAGCAATAGGAATCTCTCAACTGGCAATCAAATTTTTAAAATGATATGATGCATATGTTCTGAAAATATCTGAAATCTTTCTATATTTTATAGCTAATGACTTCAACCAGTTCTTAAAACTACCTACAAAACAGCTTCTATTTTTTGATTACTGGAAATATTTTATTTCCAAAAGTGTCTACTTCAATTTATATCCCCCAAGATGAAAATCAGTGTAGATTAAAAGGTCTTCACCCATGACCCTACCCCCAATCAATCCCATGTGAAATGTGTAAAAACAATATAATTAATACAGATCAAGTCTTGTAGCAGGAAGCATTTGTACAAGAAAAAAAAAAATTAAGGGGCGCCTGGGTGGCTCAGTCGGTTGAGCGTCTGACTTAGGCTCAGGTCACGATCTTGCGGTTCAGTTCATGAGCTTGAGCCCTGCGTCAGGCTCTGTGCTGACAGCTCAGAGCCTGGAGCCTACTTCGGATTCTATGTCTCCCTCTCTCTCTGTCCCTCTGCCACCCCTCTCAAGAAGTAAACACTAAAAAATTAAAAACAAAAAATTAAAATCTTGATCCAAAAAATATTAAATACTGAAACATCCAAATAATTTACAAAAAAATGACATACCTTTACCAAACGACCTGGCTGTAGAAATGGTAAGCAGTATTTTGGTTTGTGAATATATTCTTCAATTTCTTTACCCAGTTTGGCAAGCTGCTGTCTAATCTTATAATAGATGACAACACTTTCCTCATTTGGTATTACTATTTTATTATACTGTTCTTCTGAGTTCTTTACCTCTGTAAATAAAACACATACAAAATATTTAAAAAATATACTTACATAAATTTTATAAAAGATACCTCTGTTTTCCTACTACAAATGTGGAAAAGAAAGTCAGCCTGCATTGATAACTGTAAGTCATCCTGTGTCTTTTCTCCTTTCTACATTAAGGTGCCACATTAAAGTTCCTCAACTCACTAACTGTCAATCCTCAAAGTGAGTCTGAATTGGCAGACATGTGATAAACTGTTTCACTCCTATGGATGTGGGAAGGGGGTTACTTATACTAGGCCTATCCTGCTCAATACAGCACTGTCCTGTAAAACTTTCTGTGTTGGTAGAAATGTACTTTGTCAGCCTTTTCCAATATATTGCCAGCAGACACTAGCCATATGTGGCTATTTAAATTAAAATTAATTCAAAATTAAATATTTAGTTCCTCAATAGCACTAGCACCATTTCAAATTCTCAACTGCCATATGCGGTTACTGACTGACTTCTGTACTTGAATAGCACAGATATAGAACATTTCCACCACTGTGTAAAGTCCCACTGGATAGAACTATTTTGGATCTTTTAAATAATATGCTGCTTTCACTTTCAGCAAGAATCCAGTTTGCTACTGACATCAGACTTTTACCACCACCAGGGTGTAGGTCGCTAAAACTGAGGACTGGCAATTCAACTACAGTTCTTTCTCTACTGAGTCAGTGGCCAAAACAGAGGCCCCTTTCCAGAAGTGTCCTCTCAATCTAACCATTTGATACCACTCCCTGCTCTGATTCTTGCACCTAGTGCTGACTTCCCTTCTTCACTCATTTCATTACACCTCCATCCCATTGTGAACAAACACTATTCAACTGGGGTAAAACACACAAACCATAAAACTCACCATTAATACATTTACTACATTCACAACATATGCAACTACCACCACCAATCACTTCTAGAATATTTTCACTCCTCCAAATGGAAACTCCATACTCATTAAGTAAACACTCCTCATTCCCTCCTTCCCTTAGTCCTTGACAACCTTTCTATCTGTATGGATTCTAGATATTTCACATATATGTAATCACATATATGTGCCCTTTGTGTTTGGCCTCCCTCACTGAGCGTGTTTTCAAGGTTTAACCACACTGTAGCACAGCATGTATCAGTACTTCACTCCTTTTTATGGCTGAATATTATTCCACTATATAAGTATACCATTTTGGTGATCTGTTTATCAGTTGATGGACATTTGGATTATTTCCACCTTTTGGCTACTGTGAATAGTGTTGTCATGAACATTCATGCACAAGTTTTTGTTTGAAAATACTTTTCTGTTTTTTTGGTTATATACCCAAGAGTGCAAGTGTTGGATATTATAATAATTCTATATTTAACTTGTTGAGGAAGTGAACTATTTTCCACCATTACCATACCGTTTTGTTAATTATCTTAAAAAACAAAACAAAACAAAACGGGGCACCTGGGTGGCTCAGTTGGTTAAGCATCTGCTTCAGGTCGGGTCATGATCTCACAGTTCATAGTTCAAGCCCCATGTGGAGCTCTGTGCTGACAGCTCAGAGCCTGCAGGCTGCTTCAGATTCTGTCTGTCTCTCTCTGCCCCTCCCCTGCTCACACACACTCTCTCTCTCAAATATAAATAAAACACTAAAAACAATTTAAAAAACAAAAAACAAAAAAACCCAAAACCTATCCTAGTGAGTGTGAAGTGGCATCTCTATGTGGTTATGACTGGCATTTACCTAATAACTAATGATATTGAGCATCTTTTTGTGTGCTTGTTGGCTAATGGTTTATCCTCTTTGTGGAAAAATGTCTATTCAAACATTCTGTCCATTTAAAAATTACATTATTTGTCTTTTCTGTTTGTGAGTTATTGAAAGTTCTTTACATATTCTGGATATTAGACCCTTATGAGATATGTGATTTGCAAATTATCTTCTCCCATTCTGTGGACTTTACTTTTTACTTTATTTACTAGTGGTGTCTATGAAAGCATAAAAGTTTTTAATTTTGATGAAATCAAAATTTATTTACTTTTCCTTTTGTTGCTTCCACTTTCACTGTCTTATATAAGAAATGACTGCCAAATACAAGGTTATGGGGATTTATATCTATGTTTTCTTCTAAGAGTTTTATGGTTTCAGCTCTTCTTTCAGGACATTCATTTAATTGTAGTTAATTTTTGTATATGGTGCGTCTATTTCATTTTTTAAATGTTTGTTTATTTTTGAGAGAGACAGAACGCGAGCAAGGGAGGGGCAGAGAGAGAGAGACACAGAATCTGAAGCAGTCTCCAGGTTCTGAGCTGTCAGCACAGAGCCCGACACGGGGCTCAAACTCACAAACCATAAGATCATGACCTGAATCGAAGTCAGATGCTTAACCGACTCAGGTACCCAGGCGCCCCTCATTTTTTACCTGTGGCTATCCCATTGCTCCAAGAGCATGTGTTGAAAATCAAATGATGAACAAACTGAGGGTTGATGGGGGGGTGGGAGGGAGGGGAGGGTGGGTGATGGGTATTGAGGAGGGCACCTTTTGGGATGAGCACTGGGTGTTGTATGGAAACCAATTTGACAATAAATTTCATATATTGAAAAAAAAAAGTGAGTCTATTTAAAAACCTAAGTTTTGTTTGTTTTGTTGTTTTTCAAAAAAAAAAAAAAGAAAAAAGAAAATCAACTGATGACAGGTGTATGGATTTACTTCTAGACTCTCAATTCTATTCCATTGATCAAACTCTATGTAATCTGCATGTTTTAATTTCTTTATCCACAAAGTGAAGATAACAAGAGCACCCATTCTCCACAAGACTGTAATTAGAGATTAACTGACAAAAGATACGGAAGGAACTTAGCTAAGAGTATAACATACAGTACACACTCAGGGAGGATATTACAAGTTTCATTATTATTTTTATTATCATCTTCAACATTCTCACAGACTGTTCCCTCAAATTTCTGGTCTTCTGCATTTCCTTAGGCATAATACATCATCTTAAGTTATTTTTAAATAAATGCACGGCTTCTTATAAGAACTGTACTACATTCAATGAAGACTAGAAGCAATTCTTACCACATATATGGCAATAAATATTATTAAAAAAACAATATAAGACTATAAAAGAATATTTGACAAACTAAAGTGAATAAGCAGTTTTATAAGGGGCAGGGGGCACCTAGATGGCTGAGTCAGTTAAACATCCGACTCCTGATTTCAGCTCAGTTTGTGGTCTCACAGTTCATGAGTTCGAGCCCCAGGTAAGGCTCCACACTGACCATGCAGAACCTGCTAGGATTCTCTCTCTCTCTCTCTCTGTCTCTCTCTCGCAGCCTCCACACTGACCATGCAGAGCCTGCTTGGAATTCTCTCTCTCTGTGTCTGGTCACCTTCCCTCTCTCCCTCTCAAAAATGATAGACTTAAAAAAAAAAGAAATTTTGTAAGGAAAACGACACAGAAATGTTAATCCTGCTGCCCCATTTAAAGTTACAAAGTAACACTGGTAGGCATCAATGAAACACTAAGCACTGACAGAATTTGTTTATGGAGACAATAGGGGCTTAAATATTGTTCCCCATCCTCCACTCCAAATCACTTCTGTGCTCAGACCACTTAACTAATGAATCAAAAGTCTGAGACATTTTAAGAAGTCACATGCATTTTGTATCTAAGATTCTAATTACAGCCATACAGAACTTTGTAAGTGTAGAGAAACCTGAGTATAAAAAGCTGGTTTTACTACAGTGCAGCACCATAGGAAAGCCTCAGTATCTTAGGAAACAGCATGTGACAGATATTCTCATAAACTGTTAAGACAGTTAGCAACCAATTTCCTCCTTTTGAGGGAGAGGCAAGGTGGTGGTTCCAAAAATATATTAATATCCTATAATATGTGCACAGATATAGACCTGGGAGTGATGGGGAAAGGACTGCTATTCCCAGTATTGAGCAAATTTTCTAAAAGATTAAAGTTTAAATGGCTTTACTGATCTGTATAGCAATGTTATCAGTAATTAAAACTACTAGATGAGCACTTAACATAAATTATCTCACTTAATTCTTATGAACTGGATGAATTAGATATTATACAAGTGGCTGATATGAGCAAACTTAAGGCTCAGATAGTCTTGAATCAAACCCATATTTAACTTCACAACTCTTGCTATTAACCATTGCATTATCTATTAATGACACTACACAGAAGATTAAAATTGATTTAGCATTTTCCCTTTCAGTATAAGAACAGTGAAATCCTAGAAGTTTTTCTCTATAGCCCACTGGAAAATCTAATGTGGACTCAGTAAATCAAAATGAAAACATCTCATGTACGCCAGCCATCTAAGTTTGCAAACCACAAGAAGGTATAAAGATTAATTCTATACTTCAAAGACAACAGTCTCCATTTTCATTTGGATATATTTAATATGATGAAAATAATACCAGCTCTCTTGAAAAGGTTCTAGCAGTATCAATAGCAAAAGGAATTATACCCTTCTTCGTAATAACTGAAAATGAGAACAAACTGCATTTAAGATGTATTCTGCAATTTTAAAGCACACAGCATAGCCTTTATCACCTAAAACCATCTTCTCCTACACCAACATGACTCTTGGGTCATACCACTCAGTCCTGCAGACTGTAGCAAAGGTGGTACAATTCTGTCATCAATTCTTTTTCAGTACTTAAATTTCTACCTCTTTCACATTAAACTTTTCTACTCAACACTTAATCTTTTTATTAGTATCAAAAGGTCAGAAAAAAAAAAAGGTCTTTCTCCTTTAAAAACATAGGTAGGGAAAGCAGGGATAATTCAAGTACAGGAAGAATCCAGTGTATGTATCGTAGCAATACCAGGAGTTGCAGATTATGTTATTTACAATCCCTTTAAAAGGCAAGTCAGTCAGAACCACCCTGAAAATAACAGCAGCTAGGGCTCAGAGAGACAGAGAACAGGGGATTGAGAAATGATGGTAATGTTTAAGTTCACAGAGTAGGTAGCAGAGACTTTGTCAAAGTCATATTTAATAATCTGAGTCCAGTGAGAAGTCATAAAAAGGGGTTTAAATAAATGGGAAAATACTGAGTTCTCACTCTATCCCCCATCATATCTGGCATACTTTCTAAGGAATTATAAAAGAATAATATAAAGTGAAATTAAAAAGAATTTGTTGGTTGTTAGAATACAGTATTTTTATAAAGAAAAAACATGAAAGGTTGGTGCACCAATGTCCCTCCTATTTCTCTTGGTTATTCAGTAACTAAACCAATCTAACTAATGGCTGTGTATGTGTGTATATAATTATCCCATTCATGCATGACCTAGCGGCAACTGCTTAGTAGGAATATTTAAAAAAAAAAATCTTTTATGTTTGTTTATGAGAGAGAAGGAGAGACAGAGCATGAGTGGGGGAGGGGCAGAGAGACAGGAAGACACAGAATCCGAAGCAGGCTCCAGGCTCTGAGTTGTCAGCACAGAGCCTAATTTGGGCTCAAACCCATGAACCATGAGATCATGACCTGAGGCAAGGTCGGACACTTAACTGACTGAGCCACCCAGGCACCCCAGTAGGAATATTTTAAAGTTTAATTCTTTTTATTTAAAATATTAAGCTGGCTTGTAACCGTATATGTGTTTCAAAGGCAGCATCGGAAATTTCTACATATGAAGCAAAATTAATGAATGTCCTAATCTGATAAAAATACTTAATTTACATCCAAATCCACAATGTACTTAAATCTTACTGATACTGTTTTTTATTCTATTATTATATATAATTACTTTGCAGGAGAAAGATTTATAACGCTTTTAAAAATATGCTTCCTTGACAAAAGAGAATCATTATTCTCTTTGCTAAGGTCATAATTATTCACCAAGACAAATGGCATCAGATACTTAACAAGAAAATAATAAATATAATCTGAAATTACATACATTTGCCATTAATTTTATAAGGTGTATTTTAAAAATTCAAGTTTTGTTTGTGGTATTTAAAGTAAAGGTAAGTCTTAAAACCAGCCAGCTCAGGGGCACCTGAATGGCTCAGTTGGTTGGGCATCTGACTTCAGCTCAGGTTGTGATCTCAAAATTTTGAAGGGGATCTCTCTCCCCCTCAAAATAAATAAACATTAAAAAGTTTTCCCAAAATATAAAAAATAAAAAACCAACCAGCTCAAGTTTCTTTAATCACCTTTTTTTCAGCCTTGTATTTTTCAGTCAGAGAAGTTACTGAATCTACTCTTACCACATTAAAAAAAAGAATGACCTATGACTTAATAAAAACAGCTTAGCTTAGCAGCACGAGTCCAAGATTCTAATCCTAATTATGCCACCAATCAAACGTATACCCACAGATATTGAGTTAAACTTCCCTAGACCTTTATTTATTCTTAGGCCTTTATTTTTTTTTTTTAGTCTTCAAATATTTTCATTAGAAGGTCATGTGTTGCCTTCATTTATTTTATTTCTAATTACTGTACATTTACTTTTATGAAAACAAAGCCTGCATTTTCTAATACAAAAAAAAAAAAAACACCCTAAAAATTGTTTCAGGAATGCAGAGAAATATCCAACTTACATAGTGAAAATGTATACCATAAATACTGCTGCAGTGCAGTCATATCTGCATTTCCCTTTATTTATTAATTATCTTGTCTGGGATGTCTGGGTGGCTCAGTCTGTTAAGCGCCTGACTCTGGATTTCGGCTAAGAGTCACCGTGGATTTCTCACAGTTCAGGAGACTGAGCCCCCACATTAGGCTCTGAGCTGTCAGCACAGAGTCTGCTTGGGATTTTCTCTTTCTGCCCCTTCTTCACTTACACACGCCTGTGTGCTCTTTCTCTGCATAAATAAATACATAGTTTTAAAAAACTATCTTGTCTGAAAACATAGAAGATAAAGAACAATTACGAAAAACAGACATTTACAGATACTTCTCAAGTATTACTCAAAATAATCTGTTGGCACTGGATAGCCAATCATAGCACAGCCACAGTAGCAGGATACGCATATGCCCTTTGGTTCATACTACTGTGCATTATTTGGAATATTACTTCCATATTGCTAAGTGCTATCATAACCATTCTGGTAAGTGCCCATTGGATTACCAGTCCTAAAACTGGTAAAGAGACACAAAATTACTTCCAAAGTTCCCACAGGTGTAGACTGCAGCACTATAAATACCATTCTGACTTTTTGCCCCAAAATCTCTTAAGCAGACTACAGTAACCTCTGTCCTAATTTTACTTCTCTCTAAAGGTATTAAATCCACAACTTTTGCCCAGAGAGTATCTGTCCCAACGGTGATCCTTCATGCCTCCTCTACCCCTGGAACAACCAGAACCTCTGTCTTCAAACAACAGAAGCAAACTGGGAATAAGTGCTCTTGATTAGATTGAGGAAGCACAGACATAAGGTCACTCACTTGCTTTATTTTATTAGGTGTAAAAAAAAGTGTATGCTGTGCCTGTTTTGTGCTGTGTACTGCGAGCAGCTCTTCCAATTTAATGAACTCCTTTGAGGAGTTAGGGTAGTCATATCCAATGACAAATTTCACATCTTCCACAACTAGTCCTCTGGAGGTGACATCTGTAGCAACCAGAATAGGAGCTTTTCCATGTCTGAATTCATTTAGAACCCAGTCACACTCCTGCTGACCCTTGTCACTATGGATACCCATGGTGGGACATCCATCTCTCATTTATCTAGTAAGCTCATCACATCTTTTTTTGGTTTCAACAACAACAAAAATGGTCTTATTGTACTCCTCTCTCATGATCTCTTCTATTAGACGAGTAAGTTTTTCATCCTTTTCTGCATCATGACACACACCTACAATGTGAAGAATGTTGTGGTTTGCACTCAGTTCTAGTGCACTAATGTTTATACGAATGTAGTTCTTTAAGAGAATCTTTAACATGCTGTCTTACTTCTTTGGGCCAAGTCACACTCCACATTAGGGTTTGCCTGTCAGGTCCTATCTGATCCACAATCTTCCTTATTTGGGGCTCGAAGCCCCTATAAGCATTCCATCTACTTCATCAAGGACAAAGTAGGTGGTTCTTCTCTGACTGGTTTTCCACACTCTAAATAGTCTTCCAGGTAATGCAATACAGATTTCCACACCTCTCTCCAAATCACAAATATGTGGTCCCTGAGGAGCACCACCATAGATGCAAGTGGGCTTCCAATGACATGCTCGACAGTATTCAGCAGCTACTTGCTGTACATGTTAGGCCAGTTCTCAAGTTGGTGCCAGCACCAAGCAAACAAACCCATCAGCTCTCTTTAGGAATGGCTGATGGATGTGGAGGAGAGCAGGCAGCAAATAAGACAATGTTTTCCTGGATCCAGTCTGTGCTGCTCCAACCATATCCAATCCACTTGGAGTTAGGAGCTATCACTGACCTTGTAACAGCAGCACGTTCAATAAAATTTGATCTTACAATGACAACCATTACATTTGCAGGCAAGTTTGCCTCATAAAAATTCAGAATGGACTTTGGGCACTTGTGACCTCTAACTGCAATTTGTAATTTCCTTATGCCTTCTATATGTTTCTACCCCTTGCACAGTGTGCCTCGCCAAACCTAAAAATTTGTCTCAAATTTGGGCAGCTCATCAAGATCCCACTTCTTTTTTTGACTAGGTTTCCCCCAGAATTTCCAAACTTCTTTCCAGATAGATGCCCTGTCCTACTTTCCCTCAAATCAAAGTGCACCAAACCTGTGGGTTTCTACTACTTGTTCACTGGCTGGTGACAAGTATTGTTTTACAGTGATAGTCATTTTGTAAGACAATATTTGGAAAGTTATTTCCTCAGTATCTCTGGTTAAGGACAGGGAATGGTATCATCCAAAACCAGATCTGCTTTTTTGTGGCCATCAACTGGGGTTGCTGGGGACAGGACAAACAAATGTATCTGGGGGCTCAATCTTCCAGTGATTGGCGAATGACTGGTCCCACATGGCTGGTAAAGTCTAATCAGAATCTGAAGGGGAAGCCATGGCACTTAGCAATAAGGATACAGGGATTCAGGGAGAAGGGAGTGCTAGGTCTTTAAAACAACTTGTAAAATGATCACAAAGCTCCTTCCAGTTTTATAGTTTGTAATGAAGAACCCTCTCTTACTTAAGACCTGAAAAATTAACATAAGAAGAAATAACTATGATCTATCATCCATGTAAAGGTAAAGAAAAGAAAAAGAAAAAATAAATTAACACAGTTGGATGTTTTCAGCCTTTTTCCTTTAAGGCACATTATTAAAATTCATTTACTTTTGGCTACATAAAAACTGAACTGATATAAAAGTATCTCAAATTTGCCTTTATTGTTAAATGTATCATAGCACATTTATAAAATGGAAATGTTATGTAGTTATAAATATCATACTTTCAAAAAATACTGGAAATTAAATTTTAAAAAGCCAGAGCTGGTAATGAATGTAAAGTATTAACACAGGGGCGCCTGGGTGGCTCAGTCGGTTAAGCGTCTGACTTCGGCTCAGGTCATGATCTCACGGTCCGTGAGTTCGAGCCCCGCGTCGGGCTCTGTGCTGACAGCTCAGAGCCTGGAGCCTGTTTCAGATTCTGTGTCTCCCTCTCTCTGACCCTCCCCCGTTCATGCTCTCTCTCTGTCTCAAAAATAAATAAACGTTAAAAAAAAAAAAAAAGTATTAACACAAAGCCAAGGCATAAGGTAAATATTTAACAAAAGGTACTAAATGTAAATATCATTGTTACTTTTATAAAAACTGTATACAGCCATCTTCCCCCTTATCCACAGTTTTGCTTTCTGTGGTTTCAGTTACTTGTGTTCAAATGCATTCTATAAACAGATGATCTGTCAGAAGGTCAATAGTAGCCTGACACTACATCACAATGCCTATGTCATTTACCTCACTTCGCCTCATCAGGTAGGCATTTTATCATCACAAGAAAGGTGTGTACAGTATAATAAGATATTTTGGGGGTGGGGTATGGGAGGTTGGGAGGGAGGGACAGAGAGAGACAAAGAGAGACAGAGACAGAGAGAGAGAGAGAGAGAGAGAGACCTTATTCACGTAACCTTTATTACAATATGTTGTTATAACTGTCTGTGGTTTCAGGTATCCTGTGGGAATCTTGGAACACATAACAATGGTGGTTAAGGAAGAACTAATGTACTTAATCCCACTTTAAAAAAAACATTTGTATGAGAAAGAAAAAAACTCTGAAGAGCTACAAAGTGTTGTGGCTGGCTCTGTAGGAGGTTACAAATGATTTTAACTTTCCTCTTTATCTTCCACTCAATTTTCTGGGGGCTTTTTCTTTATGACTATGTATTATTTTTGTAAGATCTACCCAAAACAGTATTTTCAATCTTTGCCTCTGTTTTGGATTTTAATCAGCTCTGATGATCAGCCAAAATATCCTCTAAGAATCAATTCTACTTGAAAAGAGTTACCACAGAACACTTAGTTTCTCAACTTCAGAAAGCATTATCATAATAGGAGCTAGAAATTCTAAAAAGGCTGAACTCAAATCCCAGTTGAAGTATTAAATTTCCTTAATCATTTACAAACCTGTGCTGTGGCACTCTTTTATATTGAGAAAACATACAAGGGCAAGGCTAATACACACATGCTTCTTACAGGTCAAATTTTAATATACCAGGCTTTTTGTTGTATCATTATTCATCAACATGAGCTATAACGTAATATGACTATAACACTAAACTATATTAAATTTGAACCAACTATAAAGGTATTCTGACAGAGTTTTCTTACTTTTATTTTAAAATGTTCTAGTTGGTTATAATAATCAGATTGTAGTACTCACTTTATGTAAAAACCAAGATATAGCTAACCAGAAAATAAACAATGGCCTAGCAGCCAATAATGCAGTAATTATGCTATTACTCTACTAGCTAAATAGACTGTTACAGTAATTTTATACTTACTCTCTACTACTCCTGGAATTGCTCTATAATGTTGAAACTGGTAAAAGGATTTTTCCAACATGTACTCAGGATTAATTTCTTCTACACGTAGCAAGTTCAAAACCATGTTGTAGGTCAAATGGAAAGCACTATTTAGAGGATCAGCTGAGCCCTAAGAGGAAAAAAAAAATGTCAATGTTGTAACTTTTTCAAATAAATTTATACAGATGCCAATTAAACTGTCTAACAATTTAATCCATGTTAAGGAATACTATAGAAATGTATTAAGTTATTTCCTTTAAATGACCAACACAAAGTGATAAAACAGTTGAGATTTGGGAAAGGGAAGGGGGAAAAAATCCACTGACTAGGAACAGCAGTTCTTAATTTTTTTTTTTTAATGTTTATTTATTTTTGAATGAGAGAGATATGAGAATGTAAGCAGGGGAGAGGCAGAGAGAGAGGGAGACACAGAATCTGAAGCAGGCTCCAGGCTCTGAGCTGTCTGCACAGAGCCCAACGGGGGACTCAAACTACAAGACGTGAGATCATGACCTGAGAGCCAAGGTTGGATGCTCAACCGACTAAGCCAACTAGGCACCCCAACAGCAGTTCTTAAAATACTGTTCTTGGGGGGCCTGGGTGGCTCAGTCGGTTAAGCGTCCGACTTCGGCTCAGGTCATGATCTCACGGTCCGTGAGTTCGAGCCCTGTGCCAGGCTCTGTGCTGACCGCTCGGAGCCGGGAGCCTGTTTCGGATTCTGTGTCTCCCTCTCTCTCTGACCCTCCCCCATTCATGCTCTGTCTCTGTCTCAAAAATTAAACGTTAAAATTAAAAAAAAAAAATACTGTTCTTAAAATAAAAGCCAAGTATGTTTAGCTGTCTGCCTTCTAGGTACTTCATAAGGTTACACTTTCTGGACTCCTGGTGTGTGGGCCAATAAATTGTAGTGATGTGTCACTTTCTGGCCAAGTATTTAATTGCTGGTGTGAAAATCCATCTTCTTCCTTCCCGAATTGTAGTAGACACTGTGCTATTGAGCCATATACTGCTCGCTACTCACTTTCTGTTCTATGTATATATGTAAATAGATTCACCAAGTTTAAAAATGGCCACATCTACAAAGCATTTGCCAATCAATATACTAATCACTTTCAATAATAAGTTTTCAATTCACAATATTCCTAACAAAACCAATTTACTGTCTTAATTTTAAACAAGAAACAGGTTCAGAGATGTGAAGAAATTTGCTCAAGCTAAAGAGGTAGGAGGATCCATCTTATGGAGTCTGTGGGCTAAAATCCTCCTAGAGGGCAAATTAAATTGCAACTTATTTCACATCCCTATCTTTTCAATATTCAATATTCACATTACTAAAATTATAGGAACCCTCAAATATTGATCAAGTATTTCTCAACTTTTTATATATTTAATTTGATCAGCCAAATTATAAAATTTTTAAATCATGTATCAACAGAAAGCCTAATAAAAGGGTCACCTAAACTTTAACCTGGAACAACGGTAGCCAATACTAAGTAGTTTTTTAAGCATTATTTTACATTTATTTATTTTTGAGAGACAGAGAAAGATACAGCACTAGTCAGGGAGGGATAGAGAGAGAGGGAGACACAGAATCCGAAGCAGGCTCCAGGCTCCGAGCTGTCAGCACAGAGCCTGACGCAGGACTTGAACTCACAAACCGTGAGATCATGACCTGAGCTGAAGTCAGACGCTTAACTGACTGAGCCACCCAGGCTCCCCTTAAGGATTATTTCAGTTGACAAGTTGCTCACTGAAAGGTAGTACGATTAAGAGAGCTACATATCAATTTTCCAAAGCAGATTTGTAATACTACCTTTCGAATGGTATTCTACTTTTAATGATTTCTGAAGTTGTAGAGTGCATGGTTCATTCAGGCAAGGAGTATAAAAAATTGCCACTCTATTTTTGCTTTTTGAACCATAATAGTGGAAGACAGAAGAAAATGCATAAACATGGGTCTTTCCACTTCTTCAAAAAAGGTCCATAAGAAATCACATACTCAAGGTATGTTCTTCCTAAAGTTCCAAAAGCTTTGAAAAACCAGGAAATAAATTTCATCTTCCTTAGCCGTTAACAACATAATTCAGGTTGAAATGAACACACAACCGTTTATAAGCAGAAAGCCTGAATAGTCTCTTACAAGAAGCACAATATGTTCTGTAAGAAACCATTAAGTTGAAATTTCATTTCAGAAATTATGGAATATATATGTTTTTGTGATTATACTGGAGAAATGTAAAGGATCTCTTAACTGCTGAAGAATAAAAGATACATTCACCAGTCTTTCTGGATATTATACACACACTTTCTGTCTGACCCAACTTTTTATTTAAGAAAACACTATAATGAATAGTTGTTTTGGGTTTTTTTGTAGCTCACATCAAGTATATACAAAAAGAACAAGCTCCTGTCTTATGTCAAATTCTATCTGAACTAATAGATAAAAACTCTGACCATAAATAAGCAACAGATGGAGGGGAACCCGGCTGGCTCAATCAGTAAAGTATATAACTCTTGATCTAGGGGTCATGAGTTCAAGCTCACGTTAGGTGTAGAGATTAATAAATATACTTAAAAAAAAAAAAAGGCAACGGGGGCACCTGGGTGGCTCAGTTAAGCATCCGACTTCAGACCCCGATCAGGGTCATGATCTCCTGGTTTGTGGGTTCAAGCCCTGCATCCGGCTCTGTGCGGACAGCTCAGAGCCTGGAGCCTGCTTTGGATTATGTGTCCCTCTCAGCCCCTCCCTTGTTCACACTCTCTCTCTCTGTCAAAAATAAATAAACATTAAAAAATAAACATAATAAAATAAAAAGTTTTAAAGGGCAATGGATATGAAGGTATTGGATAAACAAAAAGAGGACACTGTAACAAGAGCCATTTTGGAAAGTTGAATACGTTTTTATAATGGGTGGTAGAAAACTAGTCAAGCCAAAGAGGCTAAGAAAGAAATTACTAAAATATTTTAAATGTAAGATCATTAAATGATTTACATGCACAAATATAGAACTGTGTATGCATGCTAAGATACTGTAAATTGCCACAAATAACCTTTAGCCAACAAGCAATGAACAGATGTATTCTGTCATCTTTCTGGCTAAGACTACTTAACCTAACAAAAGGAAAAATGATTAAATATGACAAACAGATCCAAATTTTACCAACGTACAAAGCATACTAATTCCTTTAGCATACAGTGACTCTGAATAATCTATGTATTTTAATTATTACTTGAGAAAATAAACATTCCATTCAGTAAAATCCTATTACTTAAGGGCGAATCTCAATTATTGACATTTAAAGGAAAATAAAACAGACCTAAGGTTATAATGATTTATAAGTTCATATACTGTATTAAGTATGTTAAAAGAATAGGGCACCTGGGTGGCCCAGTTAGTTAGGCATCCGACTTTGACTCAGGTCATGATCTCACAGTCTGTGAGTTCGAGCCTCACGTCGGGCTCTGTGTTGACAGCTCACAGCCTGGAACCTGCTTCGGATTCTGCGTCTCCCTCTCTCTCTCTCTCTCTTCCCCTCCCTGGCTCACACTCTCTCTCAAAAATAAACATTAAAAAAAAAAAAAAGTTTGTCAAAAGAACAATTTGGCATGTGCTGTCATGCCAAATTCTGTCTGAGCCAGTAATTGAACAATCTATTTGCATGAAGTACTGAGAAGCAGTAGTAGCACATGGTGGTTAGGAGCATGGACTCTGAAATCACATTGTCTTACTTTAAAAGCAGGATTTGCCATTTAACAACAAAATGACTTTGGAAAAAATTCTTAATTTCTGTATGCCTTATTTATTTATAAAATTGGGATAGTGCCAGTAATTATTTCCATGCCTAAAATATGTAAAATGTTCTAAAACTATTAGTTGCTATTGTTCTGAATAAGTTGCCTACAAATTCTTTAACAATAGTAAAACTACCTGAAAAAATCCTAGGGGACAAAAAAAAAGTAGTAGGGCAGTTAGTCTCAATAAATATGTCCAGAAACCTAGAAATGTAGACACATATTTGCTTATGTAACTGCAATATTATCAATAAGCAGGTACTATACCCTTTCAACAAGTCAAACTATACAGTATTCTAAGTGAGAGGTACCACTAGTACAACATTCACTAGTATGATTATAAATCAAAAGGACAGGTAATAACAAGTGTTGGCTAGAATGCAAAGAAATTACAATCCTCATACTGTGCTGGTAAGACTGTAAAATGGTACACCTGCTGAGGAAAAACAGTCTGCCAAGTCCTCAAAAGGTTAAACATAGAATTACATATGACGTTGCAATTTTACTCGTAGGTATATATGGAAAAGAAGTAAAAACAAGTTCACCTAAGAACCTGTAAAGAAACATTCATAGCAGCATTATTCACAATAGCCAAAACGTACAAACAACCTCAATATACATCTGCTGATAAAGGGATAAACTGTACTAAATCCACACAATGGAACAATATTCATCAATAAAAAGGAATGAAGACCTGGTACATATTGCAATATGGCTAAACCTTGAAAATATTATGCTAAAGAAATGCCAGATACAAAACATCACATATTATCTGAATACATTTATATGAAATGCCTAGAAAAGGCAAGTCTATAGAGACAAAGAATAGGTTAGTGGTTTGCTTAGGGGAAAGGAAAGGGGAAGGAAATGGGGAGTGATTGAATGGATATAAGATTTCTTTTTGGGCTGATAAACATATTCCCAAACTGATTGTAATGATGGTGGCAAAACCGTGAATATATTAAAAATCAGGAATATTGATTAATGTATGCAATGTGAATAATATCTCAATAAACCTGCTTTAAAGAGTTAATTTAAGAAATGATGGAGCGGCATCTGGGTGGCTCAGTTAGTTGGGCATGTGACTTTGGCCCAGGTCATGATCTTGCGGTTCCTGGGTTTGAGCCCTGTGTCAGGCTCTGTGCTGACAGTTCAGAGCCTGGAGCCTGCTCCGGATTCTGTGTCTCCCTCTCTTTCTGCCCCTCACCTGCTTGTCCTCTGTCTCTCTCTCTCTCTCTCACTCAATCTCAAAATGGACGGATATTTTAAAAAATTAAAAAAAAAAAAAAAAAGAAAGAAATGATGGAAAGGGGCACCTGGGTGGCTCAGTCCGTAAGCATCTGACTTCAGCTCAAGTCATGATCTCACGGTTCGTGAGTTCAAGCCCTGTCTCAGGCTCAGTGCTGACAGTTCAGAGTCCACAGCATGCTTCAGATTCTGTGTCTCTCCCTCTCTCTCTCTGCCATTCCCTAACTCTCTCTCTCTCTCTCAAATAAAATAAACATTAAAATAAAAATGATGGGAGAAATGGGAACTCTTGCGTACTACAACGGTCAGAATGGATATTCCTCAAAAAATTAAAAAAAAAAAAATAAGAACTACATATGATCTGGCATTCTATTTCTGGGTATTTAACCAAAAGAATCAAAATTAAAATGGTGACCAGATACTAACACTCCTATGTTCAGTGCAGTGCTATTCACATAGCCAAGATGTGGAAATAATCTAAATGTCCATCAATAGGTGAATGGATTAAAACAAAGGTGGTATATACATAAAATGGAACACAACTGAGCCTTAAAGAAAAGAATTCTGCAATATGTGACAACATGAACTTTGAGGACATCATACTAAATGAAATAAGCCACAGAAAGATAAATACTGCATGAATCCACGAATATGATTTTTCTGAAATAGTCAAATTCATGGAATCAAATAGTAGAATGGTGGTTGCCAACAACTGAGGTGGGGTATAAAAGGTTAATTACTAATCAAAAGTCATAAACTTTCAGTCAAGCAAGATAAATAAGCTCCAGAGATATGACATATGATAGTGTACCTATAGTCAACAATAATATATTTTGAAATTTAAAAATTTGTTGAGGGTAGATCTCAACAGAATATTCAAGAATTAATATTTTTTTCCACAACAAAATTTTTGAAATGAAAGAAAAAAGAACTTTTAAACTTAACAGGTGCACTTTACATGCAGAAATACCAAGTAAATGGAATGAAAAATCTGTACTAAAGGAACCAGATACTGTCATTAAAATCCTGCTTCTTACTATTTAGCAACCTGATTCAATTTTTTCCATATATAGATCACAAGGAAAGAAAAATAATGTTTATTATATCTGGCACAATTTGAAGACTAAAAATACAAATTTCTAATCTTGTGTCATTTTCTCTACATGAAGAACTAAAGTTACATGGACACTTAAAAACAGGTTTCCAAGTGGTAATCTCTAAAACACCATATGATGGCTATGAATATGTACAGATAAACTTTGTCTTCAAATAAAAAAAAAACATATACTCTTACATATATTTGCTTTAGCATATAAGACTTCCCACACCCATATCTCAAATTCTCCTTGCTTGCTGTTCCCAAGTCTTAGAAACTGAAAAGGGTCCATTTCAGAGATAATGACCCATGTATGAAATTAACAAGTTTTGAAGCTTTAGCTAATGATCTGCCAGTTAATTTTATATTTTTAATTAATGTTGAGTTTCCCATCTTACTAACAGTTTTCTCTAGGAATTTTTAATAAGTTCTTACTGCATGGAGGAGAAGGAAAGCAACCAGGCCAAACTTCCCTGAGAAGTTCTCCAAGATAAAACAAAAATAAAACCCTTAAGACAATCCAAAACAAAAATACTAAACACGCAAAATGAACAGGCTAATTTGAAAAAAGCTTAAAAGTTGAACTTTGTTTGTTGGGATATTTATGATCCATCAATAGCATTAGAATGCTAGACTGCAGAATTAATTTATTAAGCTATGTGGAGTTACAAAGCTAGGGGAAGGTAATGGCCCAAAATACTGAGAGCATGTGCCCTACTCAGGAAGAGCAATTTGTTCAGTGGAGAAGGCAGTTAGGGAAAGTGTCTTAAATTGGGAGGGCAAAGTAAATATTTCTGCCTTCTGTGGGGATCTTTACATTCCCTACCTCACATGAGTTGATCTTTACTTATTATAACAGAAAGTAGGGTACAAAAGTAGGGTACAGCACTTTGAGCAGTTACTGTCTTCTACCTTTCAAGCACAAATGGTTTAGTAGATTAACTCATCTACTTAGAAAGGTATTGGAACTGACACAACTAATTTCAAGGTACCTCCTGAAATAAGTTTCTCAAATTCCTGGTGACACCACAGAATCTTAACTCAGTTACCTTAAGTAGCTGTTTTCCAATCGTTGGGCTCATCTTTTCATCCACCATAAGAATCACAATTCCTCTATCATCCATTCCCCTCCTTCCAGCTCGACCAGACATCTGAATGTATTCACCAGAGGAAATCTGAGTGAACATAATTAAAAACACAGAGTTTAGGAGAAAACCTGGTGAAAAACATATTCTTAAATCAGAAAAATACACAAAACACAAGTTAACACATTCCAAAAAAGGGAACGTGACTGAAAAAATCACCTTTTAGGAGTTTAAGTGAAAACACAAAAATGCAAATATTACAAGGGCACCTAGGTGGCTTAGCTGGTTAAGCATCTAACTTTGGCACAGGTCATGATCTCACAGTTCATGAGTTCAAGCCCCACTATGGGCTCTCTGCTGCTAGCACAGAGCCTGCTTCAGATCCTCTGTCTCCCTCTCTCTCTGCCCCCCTCCCCCATGCATTCTCCCTCTCAAAAATGAATATGTGAACATAAAAAAAAAAAAAAAAAAAGAATGTTTAGCTCCAAAATGATCGCATATACCATAGCTAGAGGTAAAGATTGGCTAATCCATGGACATAAAAAACATCTTTGAGCTAGACGTTCTGGAATAGTAGAGTCTAAGAAATAAGAAAGTAAACAAAGACTCAAACTCTACTAAATACCAATTTTTACTTGATTGTAATAAACTTTCTTAATTTGCAAAATTAAATTAATATAAACTTATTTTTCAAGTACAGTTCTTATTTTTTGGTATACATTCTTAGAATTCAGGAGAGTCCATTCACCATTAAGAATAGAACCTAATGGAGAAAGGTTAGAAGTCATTTCAGGGTGACATTCAACCACAGAGAGAATGGACAAAGTTTTATCTGTAAGTGTCTCTATACTATTCTCTGATGGAAAGGGTCCACTGTTTTCAGATTCTCAAAAAATATCTGACTCAAAGAGTTAAAAACCAGTATGCTACAAGAATGCGTATTAATGACAGCATCAAAAACAGACCTAACAACCAGGAAGCAACAAAGGCACCAGAAAAACATAACAAAAAAGCCAATCCTAAAAAAAGATCTGATAAGAACATTCTGAAAAGGCAATCCAAGAGAATTTCCGTAGGGCCCAAGAGTATCATTACAAGATTATGGTTGGTTATGATTTTCAGGTTTAATAAAATGATCCTGACTCATCAAGCTTGCTTTCTTAAGTTCAATAATCTATCATACACTGCAGTCTTACCCTAGAGTCCTTGAGATGCCAAGAAGAATGTAAAGTCGCAAAACACTTATTTACACATTTTCTTGTGGCATCAATTGTATTTGGAGACTTAAGTAATTTTAAACTGATAAATTATAAAGATTTTTAAAACTTACACTATTTTAAAATATAAAACATGAAACTTTTAACTGGTTTACAGACAAATCACATTCTACAGGAATTTTTAAAAGTTTAATTTTAGAAAGTTACAGGTTAGAGAAAGTTTCTGAATACTATGTAAAAATTTCTAAAGAGAAATGGCACCTATCTCACTGTACTTCTATTTCTTTTGTATAGCATTCAATAAATTTTAAAACAAATAAAAAAAAAATGCCTTGCCTTTACAATTCTACCATGAGTGCTTTTCAGTGTTTTGATGATCAGTAATTACTGTCAGAAACTTCTCTAAGCAGAAAAAAATCACTTTCAAGGACAAAAGGTTAAGTAAAGAAATAGCTAACTACTGAAAAATTTCTCAAAACCCAATTTACCTGAGTCTTCTTGGCTTGTACTGGAACTCAAACTAGAAATTTCTCATCTTCTACCTGCTTTTCACCCCTGGGAAGCTCCCCTGTGTACTGGGTAAGTAACCATTTGCTGCTGTTTCTAAGTATAAGGATTGCCCTCTCTATGAAGTGTCTTCTTTCATATGCTTTATTCTTCTGTACATAACTTCTTAGAATCCGTAACACAACATTTTATTATACTCTGCTAACTAAGTTTATTTAGAGATTGGGTTTAACAAAGTTTAAATTCAGGAACCGTTTACTGAATGGGTTCCTTGTCCCTGATTAAGAATTTACTTTTTATCCAAATTCACTGTTTTACGCATGATTCCACCTTTCTCTCCTTTCTTGTGCCTTAGAAAAGACATTACATCTAAACCTATTAAAACCTCTATTTTATTTATTTATTTTTTTAAATTTTTTTAACGTTTATTTATTTTTGAGACAGAGAGAGACAGAGCATGAACGGGGGAGGGGCAGAGAGAGAGGGAGACACAGAATCAGAAGCAGGCTCCAGGCTCTGAGCCATGAGCCCAGAGCCCGACGCGGGGCTTGAACTCACGGACCGTGAGATCGTGACCTGAGCTGAAGTCGGACGCTTAACCGACTGAGCCACCCAGGCGCCCCAAAACCTCTATTTTAAAAGTGAAAGGTTAAATAATGAGGAGCAACTGCAGTCAGTACAGACTGGGTGCTTTAAATACCCTAAACTTTAAAAAATGAACATTCTAGATATATTTAAATGCTTTAAGGGCGCCTGGGTGGCTCAGTTAAAAATCTGACTTTGGCTCAGGTCATGATCTCATGGTTTGCGGGTTCAAGCCCCACGTCAGGCTCTGTGCTGACAGCTCGGAGCCTGGGGCCTGCTTCGGATTCTGCGCCTCCCTCTCTCTCTGCCCTCACCTACTCATACTCTGTCTCTCTCTCTCAAAAATAAACATTAAAAAAATTTTTTTTAATGTTTTAAAGCATTCACGAATCATCTGCACACTTATCCCTCATCGTCAAACTCTTTCATCAAGAGAGGTTTTTGTTTTTGGCTAATGGATAGAAATGAAGGATCTCAAGTGTAATGTTGATGAACTCGCTTATTGGCTCGGGTACAAATTCTTCAGATTTATAACTGAAAATCTCAAAGATTATATAAGCCCAAATCACTTTAGGTAAAACAAATGGTAAAATAAAAATTATTTCAATACATTGGGGCACGTGAGTGCCTTAGTTGGTTAAGGGTATGGCTTCAGTTCAGGTCATATCTCACAGTTTGTGGGTTCAAGCCCCGTGTCGGGCTCTGTGCTGACAGCTCAGAGCCTGGAGCTTGCTTTGGATTCTGTGTGTGTGTCTCTCTCTCTGCCCCTCCCTGCTCGTGCTCTCTCAAAAATGAATAAATGTTAAAAAAAATTATTTCAACATGTTAATTATTTTACTTACCCATCGGAAATCTTTCCCATCAAATTTTCGGGCATTTGTAAATAAAACAGTTCTAGCTGGCATATTAATTCCCATGGCAAAAGTCTCTGTGGCAAATAAGGCCTAAATAAATGAAAAATTTACATGATTAAACGTACATTAAGCTAAAAAACTAGTTTTGTAATTTTCAAGTACAAACAAAACATTACTTTTCAAAATTAGTTATTAGAGATTGCAAAAATAAGACCACATACTAGTCCCAGATGTGTTTCAGTATTTTAAATATAAAATGATTAAATAGTATCTAAAGTCCCTTGCATCCCAGAAATTTTTTAATTAGGGAAAAGAAAAGTTTTTCCTAAATTCCAGTGGTGCTAACTTGAAGAGGATACTACCGGTCTAATGTACAAAGCATGAGGCTGTAGATTACTTTTCTAAACACAGAAAGTCACATTTCCTGGCTCTCCAACTAATGATACCACAGTTTTGGAGCCATCTTCAGGATCTCTGAGGGGAGAAGAGAGTTACTGGCTAAGTTCACTTTTAAGACTTTACCAACAAAAACTGGACCACACAAAAAACTGTATGGTTTAAGCACACAAAGATGTATACATACAAGTAAAGTCACTGAAGTATTATCAATCTAAATTTTCACCAATAAAATGAAAATTAAAAAATCTTATTTCATCAACTCAAAAGAATGCCATTCACTTGTTAAAAAGAATGAAAAGCTATGCATATGACAAAATCTAGTAACATGGGTAGTACAATTTTTGTCTAAAATATAAGTCATCAGATGTCTGGGTGACTCAGTCAGTTAAATGACTCCTCATTTCAGCTCAGGTCGTGATCTCATGATTTGTGAATTCGAGCCCCGCATCAGCCTCTGAACTGACAATGAGGAGCCTCCTTAGAATTCTCTCTCCCTTTCTCTCCCTCCCCAACTAATGCTTCCTCCCTCTTCCTCTCTCTTTCTCTCGCACTGTTTCCCTCTCAAAATAAAGAAATAAAATTAAAGGGGCGCCTGGGTGGCTCAGTCGGTTAAGCGACCGACTTCGGCTCAGGTCACGATCTCACAGTCCGTGAGTTCGAGCCCCGCGTCGGGCTCTGTGCTGACAGCTTAGAGCCTGGAGCCTGTTTCGGATTCTGTGTCTCCCTCTCTCTCTGACCCTCCCCCGTTCATGCTCTGTCTCTCTCTGTCTCAAAAATAAATAAACATTAAAAAATAAAAATAAAAAAAAAATAAAGAAAATTAAAGAAAAGTCCTGTATTATTTGTATGTATGTTAATGGGTATTCCTGAGAAGTGAAGGGGAATATGGTCTTCCATTTTTTGCTTTATTTGCAATCGTTCTATTTGACTTTCACCACCACCAACTATCACTTAAATTTTTAAGAAAAGATTCTTTAAAATAAGCCTCAACAATAATCAACAAAAGAACATCAACAGGGCCTTACCAGGACCCAGGTATAAATAGTAACCAATTTTTTATCTAAAATTCCTAAGTTATGTTCTTAAATGTGACTAACTTTTTAAATGTTCTACTAGTGCTGAGATCCTCATAACTCTGATTTTTCAAATTCTAACCTGAACATTAAACATAAAATAACTTATGAGTCATATGCAGGTTTATGACTACATTTTGAATTTGTTTCCCATTTTTAACACCTTATTTTTGGGTACAAACATCAACATAACCTTTAAAATTAAGTTAGACTCCCTGCAGTTTAAAATAGCATATCCTGAAAAACTCTTTTGTAAGTCTACCAGCAATTCTCCTGTCTTTTCTAATTGTTTTAGTCTGTATATAGAAAGGAGTCCACTAAGAATCAATTCCATTTCTGATAATTAAATAGCACCTTCTGAAAAACCCCACACTGTATAGTGTTACCATTTCTTACTTGAATAATAGGAAGAAAAACCAATAAAATTTTACCTATAAACCTGAATGAATTATAACACTATATGTAAAAATCAACTTCAGTATTTAAGTCATTCCACAGGACCTAGTTTAAAAACATATATATGTAAATATTTACTTTTAAACATTTTTTACATATTTTACACATTCATATGTATGCACATATATGTAAAGCTGCCTAGAAACAGTGTTCTAAATAATTCTCAAACTGTTGGGACACCTGGTTGGCTCAGTCAATCGAGCAAGCAGCTCAATCTCAGGGTCGTGAGTCCAAGCCCCATGTTGGGTGTGGAGCCTACTTAAAAATAATAATAATTTTCAAACTGTCCATATGACACAATTCTAAGGCATAATAAATAAAAATAAAATCATACCTTTATCAATCCTTCAGAAAAGAGAATTTCTATAGTTTCTTTCAAAATAGGAAGTAAGCCACCATGGTGAATACCAATTCCCCGCTTCAAAAGAGGAAGTACATGTTCGACCTATGTTTGGAATAATGTTTATTTTTCAATAATGTACAGAAAAGGGACATCAAAAATGTTAAACCGAAGAAAAATGTGTGATCAAGAAAGAAGGCTGTTCAAAGAAATGTTATATAACCTTTTCAGAATAAAAGCCAAAACTAAACCCATATTCCCAGATTATTAAACTCAAAACTCAACATAATTCTGTCCTAGCTTTCCTTAATGTGAATGATATGTTTTAAATAAAATTCATATATGCACTGCTGCCTCATTCAAATTTTCCAGCATCACTTCACCTTGTCCCCAAAAACTAAGTCATAAGGACATTTATATCTGCACAAAATAAACTTAAAAAAATAATAGCCAGCTCCTACTAAAAATAAATAAATAAACACAAGGCATACTCAATATAAATATGTACTTCACCTAAAACCAATTGAATTACTGAAGAATTCATCCTCATTAGCACTTTAACAAATGGCATTACATGTCTACTATTAGAACTATGCTAAGGTAACAAAAATGTATCAAGACATAGCTCAGCCCTCAAATACTAGTAATTCAGGTTGGAAGAGAAATTACAAGAAAATCTTGTAAGTTAAATACTATTTTAAACATCCTACTGCAGTTTTACCATAAATCCCTTATATATCAGAGCAATCATTTATAAGCAGAGTATGACTGACCTCTGAACTTTCTTTTCACAAAACAAAATTTTCATATATTAGGTCATACTACAGGAGTTCTCAGGTTTGGATGCACATCAGAATCACCTGAAGAGCTTCTGAGATTCTAACAACCACAACACACACCAGACCAATGAAACCAGAACTTCTGAGAGGGGCACCTAGTCATAAGTAGATTTTAGAAATTCCAGGCATTTCCAATAGTCAAAAGAGAAGCCACTGGATTAAAAGCAGAGTAGACATTAAATTCCTTGCTAAACACATGATTTTCATTACGTGTTTTGTTTGGTAGTCCTATGAATTAAGAAATTTAGTGACTTGGGGTACATGGGTGGCCCAGTCAGTTGTGTCCTACTCTTGATCTTCAAGCTTAGGTCATCATCTCCTGGTTCCTGAGTTTAAGGCTTGTGTCAGGCTCCTTGCTGACAATGCAGAGCCTGCATGGGATTCTCTCTCTCTCTCTCTCTCTCTCTCTCTCTGCCCCTCCCCCTAGCACAGGCACTTGCTCTCTCCCTCCCTCCCTCTCTCTGTCTCTAAATAAAATAAAGAAATTTAGTGACTTAAAACTAGCACTAATAATTCTGTAGTATTAGGAACTGAAGCAGTAATTTCCAGACCATGCTAGTTTTTAGTTCCCTTAGGCAGCAAATCTTTCCTACTGTCATCTTTTCAGAAGTGTAAAATAAAAATCAAGGTATTATTTCTGGGTACAACGCAACATATTTAAAGCAGTGCATAAACAGTGCAATATATAGTAACAAAACCAAGAAATGCGAAGTGAAAGTACCCTACCACACTTAATACCCACACTTAGGGACACTAAATCATACCTGAGGGAGTTTTTTATCTTCATCAGACAAGCAGTCAATGGCATTACTGAATACTTCTTCAACCATCTTCTTTTCTTCATCTAAGAAAAAATTCAAAGGTACATAAATATCTAAATGAATCAGTGATACCAAACCTCACACACTGCAAAGAATAAAAATCTATAAAGAATAAAAGAGTATTTAAGGCAGTCAAAAGGGAAAGTGGATAAAAATTACCATTTAATAAAATTCATTGCCCTTCAAAATATATCTAACAGAATTTATCCATGAATAAAAGTACTATCTTATAAAAATAACAAAAACTACACTAAGTGCCGTATACCCAATATGTAAGACTAACAATTATAGATCACAGGGACTATTATTATCCACTACTGAGGAAAGTGAGACTAACTCCAAATGATGGAAACTGCTATTAACTGTTAGAGGAGCAATTCCAAAGCATATGCTCTTAACCTTTATACTGCCTTCACATATAGCATCTACTAAATAATAGGAAGCCGATATATATTTGCTCAATTAAATATATGACCCTGCGACATTAAGCAAATTCAGCATTAGCAGTTAGAAGAAAACATTTCTAAGCAGAGCAATTTCTCCATTAAAAAATAAAATATCACTAACTTTAGGAGTTTATGTGGGTTATCTGTTATTATCACTTTGCTTATGGATAAGTAAAAAGATAGCCCTAAAATGCATGGGTTTAGTTCTGTGCCTTGGTAATGAAAGCAATACAAATGACATTTGATTTTGGATGACTGAGGATATTATTCACTCCTCACAATACAAGATTACATATGTAAAAGGATGAAATGAATAATAAATGGGCTGGTATTCAGTATGCTGAATTTTTGGATAGGCTGTGCTACTACCTAGCTGTGTGACTTTGGGTTACATTTACAGATAATATGTGGGAATAATTTATTAATCAAATACAAGTAACTACTTTATTCAAAAGATTATACCACGGTTAAATAAAGGGCAAGCCTTCCTGGTTTGGATTTCCAGAAGAATGAAGCACAATACTTTGTTTTCTTTTTTAATGTTTATTCATTTTTCAGAGACAGAGAGAAGACAGAGTGTGAGCGGGGAGGGGCAGAGAAAGAGACAGAACAGAATCCGAAGCAGGCTCCAGGCTCTGAGCTGTCAGCCCAGAGCCCAACGTGGGGCTCGAACCCATGAACTGTGAGATCATGACCTGAGCCGAAGCTGGACACTTAACCAAATGAGCCAACCAGGCACCCCGAAACCACAGCACTTTCTATATAGAAAGTGATCTGACCAAGAAACCTAACCTTATGTAGTCACACAGAAAATCCCCAAAGCAAAGGAGCTTATGGCAATGAAGTATAAGGGAATATAATTCTAGTATTTTTCAGTAAGGGTCTTTGGATTTTACACAGAGCAATGTACTTTAAACCTCCCAGTAAAAGAAAACAAAAGAAAGGAAAGGAAGGAAAGAATAAAACAAGGTCTTTTTTAAAGATTTTATAAGGTAATGAGTACTTGTTACTGTGACTGTAGGGGGAACTGCATATCCTAGCAATACACAATAGATTAATCACAACATATTGATCTTCTTACTAGAAACAGATATACACTCATTTACACGTAACATTAAAACTATGCTGAAATTACATAGTACCTGTGTTAAAATCTAATTTGGTCATCTGAAGTGCATAGGCTTCACAATCTTTCTTACTAAAGCTGAAAATAATTACAGGTTGAAAATTTCTTTCCATAATCATCTTCACAATCTTGAACACATTTGATGGTCCTGCAAAAAGAGTATATAAACATATGTAAAAATTACCTCCAAATGGATTATAGACCTAAACATAAAGTACATAACTATAAAATTCTTAAAAACTATATAGAAGTAAATTTCCAAGATATGATATTAGGCAAAGCATTCTCAGGTATGATGTATAACAAAAGAAAAAAAAAACATAAACTGGATTTCATCAAAATTAAAAACATTGTTTTGAAGGGGGGAGGGGAAGGGCAAAGAGAAAGAGAGTGAGGAGAGCAAGAAGAGCGAGGAGAGAAAGAGAGAGAGAGAGAGAGAGAGAGAGAGAGAGAGAATATGAATCCCAAGCAGGCTCCACAAGGTCAGTGTGGAGCCCGACGTGGGGCTCAAACTCACAAACCATGAGATTATGACCTAAGTGGAAATCAAAAGTCAGACGCTTAACCAACTGAGCCACCCAGGGGCCCCAAAAGACACCAACAAAAAGTGAAAAGACCACATTACCACAGAATGGGAAAATATAGATAAGGGTCTACTATCCAGAGTATACAAAGAATCCTTATAGCTCAACAACAAGACAATTTCATTTTTAAACTGGCAAAAGATTTTGAGTATTTCTCCAAATAAGATATACAAATAGCCAATAGGCACATGAAAAGATAAATGAACACCACATTAGCCATGAGACAAATGTAAATCAAAACCACCCTCAGATACCACTTTATTCCATTAGGATGACTATATTCACATAGATTACAGTAAATACTAGCAGGGATGTGGAGGAAATAGAAACTTCAGACCCTTCTGAAGCATGTAAAATGGAGCTGCCACTTTGGAAAATAATCTAGCAGTTATTCAAAAATTTAAACATATGAAATACCATATGACTCAACAATTCCACTGCTAGGTATATGCTCAATGAGAAAAGAAAACGTATGCTTACATAAAAACTTACAGAACACAAATATTTACAGCACTATTCACAATAAGCAATAAAGAGAAATAACCCAAATGTTCAACAACTGATAACAAATAAATAAAATGTGGCATATTCATATAATGAAATGTCGTTTGACTGTAAAAGGAATGAAGTACTGACATATGCTATAGAATGAATGAACCTTGAAAACAAGCTAAGTGAAAGAAGAAGCTGCAAAAAAACACACAAATTGTGATTCTAGTTACATAAAATGTTCAAAAAGGAAAAAAGAAATAGAAGGTAGATTAGGGACTGCCTAAGGCTGAGGGGTGAGGGAAGAGGTGAGGAAAAATGAGGAATACTTGCTAATGGATACAGGGTTTCCTTCTGAGTTAATGAAAATGTTCTGGAATTAGATAGTAGTTGCACAAGTTTGTGAATATACTAAAATACACTGAGTTGTACACTTAAAAAAGGTGATTTTTATGGTATATGAATTATATCTTAATAAAAAAACTATGTTAATGATTGCATAATTCTGTTAATATACCAGTAACCATTAAATTGTACATTTTAATGGATGAAATGTATAGTATGTGAATTATATCTCAATTAATGTCATATAGGAAAAAGAGATGAACCTTTATCCAATTTTATCATTTACTATCTAGATCTTTATCCAGCTTCCTGAGGGAAAAAAGTTAACAAAATTTCAAATTACCTTTTGTTCCTCCTTTTCGCCCCTTCTGATCTCCTTTTGCCAAATCACCAGCATCTCGAAGTACTTGCATTGCAGTATTAAAATTATCTTCTCTGAAGTCACCCTGGAATCAAATATTTTTCTACATTACTTCAGTAAGATTTAACCAAAATCCAAACATTTTTCATACCTCCAAACAAACCTTCCTCAAAATAAAAATAATTTAATACGATAATGATAACAAAGGTCACTAAAAGAGTTAAAACATGTTGTACAGGGACACTGGGTGGCTCACTCAGTTAAGCATCTGACCCTTGATTTCAGCTCAGGTCATGATCTCACTGTCATGAGATGAGCCCCCTGTGGGCAATGACCCTGGAGCCTGCTTGGGATTCACTTTCTCCCTCTCTGCCCCTCTCCTGCTCACAGGCGTGCTTTCTCAAAAATAAACAAACATTAAAAAAATTGTAAAACAAAAAATACAAAATAAAGTTGTGCGTAAGGTACAATAAAAGGTGATAAAGAGGTACTAAAAGGGGGTAAAGCAAAACATAACATATCTGAAACACATCCTAAATCCCTATTCTCCAGGCATTTTAAAATACCGGGAAAGAAGAAAAATCTTAATTCATGCACAAGAGAAACAGAGAACCAAACACAAGTCTTAAATATAATTTTTGAAATAGAAGTACACACAAACCCAACAATTCTGGACTATAAAACTACTTACGAAAGAAAAAATGAACTTCTATCCTGACACTACAGATTAAGAATCACCATTACTCCCTTACATTTTCATCAACCACAAGGTGCAGGCCATCTCCCCCTGCTGGAAAAATGTAGTGCTGCAATGGTGTAGGCCGATAATCTGTGTAAATTACATGACAAGGCTGTAAAAACAATGAAAAACAATTAGGCACATAATATTTAATTTCTTCAAAATAATACTGTGTATTTGATCTAAGTAAAAGACCTTGGGGAAATACACTTTTGAATTCAACACCCCAAAAAGAGAAAAACTAAAAATTTTTAAAACAAGGCAAGAGAAAAATGTGGAAAAATCAGCTCTCAAATGACATTACCATCTATTCAATTTTATCAATACCCTAATTAGGACCAGATATATGATTTGAGTTTCAATAAAGACCTTGGATTCATACCCTAGACTTGTGATACTAAAATTAAAGAAGATGCTGTTACTACACTGCAGTGGTATGGTGAAACAGAATGCTCCCTGAGGTAAACGGGACTTGTCTGACCCAGAGTGAGTTTTCAAAGCTTTACTAAATCAGCAGGTTGAAGATCCACTAGGTTTCTATTGTACAGAAGCAACATAGGTGTTAGAAAAACACAATTAGAGACCTTATGAACAGATAATACTTTGTAAGAATATTGGTACAAAGGAAAAATGAGGGCAGGAAAACAAAACCAAGAATAAATTTAGTACACATAAACAAATGTTTGCCATAAGGCCCTATACTGCTGCAAAAGTTGGACCACAAAAGCAAAAGGAAAACATGTGACTGTGTTCACAGAAAAATCATATCACATGCTCAGGAAATGCCCAGCTTTTTCCTGGTACTGAGGTCTTAGAGGAAATTCTCTTCTCAGAGGGCTCACTCTATGAATAAATGCATTAGTTTCCAAACCTGGCAGACCACCAGGATCAACTTGGGAGCTTTTAAAAGTCAGAGCTCCCAAGACCCTACTCCAGGAGATGCTGACATATTGGGTTTAAGATGGCACTCAGAAATACAAACTTAAGGGGCACCTGGGTGGCCCAGCTGGTTAAGCTTCCAACTCTTGGTTTCAGCTCAGGTCATGGTATCACGGTTTTGTGAGTTTAAGCCCTGTGCTGGGCTCTGTGCTGACAGCGCAGAGCCTGCTTGGGATTCTCTCTCCCCACCTTCCCATCTCTCTCTGCCCCTCCCCCACTCATGCTCTGTCTCTCTCAAAATAAATAAATAAATTTAAAAAAAAATACACACTTGTAAAAAGCTAGTCAGTTGATTCTGATGAGCTTGCTTGACTTGAGAAGTAATTTCACATTAAAAGGTTTTCTTAATTCTAGGGCAGTATCAAGAACAAAGTATATAAGATAGCAATCACAACTTAACATTTTAAGTATTGAAGACTTCAAAAAACAAAGAAAATACCTGTTTATGTAAATGGCAAATCCATTCAGCAAACTGTCGGGCATTTGGAATAGTAGCCGAAAGAAAGACATAGTGGACATTGTCAGGAAGCAAAATAATAGTTTCTTCCCATACAACACCACGCTCTGAAAAAAAAAAAACAAATATACCTTGGAATTCAGAGTCACTTTATTGGTAAGTAATCTAAAATTATCTTATCCCAAGCTCATTAATTAGAAATGCAGATCACTTTACACAAATATTTTTAGCTACAAATCCCTACTGAAAACTACTATGGTTCTTACTGTGAATTTACCCAGTAGAAAAGTGGGAGACTAAATCACTAAAAGCACAATGTACTCTACAATTACAGCCTCTGGAGTAGCTCCAGACTGAAACTTCTCACACAGCATAAGAGTCCCATGACAATGGAAACAGTATTTCCATTTCATTTTGAGAAAACAAAGTTAATAACTTTTAGAAAAGTTATACAGCAACAAATTTCAAAGACACACTGTTACTTTACTCTAAGGCAACTTTCATCCAAATTACCCTCATGATCTCTAGATATGAAAGATTTAATGAGCAGTAAAATCATGTCAGTTTTTATTTAAATGGAAAAAAGAATCAGTGTGAGAATTTTCCTCTAAAATAAATGTATCAATACAGGATTCAGAATTTTATTAAAAAAAAATTTTTTTTAATGTTTATTATTTTTCAGAGACAGACAGAGTAAGCAGGGGAGGGGTAGAAAGAGAGGGAGACACAGAATTGGAAGCCGACTCTAGGCTCTGAGTTGTCAGCACAGAGCCCAACGCAGGGCTCAAACTCACGGACTATGAGATCATGACCTGAGCTGAAGTCAGCCACTCAAATGACTGAGCCACCCAGGCACCCCCAGGATTCAGAATTTTAAAACCAAAACAGACCTATTCAAAACCTACTTTTATGAATTTGTTACTTCTACTACAAATACAGGTTAACTCAGTATTTTAGTTTAAATAAAAACTGAATTTTACTTTAATTGTGTACATACTAAATATTTAACTTTTAAAAGTAACCATTAGCCCTCCCAGCTCCACTCAAAAGTCCAAGTATACCTACTAGTCCTTACAATAGTGTAATAGTTCAAGTAAAGGGATAATTATAATTTTTTCTCATTTTTATTTCATAATCCTTAGTATTTTTTTTTTTACCATAACCATGCATTTCTTAGTTTTTAAAAACTAAAATAGTAACGAAAAATCAAGAAAGTTAACTCTGTAGGCTAAAAGTTTTAAAAATTCTTTAACAGTTATTTTGGAGCATTGTCTATTAAAAACAAACTAGTTTTAATTCCAATTGTTTTGTAAGAATTTGCATTTTTTCTTACCTGATTACTATTTAAGAAACTAAAGTTAAATGAGATCCTATCTGAAGTATTATATCATGTTTCTCACAATGTAGTGGAAAATCTATTAGAACTCTAGCCACATGAAAATTCAAAGCAAAATTTAACTAGTTCTTCAAAATTCCTAATGCCCTTCTTAAGGAAAATACATGGCACACATCTCAACATGGCAGAATATACCTGAATCTCTCATGTAATGAATTTCATCAAATATGACCCAAGCAACTTCTCGCATAACTTCAGAACCTCTGTACAGCATACTTCTCAAAATCTAAAAAAAATATAAATGATTTCACAAAATTGTGACACAAGTTCTTTCTAACAAGAAATTTTAGAAATGCTTGTTTAATAGAAGTATTAAAATAATTTTAGGAGATTACATCTTAAATACATTTCATAAATCAAATAATATTCCTTCTCTCATAAAACCAAAATAAATGGCTTTTCAATAGTTAGTAATCAGGTACAATCCATGGAGAGAATTATCACTCCTATTTCCATATATCTCAAGTATGAAGCCACTTCATTGTACATACAACACTCATCACAAGATCCACACTATGTAGCATATGAGAGTAACTTAAAATTATCTTCTATCCAACACATGGTACCTTATGCTGTTTACTGATTTTTTCTACTTCATCTCACAACATGGATGCTCTCTGGCAACCAGTATCCTGATTTTTGAGTTAAAGAAAATCTTCCACACATGGGAAAAAGTTTTGAGAGTGGAAACTTACTTTGGGAACCAAAATGAAAAGTGAGCAATGTTTTTGGTTGACTCTGCAGACCAGAAGCTAATTTACACTCTGTTGTACCATGTCCTTATAAAATGCAGGGATATAAATCAAGTACGTATGAAATTACTTGGTATAGCAAAGATAACTGATTGTATTCAAAACATAAGATATAAACATATAGGTTTTAAGTAAAACTTAACTGCTATTATGGGAGGAAACTAAACTGGGCATTTTAAAAGAACTTATTTATGTATTTGTATCAACACTAAGATACAAAAATAAAAAGTGGAAGGAAAAGCCACTACTTATATGAAACTATGTATACAAAACTCTATTTTCTTTTTATTTAACGTTTATTTTTTGAGAGAGCACACACACACAGGTAAGAGCGGGGGAGGGGCAGAGAGAGACTCCTAAGCAGATCCTCACTGTCAGCACAGAACCCCATGAGGGGTTGGACCTCACAAACAATGAGATCATGACCTGAACCGAAATCAAGAGTCTTGAGGCTTAACCGAATGAGCCACCCAGGTGCCCCTCACCAAATATTTTTAAAGACTTATTGTCAGTGACATGAAAACAAATTGACGGGATTACCCGGGGAGCTCAGTCAGTTAAATGTCTGCCTCTTGATTACAGCTCAGGTCATGATCTCACGTTTGTGAGATCAAGCCACACCACTGGCTCTGTGCTGAGTGTGGAGCCTGCTTAATTCTCTCCCTCCCTCTCTCTCCGCCCCTCCCCTGCTTGCGAGTGCACTCTCTCTCAAAAGATAACGTTTTTTAATTAAAAATAAAAATATTTGGTGAAAAAAATCTATATCATATGACAAATAATAGAAATATTAAAATTTACAACTAAATTTATGTAATTACTAAAAATAGACCTTTAAGATGAACTTTTTTCCCTGTCAAGTAAATCTCAGAAAATAAAGCATTACATTTTGTTTATATAGAGCAAGTAAAAACGCATTAGGTGTACTAAGTGAATAAATACATTAATTAAATTTAAAAGGAAAGACTGGATGAGGCACCATATAAATTACCTCTGTGGTCATAACAAGACAAGATGCTGTAGGATTAATAGTAACATCTCCGGTCATCAAACCAACATCTTGAAACTCTTCATACATTTCTCGGTATTTCTGGTTACTCAGAGCCTTAATTGGGCTAGTGAATATTACACGCTGTTTTTCCCTTAAGGCCAATGCAATGGCATACCTAGAAATGGGAAAGCAAATAAGAATCAAGTATTTACAAAACCTTTTCTTTAAAGTATGTAATTTAAAAATTCTGTTAATATATAAATTGTCACAACTTCCCCTAATTACTTATTTTCAATGGACTTGGCAGAACATGAGTATCTTGTTCTAATCACTACTGACAAACTATTAAAATAATAATTATAATAAATCTGAAATGTAGTGGTCTAACCAAACAAGAATATTTAACTCTGGTCTCTTGGAGTTAATGTAACTTAATTATTAATACCAAAAGATTACTAATGGTTACCCTATTTCTTCCAAGTAAAACACTTTTGGTTCTATAAATGAGCCTCCAAAAGTTGAGAGCCTCTGCCTGTCTGTTTATACACACATAGAGCATAAACAATTACTGAACATTGGAAAATGAGCTTTGCTCTTTTGAGTTTCAAAAATAAGTTCATCCATATGTATTTATTCCCACATGTAATAGATACCAAATCAGTCCTTGCCTGGAATTATGGTAGGTCTAATTATGGAAAAGTTCCTCCATAGCTATTAACAAAATGCAATAAAGTAGTTTTGGTTTTCTAAAGAAAATTTAATTAAGTATTTAAATATAGACCATGATGACTAAAGTTAGCATTGTGGTAGAGTCTTCCTGTTTAAAACACAGTCTGGCCCACAAAAGGCTTATAACCTATTTGAGGAAATAATAATATCACAACCATATAACCATATTTCTCGAATAGTTAGACAAAAAATTAAAAGCTGTCCAAACATGATCAAACACAAACTTTGGGAAAGATATGAAAGAAAAAAGGATATAGAGATGCTACAATATATTATCTAAAATGTCCACTTTCGAACAAAACATTAGAAGATAAAAGAAACAGGGAAGTATGATCCATCCTTAGGGAAAAAAGCAGTCATGAGAAACTAATTCTCAGTGGGCCCAGATATTGGACTTAGCAGACACAGACTTCAAAGCAGCTATCAGAAACAAGTCCAAAAAATGGAAGGAAGCCATATTCTAAGAATTAAAGGAAATAGAGGGTAATTATTCAATAAACAGGCCATCTGAACAGAGAGATATTGTGTTTATACTTATACATAAATGAAAACCCTACAGGTGAAAAGTATAATAACTGAAATGAAGAATTCACTAGATGGGTTCAAGAGCAGATTTGAGATGACAGAACAAAGTATCAGTAAATATGAAGATAGATCAACAAAAATTATCAAATCTAAAGAAAGGAAAAAAGAGACAACCTCAGTGTCCCAGTGGAAGTTTCAAAGTGAGGAAAAAGAAAAAACTATGTGAAAAAATAACAGTGAGAAACTTCCTAAATTTGTTTTAAAAAGAAATATATTAATCTACAGATTTGACATATACAATAAACCCAAGCAGGAAAAATGAAAAAGAATCACACCTAGAAACATTATCAAACTGAATGACAAAGACAAAGCAGTAAGAAAAAAACAATGGAAAAAATTAAAAGACCCAAATCAAACTCGTAGAGATGAAAAATCCATTGTGTGATTTGAAATACACTGGATAGAATTAAAATCAGATTAGACATGGCGGAAAAAAAGATGATTAAACTTGAAGACCTAACAAGAAAAACTGTCCAAAGTGAAAAACACAGAATAAACTCCAAAAAACTCCAAAAAACCCACAGTAAGTGGGCTGTGAGACAACTTAAAGAGGCATGATACAAGTTTAAGTGAAGATCCCAAGGAAATAGGAGGAAGGGGAATGTTTGAAATAAAAAATTGCTGAAATTATCCCAAATTTGATGAAAACTATAATAAACCTACAGATCTGAGAAGCCCAACAAACTCAAGCACAAGAAACATGAGAAGAGCTATGTAAAGTCACATCATAATCAAACTGCTCCAAGACAGTGATGAAAATTAACAGCCAAACATTCCATCAAAACAATATGCAGGAGAAGGAAAATATGGACCTATAACGCAGGGAAAAGTCAATCAAAACAGATTAGAAGTAACACAAATGAAAAAAGCAGTAACAAAGACATTTAAACAGCTTGTAAACAGTATTCCATATGTTCAAGAAGCTAAAAAAAGTAGTAAGACAAATGGGAAATAAAACAAAAAACAAAAAAAACCACCACACATAAAAATAAACTTCCAGCAAGGAAAATCTGAGCTAATAACAAATAACAACATCTGAGATAAAAATACGTGGAATGGGATTAATGACATATTAGACAATGCAGAAGCAAAGATTAATGAATTGGAAGATACAGCATTAGAACAGGCCCAAAATGAACACAGTATCAATGAATCATGAGGCAACTTTAAGTAGCCCAATGTAATAGTAATCAGAGACCTTAAAGAAGAGAAGCCAGAGGCAACATGGAAAAACAAACCCAAAGTCCAAGAAACATGAAAAAAACTACATCAAGCCTCCTCATAAATTGGTTAAGGGGTGACTGGGTGGGTCAGTGGGCTGAGTGCCTAATTTTGATTTCTGCTTAGGTCATGATCCCAGGGTCATGGGATGGAGCACGGCTCCAAACTGAGCATGGAGCCTGCTTATGATTCTCTCTCGCCATCTGCCCCTCTCCCCAGAGCTCATGCTCTCCTCTCTCTCTCTCTCTAAAAATAAATAAACTGGTTAAAACCCTGATAAAGATAAAATCTTAATTAAAAGTAGCCAAGAAAAAAATGATACATTATCTGCAGAGGAACAAGGTAAGGATGACAGGGATTTCCTGTCATAAACTATGCAAGTCAAAAAATACTCTTAGAGGAATTAGAATTCTTTATTGACTGCAAGTATCTGTCAAAAATGAAGGCAAAGAAAAAGATGTTTTAGATATACAAAAGGTGGAAGAGTGGCACCTGGTTGGCTTAGATGGAGGACCATGCAACTCTAGTATCTTGCAGTTGGGCGTTTGAGCCCCACATTGGATGGAGAGATTACTTAAAAATAAAATCTTTACCAAAAGAAAGAAAAAATTAAAAGAATTTTTCATCAAGAGATTTGTGCTACCATTAAATGTAAAAGTGTTTCTTTAAGAAGAAGAAAAATGACGCTGTTCAGACAGCATCAGTTTAGCAGACTAATCTGTAAAAAAAACAGATAACGTTACCCTGATACCAAAACCAAAAAAAGATACTACAATAAAACTACAGACCAAAATCCTTCATGAACATAAGCAAAAATGCTTACCACAATTTAAGCAAATCTAATCCAATAATGTATCTACCAACATGAATTTTGGGGGGATTCCTAGACCCAATTCAAACATGGGAGAGGGTCCCCCACTCACAACACCAACCAATTCTCAGGCACTAGCAGGGTGTCTGAGAATTCAACTAAATTCTGACACTCCCCAGAGACAGCCTCAGATTCTACATATTAAGGGCTCAGTTAACACTGTCCTCCAGCCCCCACTTCAGATGCCAGTAGCAAGCTCCAGGCCAGATACCTGTGCTTTTGACCAAGTGATTTCAGATAGAGGGTTCCAACAACTTCCTCCTTGGTTCAGATTAATTTGCTGGAGCAGTTCACAGAGCTCAGTAAATATACTAATTATATTTGCCATTATATTAAAGGATACAAATCAACAACCAGATGAAGAAATACACAGGGCAAGGTATGGGGAAAGGATGAAGATCTCCCAATGCCCTTCCTATCCAGGTGTGCACTATTCTGGAACATCTGTTCCCAGAACATCTGCATATGTTCACCAACCTGGAACCTCACTAACCTGAGTCCTTTTGGGTTTATGGAAGCTTCACATCACAGTCACGGCTAAATCATTGGTCAGTGGCTGATTTAACCCTCAGCCCTCTTCCCTCTATTCTACAGGGATCACATAGCTGATTCTCCTGGCAACCAGTCCATCCAAAGTCAACTCATTAAAACCTAACAAAAGACCTTTATTGCTCTTATCACATGAAATTCCAAGGGTTTTAGAAGTCTTGACCCAGGAACCATGGATGAAGACTAAATACATACAAGAAACATATTTGGTCATCAAAATGACTAAATATGTATCTTATAAATCACAATACTGCAGTTTATTACAAGCGTATGTATCATAACCTTGTGGTTTATCTCAGGCTGGTTTATTATTTGAAAATTAATGTATTCATTATATTAACAGAAAAAAAATTGGACAAAATACAATAGCAAAATATTCTATAGGCATATAAACACACACAAGCAAACTCAGAAGTGAACTTCCTTAAAATGATAAAAAGCATCTAAGAAAAACCTATAGATAACAACATGCTGATGAAGACTTAATATCAGGAACAAGGCAAGGATGTCCTCTCTCATCTCTTCCATTCAACATTGTACTAGGCTGTGCTAGTCAGTTCAAAAAGGCAAGACATTAAAAGTATTTAAAATAGAAAGAAGTAAAACTGTCTTTACTTGCAAAAATCAAAAAAATTTCAACAGTAAAAAGAATTTTTTTCTTAGTTTTTATTTATTTTTGAGGGAGAGAGAGAGCAAGCGAGCGAGCATGCTAGCAGGGGAGGGGCAGAGAGAGGGGGAGAGAGGATCTGAAGTGGCTCTGTGGGAGCCACTCCACAGCAGGGAGCCCAACACAGGGTACAAACTCATGAACCCGGAGATCATGACCTGAGCTGAAGTGAGACGCTTAATCATCATCTGAGTCACCCAGGAGCCCCAAAATTTAAACTTGTAAAGGGTGAGATTAAAAAAAAAAGTTATTTCAAAAATTCTTTTAAAAAGTACACAGTAAAACAAGAATGGAAAAGAGGAACACAAAACAGCCAGAAAACAATTAATAAAATGGCAATAAGTACATATCTATCATTACTTTAAATGTAGATAGACTAAATTCCCAAATAAAAAGACACAGAATAGCTGAATGGAATAAAAACCACAAAACTCAGCTATATGCTGCCTAAAGAGACTCGCTTCAGATATAAGGACACACACAGACTGAAAGTAAAGGAACGGGAAAAGGATACTCCATGCAAATGGAAACCAAAATTAAGCAGGGAAGACCACACTCAGATCAGACAAAATAGACTTTAAAACGAAGACTATAATAAGAAATTAAAAAAGGACATTATATAATAATAAAGGAGTCAATCCAACAAGAGAATATAACATCAGAAACCAGCAAAGGAACAAATATTAACAGGCCTAAAATTTCCTTTAAATAGAAAGCTACTCACTCAGCGCATACAGTTTTTCCTGCTGATGTATGTGCAGATACTAAAACAGACTGATTATTATCAACACACTGAATGGCTTCTCTTTGAAAAGCATCAAGAATGAACGGGTATTCCTATAAAAGAAAAAAACAGTATTGGCATGAAAATATCTAGCCATATCAGAACACACTTAAAATCAAGAGATGCTAGCCCCCCCAGAAGCATTCTGGGAACACTTCTTTATGATTCTATTTAAAAATTATGCTACCCACCAGAGAAAATCAGGAAGACTAAAAAAACATCTTTAAACAGCACAGAAGCTAATTCTGCTATCTTTCAATTTACTATGCTAACATACACGTTATATTAGTTATAACAGAGTAACACTGCCATTTGTCCACGTTTTGTGGTAGGCACTGTGCAACACATTTTCCATATATTATTAACCTTCACAGCAACCCCTAAAATAGGTATTCTTTCCATTCGGATGGGAACTCTGCTCGAGTTCACTTAAGTTCCCTGAGCAGAGGCAGAATAATACATCTACTAGACTTGAAGAAATGCTCCGTTTTTCATTCAGAGAAAAAAAATGACTCTGAATTATCATTTAAGGTCTACCAGTACTTCAAAATCAATTTAACATAAGCATTAAAGTTTCATTAAAAGCTTGTTAAACTTCTCAAACTATATGTGTGACATTGCACACATGCTTTTTTTCTAGAGAAAGATTGACATATTTTTCATTAAATTCTTTAAGAATGTGGAGAATCATTACTTTCATTTTTAAAAATCTCATCACATCATGCATGATTTTCTTCATGGTAGTTTACTGATTTGGTTCTCATTACATTTGACTTCAGGTAGCTTCTTCTTGGTATACACACACTGGGAAGTATAAAAATCTCATTTGAAAGAATTTATCTTTAAGATTTTTAGAAAAGAGACACAAAACTGTACAAACTGTATTGCCCAAAGTACAGACCTTTGCAGCTTTTCCAACTCGAGGTTTAAGTGGTAAATAATCTTCATCTGCAGGAAGTGCAACCTAATGTTAAAACAAAAATCACCAACTTACTATTCGAGAACTGATGAACATTCAACATTCCATAGTTAATGCTGGCTTGAAAAGTACAAGTGATAGGGTCTGCTACAGTCTTAGACACTATAAAATTAAATAACTGCTTTTAAGAACAAGACAAATGCTAAAGCTACAATAATCAAAAAACCTCTACTTATGTTTATCTAACGGTAAGGGGATTAAAACCCTTTAAGTCCATTTCCCTAAAGAAATTGTGTTTATTAAGGTCTAGGACCTATCTTAGCTATCTTTGTATTTTCCACATGTAATGTACTGCCTAATATTAAGGAATGCTCAAAAAAGCTAAATGGACATAAAAACGGATGCTGTCACATGAAAGAAAACCATGTAGAATAAAATAATACTCCGTATTTCCTAAAGCAGAAACTTTCTTTTTCTCCAGTAAAGAAGGTTAATATCTGGAGAGCAGGGGCAACTGGGTGGCTCAGTCGGCTGAGTGCCCAACCCAGCTCAGATCATGATCCCAGGGTGGTGGGATCGATACACCTCTGTCAGGCTCATGCTGTGCATAGACCTGCTTGGGATTCTCTCTCTCCTTCTCTCTGCCCCTCTCCCTAGCTTGTGTGGGTACTCACTCTCTCTCTCTCTGAAACCTGTGTCAGGCTCATGCTGTGCATAGAGCCTGCTTGGGATTCTCTCTCTCCCTACCTTTGCCCCTCTCCCTAGCTTGTGTGGGTACTCGCGCTCTCTCTGAAATAAAAGTGTAAAAAAAAAAAAAAAAAAAAAAGATCTGGAGAGCAGCAGTTCATAATGTATCTAAATTCCCAAGAATTAAACCATTTAGTGTTTAAATAATGCACAGGGGCAAAATAAGGTACACACTAAAATTAGAAATAATTTATAAGAGCAAAACCTAAATAAGCAAGTATTACATGAGATTATCCACCTTAGAAATACTAAGAAATCTTCAGTAAATTTCCAACTCAATTACAGCTGACCCGTGAACATGGGGTTTGGGGCAACAACCCCCCCTACCCCCCATGCAGTCAAAAATCCACGTGTAATTTCTGATTCCCCTAAAACTTTGCTATCAGTAGCCTACTGTTAACCAGAAGCCTTACTGGTAATATAGTTGATTAACACATATTATATACATGTATTTTATACCGCATTCTTATGAAAAAGCTAGAGAAAATGAAATTAAGAAAATCCTAAGGAAGAGAATATATATTTACAGTACTGTATTTATAAAAAAAAAAAAAAAAGTCTACATTTAGGGGCACCTGGGTGGCTCAGTTAAGCATTTGACTCTTATCTCAGGGTCATGAATTCAAGCCCCAAGTTGGACTCCATACTGGGCATGAAGCTTACTTTAAAAAAAAAAAAAAAAAAAAAAATCTGTATTCAAACTCATGTTGCTCAGGGTCAAACATATAACCACAATGTGGATTGTATTTAAAAAATGAATAACTAGACTCTGATCGTAATTTAAAATAGTGAAACTTAGTAAATTATGAAACCTAATGAATATACCCAATATAATGAATGTGTTAGAAAGACTGTGACATTCTAAATGTAATCTATAAAGGTGAGATAAGTAAGAATGTGGTATTTTATCCTGCATACATTAAGAAACACTTATCAAGTGTTTTTATTAATGAATGAATACTTCTGGGGGACAGAATAGTTTTCACTAGTCTTACCCTTAATACTGTATATTCCCCTTTATTAGTATTCTAAGAAATTTACAGGTAGTTTGATAGTGAGAAAACTACTTATGCTTTAAATTAAGGAAATGACATGTTTTTGTATACCTCCATCTCTTATGAATATGACAAAAGTGAGTCTATCCAAGAAAGCACAACTGTTGGTACACTGAGAAAATCAAATTTCTGGATCTGAAAATCTGAAGCCTAGACTCCAAATCATGTTATGATCCCCAATAAGATATGATTAACCTATATGGCTGTATCTGATCAGTTGAGTGACCCTCTCACATCTCTTTTGGTACTTTCTATGACATGAACCAAGAACATCAATGTGAAGCAATTAAGATTTTAGCTTCTATAAGATTTAACAGCAGCAAGAATAATAGGTTATGTTTCACATGTATAAGAATCAAAAAGTTTTTGTTTTTATTCTCTGAGAACAGTCTGGGTAACACTAACGTGTAATAGGCAGAAAAGAGAGACTAAGGAGTCAGATAAATAAAAAACCAGCAAAATGATCAAGAGTCAAACAGACATACTAAATAGTCATTGGTGATTCTTGTGACAACAGTTTGAAAGAAATGGAGAAAGAAGAAATCTAATTATAGTGTATTTATAAAAATGAATGGCAAGTTAGTCTAGCAGGGATTTTCCTAGCAGAGCACTCAATAGCAACTCTCAAAAGTAAGGGATCACATCTCTTCTATTTCTTTATACTTAGTGAATCATACAATGTTCCTGGCACTCTAAAGATATATACTGATTAAATGACCACAAAAGGGGGAAAAAAAACAACATAGTGGCTGAAAAGCAACCTAGAATAAGAGAATCTTCTGAATATTCATATGCTGATAGGGAAGGGCAAATACAGAAGAGACTCAACTCTAGAAACAAGGGAAAATGAAGGCTTCTAGGTCATTGTGAAAGCATGACAAGTTACAACTAAGAACACTAACTGAACAAGCCTCCTTAGCATTGCCTTTTCCTTTTAGTGGACAGGACAGGTGTGAACAGTCTTGGTGAAGAAGGTTATAAACAGAGGACACTCCAATGTGATAGCCTCAACCCTCTAAATGAAGTAAAAGGTAAAGTTAGCTGCTAAAAAACTGAGAAGTGACAGAAGGAGGGATTGTGGAGAATTGTGAAGGACAGCAAGAACTTGTGACCTCTTAAGAGCAAATTGTGTGGCCTCCCTCCCCTCATCTTTTTTAATACCAGAGCATTGAATAGGGTCTAACATAAGTACTGAATGATCAAATGGGTATTACAAATTCCAAACTAAGTGCTATTCTAAAGGAATACAAAGGAACTCATAGAAACAAGTGCTAAAAAACAGGTATTTAAAAAAATAAGGTTATAAATGTTTATCAAAAGTCATTTTAATTCGGAATTACTCTGCTTAGTCAATAAAGACTTTTAATAAGATTTTATTAGTATAAACAGTGTTACAGTTCTCTTAACGTTTTTTAGTCCCTTATATTTATAAATTCTTCTAAAAGGGGTACTACAAGCTATCAGCGGTTACCACATTGTGGCGAATAATGAAATTGCAATGTATCAGTAATCAGAGCAGGACATGAGAAAGCATGTGACCTATAAAATGGCACTATTACTTGACTTTAGGAGTAAGGGGATGAATGGGTATTGAACACCTACTCTGTGCTGGGTACCTTACACTAATTTTCTTCTATAATCTTCACAACCAACACACTATTCCAAATTTAAAAATTTTTAAAAACAATGTCAAAAAGGTTAAGAAATTTGGGGCGCCTCGTGGCTCAGTTGGTTAAGCATCGAACTTTGGCTCAGGTCATGATCTCACTCACGGTTCATGAGTTCAAACCCCAATATCAGACTCTGTGCTGACAGCTCAGAGCCTGCAGCCTACTTCGGATTATGTGTGTCTGCCTCTCCCCCCTTGTGCCCTGTCTCTAGGTCTCTCAAAAATAAACATTAAAAAAAAAAAAAGGTTAAGAAATTTATCCAAGACTGTAGTTAGATAAAGTGCTGTTCAAGATAAAGTGCTGTTCAAGATACTAGCTCAGGTTAGGATACAAAACCCCAGCTCCTTCCACCTGACTATATACCCTACAGAAACTGTAATTGTTTCTAAAGCCCCTGAGGCTAAATGGCTTGCTGATCATATTAGATAGTCCAAAGCAAACTTCCATTTATAACACCAACTTCCATATACTGTTTGTGCTTACCTCATGTGTACATCCTTCAACAGTTTCAACTGATTGTACCTTGACTCTGGGCATCAAGTCAGCCAAACTTAAAAAAAAAAAAGTATTAAAGCTGTGTTAAAATACATTATTTTTCTATGATTAGATAATAAGCCTCCTGTATGAATTGCTAAGGAAAAGGAAACTGCCTAATTATGAGTATTACAAGTTGGAAAAAATCTGGCTATTAAGAATATTCAAAAAAGTTTTCACATTATTCACATATAGGCTGAGAATTCAAAATCAGTTAACATCTATTTTACAAATACAGAACAGATGCCAAGTGGATTATTCAAAGAATTATGTTAGCTGAATTCCAGTAACTATTTAAAAAAAAAGTACCCCTTCCAAAGCACTGTCACTACTTCAAAACATGAAGCTCATTATAAAAACCATTACATGACAGAGAGTACAAAATAAACTAGCTTAATACAGACATTGCTATAATTAACAGAAGTGTTCCCTATTCAAAATCTTAAGTTATACTCATCTAGGTTCTGTTTAGATTCTGAAAGGACATGACTGTGGACAAAGTAAAGAAAAATAGATGTATTTTTATACTAGATTATTCTTATTTACTTTTGATTTTTATTTAAATCAATAACCAATCATACTTTGAACAAAACCCAAGGGTTACTATAATAAGCAACAATGATTTTAAATTGCCACTATTATACTGTAACCTATTCCACTAGCTTTGGAAAACGGTGTATCAGAAATATTTCAGTGACACATCTACCACCATTTACAGTAGTAACTTCTGCTAACTACAAGAGCTAACTAGTTTAAAAAATTCAGAGTAAATTCTTCATGGTAGTGCCAAGCCAAAATATGGCATAAAAGAAGAAAGAAGCTGTGAAGATCCATCACACAATAACAAACAGGTTAACCTAAGTAAATGACACCAACTTTTATAAAGAGAAGATAAATACCAGCTATTTCAGTCAGAGAAATCCATGGTCTCCCTCACTGATAGCAGTCTTGAGATTCAGAGCCACTCTATTCCAACACGTAACAGTAAAAATCTAATTCCTCTTAACATTCCTTTTCAATTACTTTTTCCATTGGGTCAGTTTTATTCTTTCCATTTATTCCACTCTCTGTGTTCCATCCTATTCTTTGACATTAATAAATAAAGGAAATGTGGGGTTTTTTTCTTAAAAAAAAAATCAGACTTCACGATTCTTTCTCACAAGTTGGATTCTAAAACATTAAAAGATGACTCTTCTATATTGTCTTCCATTTCCCCAAACTTATACAGATGTTCTATATTTTTGTATGAATGTATAACTAAAATACATTTTTCATTTCTTGAATTTAACACTTTCATAAAGTAGCATCATTTAAGTAATTTTCAAAACTTCACGCAACCATTTAAGAGTTACTGACATTTATGCCAATGGGAATACTACCTTAAATCTTCATTTATTGATTCTTCTACCCTAGGCTTCTTTCCAAATATGGGTTCATCTGTGCCCTCGAAATCTGCATCTCTCTTGGTTTTTGCAGTATTAGTTGACTCCGATTGTAATTTACCATCAAAACGTTTCCTGAAAAGTAAATGGTTAAAAATCAGTTCTGCAGTTTTTAAGGATGATTCCATAAAATATTACTCCATGTATTATATATGTCATTAACAGAAAAAGGCATGGAAGGAGATGAAACAAATCAAAACTGGCTAAAGCCCAGAATACCCTAATAAAACCGAATATCACTCCTTTGATATTTCAAACTTTCTTGGAAGTTTTGCTTTAAAAATATTTTACAGCTCACACTAACTTAATATTTTTAAAAACCATGAATTAAAACAATGTTAAACATTTACATACAAGAGGACCTTCAATAAACATTTAATACTTTTGCTTTTACCAAAATATTACAGTTAAAGAATATTTTTTGTGGTTGGATTCATTGGTCAAAAGTAATGACAATAAATGGCACTTGGTGGACTAGAAAGCCAAGGGGAATTTAATCTGACCCACATGCTTTTACATTCAAAAATCAATCACATGTGGATTTTAGATATAACTGTGAAAGGCAAAACAACACAGCCTCTAGAAAATAAAATGAGAGAATTATTTTTATATTTTACTAAATAGTACATAAAATTATTAACCAAAACTTAAGTTTGATAAATCAGAGTGAACTAAAACTAAGAATTTCTGTTAATCAAAAAATATCATTAAGGGAGTAAAAAGGTTGGTGATGACATCGCCAAGGCAACTGGTGATTGGAAGGGTCTGAGGATTACAGTGAAACTGACCATTCAGAACAGACAGGCCCAGACTGAAGTGGTACCTTCTGCCTCCGCCCTGATTATCAAAGCCCTCAAGGAACGTCCAAGAGACAGAAAGCAGCAGAAAAACATTAAGCACAGTGGAAATATCACTTTTGATGAGATTGTCAACATTGCCTGAGAGATGCGGCATGGATCATTAGCCAGGGAACTCTCTGGAACCATTAAAGAGATTATGGGGACCACTCAGTCTGTGGGCTGCAATGTTGATGGCCGCCACACTCATGACATCATAGATGACATCAATAGTGGTGCAGTGGAATGCCCAGCTAGTTAAGAACTACAAAGTAAACTATTTTAATAAAGGATAAGTTGACGACCAAAAAATATATATGTGTGTGTGTGTGTGTGTGTGTATATATATATACATATATATATATATATATATATGTATATATATATATCAATATATATATCATTAAGAGAGTAAAAAGGCAAGACAAAAGAGTGGAAGAAGATATCTGAATCACATATAACTGACAAAAGCTATGTAACTAAAATAGAGTGAAGATGACAAATTTAAAAATAAATAAATGAACAGAAGACTTCAACAGGTATTTTATAAAAGAGGATATCCAAATGGCCAATAAGCATACAAAAATAAACTGAAAACAAGTGCTCATCGTGAAAATATAAATTAGACTATACCAAATCAGTGGCTCTCAAATTTTTGGCCTCAGAATTATTTATTGTCTTAAAAATGATTAATTCCAAAGAATTTTGTTTATGTAGTTATACCTATTGATATTTACCACATTAGATAATAATATTGAACAATTTTCTTATTAAAATATTTACTTATTAATTCATTTTAAGATGGAAACAATGTTATTTTAACATTATGTTAACATTATTACTGTTAGATTTAATATAAATGACACTTGATAAAAAAATAAGTATTTTCAAAAATAATCTTTAATGAGAAGAGTGACATTGTTTGTATTTTTGCAAATCTCTTTAATGTGTGGCTTAAAAGTATGCATCTGGACTCTGCATCTGCTTCTGCATTCAACTTGACATAGCTACTGTCATGAATTTTATGAACAATGTTGAGCCAAAGCCAGACACGAAGGAATGTATTCTAAATGATTCCATTTACATTACAGTCATAAACAGAAGAAAAACCTAACACATTATCAAGACAGTCACTTTTCCGGGGGAAAAAGAAGGATGTCTGAAATAATTCTATTTTTTGTCCCAAATGGGGGTTACATTGGTGTGTTTATTCTATGAAAATTCAACTTATGGACTTTCACACTTCTCTTTTTATGTTTTACTTAGAAAGTTGTTTTTTTTAAATAAGAGTATCAAATAGTGGTAATGATGTGAGGTATGCCTGAACAATCTTTCGCTAACAAAGGTTCTTCTTTGATGCTTAGCAAAACTTGAAATATGTAAACCCAATTCCTCCCAATTTAGTGGAAAAGGTAACCATTCTTGCCCAGTCTATTTATTGCTAACTACTTACATGAATCTCTTTTGGACAAGCCATCAATATCCTTGGTCCTCAGTAAAGTAAGACATTTGGAAGATACTGAAGATCCCTTTAGTTCTAACATTCCACTACTCTAACCCTGATTTAGTAAGCATCTACAAAACCACTACACTTAAAACCTACTAGCAGCTGGTGACAACCATAAAACAAAAAAATTAATTCCTAGACCTTTGAGAAACTTAAAACCTAAATTTATAGAATACCTTCCTTCAGAAGTGCTATATTATTCTTTAAGACTGTTATGTTAGAGTTCTAGGTCCCCAATTATTTATTTCTCTTACAGCTTGGTATGTATGTCACATGTGGAATTTGCACCCTTGAAACACCTGAGTTAAACAGAAAGATGGAAATAAAGTGTCACATATAACAAGCTTACCCTTTAAGAGTAAGTTTTTTATTACTGAAACCCCATGAACATATGTTATTTCTAGACATGACAACCACATCATGGAATCCAACATAGACCCCTTTTCTTATAAAGGATATTAAAGCAATTGGCAAAATATGACTAAGTGTATAGATTAGATAATAATACTGTATCAATGTTAATTTCTTAATTCTGACAATTATTCTCAGGATTGAGACAAGGACATCATTAAGGGGGAGAGGGAGATGAATCATTTGGCCTGCCACACCATTGAAGACAAAGGTGTATCGCCTGTGGAAAAGAATTTGGCAACACCTAGCAAAACTACATACATTTACCCTTTAACCTCAAAATTCTACTAGGAATCTGTGCCAAAATAACATGGCAAAAAATTTTTAAAAATTTCAAAAACAGACATGTACAAGGCTATCTGTAACAGTAAAAAACTGAAAATAACCCAATGTAAGAGTTCTATATACTAACATGGAGGTATCTGTATTTCATCATGCTAAGAGAAAAAAGATGAACAGTTTTTAAATGGCACCTTTTGCATAAAAATGAGTGAAGACAGACATGCACATGTGTATTTTCAGAAAGAAAATAATAAAAAGAGGGGCGCCTGGGTGGCTCAGTTAAGTGTCCAACTTCAGCTCAGATCATGATCTCACGGTTTGCAAGTTTCAGCCCCAAGTTGAGCTCTGTGCTGACAGCTCAATGCCTGGAGCCTGCTTCGGATTCTGTGTCCCTCTCCCGCTCTGCCCCTTCCCTGCTCATGCTCTGTCTCTCTGTGTTTCTCTCAAAAATAAACATTAAAAAAAAAAAAAATTAAAAAAAGAAATAATAAAAAGAAACCAAAAACTCAAGGAGAGGGAACAAACAGGACAGAAGAGGCAAAGATAAAATCAAGAATACTGTTTTATACTTTTGATTTTGGAACCATAAACTGTTTTACCATGATTTAAAAATTAAAATTTTAGCAATCCTTAAAATGGAAAATAAGTTGAAACAAGTGAACATAACAGGTATCAAATTAGTAGCATAAACATTTCAAAAAGGAACTATTACAGAGTATTTTCACTGTTGGTGTGCTACATTTTTTCTAAGGACAAAAAGAACCATGAACTAGAACCACAATCTATTCAATATTTTATTCTGAATTGCAGTATTATTATGCACTGTTATTTTTTTAAATATTATAAGAATACATAAAATAAAGTTTATGTAATATTGTTACGGATGAACATTTTCAGAAAAAAAAAGGATAAAACTATAAAAACCAAAAAAGCCAAATAAAGACCCTATAATATTAATTGTATTGTAAATGTCAGCATGAACTCTTTTTCTAAAAACAATGATTCCCCAGTTCTTTCCATAGTAAAGACCTAAAAGCAATGAAATCCTGTACCCAAGAGCACTCGAAGCCCTAAAGAACATTTCCCACTATAAGGAACTAGAGACCCTTTGGAGACACCAGATTCCAGGTCTGGGCTGAAAATGTATACTATGAGTCAAGAGTATCTTTTGGCAAAAAGCAGAGAAGCTATCTAAGACTGATTAAGCTTGTCAAAAGGAGACAAGAGCCAACACGAAGAATTAGCATTGGTAGGACTATGAAAAATAATAATGCAAATGATTCAAATGTCCGTCAAAAGATAAAGGTATAAACATATATGGTATATCCATAAAACTGAACACCACTCAGCAACAAAAAGGAACTGATGATATACACCACAACTGAACAAATCTTCAAAGCAATGAATATGAGAAACCAGACCAAAAAGGAATATATACTGTAGTATTTCATTTAAAATTTAATTCTAGAAAATGCAAGCTGTTCGCCGGTGCCAGAAAGATCAGTGGTTGCCTGGAAGGAGGACTGGAGAGAGGGGTGCATCACAAAAAGGCATGCAGAACTTTTGGGGGTCTTGATTGTGGCAGTGATTTAGGATACTTCAAATATACCCGAATAAAGCTTAAAAAAGGTAAAGAAAAATGAGTGCAAAGGAGTGTAACACATCAAATCATGAAAATCCATTCATCAAGAAGCTAAACACATAATCATACACCCATGCTGGTCACCATTGGAAGTTCCTTAGGACACAACTAATCTCTGTTAAAATTGATAAATTATCAAGCATTTTTCCTATTTCTTCTATGCACTGTATTTCAAGGTAACAGCTGGTATGAGAGTGTTCTTTTTTTTTTTTTATAGATGGATGTGAGGTAATAAACGTAGAAAGGACAAAAATAGAAAAACTGCCATTTTGCCAACCACCAACAAAATAATGGAGCTAGGCAATCAACATAGGTGTGTGCTAAACCCATCATGTGAAAAGTTGAAGAGGAGTAAGATTGATCTATCTTAACCCAATGATCGATCTTAAAAAGTGTGGAATAACACTACATATGTCTCATGATGTAATCTTATGATGCAATGCAATTGGAAGTACATGGCACCACTATGAATTATTCCTATCTAAAACTGAACCTGAATCTAATCAATTCTATCAGAGCTATCTAATATATACATATATAATGCAAGCTACACACATAATTCTAAATTTCTAAAAACCACATTAGAGTTAAAAAGAAACCAGTTTTACAGTATTTCATTTAACCCAATATATGGAAAACATTATCAATTCATATCAATTCATTACATATCAAGATAAAGATTCATGAGGCAGTTTGTGGTTTTTTTTTTTTACACTAAGTTTTCAAAATCTCATATTACATTGAGAGCATTATCTCAATACTGACTAGCTACAGTTTAAGTATGCAATAGCTACAGTGGTGTAGCGGACAGTGAAGCTTTAGATATAAGGACAATTTACAGTAAATACTTGAGGATACAGGAACTAGTTAAATGACAACCTAAGAAAGAAAATCCAGGGGACGCCTGGGTGGCTCAGTTGGTTAAGTGCCCAACTTGGGCTCCGGTTATGATCTCATGGTTTGTGAGTTCGAGCCCTGCATAGGGCTCTTTGCGGTCAGCACAAAGCCAGATTTGGACCCTCTGCACCCCGCCCCCCAACTCCCCTGCTCGTGTGCACTAACACTCTCTCTCAAAACAAATAAGTAAACTTAAAAAAAAAAAAAGGAATGTTGTTAGTAAATAAAATCCCTTAAGTCCCTAGTGTTCTGTATTTTCTTATGTATTTCCCTTCTCTAATGTTCACATATTTCCTAATAAAATTAAAACGTAAATTTGATTATTTTTGTATCCTACAAACTCTTCCTTTAGAAGTTCGTGGAAACAGCTTACCACTAGTACAATGCAAAGTGAATTAATTTTACCTTAGTAATTTTGAAGCACGGTATTTACTAACGTGGGAAATTACTTGTGTATTATCTTCATTATATTGTAGTTGCCCAAACTACAGTAACTATTAATTATTCCTATTCGGAAAAAAAATAAAAGCAAAGAACCTGTCTTTCTCATTTTCCCTTAAATGTTCCCCCACCCTCTCCCAACTCCTTTTAACTCAATGACAAAGACTATTTTTCTACTGTGTTTCATTCCCATTTACAAGACATTTCACAGTGATTGTTCTGCTATCCCTCTAATCTTTGTCTTCATCACTGTACTTGCCCAAAGGATCTCCAACTCAAACACTACCAATTCAAACATCCCTATATGTACACATAACCTCCTGTTCTAAGGTTTGCCCAAACCCTAATTAAAATTGCCCACTGGATACCTCCATTTGGATATAGTATTATCACTTCCTTCGTCTCAAGTCAAATTAATTTCATTTACAAATCACTATCTCCTGTAAATTTCCATAGTTTTCCTCTTCTTGTTATCCAAATTCAAAATCTTTTTTGAGGCACCTGGGTGGCTCAATTGGTTGAGTGCCCGACTTCAGCTCAGGTCACGATCTCGAGATTGTGGGTTCTAGCCCCACATCGGGTTTACTGATGCCAGTCAGCACAGAGCCTGCTTCAGATCCTCTGTTCCCCTCTCCGCCCCTCCCATTGCTTGCTCTCTCCCCAAAATAAATATTTTTTAAAAATCTCTTTTGACTCCTTTTCCATTGTTCTGACCTGCTTCATTATTAACACACATCAATTTTTTCCTTCACAGCATTTTCCACCTTTCCTTTTCCTTCCTTCTGCTACCTCCTGAATTGAGGTTCTTTTCATCTCCTAAATGAATAAACTGAAATACTTCCCTAATTCCCTTTCTTATTTTTATTATCTTTCCTCCTTCAACATACTCTGACAGCCGCTATCACATTAATTTTCCTAAACTACCACTCTACTTAACCAATCACCAAGTTAGGAAAAAATTCGTGGTATTAAAAATGAAATTAAAACTCTCATGCTTGACATTTAACATCCTTCACAGTCTAAATAAAACCAACTTTTACTGTTTTATCTCTTGTCCCTAAACAAACACTCCCTCTAGCCCGCCAGTAACAAATCATTTCCTCTCCCCAGAATAGCCTCTTGCATGTAAGAATCCCTGAATGACAGGGACACCTGGGTAGCTCAGTCGGTTGAGCAGCCGACTTCGGCTCAGGTCATGATCTCGCGGTCCGTGAGTTCAAGTCCCGCATCAGGCTCTGTGCTGACAGCTCGGGGCCTGGAGCCTGCTTTGCATTCTGTGTCTCCCTCTCTTTCTGCCCTTCCCCTGCTTGCACTCTGTCTCTGTCTTTCAAAAAAAAAAAAAAAAAAAAAAAAAAATCCCTGAATGACACAGAGATCTCTTTTGGAACTGTACGGCACTTAACTGTATACACAATTTATTTTATCTCAATCACCTACTAACCTTTTAAAACATGTACCTGGTTTTATACCTCTTTACCAGGACTAAAAATTCCTTGAGAAAAAAATCATGTCTAATTTAATCCTATTTACTGAGTATCTCCCTTAGCTAAGAGTAAATTCTGTTAAGAATGAATCATCTTTTTAATCCAAATACCAGCTTTTCCTTGCTCTACTATAAACAATATCGTACACTTTACGATAGTTCTATGCGTCAATCTAGTACATATGTTTAGAAACCATTACGTTTTAAAAATTTTCTTAGTAAACTCAACGATAGCCAGCTTTTGAGAATCTATTACGTGATAAGCACTGTTAGGTGCTGGTACATAGGTGCATTCACAGTCAATCCTCACAACCTTAGTAGTAGACACGTTTCTTTTTTAAGGGCAAAAAGCTACAGCTTGGAGATTAAATCTCTCCTGAGTCCTCCTGTTGCGATTTGCCCGTTCCAAGTCAATTCAAGTCACGTTTTCTAAGCTCCTTAACCCTTTACTCAACTGGTCATCAGTTTCATCAAAGACCGTGCCAGGTATTGTGGGCCACAGAACCTAACAGATACACCTCACCTGTCCTCCCGACTCCACGGCGCACACGGGGGTAGAGTCAGCAACCTAGGCGTCAAGGAATTACTGTGGTAGGAGCTCACGCTGTCTGCGGGCACCGGGGACCGCCAAAATCCCAACTCACCAAACCAACATTCCTCCCCCCCGCCTTCAACATTCTCCCCAAAACCCTTCACTGCCCGATGCCACTCGGTCTGCACCACAGTTGCTCATGCTCTTCAGAAGAATATTGTATTTTCTCCCCTCAGCAATAAGAGGGAAAAAAAACAACATCCTGACACTTTTCTTACCCGCCCTTTTCCGCAGACCCTGGCGGCCCCTTCCATTTCCCCTTCTCCTTCTCTCTGTCGTTTTTAGTTCCGGGTGCGGTGGCCGAGTCGTCCTCAAACACGCTGAAGAGCTCATCCCCGAAAGCGTCCGCCATCTTTCCGAGCTGGGAGACCGAATCTCCCTCCTACCCACGATGCTCTGCGAGCGTACCGACAATGACGCCAAGGGAAACCTCAGCTGTACCCCATGGGAGACAAAAGTAGTCTAGTCACGCAACCCCATCCCCCAGAATTCTTCCTTGACTTCTTCTCTTCCGACTTTTCCTTTCCCACTACGACTAGATGGCCAGTTCGCTAACTTAAAGAAGGAGCGCGGCGAGAATGCCCGGCATGCGGTAGGCACCTAGAGGGAGGCGAGGAGGCGGAACCTTGGTGAGTCGCACCAATTGAAATTCAGCGGTCGCCAAGGCCCTAGAAGCCCGGATGAAGGACGCAGGGTGGCGGCGTGGGACCCGGGGAATGTAAAGAGCACTTGGAGACGGTGCTGCGGTGGTTCCGGGACTTACAGCAGCAGGGCTCTTTGCCATCGATGCAGTATGGGAGGCAAGAACAAGAAACACAAGGCGCCCGGGGCCGCGGCGGTCCGGGCCGCCGTGTCTGCTTCCAGAGCCAAATCCGCCGAGGCCGGGGCTGCTGGGGAGGCCCAAAACAAGAAGCCGGTGGCCAGGCCGCCCCCCGCAGCTGCCGTTAGCACCAGGGAGCCCCGAGTCAAGCAAGGTACGAGCGGTCCTGGGGCCCCGGGCTTTCCACCCCGAGCAGCTGCTGCTGTTTACGCGGTAGAAGCCAGCGCAACCTGGGCCGACCCTAGGTCTCAAAATTTGTGTCTTCCACACCTGCAGCTGCTAGTTTCTATGCGGTGGCCTTGTTCTAGGTTAGTGTAAGCTTTGGGGGACTCTGAAGTTATGACAGTAGTCCTCTTGCAGCCTGGCATCTCCCACTTAACCGTGCTTTTTCTTAACAGAATAAAAATTGCATTTGCTCCCGTTTCAGCAGGAATTAGTTTTGAGCCATTATCTAAATTAGCTAGGTTGATGCAGAGGGTAATGTGTGGAGTTCCTAACCTCCTGGAGTCAGGCCCTTTTTGTACTTGATCTTCGTATCATTTTCAACCACTGTTTTCATGTGTTATGGAAGAACCAGTAATAAGAATTTCAGTACTTAAACACCGAATATGGGTATAACCTATTGTGGAAATATTTCTAATCTTTACCACTGTCATGCATTCTTTGCTTACTGTGTAATTTAGTTTGATAACTCAGAGATTGCTGATTCTGGCTACAGATGAGCAGGCCCCTATATAAAAACTGATTCTAAAACATGTACAGGTATCCTCTATTTTGTTCTGTTTAGCTTGTTTGCCTATAGTTCTTATTGAAATGTTCGTCCAACACGTTTTTGAACACTTCTGTATCTCATGATGTTAGGGGTGGGATGAGCAATGTAGACAAATCACCTCTCAGAACTTTCTGATGTAATGGCGGACACGGGCATTAAATAATCCTACCAGCATTGCTTTATAACTGATAAGTGCCACAAAGAAAAACTAAGGAAGAAGGTTTAACAAGCTAACCTAATTTTTACTGGAGAGGAGGAGGGGTCGTAGATGGTCTCTTTGAGAAAGTGACTGTTAAACTGAGATCAGGAGGACTGGTAGGTGTTACCCTGTAAAGAATGGGGGAAATAGTGTAGTATTCCTGGCAGAGTTAAGAAACTCCATATGCAGAGATGGTGAGTGAAGAAAGAGCTTGGGTCCTGAGGTCCTCATGGAATGTAAGCTTTGCATAAGAGAAGATGGCACTAAAGAAGTATACACTTAACAAACTTTCACCTACAAGGTGAATAAATCTTTGCCCCACAGTTTATTGCAACATTTTAACTACCAAGTTTTGATGCTTGTAAATACAAATACATAGCATTTCTCTTTGACTATTATTCTGTGGCTCTTTTCCTCTGAACCAGCCTCTTTTGGATTCTGTTGTCTTTTCTGATATGCCTCTGAATTCTTTCAACTCTATAATCATTTGTTGTATTCTTTGGCTTCCTATTCCTCCTGCCCCAAAACATCACCCTCAATGAAGGTGTTAGTCTGTAACAGTATAGTTCTCCATCTACAGTCCTTCTAGGAGAGTACTTCCATTACTAATTCTGTCCTTTTCTTTGTAGATGATTCCTCACTCACTCTGTCTAGTCCTGGTTTTTATTCTAATCTCAAGTCAGCCATTTCCATATTTACGTGGACCTTTTGACCCTATATTGCAAGCCTCTCAAATTTAACATGGCTCATACTAAACTATCCTTCTCTCCTGACCCTAGCTTCTATGATCTCCTTGTTTTTGTTTTTCCATATTCCTTTTTATTCAATGTTAATAATTACTTTTAATGTCTTCTTTTCTTCCTCACATCGAATCTCTTGCCATGCTTTATACAATCTTCACTTACCTTCTGTGTACACCATTTTCACTTTTCAGCACTTTGTGCTGTTCATGCATCAGTCTAGGTACTCATGAATTCCTGGAGTACCAACAAAGCTTTCTAATGGGTCTCCCTACCTCTTATTTTTCTTCCTCTAGTTTGTCCTGCCTGCAGTCATCAGATTAATATTGAAGAAATGCTGCTTTGTGCATAGCACTTCTCAGTTTGTTTCACAGCGTCTGCACTGACTTTGTGATTAAGTCCAAACCATTCATCTAGCATCTAAGACTCCTTTTCCAGCCTTGTTACTAATTCCTGTATTTACCTATAGCAAATCTAATGTATTTTCATTGTTCCAAATGCAGGTATTGACTTTCTGCCTCCTTGTATTCTTGCCATTTTCTCTTAACGGAATGCCATCTGTCCCAAACACATCTATCCCAAATAGTGAAATCCAATAATGCCCTTCCCAAATGTCAAGAGAGAAAAAATGAGAGGTTGTCTATGAAATTTGTAGGAAAGATTTTATAACTAAGTTCATATATATAGCACTGAAAATAAATCTGCTGTGCAGACTGTGACGTGATTTTTTTTCTGTTTGGGTATTTTTATATAACATGATAGGCCTACTTTGTAGGAAAAAACATTTCTGAACTTGTTTTAGTTGTTAATGTAAGTGTAATTGTTCTACTTCCCCTCAACTCTTTTCAAAAATGTGAAGGATTGTACATAGCATTAGTTTCTCAAAATTGTCCTGTCACATAGAGGGAGAAAATCTCTTCTGCCATGAAATGACTCTTGGCACAATTCTCAGTATTCTCTCACTCCTGTTTTTTTCACTTCATTTATTCATCAGATAATTTTTAAATTGCTACTATGTTCTAGGCAAGACTAGGCCCTGGAGATACCACATGAACTGATCGAGGGAGAGGACTAACAACTGTAAGGCTGGCGTTTGTGAAAATCCTTAAGCCTAGCTGAGATGTAAAAATCCTAAGAGGGAAACAAGACTAGGGGGACTAATGTCATGAGTTAACTCATAAAACCATGATAAATATTTTTCAGGGTCATCCAAATAAAACAAAAAGTGCAACAAAAATCAGAAAAGTGACTTGGTAAAGAACGAATTAAATAGTAGAGTCTGTTTTTGCTCAGAACAGGGATGGCTTCCCTGAGGAAACATCTATGCTGAGGTGGTTGGAAGCATCCAGTTATTAGAAGATCTGAAGACAATGTTTGAGGCTGAGGGGACAAGGGCAAAGGCCCTAAGATGGGAACAAGCTTGGCATGTTAACAAAAAAAATAAAAAAAGAAGAAAGTCCATGGGTAGAATGAAAGAGAAGGGGCTAGTGTTGGCATTAAATGTAGGAGAGACCTTAGGTAGTTTACATTTTTAAAGGATTAGTCAGGTGGCTCTGGCAGTATGGACTTCCTCACAGACCCTGACTGCTCAGATTGTATCATTTCATCCTCATTTATTCTCTAGATACCCTGTATTTCCCTTTCGCAGTTTATTTGCATAGTTACTTAATGACTCCACTAGTAATTGAGCTCCATGAAGACAAGGACTGCGTCTTATTTATCCCTGTTTAGATCCCTTACCTGGTTCACATCCCCTTACGAATGTGTACTGTTGGTCAGAAAGAAACCAAAATGCCTCAGTACACCTGTCACCAGCGCTAGCAACTCAAAGTGAGTGTGTTAGCAATAGTGGGTCATTATAATCACTCCGTGATACAAAACAATACATTATAAAAGGAATATGTTGTGAAAGAAAGAGTAGTTGGCAACAACACATTGATTTTTTGGCTGGTGTGGTTTTTTTTTAGCAGAGTCATCTTGAGGAAATCACTTTTTCTGTGCTTCAACTTTAATAAATATTTTTTAAAATAGTGTGCTGTGTTCTATGAACTATCATTTCTAAATTTGAAATCAATAATACTTTTGCCTTGGATATACTGTACACTAGCATCCTTATTTCCAGTCAAATTTACAGTAACTCCCTCTGTCTGAAACAGAAAACCACAGTTTATGGAAAAATGTCTTCAAGTAGCTGTCCTAAATCCTGTACACTTTATTTGGCAAAAGAATGGGACCCATCTTTGTTCCATGGCCTAATGACTTAGAATTGCATTTGAAAATAGAGTTACTAATTTCTAAGTTTGAGTTACTATTTTCTTCTGGTGCCTTCACTTTTTGCTAAATAACACATTAGAATCTGGCAGTTACATGGACATTCTGAATGTTGGCAGCTGACAAGAAAGGAGACTACAGAATCACCAAGTAGAAAATTAGAGCAGTTTTGGAGGAATTGAGTAAGGTCAGTCTTCTTACTAGCTCTGCAGGTTTCAAGTTAAATTATAGATATTCATAATAACACATCATAAAAAGGTTTGGATTTTCTTGATAGTACTGTGTATATAACAGGAAGCATAAATATATTTTGGGAAGTTTTCCATCAAATTGTTTAAGATGCACTTCAAATTCTGAAGCTTTCGTTCACACTCATTAAAACTCTTATATAAACATGTTTTAAGAAGAAGAAGAATTCGAAATAGAAAGGGCCTTACTTGATTTAATTGGTACTTTCTCTGTGGCAAGATCTCATTGTTGCCTTAGTTCCTTGGCCTATTGATTAAAATGAAAACATATCCACTTTTAGAGACCTTTAATTGCACCCAGTGAATGTGCAGCAGTATCTGTGTGCATTCCCTCCCTGGTTTTCTGGGGACTCAGCACTTCTTTTATTTGCCCTCTGGAAGTTCACAATATAAGCTGACTTCTAAGAAGTGATATGGTTGTTTGTCTTAGGGAGAGTGGTTGGAGAAGACAAAGGAGAGCTTATTTCAATCTTCAACACAAAAAATTATTAAAGGAATTTATAATTTCACCTCCATCAGTAACACATCAACCTTGAATTGCTTCTCAGTATAGTCTTGGTAATAAACTGCTCTACCATCTGTACCTTTCCCAAAAGGGTTGTAATTGGATCCCCTCAGTGGTTTTTGGGACTTAGAAACTCTGATTAGTATGCAGAATTTGTGAATAAGTTTACTGCAAATGATGAGACTTCACAGAAATGGTTAAGGACTACTGATATGTACTCGCATTTATGACTATTGACTTGAGTTTATGAGCAAGGTTACTAGAATTAAAGTTTAAGACTACAAGATAAGGAAATTAACCATAATGTGCCAGAATTGTCCCTATCTTTTCATATACTCTAGGTAACCTTGGGTACTTCCTGTAGAACTAGCATAGAAATAATTCAGGGAACCACTGATGTCTCTAATTCAGACTGCCCAAATGTAAATAGTTACTCTGAAAAACTTTTTTCTTTTAAATTTTTATTTCAATGTTTATTTTTGAGAGACAGAGACAGAGCATGAGTGGGGGAGGGGCAGAGAGAGAGAGGGAGACACAGAATCCAAAGCAGGCTCCAGGCTCTGAACTGTTGGCACAGAGCCCAACGCGGGGCTCGAACTCACAAACCATGAGATCATGACCTGAGCCAAAGTCGGACGCTTAACCAACTGAGCCACCCAGGCACCCCAAAACTTTTTTCTTTTAAAATGGCTAATTATATTAAGTAGCATCTTAAAAGGAAAACTCTAAGTCAACAGAGACCCAAGTTTTTGACCTTTAAAATCATAATAAGCAACTTATAAATTTAATGTTTAGGTTTCTCTCCGAAAGTGAAAAAAAAAAAAAAAAAAAAAATCCTTACTTTGAGATTTATTAACAGCAGAGTAAGTAGATGTTCTAAGATTCTAGGAGTATTCTTATATAGTAGTGGTTTGTCAAGTGTGTTCAAGGGATCCTGTGGAATTCTTGAAACCTCTCTGTCAGGGACTCCATGAAATGAGAACTGTTTTCATTAATCTAAAATGTTATTTGCCATATTTGTACTCATTTTCTCATGAGTGTCCAGTGGTATTTTTCAGTGGCTACATGATGATAATACAGAAAATTGAATGGAGAAACCAGACATTAAGAGATTTGCAAAAACCCAAAACATTTTTTGGTGGGGTTTGGAAAATGTAGGTATTTTTCATAAGAAGTATTTATATTATAGTGGGTTTGTTCTTTTTAATGAATTAATGAGTATTTAAAAATTTTTCCTTTTTATAACGTGATGTGTATCAGTGTTATAATTCACATAAAAAGTATTTGGGATCGTCACTGATTTTTAAGAGAATAAACAGATCATGAGACTAATGGTTTGAAAATAATATGTGTTCCTTCATGGTTACTCGTTAGAGAACTGATGATATGTATAGTGTTTCTCTTGGCTGGAACAGACTTGACAACTGTAATGGATATAGTAGTATCATTCCCACTCCCCCACCCCCATCTCCCCAAAGTTCATTTCTACCTGGAACCTCAGAATGCAACCTTATTTGGAAATAAGATCCTTACAGATAAAATTAGTGAGGGATCTTTCATCTTGAGATGGAATCATCCAGTGGCTAGTGTCCAGAGAAAGGAGAGAGATATGTGAACACAGACACTAGAGACTAAGGCCATGTGAAGCCCCATGTGTAAAAGGCAAACAAGGCAAGCAATTCCTGGGATTACCAGAAGGATTACCAAAGGATTCTTGTCCAGAACCTAAAGGGAGCATGGTCCTAGCGACAACTTGATTTTGGACTTAAAGCCTCCAGAATTGTGAGAGAATATGTTACATTTGGCCAACCAAGTTTGTGGTAATTTGTCCTAAGAAACTAGTACAGCAACCCTTGGACTCAATAGGAGAAGATGAGGGGCGCCTGGGTGGCTCAGTCATTTGGGCATCCGACTTCAGCTCAGGTCATGATCTCACAGTTCGTGAGTTCGAGCCCCGCGTCAGGCTCTGTGCTGACAGGTCAGAGCCTGGAGCCTGCTTCGGATTCTGTGTCTCCCTCTCTGCCCCTCCCCCACCCATGCTCTGTCTCTGTCTCTCTCTCTCTCAAAAATGAAGATTAAAAAAAAAATAGGAGAAGATGACAGGAGCTGCTGCCTCATTTATACTTTAGGTGGGAGTATTTCTCTTAAAAAATAACCATCTTCTCTGCCAGGAATCTAATATCCTCTGAGAGATCTTGCTTCAGTTAAGTGCCACGCAGAAGAGCATCTGACTTTGAAAATATAAAGGTGAACGTAGATTTAATTTAAAAAATATACAATGCCTTTGCTCTTTGTAAGTAACTTGTTAACCTTGAGAATGCTAATTGGTAAAATGTTTGTGAAAATTTAGAGGCAGTATTGCTGACTTGTAGATTGAGTTATTTGGTGAAGTAGGGAAAAGAGGTGAAATCAAATATTTAATGTTTAGCAATTTTTAGAGAAAAAATAATGTAGTAATTATTAATGATTAAACTGCCTTGACTACTTGTTGTCTGTTATATACAGGTCCGAAAATTTATAGTTTTAATTCTACAAATGATTCTGGAGGTCCTGCAAATCTGGATAAATCTATTTTGAAAGTGAGTACTGAGGTCTTGAGTCATTTCAAGAAATGTTCTCTTTGAAAAAGAAAGAAAAAGGTATATTCTTAAATAAAAGAAATGGTGTATTTAAAATTTTTGTAATAAATTAATTGCTGATTTGTACTAAATAGATGTAAATCATAACATATATGTTGAAAGCCTATGGGAACTTAAGGAAGATGTGGGTAAGATCCAAATTAAAAAAAAAAAAATTTTTTTTTAATGTTTATTTTTGAGAGAAAGAGGAAGGAGAGGGGAGAGAAAGGGGGACAAAGAATCTGAAGCAGGCTTCAGGCTCTGAGCGGTCAGCCCAGAGCCTTATGAAGGTCTCAAACCCACAAATCATGAGATCATGACCTGAGCTCAAGTCGGATGCTTAACTAGCTGAGCCACCCAGGTGCCCCAAGATACAAATCTTTAAGGATAGCATATGCATCCTTTGAGACCTGGTTTAGTATACATTTCCAGCCTCCTTTCCATTATTCTTCTCCACTTAAAGTTTTAGTTTAAATCTCATTGTTCCTCCAAGTCCCATGTGATTTTATGACTCTATGCTTTTGTCAGTGAACTCTCTGCTTAAAGTGACCTGCTTCCCCTTCTCCATCTGTCTGTCACCTCTGGAGCCTCTAAGAAGTCCTTCATAACTCACCAGTTTTTCTTGTGGTCCCATTTTTTTTTTAATAGTTGCCATGCTGGTTTACAGTGTATCTTTTTATATAGGTTTCCTGTGCTAGACTGATTTCTGTAGTATATTTTTGAGCATAGATCATGGTAGGCATTCAGTAAAGATGTGGTAAAGGAAAGGTACATGTTTGTAGGTACATGTTTGTGTATTCTGAAGTTTAAAGTTTGGAAAGAACATATGAAACAAAAAAATGGAATGCAAAGTGGCTAATAGAAAAACAATATCAAACATTGGGAGCCAAAAGAATTTGTGTTACCTAATTATTACTATTTATATAGTATTTATTTTTGTTTGATATGTGTTCTTTTTAGTGTAACATCCATTCTTTAAAGCTGTTTGCTTGGGGTTTACATTAAGCAGATTCCTGGGCTCCATCCACAAGGATTCTGATTCAGCTTTACGATCAAGCTTAGGAATCGGTCTTTATGATAGCAATTCGAAGACAGTGCAGCTTCAGAGGGTTTGTAAGAGGATTTCTTCCTTGTCATATGTTGCTTTTTTCATATCCCATTTTTTCTTAAATATGTGGTACAGATATAGTCCAATGAGTGGCGGTCTAAAATATAATTATTTTACCTGATTTTAGCGGAAATTCTTGGATTGTTGGCAGGGATACAGAAAACTATGTGATTTTCTTCTAATCATTTATTTATTAAATATTATGTAATAATTTAGATTCTAATTGATAGGACCTTTTTGGCTTCAACAGGTGGTAATTAATCACAAACTAGAGCAAAGAATTATTGGAGTGATAAATGAGCATAAAAAGCAAAATAATGACAAAGGAGTGATTTCTGGAAGACTTACTGCCAAAAAATTACAGGTATTTTGCAAACTTTTTTTAAGTTCCGTATTTTTTTTATGTTTATTTAATATTTATTTTGACAAAGAGTGCATGCATGAGTAGGGGAGGGGCAGAGAGACAGGAAGAGAGAGAATCCCAAGCAAGCTCCATGCTGTCAGCACAGAGCTCAACACAGAGCTCGAACCCACAAACCATGAGATGATGACCTGAGCAAAAATCAAAAGAGACGCTTAACTGAGCTACTTAGGTGCCCCCACTAAGTTCCTTATTTTTAATGGAGCATTTTTAAGCCTGTTCTACGTTGTAAGATAGAAAAAATGACATTTTCAACTCTGTTGAGATTTTATGTAGATCATTGCCATCTGCAAAACTAGGGAAGGAATTGTGCCATATACAAGTACACACATTAAAATGGTGATGTGAAAACTAAATTACATTCCACAAATTATATTAGGCTCTATAGTGGGCACTTTGCTTACATTTTCTCTGACACAACAATACCAGAAGATACTTTGACCCATTTTTCAAATGAAGGAATCAGGGCTTGGAAAGATACTACATAAGCTATAGTCTGCAGTTGTCAATGAGTAAGTAGTAGAGTAAGCACAGTCTGGATTTGAACGAAATTCTCTCCAGCTCTGAAGATCATGCTTTAGAAAGTACATTAAGATGCTTTACTTTATAGATGAACATGTTCATTGACGCACTAATCGTAAGAAAAAGAGAAAACATCCTGAGTGGCCACTAATAGGAAAAGGTATGATTATGATACACCTACCTAATGAAGTATGTAACTCTTAGAAGTGATGAAGAGTTTCTGATAACTTGGGAAGATGCTAATGTTACAATGATTAAAAAAATTTTTTTTTAATGTTTATTTATTTTGGGAGAGACAGAGCATGAGCAGTGGAGGGGCAGAGAGAGAGAGGGAGACACAGAATCAGAAGCAGGCTCCAGATTCTGAGCTGTCAGCACAGGGCCCAATGTGGGGTTCAAACGCACAAACTGCGAGATCACGACCTGAGCTGAAGTCGGATGCTTAACTGACTGAGCCACCCAGGTGCCCTGCTTATGTTATAACATTAAGTGAAATTTGTTTTCACAAGATCAGAAAAATGACTGATAGGAAACACTACATTGCAAACAATATCGTTGGATAGTAAGAATATGAGCAGTGTCTCCAGGTCCTTTTATTTATTTATTTATTTTCTAGGTCCTTTTATTTACTGTTTTAATTTTTTTTAAAATGTTTGTTTATTTTTGTGAGCAGAGGAGGGGCAGAGAGAGAGGGAGACACAGAATCTGAAGCAGGCCCCAGGCTCTCAGCTGTCAGCACAGAGCCCAGTGCCAGGCCCAGACCCACAAACCGTGAGAACATGACTTGAGCCGAAACTTGATGCTCAACCAGCTGAGCCACCCAGGCACCCTTTGAGGTCCTTTTAAAATTTATCCATAGTTCTCAAATTCTCAATCTGGTAAGCATATTTAACTCTTCTAACTAGAAGAGAGAAAAGATATTTTTGAAATAATAATTTGTATCAGAATTTCTTGTTTAAAATGAGTGGGCTACTGTGTGGCCCAGTAGCTTAAGCATCTGACTCTTGATTTTGGCTCAGGTCATGGCATGAGTTTCAGTCTTGCATTGGGCTCTGTGTTGATAGCATAGAGCCTGGTTGGGATTCTCTCCCTCTCTCTCTGCCCTCCCCTGATTTCCCTCCCTCTCTCTCTCTCTAAATACATAAATAAACTTAAAAAATTTAAATGAGTGGGAGAGGGGCACCTGGGTGGCTCAGTCAGTTAAGTGTCCAACTTGTGATCTTAGCTCAGGTCTTGATCTCAGGGTTGTGAGTTCAAGCCCTTGATTGGGCTCTGCGCTGGGCATAGAGCCTACTTAAATAAATAAATAATAATAAAATGAGTGGTAGAATAAAATTAGTAATAAAAGGAGAGAAAATTGACAGAATGACTTTTTTGCATTTCCCTCTTACAGGATTTATACATGGCTTTACAAGCATTTTCATTTAAGACTAAGGACATTGAAGATGCCATGACTAACACACTCTTACAGGGAGGTGATCTCCATTCTGCCTTGGATTGGCTCTGTTTAAATCTCTCAGATGGTAAGTAGTATTATCATTAAAGTCTTTCATTTTCTAAAGCCCTTCTGAAATTCAGAATTTGTGATATTTGTATCAACCTCTACTTAAAATTTTTTCACTGTCTTAGAATTATTTTTTGAATGTTCTTACCCTTTTCTGCCCTTTGTAGTATATTCTCAGAGGTTGTAGTCCATGCAAGAAGAAATTTTTTGTGCATTACTTTCAGTTGTCAGTAGTCATTTTATAATGCACTTCATAGAACACATTTTTAAAGTTTGCCTACCTGTTACCTATCAGACTGTCTCTCCTGGTTTTGGTTTAGAAACTTGGGCCATCTGGCTTTGGATAGTTTTAATAACCAGAGAGTCAAGGTTGTCATCTTTATCAAGAACCTAGAGTGCAAATTGCTTGTATGACTGATTAAGGATCCTGCCATATACTGTAATAGGCAACCAAAGAGTTGGGAAGGGTTCAAATCTTTTTTTGAAAATTTAGGAGCCTAACACATTGAGAGTGAAATAAATGGCCAGTTAGAGGTGGGCTGTCATCTGATGAGTGTTCGCACTTTGACAATAAAGTCAGATTCATCATAGGATTTCTATTCTTGGGGAGATGAGCGTGGAAGAAAATTAGGTGCTCTTTGTTTAGCCAGGATTTTTGTGTATGATGAACGTGTATGTTTATGTTTTATATATCATCTGTATGTTTTTTTTTTAAATCCCAATTTTTAAGATGCACTTCCTGAAGGATTCAGTCAAGAATTTGAAGAGCAACAAACTAAAAGTAGGCCAAAATTCCAGTCTCCTCAAATACCAGCCACTGTTTCACCTCCATCGCAACCTAAAATCAAAAAACCAGAAGATACTAAGATTAAGGTAATTTAAGAATTAAACACATGAAGTTGTATAGAAATCAGAATAAAGTGCATTATAGCAGTTTATGAGTAGAAATACTAGGTTGCAATAATGTTTTTGCTTATTGAAGAGAATTAGTTTGCCAAACTTTTCTGTCACGGTTTCGGTAGTTTATTGCTGCATAGCAAACCACCCAAAAATTTAGTGACTTAAACCACCAGTTTATTTCTTTTGATTCTGCAGTCTGGACCCGGGTTAGCTGTTTAGTCCATCTGTTCCCCAAGTTGTCTTACTAGGCTAGAATATCCAAAATGGTTTCTTACTTATAGGGCTAGTACCTCAGCTGGGGGCTAACCAGGCATCCTTCTTTCCATGTGGCTAACTTATGTTTCCTCATATATGATGGTCACAGGGTGGTCTGATTTACTTGGCATCTGGCTTCTAAGACCAAGTATTTCAAGATGATAAGCCCCAGTCTATAAATTTCTTACCAAGCCCTAGCTTGTATCTTGGTAATGTTTCCTTGGTTGAAGCACATCACATGGCCAATTCCAAAATACGTGTGGAAGGGGATTACAGCAAGGAGTCAAGACTGGAAGGTGTACTTCATTAGGGTGTTATGCTTAAATACACTGCGTATCGCACCTAGAGAACATTATGCTAAGTGAAATAAACCAGTCACAGAAAGATAAATACTATAGGATTCCACTTAAGTGAAGTATCCAAAATAGCTAAACTCTTAGAAGTGGAGAATAGAGTGGAAGTTACCAGAGGCTGAAGGGAGGAGAGGGGAAAATGGGGAAATGTTGCCTAATCATTTAGTTTCAGTTACACAAGATGAGTAAGTTCTAGAGATCTTTGTAACATAGTGCCTATAGTTAACAGAACAATATTATGCACTTTAAAATATGTTCAGAAGATAGGTCTCATGTTATGTGTTCTCACCACAATCACCACTCCCTATCCCCACTAATCCATGTGCACATAAGAACACAAGGAAGTTTATAGAGATGATGGATATGTTTAGTATCTCAATTGTAGGTATCGTGAATGTACACATATGTCCAAACTCATCAGAATGAGTTTATGTATACATTATGATAAGTTAATATATAATTGATATATTAACATGTACATTAGATATGTACAATTTTTTAAAGTTTATTATTTCGAGAGAAAAAGCATATACATGTGAATAGGGGAGGGGCAGAGAGAAGGAGAGAAAGAATCCCGAGCAGGCTCCACGCGGTCAGCAGGGAGCCCGAGACAGGGCTTGATCCCATGAATGGCAAGATCATAACCTGAGCTGAAATCAAGAGTTGCATGCCCAACTGACTGAGCCACCCAGGCACCCCAAGTATGTACAGTTTTTAAATATATGAGTTATACCCCAGTAAAGCTTGAAAACAAAACAAAAACAAAAATCTGGAAGCATTATCCCCATAAAACCACTATTTTTAAGGAATAGCACTAGTTGGTTTTTTTGTTTTTTAAACATTTTATTTTTTGAGAGAGAGGGAGAGTGAATGTGTGATCAGGGGAGGGGCAGAGAGAGAGGGAGACACAGGATCCAAAGTAGGCTCCAGGCTCTGAGCTGTTAGCCCAGAGTCTGATTCAGGGCTCGAACCCACAAACACGAGATCGTGACCTGAGACGAGGTTGGATACTCAGCCTGACTGAGCCACCCAGTTGCCTGGAGTAGCACTAGTTTTTAAAGTTCTCCTTATTGTTTTGCCTCTTTATATAGACATACCTTTTTGATTTTGAAAGTTTAGACTTCTTAAAGCAAGGTGGAATTCGTTTGTCCTTCACAGAACAGTATATAATATGATTTTATGAGGTTTATGTGTCTACTGTTTCTGAGTGAAAAAAAAATAGTAAAAACAGGGACACTTGATAGTTTGACACCTTTTTCTAACTTTGGTTTTTCAGATATTTGTTTTTCCTTTCTAGCCAAAAAAGGAAGAAAAAAATTTGGAAGTAAATATGAAAGAATGGATTTTGCAGTATGCCGAACAGCAAAATGAAGAAGAAAAGAGTGAGAATTCTAAAAGTTTAGAAGAGGAAAAATTTGACCCTGTGAGTTAGAAATTTGTATTAGGCTTTTAGCTGGCTATTCATAGGCAACATATTTAACTTTTCTGTAACTTAGTTTTCTCATTTGTAAATTAAAGAAATACCCACCTCTAGGAGTGGGTGGAAAGATTAAGCAAAATAAAACCTAAAAGTAACAAAATAAAAATGGCACAAAGTAACTGCTCAATAAGTGTTACTTACATTTCTTCCCATCTTTAAACATATAATCATCAAGTATTTTGAAATGATTATCATTTGTAAGGAGTGTGCTAAATTCCTTGGATAATAAAATAAAGGCACATTTCGTTACAAAAAAATCCTTAGTCTGGTCAGAGAAACCTAGATATAAGAGAAACTAAAAATGTAAGGTTACATGAAAACAAGTTGTAGGAAGAAAATATTATAATACGTGTCTGACAGTAGACTTTAGAATTTATAAGGAAGTTTTCAAAGGACAACAGATACTTCACAAAAATAGACATATGGATAGCCAGTAAACATGGAAAAACAATTTCAAGATTACTAGTCATCAGAGAAATGAAGATGGAAACTGCAGTTAGATCCTATTGTATATTCATCAAAATGGCTACAATTAAAGAGATCAGTAATACCAAGTGTTGGGAGTGCATGGAGCTGCAGGAACACTCAGACATTGATTGTGGGAGTATAAAATGGTATATCCACTTCAGAAAACTGGCACTTCCTTAAAAAGTTAAACATACACTTAGCCATGTGACAGAACAGTTTCGTTCTTAGGTATTTATTCAAGAAAACTGAAAACATGTCCACAAAAGACCTGTACACAAATGTGCATAGCAGTTTTATATTCATAATAGGCAAACACTGCAAGCAACTTTCCAAAACATTATCCTTGAATGAAAGAAGGGAGACAGATGACTACATGTGTAATTATCATATTAAATTCCAGATAAGTCATCCTTGCTAAATCAATCTCTCGTGACAAAAGGCAGATCAGTAGTTGCTTGAGTCCAAGGATAGGGAAAGAGGATTGACTGTAAGGCAGCATGAGGAAACTTTTGGGGATGGTGGGAATGTTTTTTATCTTGATTAGGATGATGGTTAAATCAATATATATATTTATGAAACACATTCACCTGTATACCTAAATGGGTGTATTATGGTATATGTAAATCATACCTTAATAAAATTGGTTTAGAAAGAGAAAAGGGAAGTTGCAAAACACCATGTGTAGTATGATGAACCCATTTGTGTAAAAGAAAAAAATATATGTGTATTTTCATTCTATATGCACAGAAAAGATATGGAAAGATACACGAGAAGCTATTATTAGTGATTAGGACTGGGGTGGTAGAATGAGAGGGACACTTCTTTTTTTATACTCTTCTGTATCCTATACATATTTTTTAAACTCTGTGCCTATATTAAACTAATATAAGCAAAAAGAACTTAGGACAGTATGAGTCTCCATTAAGGGTCAAAGAAGAGGTCTCTTCTGATTAGAACATTTGGTCAAGACTGCAAGAAGAGAGGGGGAACTTGAAGGGTGCAAAGTGTGCATGGGCAGTAAAGGGAAGATGATCCATATGGGTAAAATAGTGTGAACAGTGTACAGAAGTGGATTGTGCAATGAGCCTTTGGGTATTAAACAATATATGAATATATACAGAGTATAAAATGTAGATGAGTACTGACAGGAAGGAGTAAACAAGTGAGTTTAGCTGAGACCAGAAGATTTTGATCCCCAAAAAATGAATTTGACTTTTTTTTCTTGGGAAGAGCTTCTCAAAGTTGGGGGCAGGTGAGTTACAAGAATTTGGTATTTTAGGTCAAAATTAAAGTGCTTAAAGTGGTTTGGAATATTTAGTAGCGTTCAAGGTGATTTGGAAAGGATAGGGAAGCCATTTGGTAGCTTTTGCACTTCCTCTGGTATGAAATAATAAGGCTCCAAATTGGTATTGGAATTGGAAGGCAACAGAAACATTTAAAGCAAGAACCAATAGAAAGTCTTGGTTTACTGAATAAAGAAGTTAATGAGCTAAAGACAGCAAGAGATTTGCAGGTGGAGGGACAGTGGTATCAATGGCAGAAATAGGAATGATGGAAGAATGAGTGTGATTTGGGTGAACAGGAGGTACAGACAGCTAACGCTTCTGTTTACACTGTATCAGTGTGTTCTACACAAAGTGGTTCCAGACTTCAGCTCGATGTGCTGCCTTAGTTGATCTCTTTTCCATTCATGTTAACAGTTGTGTTTCATAGCAGCATTATACATGCCCTTATCTTCACCTTGTGCATTGATGCTTCTCATCTGTACTTTGTTAACCTAAGGAAAAAAACAAATTTGAGTTTAATTTTAAACTGCGTTTAATGTTTGCTCAGCGGAGCTAGTCCTTAAGTTTTATAACACCCATTTTTACCAGAGGCCTTTTTTTTTTTTTTTTAATGTCCCTATTTTCTACAAGAAAGAGATTATGGAAAGGTAACTTTCAGATGAATATTATTATCTACACAATCCTTTATGTAAATTATGTATAAAAACAAAATACTTCCTTTTTACAGAAATGAGCTTACTTAACTTTTATTCTGTAGTTTTTAATTTTATTTAACATGTCAAGGAAATTTTCCATGTGGATCACCCTCATTGTTTTGGTACCTCATTTTTTTTTTCTAATGGCTGACAGATTTTCTCTGTAGATGAGTACCTTTGATTTGCAGTTTTTCCTCTTCTGTCACTACTACCTACAAATCTGCACCTTTGTATTGTTTCTCTGTGAAAAATTCCTAAAAGCAGATTTGCTGGATCAAAGAATAAGATTAAAAGATCATAGGTTTTTCTATAATAAATTGACAAATGACTTAACTGATTTTGTTCTTTTTTAAATTTCTGAATCAATATCTTCTTTGGAACAGAATGAAAGGTACTTGCACCTTGCAGCAAAACTTCTGGATGCAAAGGAGCAGGCAGCTACCTTTAAACTAGAAAAAAACAAGCAAGGCCAAAAAGAGGCTCAAGAAAAAATAAGGAAATTTCAAAGAGGTAAACACTTAAAAATTCTTAGGTATAGAGGCGCCTGGGTGGCTCAGTCGGTTGAGCGTCCGACTTCGGCTCAGGTCATGATCTCGCGGTCCGTGGGTTCAAGCCCCGCGTCGGGCTCTGTGCTGACAGCTCAGAGCCTGGAGCCTGTTTCAGATTCTGTGTCCCCCTCTCTCTCTGACCCTCCCCCATTCATGCTCTGTCTCTCTCTGTCTCAAAAATAAATAAATGTTAAAAAATTAAAAAAAAAAAATTCTTAGGTATATAAATGTCTCTTCTTTTTTTTGGCTTTCCTGGCATGGAGGTTGCCTCTTCTTGTCTACTCTTTCCTAACGGTTTATACCTGGGATTGGTAGGCTTTCTGTAACAAGGCAAATAATAAATATGGTAGGTTGTGTGGCCCATATAGATGCTCTCACAACTACTGAACTCTTCTGTCACAGCATAGAAGTAGCCATTGGTAGTATGTAAATAAATGGCTATATTCTCATAAAACTTTATGGATACTGAAATAGGAATTTCATATAAATTTTCACATGTCACCAAATGCTTCGTATATTTTTCAACCAGTTAAAAATACCAAAATCATTTTTAGCTTATAGGCTATACAGAAACAGGCAGCAGGGCTGGGTGCGACCCATGGGCCATAGTTTGTCAGCCTTTGAAATATACCATAAAATACCATCCTCATTCAAAAAGGAGAGTCAGGTACACTTCCATGAGCATTCATGTCTAATGAGTATGTTTTTCCAGACCTTCTACATCTGTTAAATAATTCATTTAAAACATTTTACTATATGATGTGAAAATAAATTGCCTCTGACTTCTAGCATAAATTCCAAGTAGAAAGTGTTGAATAACTGGCTGCAAGGAAAAAGAAAGAATGCTGTTCTAGTTTTTGTTGTTGTTGTTTTGCAGTTTTTTTGTTTGTTTTTTAACCGTCTCTGCAAAGTAAAGAGACATAAAAAACAAATACAACAAAGCACAATTCTTTTTTTCTTGGTAGAAATGGAAACTTTAGAAGACCATCCAGTATTCAATCCAGCCATAAAGATTTCACATCAACAGAATGAAAGGAAAAAGCCTCTTGTAGCCACAGAAGAGGAAAGGGCTTTGAACTTTAACTTATTTGAAAAATCTGTACCTGCTACTGAAGAAGAGAAAGGTAAAACAAAGGGAAAGGGTTTCGAGGTGAAAGTAGTAAACTGTCAGTGAAAATACAACTGAGAAATTGTTAGTTTCTAGCAAACTACATAAGCAAACATCTAGCAAACTACATAAGCTGGCAGTAAAGTTACGCTTCCACATGCTGTCTTGGAAAAATAATAATTATGATAACTTTTGTAGCATTTTGTAATTTTAAGTATCTTGTTTCAGCCTCATCTCTTTCCAGTCCATCCTCCAAATTCCTGCCAGAATTATTTCCATAACCTATCTAAATGTGATTTCCCTGTTAAAAACCCTCAATCAGTAGTAAGTCCATACTTATCACGGCATTGAAGAGCCTTTGCATTCTACCACAATCTGCCTTCCCACTTTATTCTCCCAGCTAAGTACTGTAGCCGCAACATTCTCTAAAACATGTGTTATTTCATGGCTCCATGATTTTGCTCATTCTGTTATCCCCTACTTGGCCAACCTTACCCTCGCTTCAAGGTTAACTCAAACAGCCCTAAGAGGACTCTGCCATGAGTACTGCCATGCCACTGGATGTGTGTAATGGTGCATTTATTTGTGCTAAGTACATTATTGATATAGCTTGTATGATATTTGTACTATAGTCAAGTCCTATGCTAAATTGTCAGTTTTTTAATTATATATTCTTTGATAAATATTTATTGAATTTTTTTTTTTTTTTCAACGTTTTTTTTTTTTTTAATTTATTTTTGGGACAGAGAGAGACAGAGCACGAACGGGGGAGGGGCAGAGAGAGAGGGAGACATAGAATCGGAAATAGGCTCCAGGCTCCGAGCCATCAGCCCAGAGCCCGACGCGGGGCTTGAACTCACGGACCGCGAGATCGTGACCTGGCTGAAGTCGGACGCTTAACCGACTGCGCCACCCAGGCGCCCCAAATATTTATTGAATTTTTATTGTTTATAATGTCAGTTGCTGTATGTACAGTAATTAACAAAATAACCTAGTCCTTGCCCTCTTCAAGTGTATGGTCTTGTAGGGGAGATAAGCATTAAATATACACAAATATTTAATTATAAATTGTGATGTATGCTATCAGAGCAAGAATACTGGTGTTTAATATTAGAGATAACAGTGGGGCTGTTGATTTGCTCTGAGATCTGATAGATGATTAGGTGTCAGCCCAGTGATACCTTGGTGGGAAGAGCCACCTTAGAAGGAGGGAGACAGTACATTGGAAGTCTAAGGTAGAGAAGACGTAGAGCAGACTATTCAACAGAACACTCTATGATAGGAATGTTATATATCTGGGCTATCCAGTGTGATAGCTACTAGCCAAATAGGAGTAATGGGCACTTGAAATGTGATTAATGCAACTGAGAAACTGAAAGTTTAATTGTAATTAATTTAGATTTGTTCATGTGTGGCTACTTCCTCTGTACTGGGCCAAGCAGGCTTAGAGCATTTGAGGAAGTGATTGCCTGCCTGTGTGGCTATAATAGAGAGAGCATGATAAGCAGAGATGGACCATGAAAAGGTTTTAGGCAGTGGTGAAGAATTTGGACTTCATTTTATACATAATGTGAAACCAATGAAGGTGGCGGTGGCGGCAGCAGCTGTTAAGCAGAGAAATGACATCTGATCTATATTTTTTTCAAAAGATTACCCTTCCTGTGTGGTAGCCTCCCAAATACTATAATTTAGAGTACCCTGAACAATTCATCACATGGTTAGTTATCATAGATATTTTATAAGAATGGATGAGTTACTCAGGATACTTTTTTTTAAAGATTCAGATATTCAGTGGTTTTATCCATTAAGAGGATTTCCTTACATCGCTCAGAAGAGCAAACTTTTTTTTTTTTTAAACCTATTCTCTTCTAAAGGTCTTTTCCCAAAATTGAGAGGACTTTGATCACTCAAAAGAGACTACACATTACCACATGACAATTTTTAAAAAAACAATCTTTGTCTATCATTTTAGAGAAAAAGAAAGAACCTCATGATGTAAGAAATTTTGACTATACAGCTCGAAGCTGGACTGGAAAATCTCCCAAACAATTTCTGATCGATTGGGTCAGGAAGAATCTTCCCAAGAGTCCAAATCCTTCCTTTGAAAAAGTTCCAGTAGGTAGATACTGGAAATGTAGGTATGTTTTTTTGGTTAATTGAATGAACTTTTAGAAAAATCTAAGATGGAAAATCTGTTTCTTACATGTTAAGTAGACATATTTAGGAAGCTTTCTTATTCCACATCTCAGGTTGATAGTGCTGATACGTTATCTAGTACAGTGTCTTCATTAGAAATATTTAATTAATTAATGTAAACTTAGGCTCAGTGTGAATGGAATTCTGACTTGTTTTTACTTCATTAATTTTATTTTAAAAATCTTTGGCTTCCTTGTAGGGTAAGAGTAATCAAGTCTGAAGATGACGTACTGGTAGTATGCCCTACAATCTTAACAGAAGATGGCATGCAAGCTCAGCACCTGGGAGCAACTCTAGCTCTGTACCGTTTAGTGAAAGGGCAGGTGAGACTTTTTAAATTGATGTGTCTCAAAAGTCATTCGTGGAGTAGTGCGTGTACTGTACTTTGCCAACATAAAACTATGAGCATATGGAATGTATTTAACGATGGCCTTCGGTGCCAGTTTTTACTTAGCCCTTCTTCAGATTAATCCTCGTTTAATGCTTACTTATGATTTTGACTGCGTCTTACCCCTAAACATAGCTTGGTCTTTCTGTCCTTAGACCAGAGGCTCTGAACAATTTCACTGGTCTAGTTTTTCAGGCTGTGCTATTTTATGGATTAAAAATAGTTGTTCTAGAGAAAGCAGGAAAAGACCTCTCTGACCTCAGCCGTAGCAATCTCTTACTCGGCACATCCCCAAAGGCAAGGGAATTAAAAGCAAAAGTGAATTACTGGGACCTTATGAGGATAAAAAGCTTCTGAACAGCAAAGGAAACAACCAACAAAACTAAAAGGCAACCAACGGAATGGGAAAAGATATTTGCAAATGACACATCGGACAAAGGGCTAGTATCCAAAATCTATAAAGAGCTCATCAAACTCCACACCCGAAAAACAAATAACCCAGTGAAGAAATAGGCAGAAAACATGAATAGACACTTCTCTAAAGAAGACATCCGGATGGCCAACAGGCACATGAAAAGATGTTCAACGTCGCTCCTTATCAGGGAAACACAAATCAAAACCACACTCAGATATCACCTCACGCCAGTCAGAGTGGCCAAAATGAAGAAATCAGGAGACTATAGATGCTGGAGAGGATGTGGAGAAACAGGAACCCTCTTGCACTGTTGGTGGGAATGCAAATTGGTGCAGCCGCTCTGGAAAGCAGTGTGGAGGTTCCTCAGAAAATTAAAAATAGACCTACCCTATGACCCAGCAATAGCACTACTAGGAATTTATCCAAGGGATACAGGAGTACTGATGCATAGGGGCACCTGTACCCCAATGTTTATAGCGGCACTCTCAACAATAGCCAAATTATGGAAAGAGCCTAAATGTCCATCAACTGATGAATGGATAAAGAAATTGTGGTTTATATACACAATGGAATACTACGTGGCAATGAGAAAAAATGAAATATGGCCTTTTGTAGCAACATGGATGGAACTGGAGAGTGTGATGCTAAGTGAAATAAGCCATACAGAGAAAGACAGATACCATATGGTTTCACTCTTATGTGGATCCTGAGAAACATAACAGAAACCCATGGGGGAGGGGAAGGAAAAAAAAAAAAAAAAAAAAGAGGTTAGAGTGGGAGAGAGCCAAAGCATTAGAGACTGTTAAAAACTGAGAACAAACTGAGGGTTGATGGGGGGTGGGAGGGAGGGCAGGGTGGGAGGGAGGGCAGGGTGGGTGATGGGTATTGAGGAGGGCACCTTTTGGGATGAGCACTGGGTGTTGTATGGAAACCAATTTGACAGTAAATTTCATATATTAAAAAATAAAAAAAAATAAAAAAAAAAAAATAGTTGTTCTAGGTTGGTTGAAGTAAGGAGAATTTTTAAACAGTTTAATGCTTATTTAAATGCTATGTCTCTCTTGAATGTTACATTTTTTTCTCACTTTTGAAAAGTTATAGAACTTAGTTCCAGTTTTCAATTTTAGAATATATGAACTATAAGCTTTCAGGTTTAAGAAAGACTGAAGTACTTCTGAAGGAAGCTTTTTTTTTCTTGGATTGTTGGATTGTCAACATTTCTTTTTTGCAGTAAATACATGTTCTTCATGGGAAATTAGAACCACTGGAAATTTTAGACCCTGATGAAGTGGAACTCCAAACGATAGTTCTTTTCCAGCTTCTGCCAGTAAAAATTTGTAATGTCTTTATTTCACCTATTTTGCAAAAAGGGATCATAAGCTAAGCTTAATTGATAGAAGTAACTCTCAGTGTTATAGAGATAATTGTGGGCTCTTTTATGACACAGAATTAGGACAACTTAGATTCACTTCACTGTAGTTTATTTTAAATACTTTGACCTGTAATATCATTTACCTGCCAGCATCTCAGAGGGAATTTTCTTTCAGAAATGCTTTATGGGTCACCTACATATTTACATAGTACCACTGCAGGAATAAATAATAAAAATGTACTCAGTAGTTTGCTCCAGCAATGAGCACTTTTCATGTATTAGAAGTTTACTTTAGAGTGTGTCTGTAAGGGAGATATTAGGCCCATTTTACCAATGTAGAATCTGAGACACAGAGAGGTTATTTGTCGAAGGTCACACAGTTAGTAAGTTTAGAAGCCTGAAATATGATATGCTATTTATAAATTTGCATCATATGCATGTGCATCTTAAAGTAGTAACTAAGAGACAAGTTACATTTTAAGAGGAAAATAGCTATCCTTCTAAGTTCCAGCCTATTGAATTTTAATATTAAGTAATTAGTGAAAATAACATACTGGTTTTTTTTTTTTTCCCCTTTATAGTCTGTGCACCAGTTACTTCCTCCCACTTACCGAGATGTTTGGTTGGAGTGGAGTGATGCAGAAAAGAAAAAGGAAGAATTAAATAAAATGGAAACCAATAAGCCACGTGATCTTTTTATTGCCAAACTTCTGAACAAATTGAAACAGCAGCAGCAGCAGCAGCAACAGCATTCTGAAAATAAGAGAGAAAACTCTGAAGATCCTGAGGAATCTTGGGAAAATTTAGTTTCTGATGAGGATTTTTCTGCACTGTCCTTGGAATCAGAAAAGGCAGAAGATTTGGAACCTGTTAGAGCCCTCTTTAGGAAGTTGCAAAGCACACCTAAGTACCAGAGACTTCTAAAGGAAAGGCAGCAGTTACCAGTGTTCAAGCATAGGAATTCAATTGTTGAAACTCTTAAAAGGCACCGGGTAGTGGTTGTGGCAGGTGAAACGGGGAGTGGCAAAAGTACTCAAGTACCACATTTCCTCTTGGAAGATTTGCTTCTAAATGAGTGGGGAGCTAGTAAGTGTAACATTGTCTGCACGCAGCCCCGAAGAATCTCAGCAGTGAGTTTAGCCACAAGAGTATGTGATGAGTTGGGCTGTGAAAATGGACCTGGAGGAAGGGTAAGATGTCGTTCAACTCCATCTCAGTGAGTGGTGACATTACTCATCTGTGCTCTTGGGATCCAAATGACACCTGTACAGTGTATGAGTTTTGACACTGCTACTGGCTATTCAGTAGCAGAATAACTGCAAAATATAGAAATTAATAAAATTGCTTAGAACCAAATATGAATTCCAGGTTGATACAACTCAGCTTAATTACACTTTGAATTGTTCTTTCTAGAGATGGTATTTAACATTTTTTTTAATGTTTTTTAATTTATTTTTGAGAGAGACAGAGTATGAGTGAGGAGGGGCAGAGAGAGAGGGAGGGAGACTGAGAATCTGAAGCAGGCTCCGAGCTGTCAGCACAGAGCCTGACATGGGGCTTGAACTGACAAATCACAAAATCATGACCTGAGCTGGAGTCAGACGCTTAACCGAGTGAGCCACCCAGGCTCCCCTAACATTTTTGCTTCTGTCTTTAAGATAGGTAACCCTTCACTAAAAATTTTTGTGAAACATGGTATGGATTTCTCTCATGGAATGTAAGAAGAAAAAACATAATTTCTATCTTATAAGGAACTTATGTTAAGAGAATAACAGACATGTACATACATGGCAAATAAAAGAATGACCTCAGAAGGGAGCCTGGCTGGATCACTTGGTAGAGCTTGTGACTCTTGATCTCAGGGTTGTGAGTTCAAGCCCCACATGGGGTGCAGACATTACATACATACAAAAAATTATTTTAAAAATAACTGAAGAAATAAAAAAATGTGATGAGAATAGAAGTCACCTCAAGATTCCCATGAGGCACCACTACTGGTATGAGACCAGTTTCTCTTTAACACTGGCAGCTTTTATGAAATCTTGACAGAAAAGTAGACCAAATTGTAGGAACTGCTCTAAATTTTTGTCCTGAGTACCTCAATATTTTGTTGCAAGATAATTTAATTAGAATACAATAATCAATCTTTGATGGTACCTGGAGTGAACAGCTTTTGTGTCAATCAACACTTTGAAAAGATCAAAAGTTTTTCTTGTTTAAAGTTAGCAAACCAGGGGCACCTGAGTGGCTCAGTTGGTTGGGCATCTAACTTCAGCTTGGGTCATGATTTCACAGTTCATGAGTTCGAGCCCTGTGTCAGGCTCTGTGCTGACAGCTTAGAGCCTGGAGCCTGCTTCGGCTTCTGTGTGTCTCCCTCTCTCTCTGCCCCTTTCCTGCTCATGCTCTCTCTCTCAAAAATAAGTAATTATTAAAAAAAATTTTTTTTTAAGTTAGCAGAACAAATTTTATAGTATTATACAATTGAAGATATTGGGACAATAATTTTAGTTAATTTGGGACACCTGGGTGGCTCAGGTCATGATCCCACTGTTTGTGAGTTCGAGCCCCACATCAGGCTCTGTGCTGTAAGTTCAGAGCCTGGAGCCTGCTTTGGATTCTGTCTCTCCCTGTCTCTCTGCCCCTCCCCCACTCACATTCTGTCTCTCTCAAAAATAAAAAAACGTTAAAATTTTTTTTTTTAATTTCACTAACTAGATTTCCTTAAACTGCCCTACTTAGTAGCAGGATCAGCACCTGTGCTTCATTTCTTAGCTCTTGTTTCCCAGATCACTTATGAGACTCTTATCTCAACCTTATGTTCTCCCTATAGAATTCTTTGTGTGGATATCAGATCCGGATGGAATCTCGAGCTAGTGAATCTACAAGGTTACTCTATTGTACAACAGGAGTTTTGCTAAGGAAACTTCAGGAAGATGGTCTCCTAACCAATGTGTCTCATGTTATTGTAGACGAGGTGAGTATATTCTGTAGTCGTGTTCAGATAAATTCTAAACAGTTTCACGTTGAAAGGATGCTATTTCTAATACTACCTAACATTTTCTTCATGCTTATTAAATGCCCCTGTGTATATAATAATTTAATTTTCTCTAACAAATATGTCTCATGTTAATTGTTTTAATACCATATGGCATTTGCTATATGCTTCTGACTGTATATATATAAATTCATTTAACCTTTCCTGAAATCCAGTGAAGTAGATACTGTTATCTCCTTTGACAGTTGCCCTGAGGCACAATGAGGTTAAAATACTATGTGTAAGTTCACACTGCCAGTAAGTTCTGCAACTAGGGGGTTCAAACTGAAGCCATCTGGATGCAGTCTGTGGTGTGTATACTGCCTCTTAACTACATTGGGTTGTTAAAGGATTTTCCTTAATTCGTACTAAAAAAAACCAAGAAATCTTCATCATTTACTCTATAGATATATCCCTCCTTGAATCAGATTTTTTTTTAATGTTTATTTTTGAGAGAGAGGAGCAGAGAGAAAGGGAGACAGAATCTCAAGCAGGTCCCACCTTGTCAGTGCAGAACCCAATGCGGGGCTTGAACTTACAAATGGTGAGATTATGACCTGAGCAGAAATCAAGAGTTGTATGTCCTTGGATAAAATTTTAATGCACACTTAAATTGAATGTTTAAATTGAAAATTTCCCCTTAGAATTATTTATTTTTTTTGAGAGAGAGCGAGAAAGAGAGAGCCTGTAAGCAAGGGAGGGCAGATAGCAGGAGAAGGAGAATACCAAGTGGGCTCCTTGCTCTTAGCAGCAAAGCCCAACTCAGGGCTCGATCCCAGGAACTGTGAAACTACGACCTGAGCTGAGATGAAGAGTCACACACTTAACTGAATGAGCTACCCATGTGCCCCTCCCATTAGAATTATTTTAAATGGTGCAGTAGCCTACCACATGTAAACTGATTTGCTTTGTACATGATTTTGTCAAGAAGAAGAAATGTTGTCTCTCTTCTTTTGTCAAGAAGAAATATTTGAAATGCTGTACAACATAGCATTTCTATTATACAAGAACTATTTAAAAAATTTTCCCTGATGCAAAGTTTTTATAAATGTCTGTTAATTCACTAAATTCAGAAGGAAGTATTAAAGTTCAGTCATTCATTGATTTTTAATTAATAGACTACATATAGATTGTTCGGTCATTTTCCTCCTTTTGCTTAGAAAATGGTACAAATAGGGGCGCCTGGATGGCTCATTCAAATGTCCGACTTTGCCGCAGGTCATGATCTCGTGGTTCGTCAGTTTGAGTCTCGCATCGGGCTCTGAACTGACAGTGTGGAGACTGCCTGGAATTCTCTCTTCCCCCCTTCTTTCTGCCCCTCCCCGGCTCATGCTCTCATACATATGCACTCTCTCTAAAATAAATAAACTTAAGGGGCGCCTGGGTGGCTCAGTTGGTTAAGCGTCTGACTTCAGCTCAGGTCACAATCTCGAGGTCCCTGAGTTCAAGCCCCGCGTCGGGCTCTGGGCTGATGGCTCAGAGCCTGGAGCCTGCTTCCGATTCTGTGTCTCCCTCTCTCTAGGCCCCTCCCCCGTTCATGCTTTGCCTCTCTCTGTCTCAAAAAATAAAAATAAAATAAATAAAATAAAGGTAAACTTAAAAAAAAATAAAATAAAACAAATAAACTTAAAAAGAAAATATTACAAATATGGCAAGATACAAAAATGAAAATAAAAACCTATAATCTCATATCCCAGAAAAAAAAATGGTTGACATTGAATATGCATATTTATATGTATATATATTTAATAATATGAATGTATCTCTTGTTACAGTCTCTAAAATTTGATCGCCTGATATAAGTATGGCTACTCCAGTTTTCTTCTGACCTCCATTAGCATGATAGACGGTTCTCCATCCCCTTACTTTCAGTCTGCAGGTGTCTTTAAGTCTAAAACGAGTCTCTTATAGGCAGCATATAGATGAGTCTTGTTTTCTTATTCTGATACCTTTTGTCTTTTGATTGGAGAATTTAGTCCATTTACATTTACAGTGATTATTGAAAGACAAAAATTTAGTGCCATTGTGTTGCCTGTACAACTGGCATTTCTAATGATATTCTCTAGTCCTTTCTAGTCTTTTGGTGTGTTTTTGTTTTGTTTCTTCTCCAAAGAGTCCCCCCAACTTAGGGGCGCCTGGGTGGCTCTGTCGGTTTAGCGTCTGACTTCAGCACAGGTCATGATCTCATGGTTCACAAATTTGAGCCCCATGTTGGGCTCTGCTGACATCTCAAAGCCTGGAGCCTGCCTGCTTCAGATTTTGTCTCCCTCTCTCTCTGCTCCTTCCCCGCTCATGATCTGTCTCTATTTCTTTCTCAAAAATAAACGTTTTAAAAAATGTAAAGAAAAAAAAGAGTTCCCCCCCCCCCCCCCCTCTTAAATTTTCTTGCAGGGCTGGCTCAGTAGTCACAAAATCCTTTAGTTGTTTGGGAAACTCTTTCTCTCTCCTTCTATTTTGAATGACAGCCTTGCTGGATAAAGAATTCTTGCCTGGACATTTTTGCGATTCCGCACTTTGAATATATCCTGTCACTTCTTTCTGGCCTGCTAAGTTTCTGTGGACAGATCTGCTACAAACCTGATCTGTCTTCCCTTGTAGGTTGAGGAGTTTTTTTCCCCTTGCTGCATTCATGATTTTTTCCATGTCTGTGTATTTTGTAAATTTGATTATGATATGCCACAGTGATGGTCAGCTTTGTTGAATCTAATGGGAGTTCTCTTTGCCTCTTGGATTTTGATATCTGTGACTAGGAAAGTTTTCAGCTATAATTTGCTTATGTAAACCTCCTGCCCCTTTTTGTCTCTCTTCATTTTCTGGCACTCCTATGATACAATGTTACTCTTTAATAAATCACTGAGTTCTGTACATCTTGTATCATGATCTTTAGACTTTGTTTCTCTCTTTTTTTTCTGCTTCATGATTTTCCACAATTTTATCTCCTGTATCACCGATTGGGTGCTCTACTTCATCCATCCTCACCATCACAGCATCCATTCGCAATTGCATTTTGGTTATTGCATTTTTAATTTTGGCCTGACTAGGTTTTAGTTTTTTTATTTCTGTAGAAAGGGAGTCTCTGGTGTCTTCTATACTTTTTTCATCCCTAGCTAGTATTCTTGTAATCGTGATTTTAAATTCTAGTTCACACATCATACTTATATCTATGTTGATTAAATCCCTGGCTGTCATTTCTTCCTGTTTTTTCTTGTCTGGTAAAATCCTCCATTGTATCATTTTGGAGGAAGAAAAAATTAATAAATTTAAAAATTAAAAATAAAATATTAAAAAAAAAACAAAAAATAAAGGAAGCTAGATCCTAGGTGTGTTTTGGTCTACTTGTTGAGAGAAGCTTGATAGAAAAGAGAAAGGGAAAAAAAGTTTTAAAAAAATTTTTAATTAAAAAAATATAAAAATAGAATTAAAAAATTTTTAATTAAAAAAATTTGCTCTTTCTGTATCCAAGAAAGAGAAAGAAAAGAAAGGAAAAAGAAAACAGAAGGAAAAACAGAAGCAAAGAAAATGAACAACAAGCAAAGTGAAACTTGAATGAAGTTATATCCAGTTTACCTAGAACTGCAATTTTGCAGCACGTTATATAGTCTAGTCCATAAGCTAAGCAGGTAGAAGGGATTTGTTCTGGTCTTCTAAGGGATGTCCCTGGAGGGTGCAGGTGGGTGGGGCTGGGTGCAATGGCTCCCTTCTCCACTTGGTAGTGCTGCTTAGCTCACTGGGGTCATCTGTGCATGGTGAAAATGGCTTTCCCCAGCTCTCTAGTCTCTGGTGTGTGAATTTCATGCCCTCAATCACCACTTTGTCTCAGGCTGCCACCCACTCCCCGCCTTTACCCTGTGTCCAAGCTATCTGATTGCCAGGTGGTGCCTCCCTCCAGAGTTTTATCTCAGATGGAGCTGTGTTTCAAAAATCCACTGCTCGGACCCATGCTGATTCTCTGGAGGAGGGTCTCATTGAGCAACAGCCTGGTGCTGTCTTGTCCCAGAAAATGTTCATGTGATCGCACAGCAGCAGAGGCTCTGAGTTTATGGTAAACCACAACACATAGCTTGTGCCAGGTTTTGCTGTATTCGTGTACATGGCAGCTCTCCAGGGTCCACCAGGACTTTGGCCTGGAGGGAGGCTGTATGGCCTCTACCACAGGCACTCCAAACAGGGGAACCGCTTCTCCCTATGTGGCACATGGACCCCTCAGACTGTGCTGCATGCTCCTGGAGATTCCCCCTACTTCCTCATTAGAGCGCCCCAGGCTCTAAGCTCTGAAACTTCAGACTCTGTGCTCCACTGTTTATAGAAGCCTGGTGGTATTGAAACCCTCTCCTTCCTCCCCATCAATAGTTTTGGGGAACAGATTTCTTGTCCAGTCTCCTGCAAGTGTTTTCACTCTATCTCTTTCTCTCCAGCTACTCTTAAAGGGAGTGCTTTGCTTGCGTGATCCCGGTGTGCTGCAGTCTTCCTCCTTTTTCTTTCTGTTGTCTCTGCAAGAACAGCTCCCTACCCTCCATGGCTCTGTGGCTTTTCTCTCCCCCCAGTTCACCTCTCTGCACCATATACCTGCCAAGTTCTCTGGCTCAAATTAGGCAGATTTTTGCATTAATTCTCAGATCACTTTCCAGGTGTTCAAAATGGCTTGATGCTAATCTAGCTATGTTTCATGGATGAGACAAACTCAGGGTCCCCATAGTGCTACACCATATTGTCACTATCGGAAATACCTATTTTTTCATATGTTATTTGCCTTATGTCTGACTTATTTCACTTAGCATAATAATCTCTTCATTCATCCATGTTGTTGCAGATGGTAAGATTGCATTCTGTTTTATGGCTGAGTAATATTTCATTGTATATTCCATTGTATATATACCATATCTTCTTTATCCATTCATCTACGGATGGACACTTGGTCTGCTTCCATATTGTGGCCCTCGTTAATAATGCTGCTGTAAACATGGGTGCATGTATTTTTTCGCATTAGTGTCGTTGTTTTCTTTGGGTAAACTCCCAGTAATAGAATTACTGGATCATTCTGTATTTCTGTTTATAATTTTTTGATGAACTTCAGACTCTTTTCCATAGTGGTTGCACCAGTTTACATTCCCCGAAAAAGTGCATGAATATTCCCTTTTCTTCACATCCTCACCAACACTTACCTTTTTAATTCTTGCTATTTTCAGTGTTTTGAGGTGGTATCTCATTGTTTTGATTTGCATTTCCCTGACGATGAGTGATGTTGAGCATCTTTTCATGTATCTGTTGGCCATTTATATATCTTAATTGAAAAAATGTCTACTCAGGTCCTCTGCCCACTTTTTAATTGTGTTTTTTTGGTGTTGAGTTGTTTTAGTTCTTTATGTATTTTGGATATTCACCCCTTCTTGGATATATCATTTGCAGGTATCTCTTCCCATTATTAAGTTGCCTTTCTTTTGTTGATGGTTTCCTTCACTGTGCAAAAGGCTTTTATTTTGCTGTCGTCCCAATAGTTTATTTTTGCTTTTGTTTCCCTTGCCTGAAGAGACATAATCCATAAAAATATGTTACTAAGACCAATGTCCATGAGATTACTGCCTATGTTTTCTGTTAGGAGTTTTATGGTTTCAGGTCTCACATTTAGAATTTTAATCCATTTTATTTTGTGTTTGGTGTAAGAAGGTGGTCTAGTTTTCCCAACACCATTTATTGAAAAGACTGTCTTTTCCCTATTATATATTCTTGCCTCAGAGTGAACCCTCATTGAAAAGCCAGACCAACTTCAGGAAGCTGTTCTTTCATGGTTTAGTATTAGCATTCTGTTACATGATTTACTGAATTGTGCTTAAGTGTAATACTGTTAACATCTTGAACAATCTGGTAAAAACAAAGAAAAAGCTCAGTGAAATTCATCATGTTAAATATAAGGATGTAACAGATGTCGGAACAGAGTTCATTATGCTATTCAGGACCTTTCTTTTTGGTAACACTCAGAATAGTACATCTACCTTATTCTTACAAATAGTTGTGTGATTTGTTTTAGTTTATGGTCACTATGTGCGTTAAATAGCTTTTCTTGCTGGTTGCTAGTATGTTTACAGCCAGATGTTGCCTACCTCTGCAGAATGTGCTTAATAACATACACATTTTTTTAGCTCTATTTTATGATCTACCCTTATTTTTCCTTTAAAAAAAATCATTTTCTGGGGCGCCTGGGTGGCTCAGTCGGTTGAGCGTCCGACTTCAGCTCAGGTCACGATCTCGCGGTCCGTGAGTTCGAGCCCCACGTCGGGCTCTGGGCTGATGGCTCAGAGCCTGGAGCCTGCTTCCGATTCTGTGTCTCCCTCTCTCTCTGCCCCTGCCCCTGCCCCGTTCATGCTCTCTCTGTCTCAAAAATAAATAAAACGTTAAAAAATTAAAAAAAATAAAAAATAAAAAATAAAAAAATAAAAAAATAAAAAAAATCATTTTCTGCATAAATTAACATCTGTTTGATGAGCTTCCTCAGATTTGCCTTACCATCAGGAAATCACTCATGAGTTTCAGACATAAATATCCTGGTAAAAGTAAAACTAGGATTATTCCTTCTTCCTCCCACATCCCATCACTTATACCAGTTGATTCTACTCGTTTCAAATTCATTCACTTTTCTCCATATTCAAATGGCATTGCCCTCATATAGACTACTATTATTTCTTTAAGTACTACAAAACCTCTATTTTAAACTTTTCTGTTGCTGTCCTCTATGACATTTTCCATATTATAGCCAGTTTTCTTTTTTTAAGTTGAACTCAGACTACATGATACCTCTGTGTAAAAAATTTTTTAAATTATTTTGAGAGAGAGAGAGAACATGTGAGCAGGGCAGAGAGAGAATCTTAATCAGGCTCTGTGCTCAGCACAGAGCCCAGCACAGGGCGTGATCCCACAACCCTGGGATCATGACTTGAGCCGAAATTAAGAGCTGGATGCTCAACCGACTGAGCTACCCAGGTGCCCCTTATTTTTTGTAAAGATTTTTAAGTAATCTCTAATCTGTATACTTAAAGTGGTGCTGAAACTCACAACCCTGAAATCAAGAATCACACACCACTGAATGAGCAAGCCAGGTGCCCCTAATGTGTTTTCATCATTGCCCCAACACATGAGGATAAAGTCTCAGGGACTTGCACAGCAGATTACCAAGTACCTCATTTGAAACATACAGCTTCTCTCTCCCTCCTCATGTGCTGACTATAAATATGAACTTTTAGTAGATTTGAGTGTCTGATTATTTTAGCCTCTTAGTAGCCCTTATATATGATTGTTTTTTTTGTTCCATTTTATACTAGGTTCATGAAAGAAGCGTCCAGTCAGACTTCTTACTAATTATCTTGAAGGAAATTTTACAGAAACGCTCTGATCTACACTTGATTCTAATGAGTGCCACTGTAGACAGTGAAAAGTTTTCCACGTATTTCACACACTGCCCTATTCTTAGAATTTCAGGAAGAAGCTATCCTGTGGAGGTAAGTTTTCTTTAAAACACCTATATGAACAGAAACTACATTCCTACCAGGGAGTTTCACCAGAAGACAGGCTGTAGTCATCTGAGCCCATACCTATTCCTACAGTACTGCAGGTCAAGAGAAAACTTGAAGATGGCTCGGGAATCAGATGGCTAGTGCTGCCTGGATTGAGGGTGGGGAGGCTGGAAGGGACAATTCTGCTGAAAGATACACCTGAGAAGTACAGAACGTAAAACACACTTCTGTGTCCAAACCATTATATCCAGATTGAAGGTGGCAGTAAGGAACTCCTTTTTCACCCAACTCTCAAATTTAGGCTTGTTTTTGAAGCTTCCTTTCTGCTTATTCTATTAATGTTTGTTCTTTGGGTTCAGCTCAAAAAGACTGCTCTTTTAGCCAGTTTTCACAAATAAAAAATATACACCATAATGTAATTTGTCCAGAGACTTGTAATTTGTCCAGAGACTTCTAGGGACAAACTCATCTATATCAACAAAGTTTTCCATTCCCAAATAATGCAAAAAGAAGCTTTTCTCATAATATTCTAAATTAACATTTGGTAACATTCAAAAGACAATGATCCCATTGTTCTCTTTAAAATGGTATTTACCGAAATGGATTTGAATTTACCATTCATATACCTTAATCTATGTAGGTTTTTCATCTTGAAGATATAATAGAAGAAACAGGATTTGTACTGGAGAAAGACTCAGAATATTGTCAGAAATTTCTGGAGGAGGAAGAAGAAATAACCATTAATGTTACAAGCAAAGCAGGGGGAATAAAAAAGTACCAGGTAAAAAGAAAACATTTTCAAAGACATCTGATAGTGATATCCAAAGTATAACATTCCATGAGAGGTTTAAAATCATATGGCTGGCACAGTGAATTCAAGTATAATTTGGGAGAAGAGGAAGAGATAGGATTTTGAGCAAAATTTAAAATAATCTTCAGTCTTTGGTTTACGGTATTTTATCTTCTTTCACTATTTTTGCCCTATAGATACCCGTAAAAAAATCAAGGAGCATATAAATAAGAGGCAACCTTTACTGCTTCAGAGCAGTGATCACTTATTTAGGAGTAAATTTGTAATGATTTTCTGTATTTTATCTGAACATCTTACGTGTTGAGGGTGGGGCAGGCCCAAAGTCGAGATCGATCCTTGCCATTGGTTCTCTCAGCAGCTGTCCTGGTACAGGCCAACCCGAGCTATATAGAGAAGCTGTCTAGGGCAAGCACAGTTCTTCCTAGAGAGTTCGTTTCAGTGACATGTTTGTTTTTAGAGCTGTCATAAAACTACATTAGCTTGCATTTTAGCCAGTGGTACTATATCCAGTATTTTTATTGGATCCACAATATTTCATGCTTATATCCAATCTGATGGAAACACAGAGTTAGTTACTTTATCTTCTAGTTAAGCAGATAAATCAAAGAAGCAAAAACTAAAATCTTTCCCTAAAATTCCAGAGTTAGAAATTAGAAACTAAAGCAAGACTTCAGAAAATTAAAGGTATTTCAAAAGAGGTGACTGGACTTTAGCAACCGAAATAGAATCTAATAGGAATGAGGCAGGTATAAACTACTTATTAAAGTTATGACCTCTCTTGATCTGCTTCTTAGTTGCCACAGAACAGTGCATACACTGTTCTGTTTTTCTTCCATTCTTTTTTAATTTAGTATGTACATGAAAAGATAAAAAGTTTTGCTGTACTTAAGGATGTTAAATGAAATGTGAAATTTAAAAAAAATTAAGTTTGAGAGAGAAAGAGAAACATTGTGAGTGGGGGAGGGGCAGAGAGAGAATCTCAAGCAGGCTATGCACTGTCAGCACAGAGCCCAACTTGGAGCTTGATCTCACAAACCATGAGATGATGACCTGAGCCGAAACAAAGTCAGATGCTTAATCGACTGTGCCACCCAGGCACCCCATGAGATGTGAAAATTTTTAATACTTTTTAATACTTACTAAAAATTGTACCCTTGCTGTATTTTAACAAAATAATGATAATAAGAAGGGCAGATTTGCATCTTTCTTTGTCTTATAAAAATATTTAATATTTTTGTTCACCATTTTCTGATTGTGTTTCTTTTAGGAATATATACCAGTTCAGACTGGATCAAGTGCTGATTTAAATCCATTTTACCAAAAGTATAGTAGCCGCACTCAGCATGCTATTCTCTACATGAATCCTCATAAAATCAACCTTGATCTCATTTTGGAACTTCTTATATATTTAGGTATGTATCTTTTACTAATCTGACTCTATTTGTTTTGATAAAACTTTTCTAACTGGAAACACTTTATTAATATGTTATATGCTATTCCTTACCTTTTTTCTTATGTTGAATATTGTTATCTTTTAAAAAATTTCAGACAGAAGTCCCCAGTTCAGAAATGTTGAAGGAGCAGTGTTGATCTTTTTACCAGGCCTCGCTCATATTCAACAGCTGTATGATCTCCTGTCAACTGACAGAAGATTTTTTTCTGAACGGTAACCACAGATCTTCATTATATTCCAAGTAGTTTTAAAATTAAAAAATGTTTTGTATATTAAAACTCTTAGAATTCTCAGTCTTTTTACCTTTAATTAAAATTGTCTAAAGTGAAGTAAGGTTTTTGTTTTTAACATTTCTATTATAGCATTAAATGTACTAAAAATTTTAGGTATGATTTCTACTTTTGTTCTGTGTCTTTAATTCATTAAACAGAGGGAATCCTGTGGTTCAGAATAAGATAGTGACTCACCTCCCCAACCCACTGGATAGTGCAAAACCCCTACAGAGTGCAACTTATCATTCAGATATAGGTATTCAGCTGTTTACTGTATCTGTTTTGATACAGTTTATTACTATCATGGTTATCACTGTAGTATCCAAGCATATTTTGAAAATTCTTTAAACCTTATATTCCATATAAATTCATATTATTTTCTCTTTGATGAATGTATATGGTTTCATTGTACCATTCTCATAACTTAGGTGTTTGAATTTTTTCATAATAAAAAATTTTTTAAATTGCTTTCTATTTGCAAATAAATTTTGTTATTCTTTGCAGTGTCTTCTAAAGAGAAACTCTTGCTAAGAACTATGATTTTAACTTTCAGATATAAAGTGATAGCTCTCCATTCTATTCTTTCAACTCAAGACCAAGCTGCAGCATTCACACTTCCTCCTCCTGGAGTCAGGAAGGTAAAATTCAGTACAGCAAATTTATGTGTGATCTGTTGAATATTTCATGAAAATGTAATTAAGTGTCTCACAGTTCATGGCAGACTCCAGATGCTCACTAGCTTAACATAATGAGAAAGTGAACCCAATACTTAAGTATTTGAAAATTTATAGTATACATTATTAAAGGGACAAGACTTTTAGGGGAATGACAGTTGAAAAACATGGCATCACTTTCGCTTGTGGGAAGAAAAATCACTACTTTTCCCATCCTTTTCATGAAAGATGTTGGATGTCAGGAGCTATTTGAATCCTGTACAGATTCATTGTTGTTCTACATGTATTCATCCTGGATTATTTTTTTAATGCATAGACCATTAGGTTAGGAAATAGTCTCAGTATTTTCATTGCCTCCTCTGTTGAGGATTCTGAATGAAGAGATACTTGGTAGACAGTTTCTCAAATTTAGAAGGGGATAAAGGGTACCATATAAGAACTGTAGGGAATACTAGAGCTCCCAGAAAGCCTAGACTGCAGTGCAGGAGCCTGGGTTCTGAGGCTGTTCTGATCTGTAACATTTTAGCTTCCCTCAAAGATTTGGTTTAAAGAAAAGAGTTCAACCTCTTTAAAAAAAAAAAAAAAAAAATTAGATGCTACTGAGGTAGAATGAGCACCTAGGTCCCATCTAAGTCTGAGAACCCAGTATTATTTCCTAGGTCAAATGAATGAGAGAAACAAGCATTCACTATCAAAATACAGAGTTGATATAGAGCAATATGCATTGAATATTTGATGTGAAATTCCCAAAATGTTTTCTCCAAGAATACAGAAGGAAAAATGCAAAAAGTGCACTATTCAGTCATCACCATTAAGAATTTTAGAACGAGAGGGGCAACTGGGTGGCTCATTTGGTCATGATTGCTGGAAGTTGTTACCTAATGTTTTCGCTTTTTCTTTATTTTCAGATTGTTTTAGCAACAAATATTGCAGAGACAGGTATCACTATTCCAGATGTTGTATTTGTAATTGACACTGGAAGAACAAAAGAAAATAAGTAAGTTTGAAAAGGGTTTGGGGCTCTTGAATTCTTAGGAGAAATCTCAGAATCATATAGGGAAAATCCCAATGTCCTAATTCTACCCAAAGCCTCAGAGAAACTATGGGAAACTTTCAAATACCCAAGAAAATCATGCCATGTGCTTTCCTGTAAGTAATGCCAGTGTTCTGCTTCTTGCAGAAAACTGCTCTCCAAGAAAATTTTCAGAACATAATTTTTTGTAAATTTGTTTGCAAAATAGCTTTACAGAAACAATAATTATTTGTGAGGTTATAACAGTGTGAGTTTTGGAATCAAAGTTGGATTTAAATCTCAGATCTGTAATCTTTACCAATAATACCATTAAATATAATCATCAGTTCCCTCATTTGTAAATGGGGAGCATGAATATTTTTCATAATTGAATGTACCTGTTATAATAACTGGCACTTAACCTTACCTGAATCTTCAGATTCAGATTACTGCTTTTTAAACATTTTAATGTTTATATTGCAAAAACAGAGAAGACCACCTTAGTAGTCTATTGTAATCCATATATACACTGTCCCTGTATTAGGAAAATTCAGCAATATTTGGCAGTGCATATGACTACCTAGAGGCAGTGGTCAGATTAATTTGGAAAAGGGCAAGTTAAACAAGTTTTTTCCTTGTGCCAGAGTTTTTAATTTGATAGTATGAGATTTAATTTGCAGTGTTTGCTAAATTATTTAAATATGAAACATGATTTGGAAAATATTGGTCCACAATTATGATAGACTATTTTAAGCCTGTCTTCAGTGTAATTTTAAGAGTCACATATTTACAGCTTTTAAGTCCTTGATCTAAATATTCTCTCCTAAAACTTTTTTTTAGGTACCATGAAAGCAGTCAGATGAGTTCTTTGGTTGAGACATTTGTCAGTAAAGCAAGTGCTCTGCAGCGCCAGGGCAGAGCTGGGAGGGTCAGAGATGGCTTCTGCTTCCGAATGTACACAAGAGAAAGGTACAACATAGCACTGGAAATTGAAAAACAAACGATTATAGTGTGGCATTTCTGATAATATGTAAAGTGTTTAATATTATTTTTCAGATTTGAAGGTTTTATGGACTATTCTGTCCCTGAAATTTTGCGTGTGCCTCTGGAGGAGTTATGTCTTCATATTATGGTAATTCTAAAGGAACTCAGGTGTTAACGTGTTCATTCTTTACCCCTTTCTAAAAAAAAAAAAAAAAAAAAAAAAAAAAGATGTAAACTTCCCCTCCCCTAGATTTCCAAGTATCTTATTTACTTTTTAGTAAATACCCCCCCCCCATTTTCTTTATAAGTAAACAAACCCACTGTGCTTTAATTCTACCAGAGACACTCAATATTTTGTAGACTAAAATACAGTCTCAGTACCTAGACCTTAGTTGTCAACTGGGGGCAGTATTGCTCACCAGGGGATAAGTGGCAATGTTTTCTGACATTTTTGGTTGGCAGAACTGGGAGGAGAGGGAGGCCATGCTATATGGGCATCTGGTAGGTAGAAACCAGGGAACTGCTAAACATTCTATAGTGCACAGCACAGTCATTTAAAGAATTATATGACCCCAAATAACAACAGTGTGGAGATTGAGAAACCCTGATGTTGACCAAGGGCTTCCTAGTCTGAAAGATCTATAATATCCTTCAGTTCTTAAGATTTTGACTTCACAAAAATCAGGAATGAAGAAACTAAAATACAGATTAGAAGATCTTGACCTCATGCCAGCCCTTAACACATACACAGTTTCTCACACACTTGGGATTATAACAGGATAGCTTTCCTCAGACATTTATCCTCTTTGCTCAAAATTTTACCTAAAGTTAGTTCCAATGTGACCATCTCTTTGGTCAGTTCTAACAACATACTGATTGATCGCTTTTTTAATTTGCAGAAATGCAGTCTTGGTTCTCCTGAAGATTTCCTTGCCAAAGCTTTAGATCCTCCTCAGCTTCAAGTGATCAGCAATGCAATGAATTTACTCCGAAAGATTGGAGCATGTGAACTAAATGAGCCTACACTGACTCCATTGGGCCAGCACCTTGCAGCCCTGCCTGTGAACGTCAAGATTGGCAAGATGCTTATTTTTGGTGCCATATTTGGCTGCCTTGACCCAGTGGTAAAATAAATGATGATCTTGCTTCTTCACTTTAACTATCATTTTGGCTGGGGAATTACTAAGTTTGGAAGCAATTCTTAACTTTTAATTTGATTTTTTTTTTTTTAATTAATAGAATGTCAGTACTAGCATTAAAACCAGGAGGTCTGAATGCTTGATGAGAATTTTTGAATATTTATTTTTAAGATCATAAATATTAATCCATGTACTTAAGTATGCTGGAGGTACTATTTTGTGAATGGGTTTGGCTTTTGCTACCAAAAATCGCACTTGAAATATTTATTTGAGTACACAGTAGATGATTCTTAAGGAGCTTTGAATCCCACAGATTTTTTTAAGTAGAATCAAAAACTTTCTCCTTCTCTGTTTCTGGATTATCTCTCTGAGCCAGCAATTACCAGCAGTTCAGTTTTACCTAATTATCTCAGAATTAACCAACTTTGTGCCTCTTGCTGAATCTCTGAGCTCATATGCCTGCTATTCCATTTCAACTTTACAGTTTCATCAGGCTGTGGCCTTTTCTGGGACTACAAATCAATGCTGTTTAAAAACAGAATGAAGACAGTGTAACATACTGTAGTCTTGTTTCTCTACTATTAGAAATACTCACCAGAATTGTGTTGAGTCCAAAAAATAACCTCTGTCATGATAATTAATTTGAAAAGCTGCAACAGGGGGCACCTGGGTGGCTCAGTCGGTTAAGCGTCTGACTTTCAGCTCAGGTCACGATCTCGCAGTCTGTGGGTTCGAGCCCCGCGTCAGGCTCTGGGCTGATGGCTCAGAGCCTGGAGCCTGCTTCCGATTCTGTGTCTCCCTCTCTCCCTGCCCCTCCCCCATTCATGCTCTGTCTCTCTCTCTGTCTCAAAAATAAATAAACGTTAAAAAAAAATTTTTTTTTTAAATAAAAAAAAAAAAAAGAAAAGCTGCAACAGTAAGAAATGGGTCATTATACACTCCAAATTATTTTTGAAGTATTTAAAGAGACTTGCAGGCATAGAAATCTAGTAGGCCAAAAGTCCAGATATAACTGTGTGACAGACTATGAATCACTATACACACATACAGGTTTTTATCTCCGATTCTGGTGATGTGACCTCTTTATAAATATGGTATAAAAGTGATATATTTTTTAAATTACATAAAATGAAGTCCAAAGTAATGAATTAAAATTGAATGGTAGCTACTGTAGAACACCATAAGGGTACTAAAGAAACATGCAACTTGAAAGTGGGATTATTTTATGATTTGCTTACTTTTACAAATCAGTCTTCCGTGTATACCTCCTTAATGATAAATTTTTTTGGTTATTTATGGATAGGCAACACTAGCTGCAGTGATGACAGAGAAGTCTCCTTTTACTACACCAATTGGTCGAAAAGATGAGGCAGATCTTGCAAAATCAGCTTTGGCTATGGCTGATTCAGACCACCTGACGATCTACAATGCATACCTAGGGTAAAGAAATAATCTGGGTGTTGTCAGTAAATCGATGACCTGAGGCTATTTACTTTAAAAAATTTATCTTTCTGGGGCGCCTGGGTGGCGCAGTCGGTTAAGCGTCCGACTTCAGCCAGGTCACGATCTCGCGGTCCGTGAGTTCGAGCCCCGCGTCAAGCTCTGGGCGGATGGCTCGGAGCCTGGAGCCTGTTTCCGATTCTGTGTCTCCCTCTCTCTCTGCCCCTCCCCCGTTCATGCTCTGTCTCTCTCTGTCCCAAAAATAAAAATAAAAAAACGTTGAAAAAAAATTAAAAGAAAAAAAATTTATCTTTGACTTTCATTAAAAAGATACTTCTAAGATTTACACTTATTTTTAGTTACTTCATCTGTCAAGGTATATTTTTATAATCCTTTCTAAATAAGAACAATGTACTTTGTATTATTGTATCTATATTACCTCATATTTGAAGTTAATCATTTACTATTATACATAAAAAATAACAGTATTGCCAAATTCTTATATTCAATTAGTAGCTCCTACAACAATCAAGACCCCTCCTCTTTTCAAATGATTGTACTTTAATTAAAGCTTACTTTGGTTACTACCTCTGAAAGAGACAGTTTGAAAAGAAAACATGTTGAACTTTGGTCATTTTATTTATCTAGATGGAAGAAGGCCCGGCAAGAAGGAGGCTATCGTTCTGAAATTGCGTATTGCCGGAGGAATTTTCTTAATAGAACATCACTGTTAACCCTAGAAGTAAGTCGTAATACAACTTTGTAATTCAGGGTTTTTTGGTTGACTGATAGGCTTATTTTAGGAAAATGCCTACAATAGTGCTTGACATATAGTATGGATTTAATATACTGCATTAATCTATAATTTTTTGTTTTGTTGTTTCTTCCAACAGGTAACTTTTATGTATTACACAGTGATTTAAAATAGTGTTTAACAATCATAATGTTAATAATCATAAAATGCTCCAAGGCTTGGAATCTTTTTTCCTAAGAGCCCTGATTGCTTCTCGTGAGATTCTCATCTCTTTTTCTAAATATTAGCCAGCTAGTTGCAGTGTAGGATGATAGTTATGGAAAGGCATCATACCCTGTGATTGACTGTGACCAGGTGTATAAAGCTGCTCTTGGGATGGGAAACCTGACAGCTGTGCCCATCACTCAGGCTTTGACTACTGTTGAGGACCAGAATTATTTCTTGGAAGACAGAGTTAAATAGTTAAAATATAAAGACAAGTGACTGCAAAAAGCAGGGCTCCTCCTCAAACACTTAATTTTCATGGTGCTTAGGAAATGGTGTTCATTATACCATTTAAGTGACTACAGGTTTTACTACAGGCACACTATAAAAGAATTCAGAAAATAATGTATCTCACAGAATTCCTCTATTCTCATATTTTAAAAGGTTGAATATTTTATTCTCCTATAACTTAACCCATTATTTTCTGTGCTTCAAAATAATGGCTGGAATAAGAGCAGGGACATCTCTGAGTGGAATGAATTTTGTCCTTCACAAAAGGATAAAGGGATAAACTGAAGAACAGCTGCCTCTGGGCTCACTGGGATTCAAGATGTGGAGAGCTAACACTCCTATGTCTCCACTCCACCCCACTTCCTTCCAACCTCCCAAGTTGCCTCTCAGCTCCTTCCTTCTGTGAGCCTTTTCTTCACCTTCCCTGGGCTGCATGGTTTTCCATCTCTTCACCTACCCTGTGGTGTTAAGGCAGCTGTTTGTCTTTTTCTCACCTGGAATCAAAGTCTCTTAAGCCCCAAATCAGAAACCCAAAGGAAATCCTAAATGTAAATGTCACCTTTTAATTGCTTATAGCCAGTTTACTTTGACAAATGCTTATCCTTCCTATAGGATTTAAGCTAATGGGCACTTGGTTACTAAACCTAGATAAAGTTTAAATGAAATTGCCATTGTTAGAATTAAGGTGAGACTGTCAGAGGCAAATGAACAAAGTATTTGCAATCCAGGATCAAGGTTCCTCTCCAATTCTTCTTCATTATTTGTTCTGTGTGATCATCCTCATTGAGTAAAATTGTGCAGAGTTACCACCTAAGTAAATATATTGAACGCAAATGTGCTCAGACACATTTTTATTGCTCTCCTATTTTAGACATTATGTTTTATGACATCTAAAGTCTGGGAGTAGTGGAAATAGATAACTCTTCAATCCTTGATTTGCCAGTACAATTTTTTTTTTCCTCCCTCATTTGATTTGGGCTGTAGGGAACTAAATAATAATTCGGTATCCTATCAATTTTGATAGGAAACAGCAATATATATTAAAGGGGTATTTGTCACTTTTTCTTTTTTACTCAATTCTGATCTTATCTCTTTTCAACATAAACCAATCTAGGATGTAAAGCAGGAGTTAATAAAGTTGGTTAAGGCAGCAGGATTTTCATCATCCACAGCATCTAATGACTGGGAAGGAAACAGAGCCTCACACACACTGTCCTTCCAAGAAATTGCCCTTCTTAAAGCTGTATTGGCTGCTGGACTATATGACAACGTGGGAAAGATCATCTATACAAAATCAGTTGATGTTACAGAAAAATTGGCTTGTATTGTGGAGACAGCCCAAGGCAAAGCTCAAGTACATCCCTCCTCAGTAAATCGAGATTTGCAAACTTATGGATGGCTCTTATACCAAGAGAAGGTAAAATGCTCATTCTTAATGCCACGATTCAGGGTATTCTAGAAGTCAGTCATAACAAGTTAGGATGCCCCAACAAGTTATTATTTTTGGTTATCAAACTGAGTTTATACATATTGATTTCAAATATGTACAAAAATATAGTTTTTCATCAAAAAAGCCCTATTTCTTTTACTTAATGAAAGAAAAATATTAAAACTTCTACTCTGACCATTATCTTTCTTACTTGAAATAAGACAATTATAGCAAATAGATATTGTTTAATAATGTATCCGTTCCCTAAGATTTCACCAAAAGGTGCTCTCTCAAAAGGGAACAAAGACCTGTTTTATGTGCATTCCAAATAATCATATGGGATAATATAGAACAATATATGCTATAGCAACACTTTGAGTCACAATGTAACCCAAGATAAGTTAACAGCAAATATTTATAGATTACTATTAAAACAGTCTTGTAAATCATAGCTTGCTAAAATAACAAGGATTCATAATTTCAAGGAGTGGCTCCCAAAACTTACATGTAGAGCATGAGAAATTACTAAAGGCCATAGCTAAACACTGGTCTAGAAACTAGACACTTTAAAACAATATTATTTTTGAGCTCATTATTTTGAGCTCATTAACAGCATTGGCATTATAAAATTGTTCATAGTTTCATTTATGTTCAAGAAATATAATTCACCCTTACAATTCATGTTTTAAAATGCCTTTCAATAGTATAAATGCACCAATGGTGAATGTGATTATTATAAAATTGGCAAGTTATGCACACAACAGAATGTAAAGGTAGCTTTATGAAATTTATGATATAAATTTTATAATAGTAAATTATAGAAAAATGCTTACATGGAACATAAATGAACTTCTTACATTTATAGGCTGTGAAGTTTTTTTTTTTCTCTTTATTCCTGTGCAGGTAAGGTATACCCGAGTATATTTGAGGGAAACTACCCTAATAACCCCTTTTCCAGTTTTACTTTTTGGTGGTGATATAGAAGTTCAACACCGGGAACGTCTTCTTTCTGTTGATGGCTGGATCTATTTTCAGGTACATGCTACAACTGATCTCATAACATTAAAATTTTCTTGTAGTACGTGCAGTACTACTGAGGTGGATTTTTTAAATTTTATTGGAGTTTGCATAATTTCTGCCTACAATTTGACTTAGAGTGGAAGACCTTCTTATTTTATCTTGCCTACATTTAAATCTGTTAAAATACGTTCAATCTGTTAAATATGAAAATCAACTCTATTGCTATTACAGATGGCATTTACTATCAGTAAAAATAATTTGCCATGTGCTGTGTACTTCAATAGTTTACATGGATTATCCCAAACTTAATACCCTAATAACCTTGTTCATTAACTTCAGTAGTTTCCTTTCTATACATGAGGCACTTAAGTTCAGTGAGAAGTTTATATAACTTTTCTTAGATTAAATGGATTGTTATTGGCAGAGCAAGTATTAGACCTAGAATTATTTGAACCTCAAACTTAAGTTCTAAAAAGACAAAGACAAATTCATAGCTTTTAATGAATATTGTCAAGTTTTCCTCTGGAAAAACTAGACTAATTTCTTTGTAACTCCATCAACATTGACCAACTTAAACAAATCTAATACATTCTGCTACTGTATGCCATCATGATTTGAGTAAGACTGGAGAGTAGATTTTAAATACAACTTTAAAAATGTATGCAGTTCCAAGAGGACAGGGTGGTAGAGGTCATCTGTAATTGGATTGTGGTAATAGCTGCATAACTCTTTAAATATATTAGAAATCATTAAATTGTACACTTAACCATTTAGTATATTAAAGTCACGATGTGCTAAAGCAGATCATAAGGTATACAGCCTTACCTTCATTTACTGAAACACATTCACACTCCAGGGGATTAACTTTGTCCAATCTGTCTTCTCTCAACAGGCCCCTGTAAAAATAGCTGTCATTTTCAAGCAGCTTAGAGTTCTCATTGATTCCGTTTTAAGAAAAAAGCTTGAAAATCCTAAGATGTCCCTTGAAAGTAAGTATTTGATTATAATGTAAGTAGAAAACCATATACCTGTTAAATATTGCAGTACATTAGAGCACACTGAAGTCTTCAAGTCCATGTGATTAAAAGCTGTTTTAGTAAAATTTATTTTATGGTGAATTCTATCAGACTCATAGACAGTGCTTCATTATTCACAACCTAATTATCCTCTTAAGATTGTTAGTTTACTCCTTCCTCTTTTAAGCTTCACTTCTAAACTGCTGGCCATTTCACAGAAAAAAGGATAGTAAAACTGAGCATTGTAAACTTGGATTATAAGGGACTTTCTGTGAAGTTTCCAGCATGTTTTTCTCCACAATTCTCACAAATGCTGAGCTAGTGTATATTTAAAAAGTACAACATCCTTCCAGCAGAAATCTGCAATAGACATGGAAAGTTAGATCACATTTTGATATGTTAAGAGATGTGGGGTCTTTTCTTAGGGATCTTAAAAATACTGTTTCTTTCTAGACCTGTCATTGTTTACGTTGCAACAAGTTATCTTTTCTTTTTTTTAATGTCATAGTAGCCCCCAAGAATTTGAATGTCAGGCCATGGTCCCAGTTATCAGAATTTCCCATTGCAACCACTGAAACTCAGGGCATTCCTTCACTGAAGTGTCTAATATAAAGAATTTCAGTATTACAGCCCTGATAATTACACCTAGTAAAAAGAGTAGTAAGAAGTTGTTAGGAAGTCACAGTATCAGAGCAACTGGTTAAAAGTAGAAGTTATCTGTTAACAAAACCTCCTTAGCAAATAATGTGGCCTCTGTTGCTCTGTTTGTCAAATTAATTGGTGTTTGATACCTTTGTTGTGTAGAGAGATCTGTCACCTACCTATTGACACCTCTTCAAGAGCACTTTGCTGTTAAAGGTAATTGTTTCATGTTTAGTCCAAAGGAAACAAACTATTTCCTTCCTCCTTGCCCATGCTGTGGAGATCCCTACATCTTCTGAGGAACATGGAACAACCAGTAAACCCTGCAGTACATCTCAGCCAGCACTCCTTCTCTCTCTCAAAATAAATAAACTTTTCAAAAAAACAACAACCAGGGGCACCTGGGTGGCGCAGTCAGTTAAGCGTCCGACTTCAGCCAGGTCACGATCTCGCGGTCCGTGAGTTCGAGCCCCGCGTCAGGCTCTGGGCTGACAGCTCGGAGCCTGGAGCCTCTTTCCGATTCTGTGTCTCCTTCTCTCTCTGCCCCTCCCCCGTTCATGCTCTGTCTCTCTCTGTCCCAAAAATAAATAAAAAAACGTTGAAAAAAAAATTTAAAAAAAAAAAAACAACAAAAAAAAACAACAACCATAAGATCTAAGTTTATTTATTTATTTTGAGAGAGAAGGAGAGTGAGGGAGAAAGACTCCCAGGCAGGCTCTGCATTAGGGCAAAGCCCAAGGCAGGCCTCAAGATCATGACATGAGTTGAAATCAAGACACTTAACCGACTGAGTCACCCAGGCACCCCTTTAAGGAATTTTTAAAGAAACAATTCCTAATAAAGGACAAATAGTTATATCACATCATCTCTTTGGGCCTTAAGCCTATTTTTTGTCAAAGTAAGGTGTGGAATAATGGTAACAATAATTAATAATATTTGTAGTGCAACAAATTCTATTATGTGGGCATCTCTTGTTTGAATCTTGTTGGAATTAGTATTGCATTCTAACTTAAAAGAATCTTTTAATCAAGTGTGCCTGTTGGTCACATGTGTATACATTGAGAATTTAGCCAGTGATAAATTTGTTCATGGTTTTTGTTTGTTTGTTTTACTCAGATGACAAGATACTACAGATCATTACAGAATTGATAAAAACAGAGAATAAGAACTGAAACTGAAAGTCATGGTCAACTGCTTTAAAAATTAAGATGAAGATACAGTCATGAAATTATGTGAAAATCGACCATCCCATTAAGTATTTCAGTACTTAAAATGTTGGTACTAGCCATAACTTAAAGGTGGTGGAAAAAAAGCACATACTTTAAACATGTGTAATTTTCTAGTTCCTTTTTAATGATGATTATTTGCAATGTATTTGCCACTACATTTACAATAAATTCTTTGGTATCATCCATGCTTTATACATCCTTATGTGCCTGCCTGTATAGATTCTGTAACTTAGTGTTGGGATTCCCTATGTATACACTCTATCCTCCAGCAGTCCTTCTCATCAGGAGAGTTTAGACCTTCTTGACCCAGAAGAGAAAATGAGCTTCAAAAGCAGTTGTAATGTAATTAAATTTCCATGAAAAGGAACAGCTTCAGAAGTCAGTTATTTAATATTTGATAATCAAAGTTAAAACCTAAATAAGTATACAGTATTAATAGATGCTATCTATCCACTAAGCATAAAGATGCAGTGCTAGAGAACAGGCAGGAATGGTTAATGCTACTGTTAACTTTGGGATGGATAGCTAATACCATTTACCTTTTCATATCAATGACCTTGAATCCTTGTTTGCACTCATAATTGGTAAAGTCAGTAAATGTGAGATAGTACTTGGATATTTTTTAGTGGCTTCAGTTGTTTCACTGAGAATCTTTTGAAACTCCATTTTGATTATGTAGAGGAATTTTCCCTTCATTTCTTATCAAGATTGTGGAAGAACTTCAAATATAGTCCTGTGTAGACCAAATGGCAGGAATTCTATCTGAAGGACAAAAGATTAGAATAGGAATCTAGTCCAAATGCTGGACTCTCATAATAGGTACTCAATATTTGTTGATGAGTGAATAAAAGAAGCTGTGACTTTCACTTTATGTGCAGGTGGAAGTAAAAATAAAATTAGAGATTGCTACTAAGTACTAACTTTCTGCCTGCAGTGTGATAAGGGAATTGAGAGCAAGTCAAATATGATTGCAGTTTGGAATCACTAGCTAGTGCCATTAATAGAACTGGAGACGTCAGAATAAAGAGTTAGTTTATATGCTGGAGGAGGATCAGTTTGTGACCTACGGAGACTGTGGAGTCCTACAATAGAACTAATGTTTCCCATCACCTGAGTGTGCAAGCTAGTGCCCAAATGTTTTTTAGATATTAACTCATTTAATCCTCACAACAACCATCACAATAGGTAGTTCATTATACCCTTTTTACAAATGAGGAGACTGAGGCACAGGTAAGTGAACTAACTAGCTCCAGATCACACTGATAGTAACTGGGCCAAGAACCATTTAAATTTCCGAAATGTAACCATTATTCCTTTGAAAATGTCAAACAGTAGCATCAGGATTAGGGCCAAAGGGCCCTCACCCATCACTTGGACCCAGGTCACCATCATCTTTCACCTACATCACTGTGGTAATCTCCAAACTAGGCTCTCCCCTTCTTACTCTTCTATAATCCATTCTCCTCCATAACTTTAAGAATAATCGTCAATTTTTTTTTTTATTTTTTAAATTGTAACTCCAGTATAGTTAACATACAGGGTTATTTTAGTTTCAGGTGTACAGTATAGTGATTCAACAGCTCTATGTATTAGTGCTCATTGTGGCAAGTGCACTCCTTAATCCCCATCACCTATTTAACCCATTCCCTGACCCACCTGCCTTCTGGTAACCATCAATTTGTTCTCTATAGTTAAGAATGTGTATTGTGGTTTGTGTCTTTTTCTCTTCTTTTTTGTTCCTTAAATTTGACATGAGTGAAATCGCATGCTGTCTTTCTCTGACTTCGTTCACTTAGCATAATACCCCCTAGTTCCATCCATGTTGTCACAAATGACAAGATTTCATTCTTTTATGGCTGAGTAGTACTCTGTTGCGTGTGTGTATACATGTGTATACATACACATGACCTACAAATTTCTAAATGATCTGTACCTTACAACTCTCCAACCTCCTTTTCTCCTGTCCCATTTCTCACAGTGCTCCAGCCACACCAGGCTCCTTTTGAATCCAACTGGCCTTTTCAACATTTGCACATGCTCTTCTCTGCTGTAAAGTACTGCTTCTGTTCTTTACCAAACAGAACTTATCCTGCATCATTGCTGTCTCCACAGACCACCCTACTGACTACCTCACTGACCACTCGTCCTGAAGTATATCTCCCCTTCCAATTGTTCTTACGACACAATATTTTCCTCAGCATGTAACATCTGCTTTTTGATTTCTCCCACTAGACTATATGCTGCACCATGACGGTGTCACTCATGAATGTATACTGAATACAATGCCTGGCACATACAGGCGTTTAATAAATGTCTGCCAAATGAATCATTGAGAATGAGGGAAGTGAGAACAAGGAGTCAAATAAAACCGCAGCTTCTTATGGAAGTCAAGAAAGATAATTAAGGGTGGCAAGGAAGGACATGGTCACAGGTCCCACAACCACCTACACATTCAAAGACTGACTAGGATGTATGGGACTCAGAGGCTATAGTTGATTCTAGAGAATGGATACACAACAGGATTAGCAAGGAAAAAAGACATCACATAGACTCTGGCAGAATCTACACAGGCTTCCCATACATGTTGTGCAGTCTTTCTACCCACAGAAGCCCAGTTGAGACTCAGAGTCCAAAAGTATTTTTCTGGAGGTTGCTCATGTAGGCACAAAAATCAAAACTGTAACTATCAAAATTCCAGACTCCCAGAAGAAAAGCAAGCATTCAGTGCCCCAAGCAGGCAAAACAGTGTTATCTGAAAAACATGCAACTTTTCAAAAGCCAAGCTCCCAGGCTCCAGCCAGGAGCCAACTCTGCAGGCAGGCTCTCCTAAAGATAGCAACCTGGGGGCTGCAATGTTAACCCTCCATACACACAAAGCCTAATTTTTAGGTAATGAATACAAACTCAAAGGCTGGGACACCAAATCAGTATTCTTTACAGATATGATGAAGAAACAAGGCTAAGAGGTTGAGGAATGAGATATTTTAGGATGGGAAGATCCTCACTGATTTGCAGACAAAACATATAACCAACAGAGAGACTAAGAATAATATTAGTATGAGGGGTGCTTGGCTCACTCAGTGGGTAGAACATGCAACTCTTGAATTCAAGCCTCAGGGGCATGGAGACTATTTAAAATGTGTGTGTGTGTGTGTGTGTGTAATATTAGCATCAGAGAGAACCCAACAAAGAACTAAACAAGATTATCAGGAACAAGTTGGGAAGGCTTTTTGGCTTTCCTCAGCAATGAATGCTTAGGATCTTGAGATGAACAGATAAAGTCGATAGTGGGCATCTTTTGCTCAGGTGACCATGAGATCTTAGAATGAAACAGACTGTCTCATTGAATCACTGTCCAAAAATGCTTACATAAAGGCAAACGGCACTAGAAGAGAGGCCATGGACAAGGAAAACGGAGAGGCTGAGGAATTAGAAGTCAGAATCTAATCCTAATTCATTGTGAATAAGTGAAAGGTAAGGAGGGTGATTAAGAAAGAGAATGTCAGAATTTATGTATGTATGTATGTATGTATATTTTGAGAAAGTGCATGCATGCATGAGCAGGCGGGAGGTGGGGGCAGAGAAAGAGGGAGAGAGAATATAAAACAGGCTTTGCACTGTCAGTACAGAGTCCGACACGGCTCAATCTCACAATACGATCATGACTTGAGCCAAAGTCAGGAGTAGGATGCCTAACTGAATGAGCCACCCAGGTGTCCCAACAATTTCAGGATTTAAAATTTGAGATGTAATTGTTGCAATAAGTAAACCTAATGCTGGTAGACAACAAAATAGACATGGGTATCACAGAAGATAGGTTCAGAAACAGGATGATCAATATGTTGTTTTATCAGTGTGGACGCAGGAAAAGGATGGAGAAGACTAGGCCAGTGCTATTGTGCTATGGTTGGTGGGAAAGCAGCAAAGTGCCGGACCTTAAATACAGGGCCCTAGAGATACACGGTGGCAGAAAGGAGGCAGAAGGGAGGGAGGGGATCGTATGAGAAAATGGCATTCTCTTCAGGTAAGAAGTTGTTGAATCCTGGTAGTGGTATAGGAATATTTCAACCTCTTCTCAAGGTACATCAATTCTTACATTCACAAGTAGAACAGTCTTAATTAGAGAAGATTAGCTGGAAGGAAAGGAAACATTAAAGGAAAGCAGATTTCTATTAAAAACTTTTTTCCAGGGGCGCCTGGGTGGCTCAGTCGGTTGAACTTCCAACTTCAGCCCAGGTCACAATCTCAAGGTTGTGAGGCTGAACCCCACATGAGACTCTGTGCTGGCAGCTCAGAGCCTGGAGCCTGCTTTGGATTCTGTGTCTCCTCCTCTCTCTGTCCCTCCCCCACTCATGCTCTGTCTCTGTCTCTCAATAGTAAATAAATGTTTAAAAAAATTTTTTTAAGCATTTTTTTCCATTAAAAATTTTTTAGGGTCTCCTGAGTGGCTCAGTTGAGGGTACAAGTTTGGCTCGGGTCATGATCTCTCAGTTTGTGCTTTGAGCCCACTGGGCTCACTGCTATGAACACAGAGCATGCTTCAGATCCTCTGTCCCCCTCTCTCTGCCCCTCCCGTTTGAGCTCTCTCATAAATAAAACATTGAAAAAAACTGGGCGGGGGGGGGGCACCTGGGTGGCTCAGTCGGTTGACGGTCCGACTTCAGCTCAGGTCATGATCTTAAGTGATCTTATTTTTTTAAGGGCTCCTGGGTGGCTCAGTTGAGCATACAAGTTTGGCTTGGGTCATGATCTCGAGGTTCATGAGTTTAAGCCCCACACCCGGCCGGCTGCGGTCAGTGCAAAGCCTGCTTAAGATCTTCTGTCCTCCTCTCTCTCTGCCTCTTCCCCGCTTGTGCTCTTTCTCAAAAATAAATAAATCTTCAAAAAAATTTTTTCAACTGAACATTATGTGATAAGCACTGAACTAAGAGCTTTATTATATTTTTGTTTAGTCCTGACAAAAATCCTAAGGGGAGACGGATAATTTATTTCCAATTTATAGATGAGGAAATTGAGGCTAAGAAGCTAAATTTTCTGAGGTCACTCAGCTAGTGAGGAAAAATGAAAAGACCATTCAAAAATAATCTGAGCAGTATACAGGCATAAGGATAGATGTATAGATCTATGGAACAGTATTGAGAATTCAGAAATAAACCCACCCATCTATGGTAAGCTGCTTTTTAATAAGTGTGCCAAGACCATCAATAGATAAAGAGCAGTCTTTTCAAGAAATGATGCTGGGACAAATGGTTATCCATATGCAAAAGAATTAATTTGGACCTTGATCTTATACCATATTCAAAAAATTAAGTGCATCATAAAGCTAAAAGTAAAAACACTGGTTCTTCAAAGGACACCATCAAGGAAGTAAAAAGTCAACCCATGTAATGCAACAAATTATTTGAAAATCCTAATAAAGGACTTGTATTTAGAATATATAAAGAAATGTTACAAGTCAATGGTAAAAGAGAACCCAATTAAAAAATGAGCAAACTAGGAATAGAAGGAAATTACCTCAACATCGTAAAGGACATAGATGAAAATCCCACAGCTAACATCATACCGATGTTGGTGAAAAACAAAGCTCTCACTCTTAGATCAAGAATGAGCAAGGATACCCACTCTAACCACTTTTATTCAGCATAGTACTGAAAGTACTAGCTAGAACAACTATGCAAAAAAGAGAAATAAAAGGCATTCAAATAAGAAAGGAAGAAGTAAAATTATCTCCATTTGCAGGTGACATATCATATGTAGAAACCCGTTACCTCTCTCCCTCTCTCCCTCTCTCTCTCTCACACACACACACACACACACAGTTAGAACTAATATTCAGCAAATTTGTAGGATTAAAAAAATTAACATCTAAAAATCAGTTGCATTTTTACATATTTAACAAAGAACAGTCAAAAAAAATTTAAGAAAACAATTCCATTTGCAATGGCATAGAAAATAATGAATTATTTAGGAAGAAGTTTAGCCAAGGAGGCAAAAGACTTGTGTACTAAAACACTGCTGAAATAAATTAAAGATGACACAAATAAAAGGAAAATAAATGCTTATGGATTGGAAGACTGAGTATTGTTCAAATGTCTATACTACCCAAAGCAATCTACAGATTTAATGCAATCCCTATAAAAGTCCCAATGGTATTTTTTACAGAAATAGAAAAAACAATTCTAGGGGTTCCTGGGTGTCTCAGTTGGTTGAGTGTCTGACTCTTGATTTCTGCTCAGGTTGTGGGACCAAGTCCATGTCAGGCTTGTGCTGAGGGTGAGGCCTGCTTAAGATTCTCTCTCTCTCTCTCTCTCTCTCTCTCTCTCTCTCTCTCAGGTCATGATCTCATGGTTTGTGGGTTTGAGCCCCACATCAGGCACTTATAGTGCAGAGCCTGCCTAGGATTCTCTCTCTCCCTCACTCTAACCCTACCTGACTTGCACTCTCGCTCACTCTCTCTCAAAATAAAAAATTAAAAAAATTATCTGTCTTCCTCTGCCCTTCTACCCTCCTTGCACGCTCTCTAAAATAAAAAAATAATAGGGTCACCAGTCCGACTTCGGCTTAGGTAATGATCTCACAGTTCATGAGTTGGAGTCCCACATGGGGCTCTGTGTGCTGACAGCTGAGAGTCTAGAGCCTGCTTCCAATTCTGTGTCGTCTTCTCTCTCTGCCCGCCCCCCCATTCATGCTCTGTCTCTCTCAAAAATAAATAAAAGCTAAAAAAAATTTTTTTAATAAAATAAAAAGTAATTTTAAAAAATAAAAATTAATAAAATTAAAAATTAAAAAAACAATTCTAAAATTTATAATGGAACAAATGACCCCAAAAGCCAAAACAATCTTGAGGAAAAAGAACAAAGCTGAAGGTCTCACACTTCCTGATTTCTAAACATTACAAAGCTACAGTAATCACAACAGCATGGTATTGGGATACCCAAGACAGACATATAAATCAACAGAACAGAATAGAGGGCACAGAAATAAATCCACACCTACATGGTCAAATGATATTCAAGAAGTGTGCCAAAACCAAACAATGGGGAAAGGATAGTCTCTTCAACAGAAGCTACTGGGAAAATTGGATATCCATATGCAAAAGAATGAAACTGCACTCCATCTTACATCATACATAATAACAATCAATTCAAAATGGATTTGGGGCGCCTGGGTGGCTCAGTCGGTTGAGCGTCCGACTTCAGCTCAGGTCATGATCTCACGGTCTGTGAGTTTGAGACCCGTGTCAGGCTCTGTGCTGAATCTCAGAGCCCAGAGCCTGCTTTGGATTCTGTGTCTCCCTCTCTCTCTGCCCCTCCCCTGCTCATGATCTGTCTCTCTCTGTCTCAAAAATAAATAAAACATTTAAAAAATTTTTAAAAAAATGGATTAAACACTTAAAGCAAGATCTAAAACTGTAAAGCTCCTATAAGAAATGTAAAGGGAAAGCTTCATAACACTGGTAATGGAAATGGTTTATTGGATAGGCCACTAAAAGCACAGGCAAGGGGGCGCCTGGGTGGCGCAGTCGGTTAAGCGTCCGACTTCAGCCAGGTCACGATCTCACGGTCCGTGAGTTCGAGCCCCGCGTCAGGCTCTGGGCTGATGGCTCAGAGCCTGGAGCCTGTTTCCGATTCTGTGTCTCCCTCTCTCTCTGTCCCTCCCCCGTTCATGCTCTGTCTCTCTCTGTCCCAAAAATAAATAAACGTTGAAAAAAAAAAATTAAAAAAAAAAAAAAAATAAAAAAAATAAAAGCACAGGCAAGAAAAGCAGGTAACATCAAAGTAGAAAGTTTCTGCATGGCAAAGGAAACACTCAAAAGAGATAAAAGGCAACCTACGGTACAGGAGAAAATATTTGCAAGCCATGTGTCTGAAAAGGGGTTAATATCCAAAATAAGTACTCCTACAGCTCAATAACAAAAAACAAACAAACAAACAAACAAAAAAAAAACCCAACAAATAACCCTAAATTATCTGATTTTAAAAATGAGCAAAGGACTATGAATAGACATTTCTCCAAAGAAGATGTAAAATGACCAGTAAGTATATGAAAAGATGACCGACACTGCTAACCATAAGGGAAATGTAAATCAAAACCATAATGAGGTATCACTTCACACCCGTTAGGATGGCTATTTAGAAAATAATGACTGTTAGCAAGGATGTTGGAAGTGCAAACTTTGCACACTGATGGTAGGAAGGTAAAATGGTGCAGTTGCTATGGAAAACAGTATGGAGGTTCCTTAAAAAATTAAAAATAGAAATACCATATGATCTACCATCATTCCCACTTCTGGATATTTATCCAGAAGAACTGGAATCACAATCTTAAAGACATATTTATACTTTCATGTTTCCTGCAGCATTATTCACAACAGCCAAGTAGAAACAACCTAAATGTTCAATGACAGATGAATGCATAAAGAAAAGGTGGTAAATGCATATCATGGAATATTTTTCAACTTTTAAGAAGAAGGGAATTCTGCAATATGTGACAACATGAATAATCATAGAGGACATTATGTTAAGTGAAATAAGCCAATCACAGGACAAATACTGCATGATTCCACATACATGAGGTATCTAAAGTAGTCAAACTCACAGAAACAAAATAGAGTGGTGGTTGTCAGGAGCCGGAAAGGAGGAGAAATGCGGAGCTGCTATTCAGTGGTATAAAGTTTCAACCACATAACATAAAAAAATTCTAGAGATCTGCTATACAACACTAATACCATATGTGTGTACTTAAAATTTATTAAGAAGGTAGATCTCACATGTGTTTTTCACCACAATAAAAAAAAAAAAAACAAAGGATGTGAATAGGCTTTTTTCCCCACAGAAGATACACAAGTGGCTAAAACTCATGGAAAGATGTTTAAGAGTGTTAATAATTAGAGAAATGCAAATGAAAACCCTAACAAGGTACTTCCTCACCACTACTAATATAACTAAAAAGGCAGACAATATCAAGTGTTGGTAAGAATTTGGAGAAAATGGACCCCTCATACATTGCTGGAGGAATATAAAATTGTGCAACCACTTTGGCAAACAGTTCCTCAAAAAGTTAATCAAAGAGTCAATACATGGCCCAGCAGCAATTCCATTTCTAGCTATATACCCCAAAGAAATAAAAACCTATGTCCACAGAAAAAGCTGTACATCACCCAAAGAGCCAAAGCAATCTTGAGAAAGAAGCACAAAGCAGGAGATACCAAGCTACCAGATTTCAAATTATACTACAAAGCTATAACAGTCAAAACAGTATGGTACTGGCAAGAAAAAAGACACACAGAGATCAGTGAAATAGGACAGAGAGCCCACAAGTAAACCCACATTTAGGAGGTCAAGATGCACTTGGGGCTTCATTGGTTGAGCATCCAACTTCAGCTCAGGTCATGATCTCACAGTTCATGAGTTCGAGCCCCGTGTCGGGCTCTGTGCTGACAGTTCAGAGGCTGGAGCCTGCTTCGGATTCTATGTCTCCTTCACTCTCTGCCCCTCCCTCCCTCCCTCCCTTCATGTCTTTCTCTCTCTCAAAAATAAACCAACATTTAAAAAAAATGAGAAGGTCAATTAATCTATGAGAAAGGAGACAAGAATATACCATGGGGAAAAGATAGTTTCAGGAAATGGTTTTGGGAAAACTAAATAGCTACATGCACAAGAATGAAAATGGACCACTATCTTACACCATATATAAAAACAAATTCAAAATGGATTAAAGACTTGAATGTAAGATCTGAAACCATAAAACTGCTAGGAAAAAGGACAGGAAATAAACTTTCTGCCATTGGTCTTAGCAATAATTTTTTGACCAGTCTCCTGAGGCAAGGGAAACAAAAGCTAAAATAAAAAATGAGATTACATCAAATGAAAAATCTTTTGGACAGTGAAAGAAACCAGTAACACAACAAAAAGGCAACCTACTGAATGGGAAAAGATATTTTCCAATCATACATCTGATAAGGGGTTAATATCGAAACTATCCAACCATTATAAAATGGGCAGCAGGGGCACCTGGGTGGCTCAGTCTGTTGAGCATCCAACTTCAGCTCCAGTCATGATCTTGCAGTTTTTGAGTTCAAACCCTGTGTTGGGCTCTTGGACTGACAGCTCAGAGCCTGGAGCCTGCTTCAGATTCTGCGTCTCCCTCTCTCTCTGCCTCTCCCCAACTTGTGCTCTCTCTCTCAAAAATAAATCAACATTAAAAAAACTGTAAAGAAATAAATGTTACAGGAATGTATTCTGCAGAATATGGGAGAATTATGTTATAGTCTAGAATGCAATTCTAAAATACAATCTAGAATGCACAATGTCTGGAACAAATCAGATGCTTCCTAAGCGGTTCACACATATATGCCTCTAAGCTGAAACAGAAACAGCAGATATGGTAATAATACAGAAATGTGGGCCATAATGCTGAGGAACACTGAGCATCTGTCAGTCTCTCCAAAGTACTAGGAAACACTGCTCCTGAAGGATACAACTTTAACATCCACACTTGCCACATGGGAAGAAAATAAATTCAGCCACTCCATCCATTCATTTCAAACCCACATAGCTAAACAAACTTAGAGAGTGGAGCCTGCCTCTCAACAGGGCACCTAACTTCCAACAGGGCAACCGAACTTGCTACTTGCTGAAAGCTTTTGTTAACTGCAGACCCTTGGTGGCTTTTCTCATAAATTCTAAGAAATATGTGACAAGGCAGCCCTCAACAGCTGCTCTGTTTTGATCTGCACCCTGTGATTTGACATTCAAGTAGCTGCATTACATATCATGTCCTTCAGCCTTCCCCTTTGTTGTTCTTCAATAGGACCAGCTTTGCTTTCCATTTAGGACAAAGGGTTATTTCACCACAGTCTAAAGATACTAATTGCTGCCCTCTTTGTTGTCTGTGTGGTAGGGAAAGAAAAGACACGATAGATCTTCCCTATTTAACAGAGGAGCCTGAGGTTATTTTAACATAGGATGCCCCACTGGACATTAAAAAGACCTTTCTGCAACCCGCAGCCTCATCATTTAAAATAATAAAAGTAACAATAATAAGCACAGAGATGTACTAGCTTTATCTTTCATGTGGTTGGGAAAAATTCACTGTGTACAGTGAGCCTACTTCAAATTCACCTCTTTGCCAATCACCTTGAGAAAACTACTTCAGGAGAATTTAACTATCCTTATCTAAACATTTGTAGGATTCCCTCCCCACCAGAAAACACTGCTCCCCAAACAAGGACATATCAATTGAACTGATATTTTGAGAAATCTCACTTAGGGAATGGATTTGCGCAACATTAAAAGAAAAAGACATTTTCACTTGTGAACACAAGCAGCACATGAGCATTGCTTTCCAAAAGGCATCCCTCACCATCTAACTGAAAATACTCCCCATTCACTCTCCAGGGCAGCACACTCAAATTGCTGCACAGACTTACTACGAGAGAGAGAGAGAGAGAGAGAGAGAGAGAGAGAGAGAGAAACACACACACACAAAGCAAGAGCTGGGGACAGGCAGAGAGGGAGGGAAAGAGAGAATCCCAAGCAGACTCCGTGCTGTCAGCGGAGAGCCCAACACAGGGCTCCTATGACCTGAGCCCAAATCGAGAGTCAGATGCTTAACCGACTGAGCCACCCAAGCACCCCTGATATCATTTACATTTTGTTCACTGTTTTACTTTCAGCCTCTCCCCTCCCCATTCTGTGCAAGCAGAGGCCTTGTGTATCCTATCCACTGCTGCAAACCTAGAGCAGTGCCCAGTACTTAGTAGGCACTTGTTAAATAATGGCTGTGAAATGGCAGAGAGAGACAACTACAGTATTTAGGTACAGTGATATTCTAGTAACAGATCTTTTTTTAAAGATCCTTTATTGGTTTGTTTTGGATCTACTAATTAATTTAAAATGCACGTTCACACCAAGAATGGAAGGTGGAAAGAAAGCTGAACATTTAAACAACCTATCAGTCACTGCTAAGGTACAAACCCACCCATTTTTTTCCCCTCACTCTTCAGCTCAGCTGCCTTTATGAGACCATCTCTTCACTCTGAGCAAGGCTGCCAGATAACCAAATTTGCCCTCTCCCGACAATTTAAACTTGTTTATTCAGCACCAGTGCTCTCTGTGAGAAACTAAGTCAACTGTCACTTTCTCATGTCATCACCTCCTAAGAGGTGGCTGGTTCACAGAAATCAGATACAGTCTGTGGTCATCACACTCCAAATGGCTTCACACTTCTCTTAGCGCTGAAGCCTTGCTTCTTTTTCCCTAGCTCAACTTGTGCCTCCTGGCACATGCTTGGGGTAGGGAACTCTGCCTGCCTTGCTAAACTACACCACAGAGCCTCCAAGTTTATCACAAAAAGGTCCAACCAGCTCTGACCCGCTGGGCTCCTCCATCTTTTGTGGACTCTATTCCCTCAGCTTTACTCTTCTTTCTAAGCAGTGGCCCAAGGGTGGACTCAAAGCCTTTTCTTGGTTGTCACTTAGCATTTAACAAACATAGAAAAGCATAAGGATGAATGTCCAGGCTAGAATCACAGACTTGGGTTTAAATCCTAATTTTCTTTAAAAAAAAAAAAAATAAATAAATCCTAATTTTCTGCTTACTAGCTGTGTATCTTCAAGCAAGCACCTGATCCTCTCTAAAAATTCTCTCATTTGTAGAATTGGTAAAATAACTGTACCTCTTTCGTACGGTTGAAGTGATGGTTAAATGCTACAATAAATAAAAGTGCAACATAACAAGACCTAAGAAGTCACTGAATGCTGGCAATAACAAGGTCCTATGTGATCTGGCCCCATGACCTCTCCCACCTCATCTGCTGCTCTCCTTTTCACTCCTACTCCAGCTACACTGGTGTCCTTGCTGTTCCTCCACATGGCAGACCTGCTCATGCCTTAGGGCCCCTTCATCACTATTTTCTCTGGCTAGGATGCTACCCCCTCAGATGTCCACATGGCCAACTCCCCCATTTCCTAGAGTTCTTCGCCCAAATTTTTCCAGTGAACTTTAACCAATGTATTAAATAATGCAATCTGGGGCGCCTGGGTGGCTCAGTCGGTTGAGCGGCCGACTTCGGCTCAGGTCATGATCTCACGGTCCGTGAGTTCAAGCCCCGCTTCGGGCTCTGTGCTGACAGCTCGGAGCCTGGAGCCTGTTTCAGATTCTGTGTCTCCCTCTCTCTGACCCTCCCCTGTTCACGCTCTGTCTCTCTCTGACTCAAAAATAAATAAACGTTAAAAAAATTAAAAAAAAAATAAATAACGCAATCTACCTGTGGCACTCCCCATGTGCCAGTCCCTGTATTGCTTGTCTCTCCGGGCACTTCCATCCCTATAAACTCCATGAAGACCAGGATATTTGTCTGTTCCGTTCATTGATATATAATCCAACTTCCAAAAGAACAGTTTCACTTATAAAGTTACAAAACTTTGCTCCCGGAGTACACAGGCCCTGTTCTACTCTATCCGCTCTTTCTAATGTCCACATATAATAGTGATCACCATTTTTCAGGACTAACCTGGGTTCCCTGTTTTCTAACTTCCAGGCCACATGCATATGAAAAATGCTATTTTTGAAACAGATTACACACAAATATAGTTCAAAATTCAAAAGATCATGACAGTGTATAGCAGGAAGACCCTCTCTCTCTTATCTCTGTCTCCCAGGATTTCTTCCCAAAGGCAATCAATGTTACCAGTTTCTTGTGTATCTTTCCAGAGAGATTCTATGCATATATAAAGATACATGTAGATATTCTCCTTTTTTTTTTTACACAAGTGACAATATATTTGACATACTGCTCTGTACTTTGCTTTATTTAACATTGTATTTTGAAAATCCTTCTACATCAGTCCATAACCATCTACCTCATTCTTTTTTTTTTTTTTAAGTAGGCTCTACAACAAGGAGCCCAACTTGGGGCTTGAACTTACCATCCTGAGATCAAGACCCGGGCTGAGATCAAGAGTTGGATGCTTAACCAACTGAGTCAACCTGGTGCCCCCTGCGTCATTCTTTTTAACAGCTGCATAATATTTTGTGTTTTAGAAGTCCCTTATTGAAGACAATCAACGTTTTGCTTTTAACAAGGATATTGTGATAAACACCTTTTTATAAAGTAATTTTGCACTGATGCAGACTAATTATCAAGGAGTGGAAATTCAGAGTTAAAGATTATGTACATTTTAAATCTTTACAGATCTTGCCAAATTGTCTTCCAAAATGGCTGTACCAATTTACACTCTCACCAAAAACGAGGTCTATTTCCCTAAATCCTCTTACCAAACGTTTGAACTTTTATCAATCAGATTATGTACAATATAGTATCTCATGATGGATTTAGCTTGCATTTTTCTTGTTATGAGTGAATCATGGAGGACTGTTCCCTCCTGACACCTTGGATCTACATGGGCAATTCTACCATCTAAAGGGAAAGGAGCAAAGAGAGCATCAGGCTATCACAGTCTGAAGAAAAGCTTTCAAGGCCCACTGAAGCAAGTCACTTAGTCTCCCGTATTTCAAAAGAGCTGGGGCCTGAAGTGGCCCCAAACAGAATGCTACTTTGCTTACTACTCTTTTACTTCTTCTCAATGTCCAATTCCTATCATATATGTAGGTATATCAGCAAAATTATGGCAGTTATTATTTTCTTCAGCCACATTGGATACCAGAAATTCACTTCTCTGACTTCAAGAATCCTAAACACTTTCCAATTTGGGCACTTAACTACATTAATAGAAAACAGTCTTAAGTAAATTTAATTTTTAGTGACCAATATAAATTTTAGTGACTTAAAATCAAAAGTGAGCTCAAGGATCTTGAGGTGCTAACAAAATAGTTCACATATCTGGTACCAACCCCAACCCACCTACTCTGTTTGCTAAACAAGGTATTGTTAGTAAATGCATTCCTCCTACCTCAATCACTGTCCAAGCCCTGGGGCAGGATGAGGGTTTTTCATTGAAGATGAAGTGCCAAACTGGAAAAAAACAAAACAAGGTAACTTTAGTTCTATGATATTAATACTCTCTTGCAGGTTCCAAAAACCACACCTGAAAATAAGCAGGGTCAAATCATGGTTAATCAACCTTCATTATAAAAGCCTGGGCTTAATTAGGTCCTACACTTTTTTTTTTTTTAATGTTTGTTTATTCATCTTGAGAGAGAGGTGAGAGAGAATCTCGAGCAGGCTCCACATTGTCAGCACGGAGCCCAATGTGGGGCTTGAACCCATGAGCTGTGAGATCATGACTTAAGCCAAAATCTAGAGTAGGACACTTAACTGACTGAGTCACCCATGTGCCCCTAGGTTCTACGTCTTTAAAGTATTTTAGATCTACCTAGTGCCTTTAAGGTGCATTGCACCCAGGTCTCAAATTAGAAAAGAGAAATTAATTTTAAAGACTCCTCATAAGAAAAATAAAAAGCCCTTAACTTGGACCATATTGTTCATACCACAAATACTGCATCTAAATGGCTTCGTCTTTTTCCCTACAATCCATTTTCCACACATCAGCCAGAATAATCTTTTAAAACAAAAGACAGATTTTCTGTCTTTTGATTAAGACCTCTTCAGTGGCTTCAGGTAAAGTCTTTAGCATTTAATGTACCTTCAAGACACTGCATGACCTTGCTGTTGAAACAGTATCATGGTGATTATGGAACAGGGAGCCAGGCTGAGTTTGAATCCTTGTTCTACCCTTTACTATCTGTGAGACCTTGGCCGAATTAATTTTCCTCTTACTCCTCAATTTTCTTATCTATAAAATGAGGACAATAATAGAATCTATCTCATAGAGTTGTCGTGACGATTAAATACTATAATAATATTCATATGGATCATAACAGTACCAGATATACAAGTTTTGGGTCAGTATTAACGATTATCTCACTTTTTCTCTCCCTTACAACTCTGTGTTCCAGCCATTCCTTATCAGGTAGACCCTAGAATGTTACAAGAGCCATAATTTCAGACCTTCCAACATCCTATTCCTTTTTGTGGGGAATTGTCACCCAAATCCCTCTTCTCTTCTTTCAAGCCCCCCACCTTCTGTCTTAGCTTAACCATCACTTGCATGGGAAGCCTTTCCAGACCAGGTCAGTTAGCTCTACCATGGGCTCCATGATACCCAGATGGGGCTGCCAGATGTTATAAGGCCCAGTTAAATTTGAATCTCAGATAAACAATAATCTTTTAGTTTAAGTATGACCCACAAAATATCTGGATATCAGATAAATAACAATCTGTCAGTATAAATGTGTCCCATGCAATATTTGAAACAGACTCATGCTAAAATTTATCTGACACTTCATTTTAACTGGGTGTCCGGTATTTTATTTGTCAAGCCTACACCCAGGAGATCCTCTATCACAATAATTTTTGAAATGTGACAAGTGGTTCTTTGTTTCTCCCACTAGAGTGCCAGCTCTGTGACGGAAGGACCCCAGAAACTTTTTTCTTTTCTTAATATCTACACCCAACTTGGGGCTCAACTTGAGATTAAGAATTGCATGCTCCACCAACTGAGCCAGCCAGGCACCCCAGGACTCATGAAGCCCTCATAACTGTCTTAGACCTGGCATCACAGGCAGTCCACAAATACCAAGAAATATATCACCCATCAGTACAAAGCTCAGGTACTGCCTGTTGGGAGTTAACTACAGACACTAGCCTCACATCCACAAGTGGATAAAATGACCCTTCTGCTTTTTCACAATATCTCCAGGGTGATATTGACTTCCCAATGAAGGCTTTAAGGTGACCCCCCTACTTCATGTTCAAAAAGGACTTTGAGTTTTCACTTATTTCACTTGACTCTCAAGCCAAGTATTAACAACCACATTTAACAAATGAGGAAACAGAGGCTCAGAGAATGTAAACAGCTAGCCCAGGATGACCAATAAATGGGAGCAACAATATTGACCCTAGAAGTTGACTTTGTGCTCCTTCCACTGTACCAAATGGACATCTGGGTTAATAAGAAGGCTCAAAATTCCTAGGTCCTTCCTCCTCATCCAGAAAGCTTCTCAAGGAAAAAGTCTGACATCTGAGCCCTCTCCACAGATTTAACTGCTCCTCCCATAATGGTCCCCCAGCAAAAGCTTGAGAGAAGACAACAAGTCCTAGCACCTGTATCTTGAAAGACCGGTGATTCTTACCTCATCTCTCAAGTTACAAATGACACTGTTTAGGTCTATAACTAAAGACCTTGTTCAGTTACAGGGAAATAGGAGTAAAACTTACCAGAACCCAAAATCTGTCTCTTTTCTCTTTCCTGCATCTCTACGAGTCAACACCCCCACATGCAACTAAATTTCTAGGGACAGGGATTTAAATTTGATTATACACATTTCTCTGCTTTCTTCTGACATGAGGTGGGAATGGCTCAACCTGCTCTTGCCTTACCTAGCAACCTCACTTCTTGGAGTTCTTCTGGAAAGTTCATCAAACTGAGGGTTGTGGGTTTTCTGCCACTGAGAAATGCCTACAACGCTGACTAGATGCTACTTGTGCCCCTTTTCCTCAGGATACGAGCCCCTTAGGAAGGTTCTCTCAGGCAGAGGACTCCAGCTTCTACCAGGACAGGAAGCTAGGAACCAAACCAGCAGTGCCCTGAGGAAACTGCCACATCCAGTCCAGTCTTTCCTGCCTGGGCACTCCGCTTCTGGTTCCAGCTTTATTTTTTTTAGCTTCCGAAGGAGCAAAAACGGAGAGCAGGGAATAATCAAGGAGGATTGAGCTGCCCCGGGGAGCGGGTTAGAAGCTAATGACCTAAAACAGAAAAGGCCGTGAGCAATTCGATCAAGCTAGCAATGCAACCCTCCAACCATGTTATGTTCGTAACAGCTCCAGTTTACTTGGTTTGGGGTGGCAAGGGCGGAGCAAATGTTATAGGACTGCAAATCCGCAGTCGGACGTTCGCGGGGCCATTTTTCTGGTTGATTTCAGCACTATTGCCTGCCTGGCTGGCTGGAGTAGCTCCCAGGATACGTAGCGCAGAGGAACTTGCGGAGGCTCTGCTCCCCGAGAGGGGCGCAAAGAGGGATACCCGGGTCCTGGGGTCCCGCCTAAAAAAATAATTACAAACGCAGTCGAATTAGAATTACTGCTTGTATGGGTTACTAAGAAAACTCCTGTGCTGACAGGATTCTAGTTGGAGGCTTCGTTTGGAGTTCGGAAGCTAACTTTTGCAAAATTACCAACCTGGATTAGAGGCTGCGTAGAAAGCGCTAGCACGTACGAGATTATCCGGACCAGGACTCGGCGACAGCCGCGGAATCTTTTTCCCGGGAGCAATTGAGCCCCTGGGCGGTACTCTGCGCTCTCTCGGCCAGGCCACCGCCCCGCCCCCACCCTTGGAGGCGCGCAAGCTCAAGCTGCTAACCTGGGTTACCTGGGTAACGCAGGACGCGCGCGGAGCTAGCAACTCCCCGCTGGTGCGCTCGTACTCGAGTAGCTCCTCCTCTCCCTTGCGGGCTGCGCAAGCCGGACGCTGCCAGCCGCTCGCTCCGAAGCGGTTCTTTAGCCGGGAAAACTCGGCCTCGTGCCGCTCAGTAATCAGCCAGTGAGAAGCCGGGGGTGTGGTAGAGGGCAGAAGCCCGCCGAGTACTTAGGGCCTCGCCGCCGATTTCGCCAGCCTATTTCGCACTTTCTTGAGGGCCTCCGGTTCCCCGCAGGTGGGGAATCACCGAGCGGCCACCAGACTGCATAATGGTGACCCCCTGCCCCACGAATCTCGTGAGCCCCGCCGCCCGGGCTAGGAGGCGGGACGACCAGAACCTCCGCGCCCCGGTGAAGAAGAACAGGCGCCCACGTCTCCGGAGGAAGCAGCCGCTGCAGCCACTGAGCCCGTGCCCACTCCCCGGAGACTCCGGTGTTTGCGACGTGTTCGAGTCTCCCAGCTCCGGATCTGATGGTGCAGATAGTCCAGCAGCTTCCGCGGCGCTAGGTTGCAGCCCCCTACCTGCTCCTGCCCAGCAGTTGGAGCAGCTAGATCTACAGACTTTCCGTGACTACGGTCAGAGCTGCTACGTCTTCCGCAAGGCGAGGGAGAGCCACTTCCACCCGCGGGAGTCGCTGGCGCGGCAGCCACAAGTGAGGCGCTGGTAGAGCGAGCTCCCCACCGCCTCTCCTCTTGCTCTTTCTTCCGCTGTTTGCTCTCCGCAGCGCCCCCGCCTGCGCTCACGGAGGTTCTCAGTCCAAGCGGGAAGGGGCTTTGTAGGACCGGGCCACCGTCCTCATTTTACAAATGGAGAAGAGTGGGGCCTAGATGGCTCAAGTGACTTGTCCGAAGTTTCCATACTGGTTAGCGGGGACACGGTAGAATGCAGACGAGTCAAGAAAGTTTCTAGGCTCGAGTAAGGACTCCTCCCGACCCCGGGCAAGCTATTTAACAATTCTGAGCTTGTTTCTTAATCTGAATAGCAGGGGCCCCTTCCTCTCACTGAATTGATCTGAGGATTACACAAGGTAATGTGTATACACACGCGGCCCGAGGGCCAGGTACGAATGTGAGCATTCCGGCCCCTTGCCCGTCCATTGCTCTCTGCGCAGCAGCGCTGCCCCGTTTTTCCCCAGTTACCAGCGCATTTACGTTTCTCCTTTGTGCCTTCCTCCAGGGAAGCTCCCTAGGTTTTTTTTGGCTGGTCCCTGACGCAGACCTTCTTTGCGCTAGGCTCAGCCGGTCCTCCCCCCACCTCCCTCCCGGCAGGTAACGGCGGAATCCCGCTGTAAGCTGCTTAGCTGGCTGATCCCCGTGCATCGCCAATTCCGTCTCTCCTTCGAATCGCTGTGCCTGGCGGTGAACACTCTGGACCGCTTTCTTACCACCACCCCTGTGGCTGCAGACTGCTTCCAGCTGCTGGGGGTCACGTCCCTGCTCATCGCTTGCAAACAGGTACTTGCACACGGGGTCTTATGGGACTGCCAAACTCTTGGCCACTCTCTGGTCACCACCTGGCTTTCCAAGTGCACACGACTTAGTGCTGGGCTTTCTGAATTAATTTTGTTATACATTTCCAAACGTATGCACCCCACAGCTTTAACTTGACAGTTTCCCCCCACCCCCAACCAACAGTCCTTTCACCCGGCCCCCAAAGAAATAGGCTGAAGTCAGTCCCAAGAGTAAGTCCCAACAGCTCTTGGTAGCCTTGTTATTCTAGTCTCCCCGGGGAGGGAAGTCTTTAAAACTTCTCAAACCTTTTTTTAGCTGGACTACTGTCCAGTTAGAGAAACTACGCTGGAACTATACCCCAGGTGATTAAAGTGGAAGTAACGCAGAGGCGACGGCCCAGCTATCTCGCTGGAAGGGATGGGGGACAGAGGGAGTGCTGGTTTTCTCCGGAATTTCATACGGGGGTGGGCGTCCGGCCCTGAATGCTGCTTTGCGGGGTCTGAACGCCCCTGTATTAACAGGTGGAGGTGCACCCGCCACGCGTGAAGCAGCTCCTGGCCCTGTGCTGCGGTGCCTTCTCCCGGCAGCAACTCTGCAACCTCGAGTGCATCGTGCTGCACAAACTGCACTTCAGTCTAGGCGCACCAACCATCAGCTTCTTCTTGGAGCACTTCACTCACGCCCGCGTGGAGGCCGGGCAGGCTGAAGTCTCCGAAGCCCTGGAGGCACAAGCCTTGGCCCGCGGCGTGGCGGAACTGAGCCTGGCCGACTATGCCTTCACCAGCTATACTCCCTCCCTGCTGGCCATCTGTTGTCTGGCGCTGGCCGACCGTATGCTCCAGCTCCCACGCCCGGTGGACTTGCGCCTAGGCGGGCACCCTGAGGCCGCACTGCAGGACTGCCTGAGCAAGCTGCAGCTACTGGTGGCCATAAACGAAACCTCCCTGACTCACATGCTGCCCTTCCAGATATGCGAGAAGTGCAGACTGTCCCCGAAATTGAAATGAAAGAGACCTTTGGTTTCCTTTTTTATCCTAGCCCAGCTGCTGGACCTCTCCCATTGCTTTGAAGGAGTACAGTTTTGGCCCACAGAGGGGTTCAGGGCTCCTACTTGATCACGAGGTCATCCTGCAGGTTGCAAATAGTGTAGCATCTCCTTGTTTATTTATTTTCCTAAGAGCACATGAGAGATCCGAGTTTTTCCCCAATAAAAAGACTATCTGTGTTGGTTTGTCTGAATGCTAGGATTGCCCGTGTTATCTCAAGGGAAGGAAGGTGAAAGCAGTTGGGGAATAGAGGCTGTCCTTAACGATGGAAGGGTCCTGCCTCACTCTGTAGTTAGCATACCTATGTGGGAACACCAGGTCTGAGGGTCCCTTATAGGCCTGTATTCTGTGACCCTCTTATGAGGCTGAGGACTGCTCATTCCCAGAGGTCCAAAGGGAAGGTGGGATGTGAACTTGAATAGAACCCACAGCAGGCCATGCTCTCTGGAGGGGCTGGGGTGCAGAGGATGCCCAGCTGGCAAGCTTTGGTGACTATACATGCCCATGAACTAGGGTAAAGCAAGAGCTACCCTGGCAACTAACAGATGTTGGGAATGAAGGCATTGCAGGCAGTTGTGACCACTATAAATACGGCCATTTACCCTGCAGTCACTTGGTTCAACAGTTTACATATGTCTTACACCTGCTGCATGTGAGCCCAGAATAACAATGACATAGTAATCATGGCTATCATTCAGTGCTTAAATGGACCAGGCACTGTGTTCAGCATTCATTATTTTAATCCTCCAATACTATGAGGCCGAGTTGATTATCCCATTTTCCATAGAAGAACACTGGCCCACATAGTGGGTAAAGAATAGTAGAGGAACCAGGATGTGAAGGCAGTTGATTGGACTCCAGAGTCCCACCCTCAGCCACACTGCTCAACATCCCCCACTTAGAGGTTTGTGGATATGCTCAAAAATAAAACCCCTTCTTCCTGAGGTAGGAGTGAGACAAGTTATCTATTCAGTGTCTTCCATTCAATAGAAACTATATAGGGGAAAAGCAAACAGCTCAAAGCAGATTTGGAGAAACTACCTTGTACGTGTTTTCACAAGCATCCTCCCCATCCTCTCCAGCACTAGGAGCACTTACTCTGAGCTCTTCAGATCCCTTCTCTGCCTCCAGGAACTTTCTCAGTGATAGGGAAGTGGTGATCCCCAAGCTGTTTGAGGAAAAGCTGGTCTGTGATGCTGAAAAGGAAAATCATATCATCTGATTCAAGTCCCAAAATATCTAGAGCCCTCAGTCGGGCTATTGAGGGTGGAGGTAGGGCCACTGGCTCTTCTACAAAAGAGTGACTTTGGGGAGAAGTTTTTACTCCATCACTCAGCCAACATTGATATGGGTGAGTTGGTGCCAGAATCATCTAGATTAGGAGTCACATATGCATGCTATTCCAGCTCTTTTTGCCACATTTTTGTGTACAATGGTTCTATTTTTATACTATGCTTTGGAACTCACTGATGAGAAATGAGTGTATTCAGCAAAATCTGGGATTGGTCTCCATGTGTAGAGATCTCCCCAAAATGCAATACTAAGAGCTCTCCTACTCCTCTTACAGATTGGGAAGTTGGAGAGGGATGGAGGATGGACTGGCTAGTGACTAGGCTACTCAGGAACCAGAAGAGCCAGGACTAGGTTGTGGGAGGCTAGAGGTGTAGCTGAAAAGCTTCCTTAAAACAACAGCAATAATATTAACTTACAAGCACTAGTTGCATGACATAAATGATCTCATCTTCATAGCACCTCTTTGAAGTCAGTGTTATGCTTTTCCTTTAACAAAAAAGATTGTATTTTTTTAAAGGAATCTCCACACCCAACGTGAGTCTCAATTTCATAAGCCCAGGATTAAGAGTTGCATGCTCCAACTGACTGAGCCAGCCAAGTGCTTTTCCTAAAGATCTGGGGTTCACTGATCTGGTGGATCCTGGTTCCAATCCTCAGGCACTCTGACCCTAAAGCCAGAGCTCCTCTCCATCAGTGATACCACACCAACTCTACCTGCCTAACCTCACCTCAACTGGGTCCCCACATCTATAGATGGGTCAAAAAAGTCTCTAAGTCTATTCTAATTCTATTGTAGAATCATCTCCATTAGTATAAGGGATGTCTTTATTAACCCAGATAATAGATGCAAATAAAAAGGATTATGCCACCTCAAAAGAAGATTTTCGCTAATATTAGTCCGTATAAGACACAAACAAGGTATGGTCAACTAACCTTCAACAAAGCAGGAAAGAATATCCAATGGAAAGAAAACAGTCTCTTCAATAAATGGTGTTGGGAAAACTAGACGGCAACATGCAGAAGAATGAAAGTGGACCACTGTCTTACACCATACACAAAAATAAATTCAAAATGGATGAAAGACCTAAATGTGAGACAGGAAATCGTCAAAATACTGGAGAAGGACATAAGCAGCGACCTCTTTGACCTCAGGAGGAACAATTTCTTACTAGATATGTCTCCCCTGAGGCAAGGGAAACAAAAGCAAAAATGAACAATTGGGACTTCATCAAGATAAAAAGCTTGCACAATGAAGGAAACAACAAAAATGAAAGGCAGCCTATGGGATGGGAGAAGATATTTGCAAATGACATATTGGATAAAGGGTTAGTATCTAAAATCTATAAAGAACTTATCAAACTCAACACCCAAAAAACAAATAATCCAGGGGCACCTGGGTGGCTCAGTATTTTGAGTGTCCGACTCTTGATTTTGGCTCTGGTCATGATCTCAGGGTCATGTGCCTTGGGTTCCACACTCAGCATGGAATCCGCTTGAGATTCTGTCTTTCCCTGCCCCTCTCCCTGGCTCATGCTCTCTCTCTAAAATAAAAACAAAACAAAAAAGACCCAAATAATCCAGTTAAGAAATGGGCAGAAGACACATATTCTTTGGATATCTTTCCAAAGAAGATATCCAGATGGCTAACAGATACATGAAAACATGCTCAACATCACTCATCATCAGGGAAATACAAATCAAAATCATGATGAGCTACCACCTCACACCTGTCTGGTCTAACAACAAGAAATAACAGGTGTTGACCAGGATGTGGAGAAAGGGGAACCCTCTTGCACTGTTGATGGGAATGCAAACTGCTACAGCCACTTTGCAGAACAGTATGGAGGCTCCTTAAAAAGTTAAAAATACAACTACCCTATGATCCAGCAACTGCACTACTAGGTAGTTACCCAAAGGATGCAAAAATACAGATTTGAAGGGGTGCATGCACCCAGATGTTTATAGCACCATTATCAACAATAGCTAAACTATGGAGAGAACCCAAATGCCTACCAAATGACGAATGGATAAAGAAGATGTGGGGTATGTGTACATATTGGAATGTGATTCAGCCATCAAAAAGAATGAAATTTTGCCATTTGCATTGAGGTGAATGGAGCTAAAGTTCATTATGCTAAACAAAATAAGTCAGTCAGAGAAAGACAATACCATATGATTTCACTCATGTGGAATTTAAGAAACAAAACAGATGAACATATGGGAGTGGAGAAAAAGAGAGGGAAACAAACCTTAAGAAACTTTTAAAGATAGAGAACAAACTGAGGGTTGAGGGAGGGAGGTGGGGGATGGGCTAGATGGACATTAAGGAGGGCATTTGTTATGATGAGCACTGAATGTTATATGTAAGTGATGAATCACTAAATTCTACTCCTGAAAACAATATTGCACTGTATGTCAACTAACTAGAATTTAAATAAAAATTTGAAAAGAAAAAAAAAAAGATACAAACAAGGTGCCCAATGGGAGGTTACAAAAATAATTTTAGATGATTGTTCAAATTGGATAGATATGAGTGGTCCTGACAGAGATCCCTCACCCAGGAATTTAGAGACGCCCCTTCCTGGGAGAGGCTTGGGGCTGGGAAAGGGCAGCCAAGACTTCCCAGAGCAAGCAATGTCAGCAGTACAGAGAACTTCCAAATGTGCGGTGGACAGGTGGACAGATAAGCCCTTGGGGGAGAAAGAGACTAGGGTTTTAGGGGATTTTGGATCGTCCAGTGTGCCATTTTCAGAAACGGGTGGAGAATTTGTAGATGTCGCTTTTCCTTTATTGACCCTCTTTTAAAGGCTGTACCCAGACGTCTCTGCCCCGGAAAGTGTGGGGCAAGGTATACAGAGTATCAAGCCCAGAGAAAACACGTGCAAGTCGGTAAATCAAGACCAGAAGTGCGCCCCCAGCCTTGGGGGAAGGGTCTTCTTTAATGTGGGGCAGTTCTGGGGAGTCCTGCCATCATTCTACACCCCCACCAAATCCTACAGGACGGTCTGGCTTTGGCGAGTGTCACTCTGCGTTTATTTCGTGCCTTATGGTTGGGGTGGGAAGAAAATGAAGTAAGAATCATTAACTTCTCCATCTCTGCTGCCCAAAAGCCGGAAGGCGGTGCCCAGTTAGGGACCAGTGGGGTTCCTCCGCCCTCATTCCCTCCCTTCCTCTGGCACAGCCGGGAGGCTGCGGCGCCAACGCTCACCAAAAGGGCGCTCGCGGGCCGGGGCCGCGCGCTCGCAGCTCCCAGGGGAATCCGCGTTGCCAGGTTAGGTTTAACGCCTCCGCCCGCGCGCAGATTGTCACGGGCCGAAGGCGCCACCTCTGGCGCTCAGGCGCGAGCTGCCCCTCCCGCTCGGCGAGTCTTCCCTCTCCACTCGGCCCTCCCTCCACACCTCTACAGCCACCCTTCGCCTCCAACCCGGCCACGCGCCTTCCCCTGCTGGCGCCAGGCGGAGCGCTGAGTTTGGGTCGCCAACCCAGCCCCTGTCGCCGCCTCCGAATAACCGGCACCTGGCTCCTGGGCCGAAGCGGCAGGGGAGACAGGATGCAGTCGTGCGGGGGCGCCGCGGCGGGACGCCGAGCCTTCGACAGCATCTGCCCCAACAGGATGTTGGAGCTGCGGGGCCGGCCTTTCAGCAAGCCCGGGAAGCTGGAGAAGAAGGTGGGGCTGCGGGCCGGTGCCGGGCAGGGTCCGTACGCTCCGGGTCCCCGGGGCTGATCCATGCTCACCGTTTCTGTGTCCGGTAGTTCGGCCCTCCGCGGAAGTTCTTGCCTGGTTGCAGCGGCGGCAGCCCAGTGTCGGTCTACGAAGATCGGCGGGACGCGGAGCTCTCTGCGCTGCCAGGTGAGCCCAGTGGCTCCCGCGCGATCCCTCGGGTTCCCCAAACCGGGTGGGTGGGGCACGCGTGGCTGGGAAGCGCTTTTCTTCCCGGGGCCCGGATGTCCTGGCGGGGATACCAGCGGCGAGACCTGGCCGGGAGGTTCAGGGTCCGCCGCGCGTGTCTCCGGTTCTACCCGCGCAGCGCTCACCACCATAGACCTGCAGGACCTCGCCGACTGCTCCTCGCTACTCGGGTCCGACGCGCCGCCTAGTGGTGACTTGGCTGCATTGCAGGTATCTCCCCTCACTCTGGAAGCCGAACAGCCCCGATTCCGACTCAGGAGTCAAGGGTTCGTTTTCCGCAAAGGCTCATCTCAAGTGGGGAGCGCAGGCACGTTTGGCTAGTGGGGGCAGACGTAGTGCTGGAATCTCAGCCCCAAGGACCGGAACTTCTTCCTGTCTCGTAGTCCGTGGCGACGGCCGTATTCTCAGAGCTGCTCTGACCAACCTGGAACAGAGGGGCTCACTTGGAGGACTACCCTCCTGGGAAGGGGTCTCCCGTTCTCCCCATCTTTTCCCTGGAGCTGTGACAAAGCAATGTGGAGATTGCGCACTGAGGAACCAGGCGAGTAGGTGGGAGCAAATTTAAGAGCTGGGTACCTGGTACCTGCCCTGTCAGTGCCCCCACATTCCCTTCTTGGCTATTCACTAACAGTTTTCATTCCCTGGGTATCTAAGGAGTGTGAAGATTGGAGGATAACTACTCGATCAAGACTGGAAAAGACGAAAAGAGTTTACATTTAGGGGAAGAGGGACCAAGTTCAAAGAACTCTGGAAGAAATCTGACAGAAAACGTTCCTCTTTGCAGAGATGGCCCTTCAGCAATTGGGCCCTTTATAAAAGGCATTTTCTCCCCCCGCAAAGGCTCGTATCACTTACCCTCATGGGGCAAAGACGTATTTTGACTTTTTTTTTTTCCTCGAAAACCTATTTTCTTCCTCCCATCCGACTTCTACCACTTGCCAGGGGTAGATGATGGAGCCTCCCAGCACTGGTGTCTGGGAAGCCAGAAGCTGGTTGGCTCATCAATGGGATAAGAAGTGCCCAGAAGGACAGGAGGTCTTAGCTACATGCAACGTACGGGAAAAGTGTCGGTTCCAGCTTCCCAGCAGCAGGCCCTTGGCACATGGGGTCCGTGGGGAAATGCCCAGCACTGAACATTTCAAAAGATATGACCACCTCCCAGAACCGAGGTTAGTGGTGGAACACAGCTTTCCAGGCTTCCCCTAAGTGCCTTTGGAATTGGGTTAGAGCCCAGATGGACTCAGGGTAGGTGACCACTGAGAGCAGATTGTTAAGGCAAGTGGTGAGAGTGGGCATTGCCCTGTAGATGCCATTTTATTTTTTCTTTTTATATCTGGATGCTCAAATAAGGAAAGACAAAACTTGATCATCTTTCAACTGACCCAGAGGCCCAATCACTCCCTTATTCTAACATGCCTATTTTGCAAGTAATGAAAACCAAGCAGGATCTTGTTGAATTTTTGCTTGAGTATTCACAACTTAAAATTTACATCATGTTGTGTATTAACCTCTTCCCCTGTCCCCCCGCTGCCATTGTAGTTTGGGAAAATGCCAGATTTGTATTTAATTGGGAAGGTAGGATTCAAAGTTTCAAGCACAGAGCTCCTACCAGATGAACCAAGAGGTCCAGAACTTTTCCTGGAGAAGACAGAGCTGGTACAGAAAGAAAGAGACCACTTAGAGGAAGATCCCCTGGGAAGACTCTGGGCAATGCACATTCAGGTCAAATTTCCTAGCCTCCTTCCTGCTGGGTAAGGTGAACAGAGAGAGGAAGCTCTCTAGAAGTATTTGATGTCCAGAATGAGCCAAGGACCTGGGAAAGCATGCAAGGAAGCATTTCCTGGGCTCCAGTTCTTGGGTTGGCCTCAAGTCTCCTCGTGGTAAGATCTTTAGCTGAATCTCTACTAAGAGGAGGACCTTTCCGCCCTTGGAAAATGAGTCTGGTTTCATTTGAGGCAGCTCCTTCAACCAGGACAGAATGTTTCAGGATTTGTCTGAGCCCTTTCTAAGCTACTTTGCCCCATATAGCCTCAGTTCCCAACTGGTGCTTGAGGCCTCCTGGATTGAAGTTTTCCTCCTTGAGGAAAGCTGATACTTGTACTTTCTTTGAGATGAGGGCCAGACTAGGTTCCTCTTCTCAGCAATATTTGAATAGTAAACAAAAGCTTTGGGGAGATGAGTATGATTAACCCAAAGGAATCAATCAATCGATAATAGTGGAATCAATAGAATAGATATTTCTTATGGGCATATTAGATACCTTCCCTCACACCATGTGCCTTGAGAATCTTCTTTCCTCTTCTCCAGTGCTGTGTTCATTGGAAGCCAGGCTCTCCTTAAAAAAGATGAAAGCTAGAGGCAGTGAGGCATAGAGGAAAAAAGACTGAACTAGTCACCATCATTCTCTCTGGTTACATTTCGGAGTTGGATGACTTGGGGCAATTCAATTTCTCTGAGCTCGAGATTCTTTATCAAAGGGGTTGGAGTCACTTCCTGGGCCCTGCCTGCTTCCTACATTGGCATGGAAATTAACATAGGGACTCTGTGTAAAAGAGTTTGTCAACTCTAAATGTCTACGAATTAAGGGAATAAGAATGTCCAGGGGCTGCCAGCCGCGCGCAGGCACCTTGCAGGAACCAGGTGTCAGGATGTTGGGGTGCATCACAGTGTAAAGGAAAAGTAAACTTCTTACTGAGAAACAAAAGAGCAATAGAGTCCACACTTGGGTGCTGAACAGAAACGGTTTCCATACCATTCCTGCCCCTTCTTCATAGCCTACCTTTCCCTCCCTTATGGGGAGAAGGTGGTTTAGCTGTGACCGAACCTTGGCGGGATATATAGCCTCAAGTTATTTCTTTGGAGACACTCCACGCTGTAGGGTCTTGGGAGGAAAGACGGAGCGTACGCACACCCACTCTCTTAGGGCACTAGCTCTGTGGCGGGTCGGAGGTAAGTTGAACTGAGGTGCAGAGAGAGCTGGAAGAACTCAACGGGCCAACACGGAGACAGCTGGTTGTCTGGTGGCGGGCCAATGAGGCGGCTCAGGGGCAGCGGGCTGCAGGAGGTGGGGACGGGGGCAAGACGATGCGCGCGGAAGGACCCATGCCTCAAACAGCCTGCACAGTTTCGGCGCCCTTCGGAACCCTCTGGAGCCGGGTCCCTGCTTCGAGTCACCCGCTCCCCACCGTGACAGTGCAAGCCTGCTGGATTCCAAGCCTGGAATGGGGCTTTGATTTGCAGGTATGAGGCTTGGCTGCGAACATACGAGAGGGCGTGCAGACCCGCTGCCAAGTCCGGGAGGACGACACTCGGTCTGGAACGAGTTTCAGACCTGCTGGAATTGACATTAACTAGTTTACACCTCCGTTTTTTTTCCAGAACCAGTCCCTGCAAACTGCTGCGGACTTTGATCTGCAGGATTTCAGAGACACAGTGGATGATCTCATTGCAGGCAAGTGCAGTCTCCTTGCAGTTAAATAAAGGAGGCAGAGGTGTTCCCCCACTCCGAAAATCAAACTAGTTCAGATTTCGGTTTCGTGGCGGCGAAGGCGGTAAACCCAGCACCTGTCGACGTCGTCAGTAACTCCTCAATGGGTCAGGCCCTTGCGTATTTATGAGACTCCACCCTTTCTCACTGAGAAGATGAATCGCTGCATCTCTAGAGCTTTCTCAGCTTGTCGGTTTGAGATCTGGGAGAGGGAGCCCTACGCTGTGATGTGGTCAGGGAGAGGCTGGGTGACAAGAGTGTACAGAACAGCGGACCGGTGTGACTTCGGACAGGTTTGTCTTGGCCACGGTGGCGATTCTATTCAGATCAGCTCAACAGGCATATATTGAGTGCCTGCTGTGTATGAGGAAGATATTAGAAAGGGCCTGGGAATCGTAGGGATTGCAGAGTGAGGGGTACTTTACTTAACAAGATCTTCCCACAAATCCTACATCCGGAGTGGCGTCTTGTCCCTGTAGCTAGCTGGGCACGCGTCTGAGGCTGCAAACCTAGCTCCCACTCTTCCTCAGACTCATCCTCTTTGATGTCGCCTCCTCTGACCGGCGGAGACTTTCCCTTCACTCCTGGCAACGTATTGCCATTTGGGCCCTGTCTCTCTCCGCCGCTGGACCCAAGGGCACTGCAGTCACCGCCGCTGCCCCCTCCAGACGTGCCCCGGCCGGAGCAGTACTGGAAGGAAGTGGCCGACCAGAACCAGAGGGCATTGGGGGACGCGCTCGTTGAGAATAACCAAGTAGGGACACTGGGCTGGCTTCCAGGAATCCTGGGGTGGGGACTGGGTATGGAGCTCCGGGCGGAAGTGGGGGTGGCAGGAGCTGGCAGGTGTCCCTCCGTGAGGCAAAACCAGTGGATGGGCGGGGCGAGGGCTTCACAGAACTGCGATTGCTCCAGGGCCTCTCCTGTTGCCAACCGCAGTAAGTGGGAATAATCCTGCCAGACACCAGTATTTAGTGCAGCATTCCTATATGCCTGATATTGTGCTTATCCATTTACTTTCTCTTCTCATTTAATACTTACAATCACTGAACAAGATAGTAGTCCCATTTCTCAGATGAGGAACCTGAGGTATAGGAAGATTGAACTTCTGAGGCAGAACCTGGATCTGCTTGTTGCCCAAGTTCGTCCTCTTCACCACCACAGTACACGGAGGATCAAGATACATTTTGTCCAAGTGCTTTGTAAAACAAACAAAAGTCAAATAAACAAAAGCGATTATTATTCTCACCAGTGTAAATGCCCTTCGGCCCCCAGTTCCAGATTAGATGTTAGACCCCTGGTATAATTCATGCAGAGTATACAGATGAGACCGACCACAGTGGCCTACCTTTTAATGTTTGGGTCTCCTCTTGCAGCTGCACGTGACGCTGACCCAGAAGCAGGAGGAGATCGCCTCGCTCAAAGAGCGGAACGTGCAACTGAAGGAACTTGCCAGCCGGACCCGGCACCTGGCCTCGGTGCTGGATGTAAGTGGGGCGCGGGAGTGTGGGTCATTGCAGGACGTCGGAAATGTTCCTGTGCACCCCTCCCCCAGTCCCCAGAATTGGGACCCAGAGAGAGTTGGGAGACAGGTGGAGGCTGCTGGGAGCTTGCTGAGCCACTGGCAGCTTGCATCGGAGTCCGCGGAGTTCGAAAGGGACCCAGGTCTTCTTTGCGCACCCCGCACCAAGAGAGTCCGGCTTGCCCCAGCTTGGCGCCCCTCCATCTTTTGTAGAAGCTGATGATCACGCAGTCCCGGGATTGCGGGTCGACAGCCGAACCCTTCCTGCTCAAGGCGACAGCCAAAAGGAGCCTGGAGGAGTTGTTCAGTGCTGCGGGGCAGGATTGCGCGGAAGTGGACGCCATCCTGAGGGAGATTTCCGAGCGCTGCGATGAAGCGCTGCAGAGCCGCGACCCCAAGCGGCTCCGGCTACAGCCGGAGCCCGCGAGTAGGGATGACATGCCAGGGAACCTCCACGGCACCTTCCGGGGGCTGCGCACAGAGTGCAGCCGGAGCGCGCTAAACCTGAGCCGCAGTGAGCTAGAAGAGGGTGGCTCCTTCAGCACCCCCATCCGCAGCCATAGCACCATCCGCACCCTCGCTTTCCCCCAGGGCAATGCCTTCACCATTCGGACCGCCAACGGGGGATACAAATTCCGCTGGGTCCCCAGTTGAGCTGGGATGATGTTCCCCCAAACACTGCCCTGTATCCGGACTGAAGCGCCTGGAGGCTAATTGGGAGGCTAATTGGGAACTGTTTCGCGAAACTGGCTTCAGAAGGACTCCCTCTGCTGGGCGAATGCCACCCTGAAACTTTTTTTTTCAGACACCAAAACGTCTCGATAATGATGTCCTGCACAGTCCTGGTATAAAATACTGTATATTCCCTTCCCTTCCACAGTGTGTGCTGTATGTGTGCGTGTAAACACACATATAAATCTCAATTTTAAAAGTATTTATTTTAGTAGCTTTGAATTATGTACTTCTAGAGTGGAAAGGACTTAGAAATCACTTAGCTATTTTATATTTATATAATGCCCTAGTTTTATAAGAAGGGAAAGGAGCCTGTAAGAGATTAAGTAATTTTCTATAATAAGAAGCATTATTGGGAACTTCCAGGTTTTCTCACTAGTCGTTTAAAGATTGTAGGTCCAATGCATAGGGGCACTTGTACCCCAATGTTTATAGCAGCACTTTCAACAATAGCCAAATTATGGAAAGAGCTTAAATATCCATCAACTGAGGAATGGATAAAGATGTGGTTTATACATACAATGGAATTCTACTTGGCAATGAGAAAGGATGAAATCTGGCCATTTGTAGCAATGTGGATGGAACTGGAGAGTTTTATGCTAAGTGAAATAAGTCAGGCAGAGAAAGACAGATACCATATGTTTTCACTCATATGTGGATCCTGAGAAACTTAACAGAAGACCATGGGGGAGGGGAAGAGGAAAAAAAAGTTACAGAGAGGGAAGGAGGCAAACCATAAGAGCTTCTTAAAAACTGAGAACAAACTGAAGGTTGATGCGGGGGGCGGGGGGGGCGGGGAGAGGGGAAAGTGGGTGATGGGCATTGAGGAGGGCACCTGTTGGGATAAGCACAGGGTGTTGTATGGAAACCAATTTGACAATAAATTATATATTAAAAAATTAATAAAGATTGTAGGTCCAGAAGCCAGGCTTCTGGGTGATTGTTTAATTACATCACTCAACTTCCCCTGGTCCTAGAAGGACCCTTAATTTTCTTACTATTGAAAACTTTTATCCTGGCTGGAAGAATAAAAAATTAGGAGAGACAGCTAAAACACTTGCCTTAGGGCGATAAAGTAGAGGCAATGAGCTACCTACAAAATAGGTGCTAAACACATTTGTTTGTAATGATCATTCATATAATTTTGTAAGATTTATGGTTTATTTTATATTAATTATAATTTTATATGTCTGAACAGAATAATCACACAAAAAGCAAACCTTGTTGATAAAAACATAAGCGATTTTAAGAAAACGGCATATTTCATGTGAAAAAGTATATATATTTGTGTGTGTATGTATATATATAATATGTATATATATGTATGTATATATATGTATATATATAATATGTATATTTGTGTGTGTGCGCACATGCACACATACGCACCAGAAACCAGTTGGGAAATCTTGGTAAAAACAAAACTATCTATTTGAATTCCATAGATAAAACTGAGGTGCACATTCATGTCTTACATTTCTAAGGTTGATCTTCTAAGAAAAACTTACATGTTACATAGTGCCTTCACTTTGACTTTTTTTCTATTTCCTTTTGTGTGGGGTTCCTTTTTCCACTGGGTTGTGAAATTATGTGAGTAGCGTATGTCAAGTAGTGATTTGTCCCAACCTTTGCCGTTCTCAACCTGAGAGCTACTCCTTGCATTTGTGGGTTCAGCTTGGGGGAGTTTCCAGCCGTGTTCCACCACATCGCCCATTCTGTCATCTAAGTGGTGATATCAGGTAGCAGGGGAGCTGGGCAGGGTGGCAGGACCTGCTCCTCCAGTTTGTCCTAGGCACTGTTATCTGTATTTAAATAGCCATTTAGAAACAAAGCAAAAAAAAAAAAAAAAAAAAAAGTGATAGAATATACCACATTTCCTCATATTTTGTCTAACAAATGGACTCTTAAAAAGTACACTGGACAGTTCAGAATTCCTTTCATCAGCTTCTATATAAAGTTACTGCAGTTGAGCTTCAGAAAAAACAAAAACAACGAAAACCTTAGCTTGCCCTGAGGAGCGATCAGCAGAAAGTCACTGACATATAAAGAGCACACAACCCCTCTCCTGTTTTCCCAGTACAAAGAGGAGGGAGAGCTTGGCTTAGTGCTGAGAGTGGAGGGGTTGGTGCCTGCGTCAAACAACACTTCTTCAGTAATTTCAAACCTGTAGGAGTAACCAACAGTTTCTTACACTGAAGTCAGTATCCTGTACTCCTGCAGGATAAACTCCCCTAAGAACACATTTACAAGAGTCAGAGACCTTATGGTACCACTGATTTTATTATTCTATAGCTTAAAAGTTTTCCTTTTTGCTCTTCTTCTTCTTCTTCTTTGGAGTTGTTTTTTGAGAAAATGATAAACTTTAAAAACTGCCGTAGCTTTAATGTTTCTTACTACTTGTGTGCAATCAAATCTCAGCTGCCTATTGTAAGTCTTCAATTTCACTTAATTCCAAGGGAAATAATGTGTCCCTCAACTTTTAAAATATGACACAGACAATGTGGCTTCTGTTGACAAATGAATGTGCTACTTGGTTTGACATAAAGTATGGACGTCAAACATGTGCTCTTCATCATGGAGGGGCCATGCATACGTGCTGCAAAATCAAAGCCAGTCCATTACAAACTTGGATGCCTCCTGCTCGTGATTTGGTGTGAATAGAAGGACATTTGTAAAGCTGTGACCCAAATTAAGGCATCTTCTCCTTGTGAATATTAATAACACTTGAAGAAATATAGTAATCCAAAAAACTTACTGTTGACTGGCTTTCATCATTCACTGTATTTGGGGTCAGCAGACAGAAGGGAGGGAGATGTTTTCCAAAGGTCACTAGGTTGAAATAGGTGTCATCCTCCCCATGAACCTCTGTCAATTTAGTGTCACTGGAGATTACACAGCATACAACAAAGAATAAGTGAGAAATTTTTTTTGAACAAACCAAAAATTAATCTTTCCCAAAACATAGAAAATTAGCAAACCATCTACTATTTGAAAGTAATACATAGGTTACCTGGGTGGCTCGGTCAGTTAAGCATCCCTGAGGTCATGATCTCACAGGTTATAAGTTCAAGCCCTGTGTCGGGCTCTGTGCTGATAGCTCAGAGCCTGGAGCTTGCTTCAGATTCTGTGTCTCCTTCTCTCTCTGCCCCTCCCCCACTTGTTCTGTCTCTGTTTCTCAAAAATAAATAAATAAAAACATTGACAAAAAAAGCAGAAAGTAATACACATATAGAGTTATTTCTACACATGAAGGTTTATGGCATGCCTGGGTGGCTCAGTGGGTTAAGCGTCCAACTTTTTTTTTTTTTAATGTTTATTTATTTATTCTGACAGAGAGAGAGAGAGAGAGAGAGAGCATGAGCAGGAGAGGGGCAGATAGAGAAGGAGAGACAAGGAAACAGAGAATCCCAAGCAGGCTGACAGTGTGGAACCCTACATAGGGCTTGAATCCACAAACCAAACCCGCAAACTGTGAGATCATGACTTGAGCAGAAATCAAAAGTCTGCCACTTAACTGACTGAGTTATCCAGGCAACCCTAGGATCTGACTCTTGGTTTTGGCTTAGGTCAAGATCACACAGTTAGGGAGTTCAAGCCCTTCTTTGGGCTCTGTGCTGACAGAAGGAAGCCTGTCAGAAAGAGGACTCTCTCTCCTTTTCTCTCTCTCTCTGCCCCTGCCCCGCTTTTTCTCTCTCAAAATAAATAAATAAACATTAAAACATATTAAAGTTTAATCTTTTTATTTTTTAATTTTTTTAAATGTTTATTATTTAGTTTTGAGAGAGAGAGAGAGCACAAGGAGGGGAGGGACAGAGAGAGAGGGAGACAGAATCTGAAACAGGCTCCAGGCTCTGAGCTGTCAGCACAGAGCCCATTGTGGGGCTTGAACTGTGAGATCATGACCTGAGCTGAAATGGGACACTTAACTGACTGAGCCACCCAGGTGCCCCAAAAGTTTAATCTTAATGTCTCCATCTTCCCTACAAATCTTTAGATTTTATAAAAATATTTATGAGTAAGCAAGTATAAAATAAGAGCATAAGACCTTAGAAAACAATAAAGCCTGATTAATCAATGTAAAATGAGCCTTGAAAATTGCATTGTATTTCATCTTTAACAACTAAACAAGGAAAATAATTTAAGCAAACATGAATGTGGACACCACATTCACTCTGATTTATATATTTATATTAAAAATACATTATTTTTCTTTTTATAACATCATACATTATACTATATTGTAATGGTAATACATATTTATTATAGAAATAGGGACACCTGGGTGGCTCAGTCGGTTAAGCCGCCGACTTCGGCTCAGGTCGTGATCTCGCGGTCCGTGAGTTCGAGCCCCGCGTCGGGCTTTGTGCTGACAGCTCAGAGCCTGGAGCCTGTTTCAGATTCTTGTCTCCCTCTCTCTGACCCTCCCCTGTTCATGCTCTGTCTCTCCCTGTCTCAAAAATAAATAAACGTTAAAAAAAATTAAAAAAAAAAAAAGAAATAAAAATAAGTCCAGGCATTTAACAATTCACTAATTTAACCGGTATATACTGAATACCTGTTGTGTGCTAGGTATTAGGTACATACTGTTAAATACAACAGGTGTGGATCTGCCCCTTTGGAGCTTAGAAGCTAGGGAGTGAGACAAACAATAACCTGCAAACACATAAATATATAATTTAAAATTAGAATAGGTGCCTTGATGAAAACAGAGATCAGACATAGAGAGTAACAGTGGAGAATCCACGTACATGAGGGAACTTGGAGACCACACCTCGGAAGAAGAAGTTTTAAGTATTAAATTTGAACTTTTATCAAAGTGATATACACACGGTTAAAAAAACTTAGAGAACTTATGTGAAAAGTAATGATCTGCCTCTCCCATTGTTATTGTACTCACCAGGTGCAACCATTTTTTTAAATTTCTTTTGGCTGTTTACCTTGCTAGTTGCTTCCATGACAAAATCACTGGTTTTTAACACTGGCTCTCATGAGAATCCCCTAGGGAGGTTTTGGAACCAGTACCAAATATGTGGGCCTTACCTACAAAGGTTCTACTTTAACTCTTTGTAATGACATGAACGTTTAATTCTTCTTTGGTTAAAGAACATACTATTTAAGATTTGGATCTTTTGAAATCTACTGAGATTTGTTTAATGGCATGCTTATGTTCTAAGTTGGTGCATGTAACTTATAATTTGAAAAGAATGTTTATTTTCAAGTTACTGAGGGCAGTCTTCTTTAAATGTTAATTAGATTAAGGTGGTTGATATTTTTGTTCCTATCTTCTATATCCTCACTTATTTTTGCTTTTTCTGTCTTATTGTGTTATCAAATACTATGAAAATCCTCAACCGTAATTTTGGAATTGTCTATTTCTTCCTTTCATTCTGTCAACTTTGCTTCACATATGGTGAAGTTTATTAGGCACATATATTAAGGCACATATTTTATGCTATTATATATATTTAAATGTATTGGCCCTTTCTATTATTATGGTGTTTCTCTTTATCTATGGTCATATTCTTGTCTTGAAGTCTACTTTGCCTGGTATTAACATAGTTACCCCTGCTCTTCTATATATAGTGTATGCATCAAATATTTTCTCTTTTGTTTTGTTTCCAACTCACCTGTTATCTTTATATTTAAGATATGTAGAGAGCATATATGAGGTTCTTACTTTTATATCCTGTTTGACAACATCAGCCTTTTTATGTAATGTTCAGTTCGCTTATGTTTAATGTAATTATTGTTGCAGTTGAACTTAACTCTGCCATTTTGCCATCTGCTTTTTATTTGTCTTATATACACTTATTTTTGGTTCCTCTGTTCCTTATTTGCCTTCTTTTAATAATTTTTTTTAGTATTCCATTTTAATTTCTCTGATGGGCTTTTAGCTGTATCTTTTTGCATCTTTTAAGTAGTTGCTAATCTAGGGATTAAAATGAGCCTCTTCACTTTATTATAATCTACTTAATGTTGAGTGACTACAGATAAAACTTCTAAAACTCTGAACAGTATAATTCTGATGATTATCTTCTTATCCTTCTGCTACTTTTATATATACATTTCATCAATATGTATAACTATAAACCTATAAACCTAACACTACAGTGTCTCTCTCCCATAAAAATTCTCATCTATGAAAAAGCTCATTTTTAGGTAACAGTGTACTGGAAGTTGTAGCCAGTTTAATAAGGTAAGGGAAAAAAAAGTCATAAGGATCAGAAAGAGGAAGCAAAACCAATGAATATGGTTTCATTTTTACTGCAGCTGAGCTAACTTCTCTAGAAACAATATTCAATCTTCTGAAAACCTTATAAAAAGAGTCATTCAGATTTTTAGTACACACTCTGAATCTGACTTAATTAACTTAATTTTTTACTTTATTTAATTTTCTTTTACTTTCTTTGGTATCAACAAGACACAGACATAAATGAGTTGAACAGACAGACATTATCTGTTGAATTTAGACTATGATATTTTGACATAATTTGCTCTGGCTTGACATATGAAATATTTATATATATTTTTAAATAGACTTTTAGAGTTCCCAGATATCCCCTGGGATACAGTTTCCCATATTAACACATATAGTTAGTATAGTTAACTATAGTATAGTACGTTTGTTAACAATTAATAAGCCATATTGATAAATTATTATTAACATGAGTTCACACTTTATTCAGATTTCCTCAGTCTTTACCTAACATCGTTTTTCTATTCTGGGATCCCACCCAAGATACCACATTACATTAGTTGTCATGACTCCTTATACTGACTTTGTGGCAGTTTCTAACCCTTTTTGTTTTTGAGGCCCTTAACAGCTTTAAAGAACACTGGTCAGGTGTATTTTAAAATGTCCCCCTCTACTGAAATGCATCTAATGTTTTTATCATGATTAGAGCAGGGTTATGTGTTTTGTTGGAGGAAGATCCTATAGGTAAAGTTACGTTTTCATCATATCATAACAAGGGTACATTCTATCAACATAACTTATGACTGTTGATTGTTGCCTTTGATCACCTATGTTGTGTTCATTAGGTTCCTTCACTATAAGGTTACTCTTTCTCTTTCTTCCTTACTTCCCTGTGAAAGTCTAGTACATGTAACCCACCCTTAAGAAACAGAGAGTTGTACTGTTCCTCTTTTGGGGTAGAGTATCTATATAAATTATTTGGAGTTCATCTGCATGAGAAATTTGTCTCTTTCCCCCATAACAGTTATATCTAAATGCTGTCACTCTCTCTCTTCATCCATCTATCCATCCATCCATTCATCCATCCATCCATCCTATCAGATATTTCCTTTTAACGTTAAACAAAGAAAAAAGTAAAAATTATCTTGCTCTTTAAGACTCAGTATTATTTCTAAATCTAAACTGACATGTCTTTCTTTTTTACTTTAAATTTTTATTATTTATTTATTTTTAAATTCCAGTGTGGTTCACATACAGTGTCATATTAGTTTCAGGTGTACAATATAGCATTTCAACAATTCCATATGTTTCTCAACGCTCATCAAGATAAGTGTACTCTTAATCCCGTGACCTATTTCATAGATACCCCACCACCTCCCTTTTGGTAACCATCTGTTCTCTATAGTTAGGAGTCTGTTTTTTGGTTTCTCTCTCTCTTTTTGTTTATTTTGTTTCTTAGATTGCATATATGAATGAAATTATACAGTATATGTCTTTCTCTGTGACATGTCTTTTTTGGTCTATGCCCAAACATAACTGAGCAAAATCATGTTATTATGTTTGTTTTCATTTTACTAATATTTGGCTTTTACCTGAAAATTTACAGTGAGATTCTCTACACCTTATTATTTATTTTTGTAATAGTTTAGTGTATATGCTAATACTCTTATTACAGATGAATGAAAAAATGATTCAATGTCATTAAGTTCTCATAGCAAAACTGCCTCTACAATTGATTCCTAGCTTTGCCCCCACTTCAGTGAGTCTTATTATATTTAGTTTTCTCTACATAAATTTTAAGACATTATTATTTTTTTAGATATTTATTTTTGAGAGAGAGGGAGACAGAGTGCAAGCAGGGGAGGGGCAGAGAGAGAGAGATGGAGACACAGAATCTGAAGCAGGCTCCAGGCTCCGAGTTGTTAGCACAGAGCCCAACGTGGGGCTTGAACCCACAAACTGCGAGATCATGACATGAGTTGAAGTTGGACGCTTAAGCAACTGAGCCAAACAGGAGCCCCAGTAAATTTTAAGACTTTAAAGAAAAAATCCTTTCCATTTGTTCCTTCCTTTTGATTCTCTAATTTAAACGTTTCCTGTCTTTGAATAATAAAATTTAAAATTAATAGACTGGAGGGGAGAAATTAAAGCTAGATTTTTCTGCAATGCTTAGGAAAACCATCAATTAGCAAAAACTAAAAAACTAAAAAGTAAAATCAGAATGTTACTTTGACAACAAGATGAACACAAGTATTTTTTTTTTTTAATTTTTAGTGGCAATCTTTTGCCTTCCTTTAAAAACATTTGGTTTTTTTTCACCTTTATTTTATTTTTTTATTTTTTAAAATTTACATCCAAGTCAGTTAGCATATAGTGAAACAATGATTTCAGGACTAGATTCCTTAATGCCCCTTACCCATTTAGCCCATACCCTTCCCACAACCCCTCCAGCAACCCTCACTTCGTTCTCCATATTTATGAGTCTCTTCTGTTTTGTCCCCCTCTCTGTTTTTATATTGTTTTTATTTCCTTCCCTTATGTTCATCTGTTTAGTCTCTTAAAGTCCTCATATGAGTGAAGTCATATGATTTTTATCTTTCTCTGACTAATTTCACTTAGCATAACACCCTCCAGTTCCATCCATGTAGTTGCAAGTGGCAAGATTTCATTCTTTTCGACTGCTGGGTAATACTCCATTGTATATATATGCCACGTCTTCTTTATCCATTCATCCATCAATGGACATTTGGGCTCTTTCCATTGTTGGCTATTGTTGATAGTGCTGCTATAAACATGGGGGTGCATGTGTCCCTTCGAAACAGCACCCCTGTATCCCTTGGATAAATGCCTAGTAGTGCAATTGCTGGGTTGTAGGGTAGTTCTATTTTTAGTTTTTTGAGGAGCCTCCATACTGTTTTCCAGAGTGGCTGCACCACCTTGCATTGCCACCAACAATGCAAAAGAGATCCTCTTTCTCCACATCCTCGCCAACATCTGTTGTTGCCTGAGTTGTTAATGTTAGCCATTCTGACAGGTGTAAGGTGGTATCTCATTGTGGTTTTGATTTGTATTTTCCTGATGATAAGTGATGTTGAGCATTTTTTCATGTGTCAGTTGGCCATCTGGATGTCTTCTTTGGACACGTGTCTATTCATGTCTTTTGCCCATTTCTTCACTGGATTATTTGTTTTTTGGGTGTTGAGTTTGATAAGTTCTTTATAGATTTTGGATCCTAACCCTTTATCTGATATGTCATTTGCAAATATCTTCTCCCATTCTGTCGGTTGCCTTTTAGTTTTGCTGATTGTTTCCTTCACTGTACAGAAGCTTTTTATTTTGATGAGGTCCCAGCAGTTCATTTTTGCTTTTGTTTCCCTTGCCTCTGGAGACATGTTGAGTAAGAAGTTGCTGTGGCCAAGATCAAAGAGGTTTTTTTCCTGTTTTCTCCTTGAGGATTTTGATGGCTTCCTGTCTCACATTGAGGTTTTTCATCCATTTTGAGTTTATTTTTGTGTATAGTGTAAGAAAGTGGTCCAGGTTCATTCTTCTGCATGTCGCTGTTCAGTTTTCCCAGCGCCACTTGCTGAAGAGACTGTCTTTATTCCATTGGATGTTCTTTCATGCTTTGTCAAAGATTAGATGGCCATACGTTTGTGGGTCCATTTCTGGGTTCTCTATTCTGTTCCATTGATCTGAGTGTCTGTTCTTGTGCCAGTACCATACTGTCTTGATGATTACAGCTTTGTAGTGTAGCTTGAAGTCTGAGATTGTGATGCCTCCTGCTTTGGTTTTCTTTTTTAAGATCGCTTTGGCTATTCGGGGTCTTTTCTGGTTCCATACAAATTTTAGAATTATTTGTTCTAGCTCTGTGAAGAATGCTGGTGTTACTTTGATAGGGATTGCATTGAATATGTAGATTGCTTTGGGTAGTATCGACATTTTAACAATATTTGTTCTTCCTATCCAGGAGCATGGAATCTTTTTCCATTTTTTTTTTTTGTGTCTTCTTCAATTCTTTCATAAGCATTCTATAGTTTTCAGTGTATAGATTTTTCACCTCTTTAGTTAGATTTATTCCTAGGTGTTTTATGGTTTTTTGTGCAACTGTAAATGGGATCGATTCCTTGATTTCTCTTTCTGTTGCTTCATTGTTGGTATATAGGAATGCAACCGATTTCTGTGAGTTGATTTTATATCCTGTGACTTTGCTGAATTCGTGAATCAGTTCTAGCAGTTTTTTGGTGGAATCTTTTGGGTTTTCCGTATACAGTATCATGTCATCTGTGAAGAGTGAAAGTTTGACCTCCTCCTGGCTGATTTGGTTGCCTTTTATTTCTTTGTGTTGTCTGATTGCTGAGGCTAAGACTTCCAATACTATGTTGAATAACAGTGGCGAGAGTGGACATCCCTGTCTTGTTCCTGACCTTAGGGGGAAAGCTCTCAGTTTTTCCCCATTGAGGATGATATTAGCGTTGGGTCCTTCATACATGGCTTTTATGATCTCAAGTATGCTCCTTCTATCCCCACTTTCTTGAGGGTTTTTTATCAAGAAAGGATGCTGTATTTTGTCAAATGCTTTCTCTGCATCTATTGAGAGGATCATATGGTTCTTGTCCTTTCTTTTATTGATGTGATGAATCATGTTGTTTTGTGGATATTGAACCAGCCCTGCATCCCAGGTATAAATCCCACTTGGTCATGGTGAATAATTTTTTTAATGTATTGTTGGATCTGGTTGGCTAATATCTTGTTGAGGATTTTTGCATCCATGTTCATCAGGGAAATTGGTCTATAGTTCTCCTTTTTAGTGGGGTCTCTGTCTGGTTTTGGAATCAAGATAATGGTGACTTCATAGAGTTTGGAAGTTTTCCTTCCATTTCTATTTTTTGGAACACCTTCAAGAGAAGAGGTGTTAACTCTTCCTTAAATGTTTGGTAGAATTCCCCTGGAAAGCCATCTGGCCCTGGACTCTTGTTTTTTGGCAGGTTTTTGAATACTAATTTGATTTCCTTACTGGTTATGGGTCTGTTCAAATGTTCTATTTCTTCCTGTTTCAGTTTTGGTAGTGTATATCTTTCTAGGAATTTATTCATTTCTTCCAGAGTGCCCATTTTATTGGCATATAATTGTTCATAATATTCTCTTATTATTGTTTTTATTTCTGTTGTGTTGGTTGTGATCTCTCCTCTTTCATTCTTGGTTTTATTTGGGTCCTTTCCTTTTCCTTTTTGATCAAACTGTCTAGTGATTTATCAATTTTGTTAATTCTTTCAAAGAACCGGCTTCTGGTTTCATTGATCTGTTCTACTGTTTTTTTTGTTTCAATAGCATTAATTTCTGCTCTAATCTTTATTATTTCCTGTCTTCTGCTGGTCTGGGGTTTTATTTGCTGTTCTTTTTCCAACTCCTTAAGGTGTAAGGTTAGGTTGTGTATCTGAGATATTTCTTCCTTCTTTAGGAAGGCCTGGATTGCTATATATTTTCCTCTTATGACCGTCTTTACTGCGTCCCAGAGGTTTTGAGTTGTGGTGTTATCATTTTCATTGACTTCCATATACTTTTTAATTTCCTCTTTAACTGCTTGGTTAGCCCATTCATTCTTTAGTAGGATATTCTTCAGTCTCCAAGTATTTGCTACCTTTCCAAATTTTTTCTTGTGGTTGATTTCGAGTTTCATACAGTTGTGGTCTGAAAATATGCACGGTATGATCTCGATCTTTTTTTTTTTTAATTTTTTTTTAATGTTTACTTATTTTTGAGACAGAGACAGACAGAGCATGAACAGGGGAGGGTCAGAGAGAGAAGGAGGCACAGAATCTGAAACAGGCTCCAGGCTCCGAGCTGTCAGCACAGAGCCTGATGCGGGGCTTGAACTCATGGACTGTGAGATCATGACCTGAGCCGAAGTCGGCCGCTTAACTGACTGAGCCACCCAGGTGCCCCTGATCTCGATCTTTTTGAACTTACTTAGAGCTGATTTGTATCCCAGTATATGTCTATTCTGGAGAATGTTCAATGTGCACTGGAGAAGAATGTATATTCTGCTGCTTTAGGATGAAATGTTCTGAATCTATCTGTTAAGTCCATCTGGTCTAGTGTGTCATTCAAAGCCATTGTTTCCTTGTTGATTTTTTTATTAGTTGATCTGTCCATTGCTGTGAGTGGGGTGTTGAAGTCTCCTACTATTATGGTATTACTGTCAATGAGTTTCTTTATGTTTGTGATTAACTGATTTATACATTTGGGTGCTACCACATTTGGCGCATAAATGTTTACAATTGTTAGGTCTTCTTGGTGGATAGACCCCTTGATTATGATATAATGCCATTCTGCATCTCTTGATACAGTCTTTATTTTAAAGTCTAGATTGTCTGATATAAGTATGGCTACTCCGCCTTTCTCTTGTTGGCCATTAGCATGATAGATGGTTCTCCATTCCCTTATTTTCAACTGAAGGTGTCTTTAGGTCTAAAGTGGGTCTCTTGTAAACAGCATATAGATGGATCTTGTTTTCTTATCCATTCTGTTACCCTATGTCTTTTGATGGGAACATTGAGTCCATTGATGTTTAGAGTGAGTACTGAAAGATATGAATTTATTGCCATTATGATGCTTGTAGAGTTGGAGTTTCTGGTGGTGTTCTCTTGTCCTTTCTAATGTTTGTTGCTTTTAGTATATATATATATATATATATATATATATATATTAATCTTTTCTCCCCTGAGTCCCCCTTAAAATTTCTTGCAGGGCTGGTTTAGTGGTCACAAACTCCTTTAATTTTTGTTTGTCTGGGAAACTTTTTATCTCTCCTTCTATTTTGAATGACAGCCTTGCTGGATAAAGAATTCTTGGCTGCATATATTTCTGATTCAGCACATTGAATATATCCTGCCACTCCTTTCTGGCCTGCCAAGTTTCTGTGGATAGGTCTGCTACAAACCTGATCGGTCTTCCCTTGTATGTTAGGAACTTTTTTCCCTTGCTGCTTTCATGATTCTCTCCTTGCCTGAGTATTTTGTGAATTTGACTATGATACGCTTTGTTGATGGTCAGTTTTTGTTGAATCTAATGGGGGTCTTCTGTGCGTCCTGGATTTTGATGTGTGTGTCTTTCCCCACGTTAGGAAAGTTTTCCGCTATGATTTGCTCGCATAACTCTTCTACCCCTGTTTCTCTCTGTTCCTCTTCTGGGACCCCTATGATTTTGATGTTCCTTTTTAGTGAGTCACTGATTTCTCTAATTCTTAAATTGTGCTCTTTTGCCCTAATCTCACTCTTTTTTTCTGCTTCCTTATTCTCTATAAGTTTGTCCTCTATATTGCTGAGGTTCTCTGTTCTTCCTCATCCATCCTTACCGCTGCTGCATCCATCTGTGATTGCAGCTCAGTTATAGCATTTCTGGCTATTTTTCACTTCTTTTATCTCTGCAGAAAGGGATTCTAATCTATTTTCGACTCCAGCTAGTATTATTATTATCGTGATTCTAAATTCTGGTTCAGACATCTTGCTTGTGTCTGTGTTGGTTAAATGCCTGGCTGTCGTTTCTTCGTGCTCTTTCTTTGGGGGTGAATTCCTTCGCATTGTCATTTTGAAGGGAGAAAAGGAATTAATGAGGTAGAAAAATTGAAATTAAAAAAATTAAAATTAAAAAAATATTAAAATTAAAAATTAAACACACACACACACACACACAAATCGAATAGATGATGCTAGATCCTAGGTGTGTTTTGGTCTGGATGTTGAAAGTGGTTTGGCAGATTAGAGAAAAAAAAGGTGGGGGGAGGAAAAAAAAAAGGAAATCATTTGAGAATTTGAAAAAATGAATACACTGAAGTAGACTAAAATGAGATGATGGGGGTAAAATAGAATTTGAAAAAATATACATAAAAGAAAGAATATAGTAGAAAAAAATTAAAGAAAAATATTTGTAATAAAAATTAAAAATAAATATGAATTTTTTTGTGTATTCAAGAAAAAAGAAAAGAAACAAAAAAGTGAAAAAGATGAAAAAACAAAAAAAAAGGAAATCATTTGAAAATTTGAAAAAGTGAATATACTGTAAAATAAAATGATGGAAGTTAAATAGAATTTGAAGGGGCGCCTGGGTGGCTCAGTCGGTTAAGCGGCCGACTTCGGCTCAGGTCATGATCTCGCGGTCCATGAGTTCGAGCCCTGCGTCGGGCTCTGTGCTGACAGCTCGGAGCCTGGAGCCTGTTTCAGATTCTGTGTCTCCCTCTCTCTGACCCTCCCCTGTTCATGCTCTGTCTCTCCCTCTCTCAAAAATAAATAAAACATTAAAAAAACTTTAAAAAAAAATAAATAGAATTTGAAAACATTTACATGAAAGCAAAAAATATAGTAAAACAATTAAGTAAAGATATTTTTGATAGAAATTGAAGTAAAAATGAAGTTTTTCTCTTTCTGCATTCAAGAAATAGAAAAGAAATGAAAAAAAGAAAAAAGAAAAAAAGGAAATTGTTTGAAAATTTGAAAACGTGAATACACTGAAGTAGACTAAAATAAAATGATGGAAGTAAAATAGAATTTGAAAAAACTTACACAAAGTAAAAAATATAGTAATAAAAATTAAAGAAAAATATTTTTAATAAAAGTTGAAAATGAAAATGAATTTTTTCTCTTTCTGTATTCAAGAAAAAGAAAAGAAATGTAAAAGATGAAAAGAAAAAAATATTGAATAGATGAACCTGCTGCTGATTCTGTGGTTCAGATTGTGCAGATTGTTGTGTTAATCCTCCAATCAGTTTTCTAGGTGTGTAGGACGGTTTAGTGTTGGTCTGGCTGTATTTCATGGACACGAGACACACAAAAAACTTCCATGCTGTTCCACCATCTTGGCTCCTCCTCCCAAGATGAACACAAGTATTGAGCAAACAAAACGTAAAACAGCAAATTCAATAGCAAATAAAGAAACTTTCAGGTGTTACTACTTAGAGAAACTTTAGCTTTAGGTTCTTTGTTTCTGGATCGAAAGCAAGACATGTATGCATTTACTTTTGGAAAGTTTTGCGGATACCTATTCTTAAGAGTAAACACTCCACAGTAAGTGGCTTAACCATAACGCATGTATACCAGGAATGGAGACCTTTGCTATGTGGAGGGAATGGAAAGATGATAACAGTGGAGCTGAATTTGGCATGAAAGAGAGGCTGAGGGAATGGGGTTATGTGTTACGCTTACTTTTATGGGAATTTTAAAATGAATTCAAAGTTGCTAAGTGAATAATGAATACAGCTACATTATAGAAAAATCTTTATGTCATTGTAGTACAAAGAAATTTGAACATCTAAAAGTCACATCTATAACAGGAGAATGTTTTTAGTTTCAGAGTTTAGTTTTACAAAGTGATGTACTCAAGAAGTATTTCATCTTCTGAACCAAATACTTAAAAAAAATTTTTTTTAATGTCTATTTATTTTTGAGAGAGACTGAGTGCAAGAAGGGGAAGGGCAGAGAGAGGGGGAGAATCCAAAGCAGGCTCCAGGCTCTGAGCTGTCAGCACTGAGGTGTCAGCACAGAGCCCAGCGTGGGGCTCGAGCTCATGAACCGCAAGATCATGACCTGAGCTGAAGCTGTACGCCCAACTGACTGAGCCACCCAGGTGTCCCTGAAACAAATACTTAAAGCACCCGAAATCCAGCTATGGGTTGGCACAAAAATATTTAATAGATTGATACTAGAGGGAAAAAAAGTTTATAGTTATGTTGAAAATCTTTCAACTAAATGGAACTCCTAGATTGAATTAGAATGACAAATTAAAGTTGTCCAAATACAAAAAATACAATCTAGTTTTTGTTATATACAAACAATAATGTCCTTATTCTATTAAATGTATATTTATTGGCATTTTTATCAAACTATCTTATGGAACCTACTTTGAGTTCATCAGGTAAATTAAATAGTGGCATAACCTAGGTTTGTTTTTATTTAATTTATTTCATTTTGTTTGTTTTGTTTTTATTTACTTACAGTGAAAAGATTTTGGCTGAACATAAGATATTGTCCAGGATGGTATCTATGAATAGCTATTGGCTCTACTCATTTAGAGTAAAAATACCCAAAGAGATTCTCTCTCTTTTTTAAATTAAATGTTTATTTATTTTGAGAGAGAGAGAGAGAGAGAGAGTGAGAGAGAGCAGGGGAAGGGCGGGGTGGGGGGGACAGAAGATCTGAAGCAGGCTCCATGCTGAGGGCAGAGAGCCTGATGCCAGGCTTAAACTCACAAACTATGAGGTCATGACCTGAGCCAAAGTTGAATACAACAAAATGAGCAACCCACGCATCCCAGAGATTCTCTTTTTTTTAAATTGCACTTTAGTTGACATATATTAAATTAGTTTCAGGGGTACAACATAGTGATTCAATAATTACATACATCAAGAAACACTTACCACAATAAGTATATTATAATATTATTGCTTCTATTCCTTATACTGTACTTTTCATCCCCAAGACTTACCTATAACTGGAAGTCTGTACCTCTTAATCTCCTTCATCCATTTTATCCATTCCCTTACCCCCTTTCCCTTTTGTTCTCTGTATTAAGAAGTCTGTTTACCTGTGTGTTGTTTGTTCATTTGTTTTGTTTTTTAGATTCTTTCTTTAATGTTTATTTATTTATTATGAGACAGAGAGAAAGACAGTGCAAACAGGGGCGGGGGCAGAGAGAAAGAATTCCAAGCAGGCTCCACTCTGTCAGCACAGAGCCTGATGCAGGGCTTGATCTCACAAATGGTGATATTGTGACCTGAGCCGAAATCAAGAGTCGGGCAACTAAACCAAATGAGCCACTCAGGTGTCCCAGTTTTTTAGATTCTTTTATCTTGAGAAGTTATAAAGAAAACTGCCTGAAAAGAAGAGAATCTACATTCTATGAAGTAAATCATACATAAATTACAAATAATTGTATACATGTCTACAGGCAGATGACAAAGGGCCTATAGCCTCAGTGTGTATTTGCAGTTAACAACTTGTCATTTCTCAGGAGGGTGATGACAAAGCCCTGGGCCAGACTGCTTCATGTAACCTATTCTTGATCAATCCTTTTTTTTTAAAAATCCATTTCTGTATTTCTTGATTATCTATACTGGACCATGTGAAACTGATTAGCTCTTTGTATCTGAATTGATAGGCTAACTGCAGAATTCACAGTCTGTTTTCATTTGCTCTAAAGTTTAGTCTTTCAGATATAGACTTTCTACCTCAACCAGAGAGACTCCGTTTATTACACTCTATAGTGCTGGCTGTTTCTAGTCTTGTTTCCCATTATGCCAATTCATGTGATGTAGGAAATGCAGGTAGTGTGATGCTCCCTTAAATGAAATACATTCTACTTGGGAAAGCTTCTTAATACTTGTGCATACCTTCTGTGAAATGACTGACTTACAAAGAATGTCAGGAGTGTAATTCAGCACACATTTTTGGAACACCTCTACTGTGCTGAGAAAGTCTCCAAGATGAATGAAATGAGGATCCTGTTGTCAGGAGCTTGATCTTTCCCAGGTTAGGGTCTTTCCCATATTACTATCAGCTCAGGTCTTGATTTTCTATGTTTTATTTATTTATTTTTAAAAAATGTGTATTTAGTTTTGAAAGGGAGAGAGAGAGAGAGAGAAGGAGTGTGAGAGGGTGAGAGAGAGAGAGATCTGAAGCAGGGGAGGGGCAGAGAGAGAGGGAGAGAGAGATTTCCAAGTATGCTCTGCCCTGTTAGTGCAGAGCCCGAAGAGGGGCTCAGTCTCACGAACTGTGAGATCATAACCTAAGCTAAACTCGAGTCGGACTCTTAACTGACTGAGCCACCCAGGGGCCCCTAAGTTTTAGAAATAATCATATCATGGCATATTAGGAAAAGATACTCGACATCAGTCACCATTTGGAAAATGCAAGCAAATCAAAACCACAATGTGATAGATACCACTTCATACTTACTGGATTTGGTATAATAAAAAAGACACATAAAAAGGGTTGGTGAGAATATGAAGAAATTAGAATCCCCATATAATGCTGAGGGCAATGTAGTGTGGTACAGCCACTTTGGAAAACAGTTTAGCAGTTCCTTAAAGGTTAAACATAGAGGCACCATATGACCCAACAATTCCACTTTTAGATGTCTACCCGAGAGAAATGAAAACATGTCCATAAAAAACTTTTGCATGAATGTTCATAGCAGCATTATTCATATAGTCAAAAGGTAGAAACAACACAAATGTCTACCATCTGATAAATAAATAAAATGTAGTGTGCCCATGCAATAGAATATTGTCCAGCAGTAAAAAAGAATAAAGAAGTGATATATGCTACAATGTAGATAAACTTGGTAAACATTCTGCTAAACTTAAGAAGCCAGTCAAAAGAGACCATGATGAATGAGTCTATACTTAGGGAATGTCCAGAATTGGCATATCCATAGAGACAGAAAACAGACTAGTGGTTGCCTAGGGCAACCGTTGCCTAGGGGGAACGGGGTGACTGCTAAAGGGTAAGGGATTTCCTTGGGTTCATCAAAATGCTCTAAAATTGATCAGGGTGATGCTTACACAATTCTGCGAATATTCCAAAAACCAGTGACTTTTAAGGGTGAATTTTGTGCTATGTGAATTATATCTCAATAAAGCCATTAAAACAAATAAACAACAACAAAAAATACCATAATGCCTGTGAAGAAAGCAACAAAAAACTTTAACATCTACATTTAAGCAAAAATACTAAGAGCTGTTTTGGAGCAGACCATCTGAGTCTTAGTCCTAGCTCAATCATTTACTAGCTGTGGGATCCAGCACATTCTTTAACCTCTCCATGCCTCAGTTTCCTATCTGGAAAATGGAGACACTGGCAGGGCCTACTTCACTCAGAGGTGGATATCCATAGGTTTTTGCATAATTGAATGTTAATGGGAACAAGTACAGTGGTCACATTAGAGTTCAATAAATGTTAGCTATTTGTAGAGAGCTTTAACATTCTTAAAGTACTCTTACAAACATTTTCTCACTTGATAATACAAGTACTCAGGAAATTTACATTCCCTCTGCCTCAGTAAAATTTGAGCAGCTTGTTTTTGGCCCTCAAAACTCCTGATGCCTGTCATGCTCCTTACCCCTCCTTCACTTCGCCATGCCTAGGATTTATCTCTATTTCATTCTTGCTTTTACCTAATTTGTGCTAAGATGTCAATAAATATCACTTAATAATGTGACAAAGCCAAGGAATTTCCATGTTAAAAGAGAGATCTTAAAAAGCAAAAGAACTTGTAGAATCTAAAGGGAAGGCAACTCTCCAATTGTATCCTTATGTATAATTATGTATCAATTAGGGACACAGCCTGACCTGCCCACTCTGAGCTGGGATCTGATTTCTACGATGAGTAGCTTGTGGTTTAGTCTGTAAATTTTGTCTATTTTAAAATTGGCTGGAAAGTCTTAAAAATGTATGAATTCTCTTGTATATACAATTTCTACTTCTTTAGATTTGTTAGGCATTATGCTAATAAACAAAGATTCTAAAATTTCCTTTAATTCTGAGAATTTTATTACAAAATGAAGCATTTTTTTCTTGTTAAAAAATCAATAACTGCAAGCAAAAAAGAGTAACAAACACCTGTATTACCCTGCTTTGGTGGGAAATTCCATTTTTGTATATATATATATATATATATATATACACACATATAAATACATACTTGAAAGAACAGAAATCATACCCCATTGTACACTCATTTTTTTTCCTACCCAACAATATGATTCTTTTGTGGCTTTTATTTCTGAAATACTTTTTAAAAGGTAAACTCTACACCCAACATGGGGCTTGAACTCACAACCTGGTTATCAAGAATCAAATGTTCTAAGAACCATATGATCTTCTCGATAGATGCAGAAAAAGCATTTAACAAAGTACAGCATACATTCTTAATAAAACCCTCAATGACGTAGGAATAAAAGGAACATGCCTCATCATAATAAAGGCCAAATATGAAAAACTCATAGCTAATATCATTCTCAATGGGGAAAAACTGAGACCTTTTTCTCTATGGTCAGGAACAAGACACAGATGTCCACTCTTACCACTGCTATTTAACATAGTACTGGAAGGTCTAGCCTCAGCAATCAGACCAAAAAAGAAATAAAAGGCATCCAAATTGGGAAGGAAGAAGTCAAACTTTCACTATTTGCAGATGACAGGTACTCTATACAGAAAACCCATGGGGCACCTGGGTGGCTCAGTTGGTTATGGGACTGGCTCCAGCTCAGGTCATCACCTCATGGCATTAGTTTGAGCCCAGCGTCAGGCTCTGTGCTGACAGCTCAGAGCCTGAAGCCTGCTTCGAATTCTGTTTCTCCCTCTCTCTCTGTCCCTTCCCCGCTCCCATTCTTTCTCTCTCTCTCTCTCTCAAAAATAAATATTAAAAAAATTAAAAAAAAAAAAGAAAACCCAAAAGACCACAAAAATGCAATAAAGTCACAGGATACGAAATCTATGTACAGACATCTGTTGCATTTCCTTTTATTTTTTTTTAAATTTATTTATTTATTTTGAGGGAGAAAGAGAGCACGTGCAGGGGAGGGGCAGAAAGAACCCCAAGCAGTCTCTGCACTGTCGGTGCGGAGCCCGACGCTAGGCTTAAACTCATGAATCACAAGATTCATGCCCCTATGTTGCATTTCTACACACCAGTAATGAGGCAGCAGAAAGAGAAATCAAGGAATCAATCCCATTTGCAATTGTACAAAAAACCATAATACCTAGGAATAAATGTAACTAAAGAGGTAAAAGATCTGTATTCTGAAAACTATAATACACTGATGGGTGATTGGCATTAAGGAGGGCACTTGTGATGAGTACTGGGTGTTGTATGTCAGTGGTAAATCACTGAATTCTATTCCTGAAACCAATATTGCACTTAATGCTAACTAACTAGAATTTAAATAAAAAGTTAAAAAAAAAGTACTGATGAAAGAAACTGAGGATAACACAAAGAAATGGAAAAACATTCCATGCTCATGGATTAGAAGAATAAATACTGTTGAAGTGTCTATACTACCAAAGCCATCTACACATTTGATGCAGTTTCTATCAAAATACCACCAGCATTTTTCACATAGCTAGAAGAAACAATCCTAAAAATTTGTATGGAACACAAAAGACCTAAATAGCCAAAGTGATCTTGAAAGAGAAAAGAAGAGCAGGAGGCATCACAATTCCTGACTTCAAGTTATACTACAAAGCAGTAGTGATCAAGACAGTGTACTGGCACAAAACAGATGCATTGGGGCACATGGGTGACGCAGTCAGTTGAACGTCTGACTCTGGATCTTGGCTCAGGTCATGATCTCACAGTTCATGAGTTTGAGCCCCATATTGGGCTCTTCACTGATGGAACGGAGGCTGCTTGGGATTCTGTCTCTCCTTCTCTCTGCCACTCCCATGCTCGTGGTTTCTCTCATAAAATAAATAAATAAACTTAAAAAAAAATAGACACATGGGTTGGTGGAACAGAATAGAAAACAAAGAAATGGACCCAAGACTATATGGTCAACTCATCTTCAACAAAGCAGGAAAGAATGCCAGTGGAAAAAGACAGTGTCTTCAATAAATGGTGTTGGGAAAAGTGGACAGCAACATGCAAAAGAATGAAACTGGACCACTTTCTTACACCATACACAAAAATAAATTCAAAATGGTTGAAAGACCTAAATGTGACAGGAAACCGTCAGAATCCTAGAAGAAAACACAGCCAGTAAACTCTTTGACACTGGCTGTAGCAATTTCTTACTAGATATCTCCTCTGAGGAAAGGGAAACTAAAGCAAAAATAAACTATTGGGACTTTATCAAGATACAAAGCTTCCACACAGTGAAGGAAACAATCAATAAAAAAGGCAACCGACAGAATAGGAGAAGATATTTGTAAATTTCATATCTGATAAAGGGTTAGTATCCAAAATCTATAAAACTTATCAAACTCAACACCCAAAAAAAACAAATAATCCAGTTAAAAAATTGTCAGAAGACATAAATAGACATTTTTACAGACATGCAGATGGTTAACATACACATGAAAAGATGCTCAACATCACTCATCATCAGGGAAATACAAATCAAAACCATGATAAGATGTCCCCTCACACCTGTCAGAATGGCTAAAATTAACAGCTCAGGCAACAGATGTTGGCAGGGATGTGGAGACGGGGGAACTGTCTTACACTGTTGGTGGGAATGCAGACTGGTGCAGCCACTCTGAACAGTATGGAGGTTCCACAAAAAGTTAAAAATAGAACGACCCTATGACTCAGCAATAGCACTATTAGGTATTTACCCAAAAGATACAAAAGTATGGATTACCAGGAATACATGCACCCCAATGTTTAGAGAAGCATTATCTACAATAGCCAAACTATGGAGAGAGCCCAAATGTCCATCAACTGATGAATGGATAAAGAAGATAGGGAGTGTGTGTGTGTATGTATGTACATATATACACATATATATACATATAACGGAATATATATAACAGAACATTACCCAGACATCAAAAAGAAAAATTTGGCCATTTGCAGTGAGGTGAATGCAGCTAGAGTGTTTTATGCTAAGCAAAATAAGTCAGTCAGAGAAAGACAAATACCATATGATTTCACTCATATGTGGAATTTAAGAAACAAAACAGATGAACATGGGGGAGGGTAAATGAGATAAACCAGGAAACAGGCTCTTAACTATAGAGAACAAACTGAGGGTTACTGGAGGGGGACCCCAGAAATTGGATAAATGGGTGAAAGGTACTAAGTAAGGATGGCACTTGTTGTGATGAGCACTGGGTGTTATATGTAAGAGATGACTCACTAATTCTACACCCGAAGTTACTATTATGCTGTATGTTAAGTAACTGGAATTTAAATAAAAACTTGAAAAAAAATCATAATAGTGAAACGTGATAAAAACAAAAAGAATCACATATTCTACCTACTGAGCCAGCCAGGAGCCCCATATTTCTGAAATATTTTAATGACTCCATCTCATTATAGAGATGTGGAATGATTTATTTAAGCAATACCCTATGGCTAGATATTTAACATATCTTCATGGGATCATGAATATTGTATAATTACTTCAAAAATAAACAAAATGCTAGGAATTTAAGGGAAGTAAGGCATTTCTTCCAATTTTCAGCCTTGGGGCCTTTATAATGGTGGTATAGTTTGGAGTTCTATAATCAAAGATAATAATATTGAAACCTGAGGATTCAGAGGAGGACAGTAAACAAAGCATTGAGAAATAAGAATTGAAATTATTTAATCTTAGGAAGACAATGCTTACAGATGACTGTACACTTATTTATATAAAAAGACTATCCTGTAAGTACCTTGAATTTTAATTTTATCACACAGACCGTGAGTATCAGAATTATTGTGTATATCTCCACTTGTAGCCTGAGAGTACCAGAGGCATTTCATTTTACCATTTGCCCTGTAGTGTGTACTGTTTGAAGAATAAAAGTCTGTTGAACAGGAGTTGAACATAATTATGACATTTCAAAGGAAGAGAGAGCATTGATACTTTAGTCCTGCGTACATACAGTGACTTTGCAAATTTCCATATACTTCTACTAAAGAAAATTACCAGCCATATGACTCTGTAAATATCACTAGTATGCTACTGTGTGTTTCCTATTCCCATAAAGAAGAATTTAAGACTTTGCCTCACTGCCTTACTCTAGTAAATCAGGTCCTTGCATATAATATTACTGAAATGTAAACACAATTGTGTTAAAATTATGACCCACTTGCTAATTTGAACAGTATGAAATGTTAACTAAATGCTTCTGTATTTACACAGGTATGTTTGCTTACTGGGTAAGCATAGTTGGAAGTGTTTCATTTTTTTTTTTAAGTTTATTTATTTATTTTGAGACAGAGAAATTGCATGCATGCAAGTGGGGGAGGGGCAGAGAGAGAGGGGAGAGAGAGAGAATCACAAGCAGGCTACTCGAGGAGAAGCTCGATCCCAAGGAAACAGAGATTTTGACGGGAGCTGAAATCAAGAGTTTGATGCTTAACTGAGCAACCCAGGTGCCCCAGAAGTGTTTCATTTAAGTGTGATGATCTGACGGTCTTATGGTGCAGCTGAGGAGCAAATTTTTCATTATAGTTATACAAATCAGATTTTCTGGGCATTTGTTGACTAAATATCTGGGCATAAAGCTGTGGAATCTCTACAGAAAACTTAAGAATACAGCCATGGCACACAGTCAATCTATAATGCATTCAAATAATGTGGTCTCAAAGTGGAAGGTGTAAGATTTTGCTAGGCTGTTGAGTAATAAGGTAATCTAAACTTTCAGGTTGTTTGAATCACAATTTATCATACTTGATGACAAAATAATTTAGGAGGCTTGTGCCATGCTAAACTAGGTCTGATTCTTGTCAGGGCTTGTTGGGGTTTGTTAACAGGAAACAGAAAATGTCCTTAATGAGATCTTCCCTTCCCTTCCCTTCCCTTCCCTTCCCTTCCCTTCCCTTCCCTTCCCTTCTCTTCCCTTCCTTTCCCTTCCCTTCCCTTTCCTTCTCTTTTTCTTTTTCTTTTTCTTTTTCTCTTTCTTTTTATAGCAGTTAACAAAATAAAGGCTCTTATTTGGTCAAGTCTCTATTTAATGAAGACAAACATATCTTATCTCCGTACATGTTATCCTCCACCCCAAAAGCAGAGAAATAAGTTTATAAACTCTTAATTTCCCAGTAAAATCAAGTAGGTTGGAATTGTGGACATTAAATATTCTTTTAAAATGGTTTTTCTTTATTCCACTGCCAAAGTTTGTAGAAAAGTGCTTATAACGTATTTAAAGTGCTTAGGACATTGGCTAAACATAGCTGGCATTCAATACATTTTAGCTATTAGTTTTTGTTTTGTAAAGAAAACAATATCTCAATATAAAAACTTACAAAGTTAATGGGCACAATTACAATTGACAGTAATTTTGAGCTAAAAAAGGAAAGTGAGAATAATCAAAATGAAAGAAAAAAAGCAATTAGGATTATGAAAGTCATCAAATAACCAAGATGCAGGTTATGTTGTATGTTTTTTAAAATCTAGTAATATAGTCCTATAGTTCCTGAGTAAGTTCTATAGTGAACAGTGCTAATAATTACTCTTCCTTGTTCACAGTGCCACCTTCAGGAGGGAGAAGTTTCCTTAATTTAGTGCAAGTGCACTAAATACTGGATTGAGCAAGGTCAAGTACCCAAAGATCTGGCATAATAAAGACAATGTATGTTTTAATTTAATTGATTATGAAGAGAATGTCCACTCTGATTCTTTCCATCTGACTGTGTTCAATGCAGAAGACCAATCTGTGAACTTTTTTTTTTTTTTTTTAATGTTTATTTATTTTTGAGACAGAGAGAGACAGAGCATGAACAGGGGAGGGGCAGAGAGAGAGGGAGACACAGAATTGGAAGCAGGCTCCGGGCTCTGAGCCATCAGCCCAGAGCCCGACGCAGGGCTCGAACTCACGGACTGTGAGATCGTGACCTGAGCTGAAGTCGGACGCTTAACCGACTGAGCCACCCAGGCGCCCCAATCTGTGAACTTTTACATTGTGATGTGGGAAATTTAAAAATTGATTAGAAATGAATGCATAGGATTTATAATTGATTTTCTTTTGGGATACCACACTTAGATCATAATATATAAATCATGCAATTATTACATCATCACCAAGAGATTTTAGCAGTCTCCCTTGATATTTTGTTTCTTTAACCAGTCTCAGAAGGAAATACTCGAGGGGTGCCTGGGTGGCTCAGTCGGTTAAAGTGTCCGACTAGGACTCAGGTCACCATTTTGCGATCGGTGAGTTTGAGCCCTGCATCGGGCTCTGTGTGGACAGCTTAGAGGCTGGAAACTGCTTCCGATTCTGTGCCTCCCTCTCTCTCTGGCCCTCCCTTGCTTCCACTTTGTCTGTCTCTCTCTCAAAAATAAATAAACACTTAAAACATTTTTTTTTAAAAGAAGGAAATATTCCATATTGAGTAAAAACTAGAGTTAAGTAATTACTTCTAGTACTTAAAATAGTACCCAGTCCATGAATAATTGGTTGAAAAAGCTGAACAAATGGTTGAAGAAGCTGAAGTAGGTCAGATCGACAACCTGACAGAGGAAAAGGGGTAGAGCCATTGGAACTACTAGAAGTGTCTAAGGCTACACTGTCCAAAATGGTAGCCACTAGCTATTGAGGACTTGAAATGCAGATAGTATGAATTGAGATGTTCTATAAGTGTAGAATATACACAACATTTTGAAGACTTAATAGAAAAAAATCATAAAATACCTCATTTTTCATATGGATTACATGTGAAAATGATGTTTTGTATATATTAGGTTAAATAAAATATATTATTTAAATTAATCTCACCTACTTATCTTTACTTTTCTTAGTATGTCTACTAGGAAGTGTAAAATTACATATATGGTTTGCATTATATTTCTACCAGGCAGTGCTTTCTAGGCCATACAAATCAGTGTGGCAGCAGCACTTGTAACAGATTTACTGAGCACATACCATGTGCCCGGCACGTATGAAGTGCCGATAAGATTTTCAGGTAAAGTTCCATGATCACTTGTGTTTTTGCCTGGGTATTAAAGCTGGGAGATCAAATAATTGCCCCAGATATTACAGATAGTAAATGGAAGGGGGGTTATTCAAACCAAATTTGGCTGTACTCCAGAGTCCACTTCTGTAATACCTACACTATACTAACTCCTGGGATACCCTTTACTTGAAATTACATCAGAACAATGTAGAGAAGGTAGAGATTTTTTTTAAAGTTATTTTTAACTTGTTTTTAATGTTTATTTTTTAGAGAGACAGAGACAGAGACAGAGAGAGAGCACAAGCAGGGGAAAGGCAGAGAGAGGGAGACACAGAATCCAAAGCAGGCCTCAGGCTCTTAGCTGTCAGCACAGAGCTCAACGTGGGGCTCCAACTCACAAACCATGAGATCATAACCTGAGCCAAAGTTGGACACTTAAGTGACTGAGCCACCCAGGTGCCCTGAGAAGGTAGAGATTTTAATTCAAATGTTTAGTTCTATTGCAGGAAAAAATGAGGCTAAGAGAAGTTAAGTCATTCCAAGACTTCTTGCAGTAGAATCACATAGAGCTTATCTCATGATTTGGGGTGGGGTAAATCAAAATAAATCCTAAATGGTAAAAGAAGAGGGTGCCATGAGAGCAAATAATTAGGAGGTAGAATATGGCATGAAAAGTTAGATAAGGAAGTAATGTTTGAATTAAGATCTAGAATAAGAACAGAAGTTAACTAGGTCAAGGAGGAGGGGCAATAGGAAGAACAAAATACAGTTGACCCTTGAACAACATGGGTTTTAAACTACATGGATTCACTTACACACAGACTTTTTCCCATAAATACAGTACAGTACCGTAAATGTATTTTTCTTATGATTTTCTTAAAAACATTTTCGCTTCTCTAGCTTACTTTAAGAATATAGAATATAATAAATATAACATACCAAATATATGTTAATTGTTTATGTTATTGGTAAGGGTTCTGGCCAACAGCAATAAGTAAGTTTTGGGGAATCAAAGTTATATGCAGATTTTCAACCATGTCGGGGACCAGTGCCCCTTAAGCGCTTCACTGTTCAAGGGTCAACTGTATACACAGAACTCAAGGTGAAGGAGAATGGCTTGTTTAAGGAAAAGTGCTTATAAAAAGAATGCAAGGAGGTGGGTGGTTCCAGGCAAAGCTGGAGAGAAAGGTAGAGGCCAGATCATTTGGGGAATTTTAGGCCTTATAAAGGTTCTGGTTAATGATGTGGCTAACTTCATACAAGTAGTAGGTGGAAAAAGCTAAGCTTCCAAAACCAAGTCTTCAGGCTCCAAAGCCTGTGGTCTTTTCACAACTCCATGCTATAAAGGAGCAAAAAGACAAAAAGGAACACATTCTGTGTCATTAATAAAAATAATCCAATTAATAAAATTAACAACCAATTTAATAGTTTATTTAATTATCAATAATTTATTAATTAATAAATCCAATTAATAAAAATAAAATTGGATTAGGAACAGAAACCTTAACATTTATCTGGAAGATACTCCACAGTGGAGTGGAGTGGAATTTCAAGTGGAATGAGTCTCTCACATTCCTGCAGGTTTGCTAAATATACTAAGGATCCGAGCTCTGGAGGACCCTTTATCTAGTCTATTTCTCAGAACTGATTTGCAACAAATAAATTTGAGTGGTGAGTTAACCTCTCCATCTGGGAAAAAGAGCAGGCTTGCTTCTGCTTACTGTAAAAGCAGTGGATTCCCCAAGCTAAGCATTCTTTTCCTCTCATGCAACCCACTATGGGGGCAGGCATCTATATGGGCCCTCTGCATTGCACCTCTGAGATTTGGAGGCATGGTGAATTGATGTAAGCATAATGCTCCTGCTGATTGCTGTGTTGTGAGTAATAAAGTCCTTTGTCTCTGACCCACAAGTCTTGTGTCTTCTACCAGCATCTATGAAACAGCAGAGGCTAACTTCTTAGATTGTAAATAGGATAAAATCAAACCCTAGACTTGAAAGTTTACATCTAAATTACCAGTGGCCCCTGGAAAACTTGGGAAAAAAGGTGTAAGAGTAAGCAATCTTAAAATAGGTAAGAAGAAACAAAGACTGATTTTTAAATTAGCTTTTTGCATGGGTTTATTTAAACTGATCCTCCAATTCTTCACCTTCTGGCTTTATAAAAAGAAGCCCTGACTTTAGGACTTAAGGCTCCAAACTGCCCTTTGGTGGTACTCTGCTTCCTTTTATGTTAAGCTCTAGAAAGCTAACTTCTCATGTGCTGGTGGGAACTGTGGCAGGGGGCTTTCGCATTGCTGTGATCAGACACAGTGACTGAAGGAATGGCTGATTTCAATCAGTTTCCCTGTTGGGGGATACCATGTGGAGGTCACTTTGGTGGGTAATTTGTCAACCGTATGATGCAGAGGTGAGAAATATGTTAGCATTCGCTCAGGCTACTCTCTCCTCATTTTGTAATTTGACTTCTTGTGGGGAGGAGTAACTTGGCCAAAACCACACTGTGAATGAATGGCAGAGTGGAATTCCACTGTTCTTTTCACCACTCCATTTCTCTTCCACTTCTCCAGAACTGTCGTCAATTCATTGCAATTATGTGGTACTGACTTACCAAGCTCAAATCTGGTGAATAAATGAGAATTCAATTCATTTACAATTGCAGATATATAACTGTCTAGAGTGGGATCATTTCCATATCAGGGGTAAGACTTCCCAGACTTAAGCTTAAGTCATAAATCAAAAAGTTGCCTGGTGAGCAGAGAATTGGAACACATTTAAAATGTGTATTCTCCAGTGATATAACCATCAAACTAGAGTAGCCATATGGATTCCTCTTGATTTAGTGTATTACTACTTAGAGAACTGGATTGGAGTTTGGAATTTGTTCACTTATATATTATTTCTTGACCACCTACTATGTGTCAGACACCTACTATGTATAGGCTCTGGACCTAGGGATACTAGCCTCTGGCCAGTGCTTTATAGAGACATGTTTATTATCCAAATACTCTCTTAAATTACCCATCTAAGTATCATTACTTCATCTCAAAGAAAAGAATTTTTACTTTCAGGGATTTTATAATATCTCTCTTGAACCTCATTATCAATCTGTATAGTAGGTAGTAATTATCATATTTTACAGAGGAGGAACCTGAGACTTAAAGGGGTGAAACAACACGTTTCAAGTTACATGCTTAGCAAGTGGCAGGCCTAGGAAGACCCAAATCTACCTTAGTCCAAGCACCTTTGCTTTCCACTATACCCTTTAACCCATAATTTTCTTAAAATTGGGTGTATTACCTTCTAGGAATAGCCATATTAAGGTCTTTCTTTTGTGACTCTACAATCCTAGTTCCAGGATTTGTGAACGGTTCTAATCTCATCTACAAATCAATTCTGCCAACGGTTATTGAATATGAACTATGTACAAAGCTTACTATGTACAAAGCATTGAGCCATTCTCTGGAGGATACAGAGATGAAAAAGACCAGATCCTTGTATTCTTGGAGCTTACAATATACTTATACAAATACAAAACCTGGAATTAAGCTGACTAAAGATACAAACAAAATGCTACAGGAACATAGGGAAGAAAAAGTTAGAATTAGGGAGATTTGAGAAGGGTTTTGGAACAGGTAACTGAAATTTCAAGGGTAAGATTGCTAGAAGACATGAAAAAAAAAAACCCTCAAAAGTGAGATGGCTGCCTGGGTGGGGTGCTTCACTGACTCAGCCCCAGTAGAGCATGAGCCCCACATTTTCCTTGCAAGAAAATAAATAAACAAACAACAACAAGAGAGGTAGCCTGAAGGCAGGAGAGGGCTGGGCATCACCTACATTGTGGGGAACAGAATATACCAGTAGTATCATCGCAGATGATGCAAGAAAGGTAGGAGGAAGTTGAATTGTAGAGGGCTTGCATGTCAGATATAAAGTTTGGAAATTAATTCTGTGTGTAAGGAAATCCTTATAGGGATTTGGGGCAGGGGAGAAATCCAATTCAGTAAAGATAATGCATAGTGACTTTTATAGTTTTGTCACTGGATCCTCACTGCTTTACATGGTGTTTGGAACTTGTTCTGTGCAAATAAACATGTTAAATGGAATTAATGGGAATTAATTAATAATAAACATTATTAATGAAAACATATTAATTGATAATAATTAATTAAAATTAATAATAATTAGTAATAATTATATTAATAATAATCAATATATTATTAATAATAAACATGTTAAATGGAATTAATGGGAATAGACTAGATATTGAATTATCAATGAGGTTACTGTAATAATAGTTCAAGAAGAAGGCAGATGTAATCTTATGGGAAGGGAAAGTGTTAAAGAAGGCTGACTTTGACTCTATTCCACAAGTAAGATAGGGATATTGGGAAAAGGGTGCAAGTAGGCAGAAAACAGGCTGTTTGTGGTGAGGGGGAATAAGAAGGATTCTTAATTCTGTTTTGGATTATGTTGTGTTTGAAGTGCTGCTAGGATATCTAGTAAAAGGATTTTTAAGTCTACAGCATTCATGAGCCCTCTTTGAGGGGGTACCATGTTCATATACCTCACTTTATCCATAGCTTATACAGATTTGTACTGATTTCAGTTTGGTATTTTCCTTACATTCCTTACAATTCTGGAGAAGTATCTTATTTTAGTTAGTACCCTACGCAAGAGCTGCCTTAAGCAGAAAGAGAAGGGGAAAATGCATAAAAGAAGATGAATAGTTGGAGGCGAAGTGATCTTCAGATTTCACGCTTTAAGCTCGGTAAATTGTACCCTCCACCTTCATTAGCTCGGGTATCATGGACTAATATATCTTAATAAGGACAGACCGGGTACTTAGAAGCCGGGCGGTAACCGAAAAATAGGCATGTACAAAAACCACTTATAACTGAAAAAGTGGTAAGTCCATTGTGACCAGAGGTGACACGGTAGTTTATTGAGTACTCTTCTGACTGAGGCTTTTATTTGGTAGAATCTTTACAAATTATTTTCCGAGCCCGGCTGCTAGCCTGAATTATAAGGGATTCATTTATTCCTTCCCACGTGCTATTTTGAGCTATATATGATTGGGAGCAGACACGCTCAGTTTATTTGGCCAGAATGTGATGGTCTCCTTCCCTTTCTTTCCCCAAACTTCACAGCTAACTTCCCGACTCTACCACAGTGCAGCTATCCCAAACTCTCCCCTGCATCCAGGCTTTCCCATCCTACTTGGAGTGGAGCTGAATGGATCCTGAATGGTAGGCACTTCCCTCCTACTCCCCACCCCCTACCCGCACCTGGCGGGGACGTGCCCCAGGGACGGTTGGAGCGCACTGCAACGGTCCCTTTTGTCCGGTAGGCGGGCGCCAAAGTGGTCTGGCTGGCGCGGGAGGTGGGGGCGCAAGCCTAGCGGGAGACGCCGGGCCAGAGGGGCGTGAGAACCGGCAGTTGGAGCTGGGGATGGGGAAGCTCTCCGGTTTGCAACTGAATACAGCGAAGTAGAAAAAAGCAAGGTGCAAAACGATAAGTATAGTAAGATCATATTTACGTAGGAAGATGCACAGCGTCAGACTGAGTACACACGTATGTACGTAAATGCATTGGAAAAGGTCTGACAGCTCTGTGGAAAGGAGAAAGCTGGGAGGGCGGATGAAGGGAGCTGACTTGGTGCATTGTGTATGTGAGATTCTTAACATTATTATTTAGGAAGAAAATGTGATCATGTAATTGAAAAAATCTGCACTTGGCAAGTTTGTTTCTCCTCTTGGCTTCCCATCGGTAGAGACCTGTTCAGACTCAGACCGCAAGCCAGACAGGAGTCAAGAAAAACGCCTTTCTCCCTTCTCACTGCTTCACCACTTACCCCCCTTCACCTTGACACCGTTGGAATTGGCCTTGGCTTTTGTGGAGAAGCCTTCCTCACAGCCCTGGTCCTTATCACAGATCTGCCTGCAAAACCCTCTCGAAAGGAGGAAACACTTTGAAGAGAGTAAATCACACACAGGCACATAAATACATCAATTAGACCCTATTCCTAAACCGTACTTGATAAATATTAAGATAAAATGTTTACAGGATATATCAATTTTATCTTAAACAGTTGTGCCATATGTCCTATTAATATGATCACATGATATTAATTTCTTATTTTGAAATAATTTTTTACTTAGAAAAATGTTACACAAATGGTACAAATAATTCCATTAAATCCTTCACCCAGCTTCCCCAGACGTTAGCATTTAACACAACTATAACACAATTATTATAAGTAGGAAATTAGCATTACTACTACTCTGTTCACTATCTACAGATATTATTCAGATTTCTACAACAATTGTTCCTCCCCCTCACCCCAGTCCAGGATTCAATCCAGGATCTCACAATGCATTTAATTGTTATGTTTTACATAGATACTTCTAATTGGTGATAGTTTCTCAGTTTTTCTTTTTCATGACTATACTTTTGAAGAATACTACTCGCCATTTTGTGAATGTTCTTCAAGTTGGTTGGTTTAGTATTTTCTCATTATTAATTCAGGTTATGCATTTTTGGGCAAAAATATTAAATAAGTTATGTTGTGCCCTTTCTAGTGCATCATATCAGGAGGCACAAGATGTCAATGTGTCCTTAATGGTGAGGTTAATTAAAATGGTGTCCTTAATGGTGAGGTGGTGGCTGCCAGGTTTGTCCAATGAGAAGTTACGATTTTCCTTTTTGCATTGGGTCATAGGAGGCAGACACCCTCATCATATGTACCTCAGTTTTACCATTCATGATCCTTGACTGCAACAGTTAGTACTAAGGTGTTTGCCATGGTGATTTTTCTACTTCCATCATTCTTACTAAATTTCAATATGAATACTTAAATGCACAATAACTTTTTAAAGGAAAATACTTTTACTGCTTTAACCTAGGGGGGAAAGGCATTTGGAGATTGTGTGATATGCTGTGGAATTAGTGGCTAAAATGGAATTTATGAATGCATTACAGATAACTGAATTCTAAAAGAATAAAACACTATTCTTAATACTTGTAAGGGCATGGATTCTAACATCACAGTTTACATGGATTTAGAAGCTCATTACTTGAACTGGATTTATTACTCCTGTGTTTGTGCCCATCACTGACCCTTTTGAGGATCTGTTATCTATGAATCCTTTCCCTGCTAAATGGTACAGTAAAATGGTACTTAAAAATAGAACAAAAAGTCTTCGATTTTATTTCTAATATGCTGCTAATTTTAGCTGACATTTGCAAAACTGATCTTTAAATTAACAATACAGTTGAAACTCAGCCAATATCTCACTTTATTTAGCCTCCGTGTTTGCTGAAAAGATTTACTGGAAGTCAATGCACTGTAAGGAGGTGAAATTCTTGTGGGTGAAACTTACATATTTCAATCCATTCGCCTATCAAGCATTTTGATAAGCCTCATTTGATTATGTTACCCTGTGCAGCATTTTCCCTAACCTTTATTACTGTAGATGGAAAACTGGTCCCAAGATTGGGTCTCAGCCTTGATGTCAATTTTTCTTGCTTTCAGTAAGAAGGAAAACAGGAGAGTAAGTTTAGAGTTTTTGTTGTTGTTGTTTTGTTTATAAATCACTGACCCTTCTGAGTATCTGATATCTATGAATCCCTTACCTGGTAAAATGCACAAACACACATGTTGCATGAGAGCACAAGCAGTCCCATGTCAAACGGGGGGAGGTAGGGAGGTGGTTATGGGGAGGGAAAAGCTGACTGTCAGAAACTTCCCAGACACGGTTTTCCCTCCTGCCATATGGCACAGCCAACCTCTCTTGGCAGCTCAGGTGGGGCCGCTAAGGCTACACAGCCCATCTGTCTCCTTGTCATTTCCATCTAACCCCCTCCCTTAACCCCCAATATCATCCTCTCCTTTATTACTTAGCCCCCAGTCTGCTCAGCTTTCTTGCTGGCTCTTCACTCCTCATGAGGTGCTCTCTGTCACCAGCTTTTACCAACTCTTTCACCTCGCTCACCAACTCTTGTTTGGGAAGATAGCGCAGAAGCTCAAGTGAGAGAACCTGCCCACTTCCAAATGGCTGCAGCAGAGAAGCACTTGAGTGAATGTCAATGCTCTCCCTTCTCATCAGCACAGAACGCTTGCCACGTTTCCCTGCCTATCTGAAAGTGGAACAAGAGCTGATGAACACGTTGGGGGGATACGTCTAATATCTATGGCTTACACAAACGGTCACCATTACCAACGGAGAGAAAGTCCCGTTGTAACAAAACTTTCTCTCCCCCCCCCCCCCCCCCCCCCGCAAACGGAAAGAACGTGAACTCACAGAACCCGCTTCTTCGCCCGCCAACCCCCTCATCTCCTGCTGGCGTGACAGCCCTCGGCGCCCGGCCCAGCTCAGGCCCGCCAAGGCTCGCGGCAAAGCTTGGCGCTCCAGTGCGCGCCTCCGCGGACAAAGAGCAGGCGGCGGCGAGGCTGGGCTGGAAGGTGGAGGCAGGCCGAGGGGCGCGCCGGGGGGAATCCCTCCCGACCTCTGACGTCACCAAAGCGCTGGCCAATGAGAAGCGGGAGAGGGGGATTCCCGCTCCCGCTGCCGCCCCGCCAGCTTTTTAAACAGTACCCTGGGGAATACTCTCTGGGAGCAGTGGGAGGAATGGGGGAAATGGAGGTTAAGAGCGAAAAATGATGGTCCTGGGGGATGAGACTAGAGGTTTGACGATTAGGCGTCAAGGCTGGCTTAGACCGGGGGGAAAACCAGAGCCGATCGAGGTGAGGCCGAACACCCGGCAGGGGAAAATCCTCCTGAGATGGAGTGGAAACTGGAGCGCACCGCCCCGCGGAGGGTCCGGACGGAAGAAGAGATGCTGTGGGTGAGTAACGCCCTTTTGTTTCCCAGCCCCGACTCCCTGAAGGGGACTCTGCCCGCTGAGGACCAACAGGTAGGACAAACTCTAAACCTCGATCCTTCATTTTGCGATGTGTAATTTAGTTGTGTTCTAGAGGTGCCTGGCTGGTAGAGAAAATGAGTAAATGGGGTTGGACAAGCTGAGGATCTAGAAACATTCCGCGCCTAACATTATGATTTTTCTCTCCATATGTTATATATATTTTCCAAGGAGAACGTCATGCGGGTGCTCGCCAAAGACATGAAGCAAAAGAGAAGTCAAGGTTCTCCCAAGGTAAGTGTCTAGTGCTTACTGTGGTTCTCTTAATTCTGATTTTGAACAAACTAATTTTTCCTAAAGAAGGTACTTGTTGGAAGTACGGCCTGGTCTAAGAATATGAAAATTTAAAAAATCAGTCTCCTAAAATATCACTAACTGCAGAGTCTAATTATACACCCTCCCCCCACATTTCTATAAGAAACTGAAGATCCCTGACAAGAGTAATTGTTTGTATATCCATGGGGCTTTCTAGTTTTTGGCTCAACAGAAAAGGATGAAGCTTGGATGTAGGCAGCGCATTGCTGGCTGGCTGTTACTATTTCATTTTAACAGTTGCGAATTGTACTTTCCTCTGTTGCATTTAAAAGCTTGCCCCCCAAAGAAATGGAAATGGTGCCATCTTGTGGATAATCGGGAGAAGTGGCCTAATCCAAGGTAGATCCTCACGTTAAAATTGATCCGATGTATTACTTTTTCTCCTTCAAAGTCTGAAGCCAAGGCCTGTAGCTTCTCTCTTCATCAGTGTAAGAATAAAACAAATATAAACGAGTCTTTCTTATTTTTACTACATAAACATCCCTCATATGCTTTAAATCTCTCATAATCACCATTCACCTTGCTTCTCTCTACACGAACTTGTTCTTATTCCTCTAAACTTTACTCATAGATTCTAGTTTCAAACCCATTAACATTTTTACAGATTTTTCTTAATCTTTTAAAAATCTTGCAATATTTAAGTGGTGACACAACAAATCAAACACATAACAGCCCTTTCAGAATGCAATGGCTAATGTTATTTATAATGGGGGACAAAATAATGACAACTTAAGTCCCTAAATACTTTAAGAATGATTTTTTCCTTCCAAAATAGCTACAGTTTTCTTTTACACCAAAATTATGCACTTCCATGACTCCTAAATATTTTCCTTCCTAATACAGACAATTGGTCTTTTGGTCAGTAAAGAGAAAATATTTCTCAGTAAAGAGAAATAATTGGAAAAGCTACAGTTAAGTATAACTTTGTTAATTCACTTGTACTGCAAAACCATATTTTGATATCCAAGCATTTACTGTGGAACAGCTAAGTGCAAGTGTTCTGAAAGTTTGTCTTTTTAAATTTTTGCTGAGATTTAAAAATAGTATTTTTCTTTTTTTATAATAATTTTGGAGTAACAAGTTTTATTTATGAGTTTTCTTTTCTGTGACTATTAAGATTACAGTTCGGCTACTGTGTTTCATATTGCATACAGTAGCTTCAGTGACTTCATGGGCCATGAAAAGCAGCAGTGACCTGAGTCAGGTAGGCAGTGTATTGTTAGCTGGCTGCTTTGGGTCAATGTGGCAGCCACAACTACCCTGCCACTTGCTTCTGGACAAATTCTTCTTGCTAACAAGCTGCACTGGTTTCCTGTGTGTGATGGGTTGGCAGTGTATTGTTAGCTGGTTGAAGATGTGAATGACATCAGCTAACATGCAACTGCTATCTTATTGCATATACAATGAACATCAGAGTATAATTGATTCTGTAATTAGTGTGTGTGTTTGGTGCATATGTATACTTTTTGCTATGAACCAGGGCACTGGTAACCATAATACTTGTAATTGCTCTTCAGTCACTCAATTATAACACCATAGACAGTGTTACAAATGGTGAAGAAAGCAATACAATTAATTTTTTTTAATTTTTAAATATTTATTTTTGAGAGAGAGACAGAATGCGAGTGTGGGAGGGACAGAGATGGAGGGAGACACAGAATCCGAAGTAGTCTCTAGGCTCTGAGCCGGCAGTACGGAGCTTGACATGGGGCTCAAACCCACGAACTGTGAGATTATGACCTGAGCTGAAGTCGGATGCTCAACTGACTGAGCCACCCAGGCGCCCCCAATATAATTAATTCTTAAAATTTTTTTCCAGGTAATATTTTTGGAGTCCTGGGTACACAGTATGAAAGTATTTGTGAAATTATTTTTTTTAGTATTTATTTTTCATATAAAATTTAGAATACAATGACAATTTGAAATGGAAAGCCTAAACTCTTTCCCCCAGTTTTCAACTAAGTCTATAGTATTCTTTCTAGATAATCAGCTTCTTAATATGCCATTAGAGCAGGTCTCTGTAACCATGTGTATGTACCAGCTGAAGAGAGAATTGAGAGGTAACTTTGAAGATGAATCAATCAACTCAAACATTTTCACTTGAAATATCAAGAAAAGTGGAAATTTTGGGGTGTGGTTGGGGGATGTGGTTGAATTGTTGGCAGGATTTGCCTGAATTTTTCACTTCATTTTCTGTCAAGTCACAGACTCATAAAATATTTGAGCATGATATTTAGCTTGTGAAGTGGGAAGAACTAACTGTACCATATGCTTTTAAATATTTTCTGATTCCTGTGGAGGCCATTTTGACCCATGCAACAGTATTCAGGAACTTGCTGGGTCCCAGATAAACAGTGACATCAGTGTCCTCATGTGGGCATTTGCAGCAAGTTCGCGAAGCTGACTTTAGGTGGTCTGGTCAATTAGTTATATTCTAAGTGAGATGTGAGAAATATATTACAGTCCACTGTAGTGAATTACAAATTACTGATTTAACAATTTTTATTCTTATTTAAGTTTAAACATTTCAAACCATGGGAGATTTATACCTATAATTTGATTCTTTATGCATTTTGCTACTTTCATATCCTCTTTTCATTGTTGCCCATTTCATTTTCAGCATTTTTCTGTGTGTGTTTAAGGATCCCTCCCATGTAAATACTGTTTTCATCATTTTTCTTACAAGGCTAAATTTCAACATGTTATTTTTTATGTAAAGCCACTGACTTGTTGATAAAAATAAAACCTACTTAATTTAGAAGGCTTGGCCTTTGTGTTTTAATTTTTTTACACTAAAGAATGAGACATAAAATGCAAACATTTATACTCAATAAACAATACATATTTAAAGCTGTTCTTCACTTCCATATTCAGGAGATGATGAGAAAGAGAGAGAGAATGGAATGCATGAAAGATGAATTAAGGAGATCAGTGGGTAAGGAGGAGAATGAATATATATATTCAAATGAAGAATGTCTCCATAGGAATCAGAGGGAAAGACAGGGACCCACAACTGGGACATCAAAGCCACTCTATTCCTTTCCTCCAAAAAGAGAATGCTTCACTCTGCAAGGTATGGCCTTACCAGTTCAGCGAGAGGAAGGAAGAGTGGGGAGGAGTGTGGTATGTTAGTTTCTAGGCGTGACAGTTATTAGAATTTTATTATTCCGTGGGAAAGATGAAATCAAGGTGAGGAATACACATGGATAAAGTGTTCACATTATAGCCACGCCCAAACATCCTTTTTTCCCCCAAAGAAACACTATGAATGAATGTAATGTTTTGTACAGGGACCAACCAAGACTTCTTAGCTTCTGCAAGGTAGTCTTGAAAGAGAGTTAATATGTTGAAAATATAGAGAAATACAGGTTTTGTTTTTCTGCTTAGGCTTTGTCTACAATTTTTTTTTTTTACAGTAGTATTTTCCTACCTGAGACTACCTGCAGACAATCCAGTGAAATCATTAGATTTTACTGTGATTATATAGCATATTGTTAGCAGCTTTTCATATTTCAGGGACTGTAGTTCCACATTTTCACATAAGCCACCAAAACAGTATATTTATAAAAATAAATAATATATGTTTTTGCTCTAGATTGAGCTCTTTGGAGATCCTTATGATAACCTAATCAAGTCTGATTTTTAAAAGTTTTTGTGTTCTGGATCCAACGTAAAGTGGTTTGTGCGAACTGAGTGTTAAATTTTCAGAAATCTGGCATGCCAGTTATTAAAGCATTGGTAGCTGGAAGTTGGCCATGTGGGAGCATTTATACCACGGAAATTGGCAAATGCTGCAAACTGGAACCCCTCCTCCAGAGAGGTGGTTGTTACTTCCCAGCCACCACTGTGTGCAGGCTATATATACTACAATCGCTAGGAATTCTATATAGGCACATATATACATTAAGATTATACTAATTATTAAGCATTTTTGAAAATGAAGTATGACTTTCATGGTATACTTCAGGCAAATTCCTATTTATTCCAATCTCCCAGCACCACGGCTATGTCTGCTATGAGATGAAGATCAGGAGTTAGAAGGAAGTACTCCTTTCCACCTTCCAAATACACCAAAACAAACTTCAAGCCAACGAACTACTGACCACAATGAAATGAATTTGATTTTGTCCCTTTGTCCATGAGTACCTTTTTATATGATGCCAGCTATTTTTCTGTTATTCTGTTCAATTTAGACAGTAGCAGTCTATGTCCAAGGCTCTTTGATGCCGAGACAGGGAAGAAAGGCTCAATTCAAGAAAGATGCAATTTTTTCTCTTTATGTATATATACCTGGCGGAATTCATATAAGACACTGGAGTTATGGGTTGAGCAGTACATCAGCAAATGGCTTCACACACTCTTTAGTACACAGAGGCTAATTGTTACAGAACCCTGAATGGACACCTACTTGCCACACTTTCAAATCCCCACCTGCCTTCCCTGCATACCCAAAGGGGAAGGGGAGAGAACCAAGCACTGACTATAGTAGAGACTGTAGGTTGAATAAACACGGAGGATTGGAGATATGTAAGTGAAAACCCCCTTTATATGGCTTTGGAGAGAACTAGTGACTTTGGGCAGGATGGACATCTGAACTGCATTCACTGGGACAGTCCTGGTCATTCCCCACCACAGCAGCAGTCTTGTGGCACTTGTAAATGGGGTGTATGGCAAAAATGCTCTGAGAACAATACTTGGAAAGTTTGCCCTTAAAATTTTGCTTAGAGGCTCAGAATTCAAACTGCTTAGGCTCAGAATTCAAACTGCTTCTATGTTCTTGGGGCAAAATTGCAAAGGACACATAGGCTTGTTAGGTGGCTTTTATTTCTTCAAAAATAATTCAGATTACTGATTCCAGTCCTGATCACATAAAACACCTTGTCAAGCACGATCATCGACTTGGAAGGTTGGAAGGGGCTCTTTGTTCAGTCTGACCTTCCTAAGTTTATGGGTGAGGAAATCTGAAAGTAGTCGTGTGATTTGCCCAACATCATACAGCTGGTGAGGGGTACAAGCAGGTTTGCTGACACACTAACCTGGCATTCTTGAGGCTATCCTTGTGAATCTTCTGGACCTCTAAGAGAAACTGTGCCTCCCCCCAGCCCCCAGATATCTTACTAAACACAATCAGAGCTGTGTGGCTGGATATATGCTTTGAAGCAGAAGGTGTTCCAGGAAATATTTTTGGTTTCTCCAAGGACTTTAAACACTTGCAAAGAACTATATGCTGAGGTGGCATTACTGACTTCACCATAAAAAAATCTTTACTTTCATTAATCAGGACAGTATATGGGAGCCAGCTCACAGCTATTTAGATTGGGTCTTTCTTCCTTGGCCAAATTTTACATAACTGCCTTTTTACTTTTTTTTTTCTTTAGCCCTAGTATTCCTATTCATTTCATGAAATGAATATATATTTAGTGGGGCAAAAATTAGCCTTCATCAACTTGGCAAGTTGCTTTATCAGCCAATAATGAGAAGATGGACAGAATATAAAGGTTATGATAAAGGAGAAAAAGCATGTTGTGACTCTGTCAAAAGGTTTAGTGATTGCTGATGCTTAAGACTGGTGTAATTAGTCCCTCCCTTTTTTACCTTCAGACCTTTGACTATTTAGAGTTGATTCTTATTATTTTAGCCATCAGAACGATGCAGCACTGAATTCTTTCCAAAAGGTTAATCTAATCTGAATAAATTAGCAACCAGTATTAATATATAAAGAATTGAGCTAAATAATCATATACTCATAGCCTTTTTCTTACTCTTTGGATTTTTACTCAGCAATTAATATTCTATTTATAAAATTTGAGTTTCTTCTGGAAAATAATAGAGAAATATTGACAATGATGAAGGTTTTTCAAATGTTAGGATAGTGTCATTTATAAATGACTATTTGGGCAGATACAGTAAAACATACTATGAACCTGTACTTAAAAAAGAAAACAAAAAAAACAACTAAAGAAACAAAATAACTGTGCCTGAAACAAAAGTACATAATGATTTGAATCTCTCTATATATTTAACATTTTTTCAGTGTTTATTTTTTATTTTATTACATAAAAATAGCCATTTACAGTTAGTTAATCCAGAAAATTCAGTCACACAAAGTGTCTTGAATTCAAACAGAGGTCTAGTGGATTGGCATTTCCATTAAGTACAATCCTGAAAATGTCAAGTCGAACAACAGGATATTGAAGCACATTGATGACTGTATTTTGAATTATTTAGTGTGATCTGATGAAATACTTAGTATATTTCATTTTGATTCTTTAGATACTCTTTATTTTTGTTTTGGGTAACATCTCTGTCCTGGGGGCATTATTCATTACCACTCACTGGCAAGGTATCATAAAAACAAACAAACAAAAAATCCGTCAGTGCCGTATTTAATTGTCAGAGTATTTAAATTGAGACCAAACCCCCCCTCCCCTTGACATTTCTATATTCCGACTACGGCATTTGAATGACTCACTGGCATTTTCATAGGTCCTCTTTCTTTTTTATGATCATTTGTCTAATCAGAGCTGCTATCTCAGGCCTGATGACTTCAATGGGTTCCTCTGGCCTCCAGGTTTTCACAACTTGACCCTCAGGGTTGACCAGATACTTCCAAAAATTCCACCTTGGTTCTTTCTTTGAAGAATCTAAAGTACCAGAATATATTTTCATAAGCATAATTTTATTTTTTGTCAAGATTTTCATTTCTATTAGTATCTATGTAAGTGATAACTTAAGAATCAAGTTCTAAGATTATCATAATGTCAAAAGCAAAGCAAAACAAAAAATAAAACACCCAAACAAGGCAAAACTCAAGCTCCAAGTAACCATATTTCTGTACATTTGGTGACTTCACTGATGATTCTACTGGTCCGGAATCATGAAACAAAGTGGTTTATTCTGGATTTATTGATCTAAATAACAAAAAAGTTGGGGCGTCTGGGTGGCTCAGTCAGCTGAGTGTCTGACTTCAGCTCAGGTCATGAGCTCACAGTTCATGAGTTCGAGCCACACGTCAGGCTTTGTGTTGAGAGCTCAGAGCCTGGAGCCTGCTTCAAACTCTGTGTCTCCCTCTCTCTGCCCCTCCCCTGCTCATGTTCTGTGTTTCTCTCTCTCTCTCTGTCTGTCTCAAAAATAATACACATTAAGAAAACTAAAAAAAACAGCAACAAAAAATTTACCTTGTCACTAGCTCAAAACTTTCAGTTTCTTAACATTTTTAAAGATAAAATGATACTCTATGGTCCTTGGTAATGGCCTGTACGGAATTCTTTACATATTAAATATACCTATGTTTTTAGTATTGTTACATATTATGTAGAGGAAAACAGAAAGGAATTCTAAATCACATTATTTTTGTTTCTAAGTTTTTATTTTAATTCTAGTTAGTTAACATACAGTATTAAGTCATATTGGGAAATTATGTGGTCCTTTTGAACCATCTTAATGTATGTAAGAAATGTAATGTTTTTTCCATTTACATTATCCAGAATTGATGTTCATTATTGACTAACATGTGAAAAAAATATAAACAACTACTTAAAATGTATCTAGTGTCTACTATGTGCCCAGGAATGTATGCTCATTGCTTTAAATGGATCCTTTTGTTGAATCTTTACAGCAACCCTGTGAAATGGGTATTATCATTAACCCCATTTTGCAGATGAGAAAAATGGAGTCTTAGACTCGAGGTCTTGTGGCTAATGAGCGGTAGAGCCAGCCCTGATATCTAGACCTTCTACTCCTATACTACCCACTCCTACTTCCTACTCCAAGCAGATTTTAGGAGGAAGATGACAAATTCATTTTTTTACAGGAGGGGATTCAGGTGTATGTGGGACATTCTGTCAGAGGAGGCAGGTGAATATAAGGCTTTGGGGCTTAGGAGAGAGAGCTCAGTCAGGGAAAGGGGATAGAATAAGAAGAGCTCCAGTGGGCCGTGGCACAGTCCTGAGAATCAGCACAGTTAAGGGTGGATGGAAAAGAGGAACCTGAAAAGAAGAAAGAGAAGGGCCCAGAGTGGCAGTCACTGGTACCTGCTAGGTTCAAGAGATTCATGGAGCAAGAAGCCAGACACAGTCATCTAAGAAGGTAATTGAGACGGGGAGGCAGAAATTGTAAGTATTAACTATTCTTTCAGAAATAGCGATGAAATTGGTAGAAGGAACACACTGTCTAGAGTTTTGAAGGTGTGGAATGCTTTGCTTTGGGCTGGGAGAAAGAAGCAGTCAGGGAGCATAGGTTAAAATTAAGAAATAAAAATAAAAAGTAGCCTGATTACTTATATGTGTTTTACTTGGAGTACTGTGCCAAGCATTTCAATTTATTTCATTATTAGAGAAAAATATTTTTGACTAGAGCAAACATCAAGGACTCCGTGTGAGCATCCTATTATTACATGAAAGCCATCTTAACATCATTTTGCAAAATTGCTCTTTTCTATAATGGAAAATGTGTCTCTAAAGATAATGCCCTCCAGGGCAGAGCTCTGTCTACCTGACATAAACATCTTTGCGAGTTAGGAAAAGGCACTCTTCCAGGCCGGTACAGTCCCCCAGCACATGCCTTGCTATGGCTGAGCTTCAGCCCGCATTTGCCTCCCTGCCCAGATGCCCTGTTTAGTGACACCTGCACACATGTGCACTGTGATCACATGATCAGTTACTGTCAATTTTGGCTAGTTTTAAAAAACTCATTTCCATTTGGCTATGATCTCATAGTCTTCATCTCTGGAGCTTCATCTAACTTCATTGAAACCTTAAATCACTTACTTTTTTGATTACACAAGGGTAGGTGGAACATTATGTTGATTTTCCCCAGAAATTTAAAGTTTTAAAAAGATTCTGATTTCACACTTAAATTTTGTAGAACATCATGAAGTGGCTTACTAGACTGGAAGCTTGATTGCCTGACTGAGGTCACTGTTTTATCAAAATTCAAATTATCTGCAGTGAGAATAGGGACTGAGGGTATCATCTGTATAAGTCAGATGAGAGGACATTAACTGAATGTCCTTTGTTTTTTATCTATTATGATTAAAAAAATTTTTTTTAAATCTTTATTCATTTTTGAGAGAGAGAGAGAGAGAGAGACAGAGCATGAAGGGGACAGGGGCAGAGAGAGAGGGAGACACAGAATCCAAAGTAGGCTCCAGGCTCTCAGCTGTCAGCACAGAGCCTGAGCTGAAGTTGGATGCTTAGCCTACTGAGCCACCCAGGCGTCCCTGAATGCTCTTTAGAATAGTGTTAGGCACAGTGTAAGAAACATATAAATACTTTACGTCTATTAACACACTTAATCCTCCAAATTATCTTATATTGATAATCTTATTTTACAAGTGAGGAAGAAGGCACAGAGAAGTTAAGTCATGTAGCTGAAGCCACACAGCAAAACTAACACTTGAATCCAGGTAGGTTGCGGCTAAAACCTATTTCCCTAGTCACTATACTTTACTACTGTTATGCTAACTGACCCAGGAAAATCTTTAAACAGATTTCTGTAGCTAGCCTAATTTTAGAGACAACGTAACACTATCGTCCTAAAAAAAAAAAAAAAAAAAAAAAAAAAAAAAAAAAATTCTTATATTCTGTTTTGAATTTTAGCAAAAACAGAGATATTATTCATCCATGAAGACAATATCTCAGACAAGGGAACTTAAAATTAATCACAAAGATATGTCTAATAATGCCCAGCAATATTCATGAGACATGGATAGCATTGGTAATGGGGAGGGACATTTCCCCAAGTGCCAGTTAAATAAGAGAGGAATTAAGGTATTTTGTGAAGATAGCCATGACCACAGTTCAGCTAAATTCTTCAGGAAAGTGATCATAAGGAAAAGAATACACCGGAGTCGACTTATTTTGCCATTCAAGAAGTTAAAACATTGATTTCAGAGAAGCATAACTTCTAGAAAGTCACAAAGGATGAGATTCTGGCTTTCTGATGGTTTTACCAAACTTTCCCACTTAAAGCATTTCACATGAAATAGAAAGCGTACGGTCCTGGTACATTTGTTTTAAAAATGAAAAGCAATTGAAAACATTAACTTGATGAGGCAAAGTAGATATTTACCAACAAGAAATCTGAATGCAGGTTCTGCTTCAGATCCTAGAATCTTAATCTTGTGGAAGATGGGGAATGTCACGCCGTAGTTATTTCTTGCAAAAGATACAACTTCCTTGCTGGGGCGGGGCTCCGATTCTCCAAACTGATTGCACGGAAAAGCCAAGACGCTGAAGTGGAATGGTCCAAACTCTTTGTGCAGTTCCTGCAGTGCTAAGTAATTTCTGTCTGTGAGTTGGCAGTCACTAGCCACGTTTACAACTAGTGCAACCTCCCGGAAAAAGAAAAAAATCCAACCGGAAAGTGAAGCAAATAAAAAGATTTAAAAAAAATATTCTGCAAGTAGTTAAAATCCTAAACCATTTTGAAGCTGATGGTTATTTTATATTTTTAGACATACCCAATTTTGTTGAAAATCTTAACCTGGATGCATGAGTTAAGACTCTGAAAAATCACTACCATTAAAAAAGCATCAGGTAAAACAGTTTAAGATAAAAGAAAATACGATCATTGATAAGAGTGCTTTTTAATGTTGCTAGTTTATGGAAGTAGTATTTTTTAATGTCTCCATATTCACATTACTAATTATAAAAATTTCCTAAACAACTTACAGTGTTAATTTAGCATGCCTCTGAAAACAGGATAATCAGCTTATCAATTAGAAGTACTGTATATATACACCATGAGAACTCTGATGGTCAGAGTGATATACTAATTACATTACTTTGAAAACTAAATTATAACTTATGACCCTTTATCAACGAAAAATTGATTCCATTAAAGTAAACAGAGAAATCAACAAGCAGTAGGAAAAAAAACAACAAAAAACAGAAGATACAACTTACTTTGCCTTTAAACTTTTCCAGAGAAACCGTTCTTCCTTTTGCATCTTTCACTTCAAAGGCATAAAAGCTGTTGATTTTAGGTTTTAGGAATTTTAGTTGTAGAAGAAATAACATTACTGTGCATAGAACCATAGACAGTAAAACTGCAAATACCTTTGCTTTCGGCCCCGAACATCTTAAAGGGTAAGCTGTAAGAGGCTCCATTTTGGATGATTCTAGAGAGAAGTCTCAGCAGGCTGGAATTCAAGGAGGAGCTGAAACTTGAAACCAGCTCAGTTTAACGGAAAACCAGGAAGGACAGATGGGGTCCTTTCACTGCTAAGGAATAGAAAGACCCTTCTCAGATGGGGAATGGAACGAGACTCCTGGATAAAACAGAGTGCTAAAGAATTTCAATGTATTTATGATGCCTATTGCAATCTTCGCTAGGAAGATCAGGACTGTTTCGAGAGCTCTTTAACATTCTCCTGACAAAATTTTTCACCAGAAGATGGTGCCCTTGTAGGGTGAAAGCTGGGGAGTGAATGCTCCCAGTAACTGGGCGAATGTAGAGGAGTGGGTTAAATACCATCCAGGAATAGTTCAGAGTGTAGATTAAACGTGCTCTATTAACATGATGTATAACCTGAAGGGGTTTAATATTATGTGTATGGATTAAACTTGCTACACGAGTTCAAGATATTTACAGTGGAAAGGGCAGAAAAATAACTGAAGTGGCTACTTACTTTGACCTCATCTCATTAAGGCAATGCCAGGTGAATATAATAAAAATAAATAGATTAGATACAATGTGAAGGCTTTAAAAAACCCTCCTCTATCATAAAGCCAACTATAGGCCAGTGTTTTTCAAATTTTTGATCCTGACTCCCAGTAAGAAATGCACTTTATAATTTAACTCAGATGCATGTAACTGAGAAGTCTGATTAAATGATCCTTCCTTCCCCTTTGAACTTTGATACGCCTGTGGCAGTTTTAAAACAGCCTGGCTCTGACCCCTGACAATGAAGGATTTCAGGGTTCACCAATGGTCTGCAACCTGTAGATGGAAAAATACTGCACTTGATAATAAATCAGGAATTTAGCAATTAAATAAGACAATTCTACCAAGAAGGCAAAAATGAACAAGGAAGCCCTCCAAACCCACTTCTACCTTGGTGCATCATCTAGTTGCTTCTTTTTTTTACCTTCACTTTTCCTGTGGCTGTTGTCTCTTACAGGAGGCTTAACTTTACTGTTGAAAATTATAGGGGTAGGTGTGGACAGGAAATGGAGGTAGCTGCATATCCTGAAATCCATGGTTCCTTTAGTCACCTTGGACTCTTCCCCAAGACACACAGCAAATTTCAAATTAAGGTGCCTCATTCTACCTGGTCCTGACTCTTGGTGTCGCTCAGGGGGCTGGTAGCTCTGCCTCCGGAGCCAAACCCACAGCTTAGGCATATAAAACCTGTCAAGAGACTGATAAACCACTTGGCTCCCACTCTTGCAGCCTGATAATAAAGGATACAGTAGAAAAGTATTCTCCTGTAAACCTAATACCCAGTAAACAACAAAAAAGTATACAAAACACGTTGTATCACCTCTTCACTATGATAATTTTACTTTGATGCTCTCTGGCTGAGTTACTGAGAAAGCCAAACTTCATATGACACCCGGACTTCAATTCTCTGACCTTGCTACGCCAAGGTTCTTGGACTTAAAAGTGCTGCCATCACCTGGTGCTTGTTAGAGACGCAGCTATTCAAGCCCCACCTCAGATTTCCTGAACCAGAATTGGCCTCCTGACTCAAGCATACATTTGAGAAAATTTAGACCTCAGTCTTTTTTTTTTTTTTCTTTGGTTTTCACTGTGACAAGCCTCTTTAGTTTCCGTTTGTGTAGGCTGTTGAAGGACATGGCTCAGGAACTTGAGTTTTAATGATTAATTAAAAAAAAATTAATTCATAGAACACCTGCTGTAATTTGAACCATGTAAACCCAGCCCATGATAACTGCTTTGAGGGAGATGACAGAGGGTTCCCTTGGAGGAGGATGCTGATTGACTGTACCCCAGGCATGGCCCCATAGGGTGATGTTACTTTGATAAAATCATTATGATACTTTCTAGTTCAGTGTTTTGTAAGTACAGAAACTCCCATCAAGTGATCTACAGCTTGGTCTTTGAGAATATCAAAATTATGCTTACAAGAGGTTCTGTATAAGCCAACATGCCAGTTATTAACCAGAAATAAAAGGCTTGTACCAGCCTGATATTTCATGTTGGATTGTCCCAAAATTTCATGCTATATTAAAAGTACTTTGAAAACTGAAGTTAATCTCTTGTCAAGGCCAAAATCAAAGCCAGTTTGTTAATTTTACAATTCTTAAGTTTTTTTTGTTTTGTTTGTTTGCTTGTTTTTTTTTTAAGTGATTGACATCTTTGTTGCTTTGGAGGTAGGGGGCAGGTGCTCAGGAGCTCTTGGTGGGGCAGGCCTGATTCCTCTTCACCATCATAGGCTTCTGGCTGTGCAGGATGGCGCTGGCTCTGCAAATGGCAGCCATGAACAGACCTGGGCGGTCCATGTTCTTGTGGATCCTGTGCCTGATGCTGCTAAGGGTGGCCAGGGCATTCTTGTTGATGTTGGTATGCATGTAGGAGGTGGTAGGTTTTCACTGGTCAGATCTCCGCTTCATCACCATCATTACATTTTTGCTGTAGGCCTCTGGATCCATGCCTGCAGTCTTGTGGTAAACCAGGCCATTGTAGTGGAAAGAGTTGCAAGCCTGTTGGGCTTGGTGCTTTATGTCTGCTTGTCCCTTTTGATCAGGATCAATTCCACATGACCATCCATTGCAGGTGGGGGGACATGGTGGCAGCTCCTCTCACTAAGGTGGCTGGCGACAGAAAGAAATATATATGCTTTTATAACATATATGATTTCATATATGAATGATATATAAATATCCTTATAGGCCCATTAATCAGACATTCAGCACAGGAGTTTGGGCAACTCCCAGCCTGGATGTTTGTGAACATAGATAGATTTTGGCCCTTAGACATTTCTTTTTTTCTTCATTTGTCAGAGTCTTTTTCTGTATATGTTGTGATATCATCATTTCTTAGTTTTCTGGGGGATCTGTCATCAATGTTTCCATGTTCTGTCTATACTAAAACCATTCTCAAATTATAATTATATCAACACTGCAATTTTCAATGCATAGGAGATAGTATGCTAGAAAAACCAACAGCACTCTTTCAGGAGATCAAGGAAGGTTTGTTAAAGGAGGGGAAGAGAATGATGAGTTGAAGGTCAAGGGAACCTACTGGGCCAATAATGGGACAAAGCAGTTGACTCTGTTAATCAAGCACCACAGGCACTGAAGAAGATACAAATAATGTCTGTGATGGAGGCAGCCTCACATGAGCTTGAAATCAGTTTTGGAGAGGAGAAAATACACAAGAAACATTTGGGGAACAAATATAAGGCAGCAAATAACTGAGCACTAAATAAATGGCTTATGTTTGTAGAAAGCTTTATACTGCCCATGATTTATTTATAAATCAGACACATATATACACATATTAAAAGCAATCACATGTAGTATAAAGGTCTCTACCGGCAGAATGCAATAATGCTTTCAAACAGGAAGAAGTTAGTAATATCCCAATCACAGAACAAGTAAGTAGAACAAGCAAGAAGAGAGTTTAAGACTTTTAACTTTATAACCCAAAGTATTTCAACTACATTCAACAGTTTCTCTGTAATAGAAATATGTTTACTTAGAAAAAAAATGTGGTGGATGAGATTACTGTAGTACTGTCTCTGGTAAGGGGGTTTTATTCATCAGGAGACATTTAGTTTTATGAGAAATCACTGTTAGGGTCCGAAGAGGAGAGGGAGTGGACTACCACAACAAAACAACTTGGCCATATGTACTGAAGTTGTCTGGAAGGAGTCACAGAGTCTGCAGAGTAACAAGTCAAGATGAGAGAGAATAGTGTCTTAATGAAGGCCGCTTTGGTCAGCCTGATAGAAGGGAGGGATAAATGCCAAAAACACTCTGGAGCCCCCAGTGGCAGGCATTGGCAGTGCAGAACAAAGCGACCAATACCTGAAAATAAATGCTCTCCAAGTGTTTGCTTGGTTTGTATTGGCCAATACCAGGATGAGGACACATTGACGGTGCAAAAATAAGAGGGACATTTTGATCTTCATGATTAATTTGAAATATTATTACGACTCCAAATTTGAAATGTCTTGCTGCCTTGTTGGACTGGCGGTGGTGGGGTTGGTAGGGGAGGGGCAGACATTCAGAGGCTAAGGAAAGGGAATTGGGATGATATGCCTGAGAGCTGATGGGCCATCTTTGTTAATTTTGTCTCTGCCATAACGTTCTAGAGAGACCCTGGCATCATCAGCATGTCTTTCCTTGGAATGTTTAGGTTTCTCTTACCTGCTGAATATTTGTGAGTCACATAATTTATCACTATATATGTTTGTTCTATTTTCCCAGTTGTTTCATTTGGTTACTTCCTGACTTTATTTTTAAATTCTCTAGGCTCCTTTCTATTTATTTTTTTGGCCCTGGTGCTCTGAATTCCTCCCTATTTAAGGCCAACACCATGTGAACTCTGAAAAGTAAACAAGCCAAACTGATGTGCTTAAAGTATCCAGTCATTCATTCTTTTCTCCTTTGTCTTATTTTTCTTATCATCCTCTTTCTCTTTATTGATACATAGGCCAGTCATTTAAAACTATGTAACAGGCATTTCCCCAGCAAGAGATAGATCCTGGAATAAAGTTTAAAAACAGTGAAGATGAAATATCACATTCTACCACAGCGTTCCCTAAGCTGTAGTCATTTGCATACATGTCTGTGATTTTTCCATCTGTGCCATTTGCTAGTTAACATTTTTGGTTCAAATTGGCTCATTTATTTTACCAAAATACATTTTTTTTAATAACAGAAGACTTTATGTCCACATTGAAAATTTTAAAACATTTAAAAATGCACATTAAAACACATGAGTATTTAAAAAATGTTCATCTGTACCACTATGAGCCACATGTCCTTGGAGGAGGAACTGACCAAAAACTGTACTACGCATTCAAAACATGATAGAAAATCATGCTGTAACTCTTTGAAAGTTCTTTGTGCTGAATAAAAATTTGTCTCCTCCCATTCACTGTTCTCAATTTTGTCATAGGGAGCAATACAAAGTAAATTTTTCTTTGTTTCATAAATTGCCTTCTGTTTCATATTTGAAGATGGTTCCTTACGGGTGTTCTTTCCTGTAGACTAAATACCCCAGAAGCCCTCACTCCATTCATGTGTTGCTCTATTGCTGTGTTCCCTGACCTTGTATCATTGCAGTCCTTTCCTCTAAATGAACTCAGGTTGGGGATCCTGGCTTGCTTATCTCCTTCTTACAAGACAGATTCAAGACTGGACCCAGTTCTCCAGCAGATGGGTCCTGACCAGTGCAGAGACAATTGGGTTTTCCTTGTTCTTGTTTTGGACACTGTCTTTCCTTTAATGAGACCTAAAATTGTATTGCTTAAAAAAGGTCATTGCATTATGCTATTGATTCATATTCTGGTGGTGGCTGTCTAAAACTGCCAGCCATTTTCACTGCATATCAGCTGTCTCTCATGTCTAATGATAAAGCATCATTATTGCATTAGGATTCTCTAGAGAAGCAGAATCAATAGAGTATACATAAATATATATACGTGAGGCTCACCAAATTATGGAGGCTGAAAAGTCCCACAATCTGCCATCTCTAAGATGGAAAACCAGGAAAAGCCAGCGGGATAATTCAATCTAAGTCCAAAGTCTGGGGAGCAGCTGGTGTAAATTAAGGAGTATGAAGGTCTGAGAACCAGGAGCTCCAGTGTCTGATGGCAGGAAAGAAATGGACATCCTAGTTTAAGAAGAGAGAAAATTTGCCCTTCCTTTGCCTTTTTGTACCATTTGGGACCCCGGTGGATTGGATGATGTCAACCCACAATGGTGAGGCTGGATCTCTTTACTCAGTCTACCAAATCGAATGCTAATCTTCTCTAAAAACATCTTCCCAGCCACATCCAGAAAAAATGTTTTACCAGATCTCAGGGCATCCCTTAGTCCATCAAGCCGATGTATAAAATTAAGTATTGCAATTATTTAACCTACCACAGGTGGCCTAATGGGGAGTTTGGAAGGGGGAGGAAGGTAATGGAATGGAGAGGAAGGTAATGTCAGAGACACCTTCGTGATATGATGGCTGATTCCAGTTGTGAAGGTGGGCTAGAAGTTACCCTGGCAGAGAATTGTGGAAGAGCATCAAGCTGGGGAGACAGTATGGAGGGTATGACAGGAGATGAGCCAGAGAAACACACAACTGCCAAGACAGTGTAAGATTGTCAATAAGAAATTTCTTGATCATTTTTAACTGATACGTCATTTGTGAATAAACAATTATATTATATATAATATATGTATATGTACACACATAAACATATATCTTCCACAATTTGCTCATCCATTTTTTTGCTGATGGACATTTGGGTTATTTTACCTTCCAACTATTGTGAATAGTACTACCGTGAACGCCCATGTACCTGAGTTTGTTTGAGTTTGAGTACCTGCTTCATTTCTCTTGGGTCTGTACCTAGCAGTGAAATTATTGAATCATACAGTAATTCTAGGTTTAATTTTTTGAGGAATTGCCAACTGTTATCCACAGTGGTACCACTTTACATCCTCATAAGCAATGTGTAACGGTTCCAGTCTCTCCACATTCTTACTAACATTTGCTATCTATCTATCTATCTATCTATCTATCTATCTATCTACTTACTTACCTATCATCTATTGCCATCCTAGAGCGTGTGAAGCGGTACATCATTGTGTTTTGGATTTGCATTTCCTTAATGTATGTCCTAATTTCTAATGGCTGCAGAATATTCCCTTTTAAGGATGTCACAAAAATCTACCTCATCAATTCTCTACTGGTAAACATTGAGTCCTTCCCGTCTTTATGCACCATGTGCCTCCTTTTTCAATGCTAATTTATACTCCACCAGCAATATATGCCAGTGTTTGTTTCTAGAACCTTCAACCTTGGGGCTTGTCATTAAAAAATACCATTGCTAGCATCTTGTTATTGTTTTAAGTTAGCATTTCTTTGATTACTAGCAAGGTTGAATATTTTTTGAGCATTTAATTATTTCTTTTGTGCATTGCCCGTTTAGGTCCTATGTTCTATTTTTTTTCTATTTGGATTGTAAATTTGTCTAAATTTCTCTGACAGTCCTTTACACAAGGGTAATAACCTAACATGCCCTACATCTTATTAAAAATATAATATATTTTGGGGTGCCTGCGTGGCTCCGTCAGTTAAGCATCCGACTTCAGCTCAGGTCATGATAACGCGGTTTGTGAGTTAGAGCCCTGCGTTGAGCTCTGTGCTGACAGCTCAGAGCCTGGAGTCTGCTTCAGATTCTGTGTCTACCTCTCTCTCTGCCCCTCCCCCGCTCATGCTCTGTCTCTCAAAAATAAATAAATGTTAAAATTAAAAAAATATATATATCATATTTCCAGTTTGTCATTCGCAATTGAATTTCACACATAGATCCATGGTATGGTTTGCCACCGTAGGATCTGTAATACCAAACTCCTGGGATTTCTCAGAGGGAATGAGATAAATGTTGAGCAATTAGGCCTCAGATCTCTCATCTGTGAAATGAAAAGTTTGAACTAGGGAATTGCTATGTATTGCCAACTGGATCCAACAATACATTAAAAGAATTATTCACCACCATCAAGTGGGATTGATACCTGGGATGCAGCGCTGGTTCAATATCTGCAAATCAATCAATGCGATATATCACATCAATAAAAGAAAAAACAAGAACCACATGGTCCTCTCAATAGATGCAGAGAACGCGTGTGACAAAATACAGCATACTTTCTTGATAAAAACCCTCAAGAAAGTAGGGATAGAAGAATCATACCTCAAGATTATAAAAGCCATATTGAAACACCCAACACTAATGTCATCCTCAATGGGGAAAAACTGAGAGCTTTCCTCCCAAGGTCAGGAACATGGCAGGGATATCCACTCTCACCACTGTTATTCAACATAATATTGGAAGTCCTACCCTCAGCAATCAGACAACACAAAGAAATAAAAGGCATCCAAATTGGCAAGGAGGAAGTCAAACTTTCACTCTTTGCAGATGACATGATACTGTATATGGAAAACCCAAAAGAGTCCACCAAAAAACTGCTAGAACTGATTCATGAATTCAGCAAAGTCACAGGATATAAAATCAACGCACAGAAATTGGCTGCATTTCTGTTCACCAATAATGAAGCAGCAGAAAGAGAAATCAAGGAATCGGTCGCATTTACAATTGCACTAAAACCCATAAAATACCTAGAAATAAATCTAACCAAAGAGGTGAAAATTCTACACAATGAAAACTATAGGAAAGCTTATTAAAGAAATTGAAGAAGACACAGAAAAATAGAAAAATATTCCATGCTCATGGATCGGAAGAACAAATATTGTTAAAATGTCGATACTACCCAAAGCCATCTACATATTCAATGCAATCCCTATCAAAGTAACACCAACATTCTTTACAGAACTGGAACAAACAAACCTAAAATTTGTATGGAACCAGAAAAGACCCCGAATAGCCAAAGCAATCCTGAAAAAGAAAACCAAAGCTGGAGGCATCACAGTTCCAGACTTCAGGATGTATTACAAAGCTGTAATCACCAAGACAGTATGGTACTGACTGGCACAAAAACAGACACTCAGATCAATGGAACAGAATAGAGAACCCAAAAATGGATGCACAAACATATGGCCCACTAATCTTTCACATGCAGGAAAGAATATCCAGTAGAATAAAGACAGTCTCTTCAGCAAGTGGTGCTGGGAAAACTGGACAGTGACACGTAGAAGATTGAACCTAGAATACTTTCTTACATCATACACAAAAGTAAACTCAAAATGGATGAAACATCTAAACATAAGACAGGAAGCCAACAAAATCCTCGAGGAGAAAGCAGGCAAAAACCTCTTTGACCTTGGCTGCAGCAATTTACTCAACACATCTCTGGAGGCGAGGTAAACAAAAGCAAAAATGAACTATTGGGACCTCATCAAGATAATAGCTTCTGCATGGTGAAAGAAACAATCAGAAAAACTAAAAGACAACCAGCATAATGGAAGAAGATATTTGCAAATGACATATCAGATAAAGGGTTAGTATCCAAAATCAATAAAGAACTTCTCAAACTCAACACCCAAAAAATGAATAATCCAGTGAAGAAATGGGCAAAAGACATGAATAGACACTTCTCCAAAGAAGACATCCAGATGTCTAACAGACACATGAAAAAATTCTCAACATCACTCATCATCAGGGAAATATAAATCAAAACCACAGTGAGATACCACCTCATACCAGTCAGAATGGCTAAAATTAACAACTCAGGCAACAACACATGTTGGCTAGGAGGCGGAGAAAGAGGAACTCTTTTGCCTTGCTGGTGGGAATGCAAAGTGGTGCAGCCACTATTGAAAAAAAGTAAGGAGTTTCCTCAAAAAATTCAAAATAGAACTATCCTAGGGGCGCCTGGGTGGCTCAGTCGGTTGAACGTCCGACTTTGGCTCAGGTCATGATCTCGCGGCTTGCAAGTTCAAGCCCCGCGTCGGGCTCTGTGCTGACATCTCGGAGCCTGGAGCCTGTTTCGGATTCTGTGTCTCCCTCTCACTCTGCCCCTAACCCACTCTCACTCTGTCTCTGTCTCTCTCAAAAATAAATAAACATTAAAAAAAATTAAAAAAAAAAATAGAACTACCCTATAACCCAGCAAATGCACTACTAGGTATCTATCCAAAGGATACAGGTGTGCTCTTTTGAAGAGGCACATGCACCCCAATGTTTATAGCAGCTCTATCAACAATAGCCAAAGTATGGAAAGAGCCCAGATGTCCATCGATAGATGAATGGATAAAGAAGATGTGGTATATATATACAATGGAGTATTACTTGGCAATCGAAAAGAATGAAATCTTGCCATTTGCAACAACATGGATGGAACTAGAGTGAATAATGCTAAGCAGAATTAGTCAGAGAAAGGTAAATATCACATGATTTCCCTCATATGAGAAATTTAAGATACAAAACAGATGAACATAAGGAAAGGGAAGCAAAAATAATATAAAAACAGGGAGGGGGGCAACACATAAGAGACTCTAAAAATAGAGAACAAACTGAGGGTTGCTGGAGGGGTTGTGGGTGGGAGGCTGTGGTAAATGGGCAAGGGACGTTAAGGAAGACACTTGTTGGGATGAGTACTGGGTGGTATATGTATGGGATGAATCACTGGATTCTATTCCTGAAAGCATTATTACACTGTATGCTAACTAACTTGGATGTAAAATTAAAAAGAGAAAATAAAAAAAGAAAATTACTGTTTATTTCCAGATTTGCAATTTTGTGATTTTATATGAACATGTGATTTTACATGTTCAATATAAATGGTTATTTCAACTTCATATTTATATTGATATGTAATTATAATAACTGTAAATATAATCACTCCATAAGCTGCTTTTATATATCTTGAGAATCTTGAACAGAGGCTGTAAGTATACACACACATACATATTTATATATGTATAAAATAACATTCTCTCAGGTCACGAAAATAAAAAATCTCATATATAATTTGTGTTGTACTAAATGAGTTGTTAATAATTCTCCTTTTAAGGAATATTTAATTTTGCATCGTTGAGGCCACTATAAATTACGGCTTTTTTTTTATGTTAAATAGATATTTGACGGAGTTAATACTACATATTCTAACTTTAAGAGCAACTTTGTGAAGAGACTGTCGGCAGAGGTTCCCGTTGCCAGTAGCCCAATTACCACCAGATGGCGGCAAAGCCAAACCAGGGATCTGGCAGTTGATTCCTTTGAGGAAGAGCGTTCAACCACTTACCTCCCAGAAGCTTCTGGATCCGTGCTGAAGATAACTCCTGAAAAAGAGACCTTGATTCTAGGTGAGGTAATAGAAATTCCACAGGCCATTTAAAAAATGTCAATGAAATAGAATTCCTCAAAGAATCTCTGTAGCATAGAACTATCTAGTATCACATTTAGTCAACTGCTTTCCTTTTCTTCCTTCCTTTGAATAAGAAATTTCCAAGGTGGTGGGGAAGGGGCAGGAAAGGAAACAAGAACAAAAGACAGTATGTTGTATTTTAGATGCATTTCTGAGATTTACATTGGTATATGATTCCTTTTGTAAAGATTACATATGTAAGATTTTTCAGTGGTCCTTATTAGCTCCTCTGTTGAACAAGTGATATGAACAAAAATATACTTAGTTTTACAGGATGACTTGGCAAGGTTTTCTATGCAATTAAAAATCTGGTAAAGGGCTTTCTCAATCTTGAGAAGAGAACAGATATGAATAATAATGATGCAAATAACACTGACTTTGCTATCACTTTCACTTAGAAAGTATTTCACTACTGTCATCTCAAAATACCCTTACAGCATCTTTCTATAACAGAGAGATAGAGACGCAAAGTGATTTGCTCATGATCATAGAGTGGATGCCAATGTTGGGAAAGCAAGCATCCCATAGTGATTTCCTGGCAGAATGATCATAGCTTGGGCAAACCAGATACCTTTGCTCCATCACTTTAACCCATGGAACTGTTTGTATCTATTCTTCAGATGTGCAAGTATGTTCTTTCCATTCAGAGATAAAGCATTTATGCTGCTGCTGCAGTTGCAATCAGGTCTTTAATCTTGGCATTTCTTACAGAGGCCACTGAGGCAGTGCTCACTTATGACCCTGGCATTCTCGACAAGGCCAATCTTTCCTCTTTTACCCCATCTTCCGTGGTTTTTAGAGAGGTGTGGTCCTGTGCTTTCACATTCTGTTGTGAAAGACACCATGGGTTGACTTCCAACCAAAGTGATTATCTTGTTTTGAAGAACAAATTAAAAACTAAATGTTTTTCTTGCAGGGTCCTACAAAGAACCACTGAAGACCCCCGTCAAAGGGAATTTTGAAACAAATAACTCAGCTCTCCATTTTTGCAAGGCACCTCATGCACTGGGCAGAGGCTGGAATGAAAATGTTGCCTCAAAAGGCCAGGTGGGTAAAGACAAAAAACTGAAGATCTCATATCCTGACAGGCTCAGACAATTGAGTCCCAAATGTGAAGAAAGAGCTGGCTTAGCTGCTCTTACACGTCAGTAAAAAAATGATGGGTTCCTGATAGAAAAAATGAGTGAGTTAAGGACATGAATAAGGGCACTTTGTAAAAGAAATATAATACAAGTTTAGTTAGTCTCAATCAAAAAAGTGAAAATGAGACAGCAAAAAGGTAAAGATTAAGATGACAGGATACTATGTAGAGAAAACCCTAAGGGGTCTACCAAAAAACTAATAGAACTGATAAATTAATTAAATAAAGTTACAGGATATCGAATAGGTATACAGAAATCCAGTGCATTTCTATTCACTAATAATGAAGCAGCAGAAAGAGAAATTAAGAAAACAATCCCATTTACAAATGCACCAAAAACAGTAAAACAGATACCTAGGAATAAACTTAACCAAAGAGGTAAAAGGCCTGTACTCCAAAAACTATAAAACACTGATGAAAGAAATTGAAGAGGACACAAATAAAAAGATATGCCATGCTCATGGATTGGAAGAAGAAATATTGTTAAAATGCCCATACTACTTAAAGCAATCTCCAGTTTTAATGCAATTCCATTCAAAAGATCAACAGCATTTCTCACAGAATCAGAATAAACAATCCTAAAATTTGTATAGAACCACAGAAGACCCTGAATGGCCAGAGAAAACATGAAAAAGAATAAAACTGGAGGTATCACAATCCCAGATATCAAGATATACTATAAAGCTGTAAAAATCAAAACAGTAGGGTACTGGCACAGTACAGACACATACATCAATAAAACAGAATAGAGTCCAGGAATAAACCCACAATTGTATGGTCAATTAATCTCCAACAAAGGAGGCAAGAATATGCACTGGGAAAAAGAAAGCCCCTTCAACAAATGGTGTTGGGAAAACTGGACAGCTACATGCAAAAGACTGAAACTGGACCACTTTCTTACACCATACACAAAAATATACTCAAAATGAATTAAAGACCTAAATGTGGTTCCTGAAGCCATAAAATTTCTAGAAGAAAACATAGACAGTAATCTCTTTGACATCAGCTGTAGAAACATTTTTTTTAAAGATATGTCTTCTCTGACAAGGGAAACAAAAGCGAAGTTAAGTGATTGGGACTACACCAAAATAAAAAGCTTTTGCACAGTGAAGGAAACCATCAAAAGCCATCAAATGGGAGAAGAAATTTGCAATATCCAATAAAGTACTAGTATCCAAAATATATAAAGAACTTATACGACTCAACACCAAAAAATCAATCCAATTAAATGAGAAGATATGAACAGATATTTTTCCAAAGAAGTCCTACAGATGCCCAAAAGACACATGAAAGCATGCTCAACGCTACTCATCATCAGGAAACACAACTTAAAATGACAGTGAGATATCACTTCACACCTGTCAGAATGGCTAAAATCAAGACAAGAAATAACAAGTCTTGGTGAGGATGTGGAGAAAAAGGGATCCCTGTGCCCTGTTAGCGGGAACGCACACTGGTGCAGCATTGTGGAAAACAGCATGGACATTCTTCAAAAAATTAAAAATAGAATTACCAGGGGTGCCTGGGTGGCTCAGTTGGGTAAGCATCTGGCTCTTGCTTTCGGCTCAGGTCATGGTCTCACAGTTTATGAGTTCGAGCCTCACATCGGTCTCTGTGCTGATGGTGAAGAGTCTGCTTGGGATTCTCTCTCTCCCTCTCTCTCTGCCCCTCCCCTGCTTGTGCCCTCTCTCTCAAAATTAAAAAAAAAAATAGAATTACCATATGATCCAGTAATTCCACTACTAGGTATTTACCCAAAGAAAACAAAAACACTAATTCAAAAATATATATGCATCACAATGTGTATGGGAGCATTATTTACAATAGCCAAGATATGAAAGAACTCAAGGATCCATCAATAGATGAATAGATAAAGAAGATGTGGTATATATATATGTATATATATATATATATATATACACACACACACACATATCTATATGTACGTACATATAGATATGTATATATACATATGTGTGTATATATATACATATGTGTGTATATATATACACACAAATGAATAAATAAATAAATAAATAAAATATATATACATATACATACAATGGAATATTACTCAGCTGTAAAAAGAATGACATTTTGGGGCACCTGGGTGGCTCAGTTGGTTAAGCATCTGACTCTTGATCTCAGCTCGGATCATGATCTCACTGTTCATGAGTTTGAGGCCCACGTTGGGCTCTGCACTGACAGCCGGAGCCTGCTTGGGATTCTGTCTCTCTCTCTCTCTCTGCTGCTCTCCCACTCTCTTGTGCTCTCTTTCTCAAAATAAAGAAATAAACTTAAAAAAAAATGTCATTTTGCCATTTGAAACAACAGAGATGTAGCACAAAAGTATAATGCTAAGTGAAGTAAGTCAGAGAAAGGGAAATACCATATGATTTCAGTCATATGTGGAATTTAAGAAACAAATGAACAAAGGAAAAAGTGACAAACCAAGAAACAGATTCTTAACTACAGAGAACAAACTGATGGTTACCAGAGGGAGGTGGGTGGGGGGCATGGTTGTGATAGGTGATGGGGATTAAGAGTACGTTTATCATGACGAGCACTGTGTAATGTATAGAATTGTTGGATCATTATATTGTACATCTGAAACTCTTATATGTACGTTAATTATACTTATATTACAAAAATAAACATTAACAAAGGTAAAGATTAAAAATATAATAAAATTACACATATTATGGTATGTTTCCCCTCAGCCAAAAGATCTCTTGTACAATCATTTCCAACTATTCTGTGACTTGGTCTGGCATCTGGGGTCACTCAGGATACATTCTATTCTTCCTCTACAAGATGGTCTTTTAAATATTTCCCTTAAGTCCTTTTTACTGTTTTTTTTTTTTTGTTTCTTGACTAAGTTAATTTCATTCTTTTAAGTATCTTATTTATTATGTGTTTTTAAATGTTTATTTATTTGTTTTGAGAGAGCGAGAGAATGTGTGAGCAGGGAAGGGGCAGAGAGAGGAGACAAAGAATCCCAAGCTGGTTCTGTGCCATTAGCTCAGGGCCTGACATGGGGCTCAAAGTCACGCATTGTGAGATCATGACCTGAGCTGAAACCAAGAGTTGGACACTTAAACCGATTGAGCCACCCAGGAGCCCCTTTATTATGGTTTTAAGATCTTTGAGGAATCTGACCCAAATCTTAGGGCACATGAAATATCAATAGCATATTTTTGAGTGTATCAAATCCAACGAAGAGCTTCTGAAGGAATAAAGGTTTAATTTAGAAAGCGTTACACTAGGAACGTCATAAATTCTTAATTTAGGCAGTTTCTCATTTAGTATGTGCTTTCAGTGTTTGGCATATATATCTTGCTAGAGGAACAATATCGTGAATGTAAAATTTAATTATTTGAAATAACATGCAAAGTGAAAACAAATATCTTAGAGCAGGTCTTTTGCTGAGTGCTCTACTGTTGGTTAAGGGTTTGGAAGTGCAGAAGGTTAGAGAGTTCTGAGTCAATGGGGAAATGTTGACTTTACATCCAGGCCAGGTTATTAGCACCATTGCCTTTCCACACCCTACGTCTTGCCAGTTGGAGTTTGTACTGCCTTGATCTTCAGAACTTCCTTTTACTCTCTCCCTTAGGCTCTATAGTAACTGGTGGCAGTAAGTAGGTGGCTCTGTGCGATCACAGTGGTGTTGGCAAACTACCATTGTTACAGCAATTGTAATCCAATCAGAACATTGTCCCAGCATCACTGGAAAACCTGAGAAAGGGATAATGGAAACTGTTTGACTATTTTATGTCAAGCATTTGTTTAATGACTGATTAGAAATCAAGCAGCATCAGGAGTAGTGCAGATACAGTGAGGTCTTTCGCATTGACAGTAAATGTGTGTCTTCATGTGGTCCTCAGAAGTCATGTGGGGGTGTTTCTACAACAAGGGCCTGCATAGCTGGGGAGATGTTCAAAATTATGATATATAGTCAGCTCTAGGCCAAATTGTTCATTAAAGTAGTTAATAGATCTTACCTGGGGTAGAGCACCCTTGGGGACATCAAACAGAAGCACACTGTGCCAGGTAATGTCTTGGGCAGCTTTGTGCTGACTATAGATACTGGAGAAGCCAGTCGATTTTAGGAACATTATTTGTTATCAGTAGTTCTCAACTGGAGGTGATTTTGCTCCCCAAGGGACATTTGGCAATGTCTGATTCTTGACTATCACAACCTAGTGAGAGGGTATCTAGTAGATGCAGGCTGGGATACTGCTAAATGTCCTATAAAGGACAGAACAGCCCCCCACAATAATGAATTATCTACTACCAAATGCCAGTGGTGCTGAAAGTGGGAAACCCTGCTTTATACTGAATTGTTCTAATTAGAATACCTAAAAATCCATGATTCATTGACTGACAATGCCTATTATGTGGCATGATATCTGGGCAGAAAACCAAAATCTCAAAATGATGCCCGTGAGAGAGACATCTGTGTGAATTATGGTGATCCCACAATTGTTTTATATGTAAGATTAAATATATTATCATGAAGGAGAAAAAAAGGAATCATCTCTGCTTTAACTGTTTGCTAAAATGTTTCTAGGAAATTTCTGCAAGTACTTTTCTTTATACTTGTAGTAATTTTCTCATCTGTTTTTGACTGAAGTTGGATGTAAGAATGTCGGAAGTGCTTTTTGTATACTGGTCCAAAGAAACAGCAATCCGATTTTTGTGTTCGTGGAAACTGAGGTATGTTATTTAAGATCCCAGTGATTTGGTGTTCCCATTTCTAACAGGTGAAGGTGTTAATGGAAAAAGACCTTTAGGATGATTAGTTCAATCTCAACATATTACAGAGGAGGAAAATTAAGACCCAGAGAAAATCTCAGTAACAGACTGAAAGAGCACCTCCAGGTTAAATGCTGAGAGGCATCTTTTGAAAGAAATCTTTCTTGAAAAAGTAGCCTTAACATACAATCAACTTTATCATCTTGGGGAGGTCTTTCAGTTTCACAACGTACCAGAAATATCATGACATTTCAGTTCTTGCAGGCTTTGATGATCTCACTGGCCTTTTAGTTGGTTTGTGGGCTAAAAAGATTTTTAGGCTAGAAGAGTAAAGAAGATTTTATTCTAGCTGAGTAATACCTGCCCTATGGAGTTGTTGGGGAGATTAGAAATAATACATGTAAAATGCTCAGCACTGTATTCACTACATGCTGGTTAGGTAATAAAAAATAGCAATTGTAGTGTTGGTTTTGATAATGTGGAAACTTTGAACTTGCTGGTGAATTACTGGTTTAACACTATGTCATGCATAACATCTGAGATGTGCATATATGTTTCTAAAGAAGTATTTATTTGTTTTCAGAAATGCCTAAACCAGCTATTTTTGACCCAGAAGGTGGCTCAGTGGGTTAGTGGGAAAATGCAGCTCTGTGAGAAATCCCAATGTGTTTGGAAAGGTATGGGGCAAAGATTTTGTTTGTCCTTCTTTCCTACCCTTCTCTCTCCCTGCCTTCTTCATTTCTTTTTTATATTTATTAGACTAATAAACATAATTATAAAATTCAGATAATTCTCTCTCCCTGCCTTCTTCATTTCTTCCTTATTCTTCTTTATCCATTCATCATTTGGTGGACATTTGGGTTCTTGCCACGGTTTGGCTCTTGTTGATAATGTTTACAACTATTTTCTAAGTAATATTTGTAAACTGCTCTTTTTTGAGATTTTAGACTTTATCATAACTTTCTAGCAGAGTAGATAACAACTTAGTTCTCCTGCCTCATTCACCTCCTTCAATCTACTTATATCACACTTCTAAAAAGTAAACAACCCCTCAAACAGTTGAAAATCTGTATATAACTTTTGACTCCCCCCAAACTTAATTGCTAATGGCGTATGGTTGACTGGAGGCCTTAATAATTTGGACAGGTGATTCACACATCTTTTGTATGCCATATGTATTGCATACTATATTCATACAATAAAGTATGCTAGAGAAAAGAATGTTATTAGGAAAGTTATAAGGGAAAGAAAATACATTTATATTACTGTATGGTATTTATAAAAAACAATCAGCATATAAGTGGACCATAGCAGTTCAAACCCATGTTGTTCAAAGGCCAATTGTATTCATTTCAGGTATAAAACATAATAATGTGATATTTGTATATATTGTTAAATGATCACCACAGTAATTCCAGTTAACATTCATCACCATGCATAGTTACAGAATTTTTTTCTTGTGATAAAAACTCTTAAGGTCTACTCTCTTAGTAATTTTCAAATATGTAATCCAGTATTATTAACTGTAATTGCCATGCTCTACATTACATCCCTATGACTCTTATTTTGCAACTGAAAGTTTGTTAAAAAACAACCTGTTTTTTAAAAAACCTTTATTGGCGGTGCTTGAGTGTTTCCAGCAACCTTGCAGTTTTACTCACAACTGTAGCTCTTCATGGCTAACACCAAGGCTGGGAGTACTAATCTACTTCTTGGTTTAGCACTGTGAAGCTCTTACGCTTTTATCCAAAGGCATGTGGTCATAGAGACCACAAATTACTTGGGTGGTCTCAACACCTATTCATTTATGTCATTTTTAGTTTGATCACAAGCCAAGTGGTTGTACGGATGAAAAGACAGTGGCCTGTGGCTTATACTTAGTTGGGTCTTTGGATGAGAATTAAAACTGAGCCCAAGATATGACCCTGACCTCAGATATTCACAGGTAAAACTAGCCAGAAATAACTGCATGCTCTGGTACAGAACCAGTGAGACAAAGAGCTGAAATAAATGAACCCACAAATGTTTACTGACAAAAACTCAGAGTAGTGCTTATGTCTATCAGGTAATTGTTGATGTGACAGACAAATGGATATGCAAAAATTACTTTGATTTAAAAATTTTTTTAACATTTATTTTTTCTTTTTTTAAAAAAATTTTTTAAATGTTTATTTATTTTTGAGACAGAGAGAGACAGAGCATGAACGGGGGAGGGTCAGAGAGAGAGGGAGACACAGAATCTGAAACAGGCTCCAGGCTCTGAGCTGCCAGCACAGAGCCCAACGCGGGGCTCGAACTCACGGACAGTGAGATCATGACCTGAGCCGAAGTTGGATGCTTAACTGACTGAGCCACCCAGGTGCCCCAACATTTATTTATTTTTGAGAGACAGAGAGAGACAGAGCATGAGCAGGGGAAGAGCAGAGACAGACACACACATGCGTGCACACACACACACACACACACACAGAGTCCAAAGCAGGTTACAGGCTCTGAGCTGTCAGCACAGAGACCCATGCAGGTCTTGAACCACGAACTGCAAGATCACGACCTGAGCCAAAGTCTGACACTTAACCAACTGGGCCACCCAGGCACCCCCAAACTACTTTGATTTTAAAAACTCAAGTGATACGGGGGCACCTGGGTGGCTCAGTCGGCTAAGCGCCCGACTTCAGCTCAGGTCACGATCTCACAGTTCATGGGTTCGAGCCCCGTGTCGGGCTCTATGCTGACAGCTCAGAGCCTGGAGCCTGTTTCAGATTCTGTGTCTCCCTCTCTCTCTGACCCTCCCCCGTTCATGCTCTATCTCTCTCTGTCTCAAAAATAAATAAACGTTAAAAAAAAATTTTAAAAACTCAAGTGACAGAATAAATATTCATAGTATGATATAAGGTTTCTGTGTGCTTTCCACAAGGTCTGTTGTCACATTTGGGTCTGGCACTCAGGCTTTTTATTAAAAAATGCCATGAAATGTTTTTTAAATATAATTTATTGTCAAATTGGCTTAGAGACAATACCCAGTGCTCATCCCAAACCACGAAATATTTTTAAAATTTTTGTTTCAATGAATACTGAAGTCTTCCTTTTTTCCCTTTCCTTCTCCTGCAACTTGTAATTCAGTTTTATCAGGAGGACTACTTTCTTTCTTACTCTGTTATCTCTTAATCCCTGCAAGGATAAATATTATGTTCCTGAGATCATAAAGATATGTAGATGTGTTTGTTTCTTGTAGGCTGCAGAGATGGAGTCAGAGATGAATCCTTCCATCTTAAAAGATTCAGTGGTATAAACTATTCCATACTGCAACCAGAGGTGAAATTTCATCTTACTGGTCTTCGAAATGACTATTGTAAGTTATTTTTAGATCATTAATTAAAAAGTAGAAGTGACACATTGTATCCAATGTGGTGGCATGAACTTGAAATTTGATTTTGGAAGAACCTGATGGTCCTTGTGCCTCATGTCCCAAAGCTGTACCATCCAAATACCGTTAATATAGTTTGCCTTTTCCTTGTACAAATTTCATGTTTGGAATGGGTACTGTTGGTGTTGGGAGGGCATGAGCAATATACATATTTTTTACTGTATTAAAATGAACTGAGAAAATAGTGGCCTATTCTTATGCATATATTTTAAACATAGATAAATCCAATCAGTCAACAGCCACATGGGGTCTTCTCGTCATGTGCCTACTTTATAATCTAGTTGGGAAGACAGGACTAACTCACATGGAACTTCTAGCAACATGCCAGTGTAGAATATAAATAATGAATTGTGGGATGAAAGGAGCTAGTTCAGTGATCTTTGGATCTTTGTCTAGAAAGACTTTGTGGAGATAATCACACTTGAGCTGGGTCTTGAAAAATGGGTAGGACTTGGAGGGGTGGAGGAGAGAAGATAGAACATTTTTCAGCAATGTCGTTAGTTGGTAGTTAATGGCAATGAAGAGGATACACTGGGGACTGGTGAACAGGTAGGTAGATGCAAATTTTGTAATCACATAGGTCCCCTCCACCCTCCTTCCCCACTTTTTTTTAGGTTACTGTAGTTGTTCTGCATTTTATGTCTACGAACATTGAAAACTCTACTATTGCTATAAATTTTACTCTAAAAGTCCATACATATTTGTATTTTAAATAAAAGAGGGGACAATGGTCTTTATATTTACCCAGTATTTACCAATTCTACTCTTCTCTTTCATTCCTGAAGATCCAAATTTCCATCTCATATGATTTCCCTTCAGCCTGAAAAGCTTCTGTTAGCAATTGTTTCAGATCCGGTTAGTTGGCAAAGGCTTCTCTTATACTCCATTTTATGATATTTTTGCTGCATATAGAATTCTGGGTTGCCAGATTTTTTTCTTTAAGCATTTAAAATATATTATACTGACTTCTGGCCTCCATGGTTTCTGGTGAGAGGTCTAAGGCCATTTGAAACTTTGTTCTCTTGTTTCCAGGACCTGACTCCACTTACACATGTGAGAATCTTTGAATATTATTCCACAGGACCCTGAGGTTTTGTTCATTTCTTTTTTCAATTTCTTTTCCTATATGTTCTTCAGACTGGATAATTTCTGTTGATTTATATTCAAATTCAGTGACTCTTCCCTCTGTCATTTCCATTCTGCTATTGAGCCCATCCAGAAGATTTTTCAGATATTGTATTTTTCAGTTTCAAAATGTCTATTTTATTGTATTTATGGCTTCTATTTTACTTTTATAGTTTCTATTTTTCTATTCCTCTGCTTCTATTTTCTATGTTTTCATTCATTTCAAGTAGGTTTTTCTTTGCCTCATGGAGAATAATCTATTCTATTCTGCTCGTATATTCTATTATAGCTGCTTTAGCATCTTTATCTGATAATTCCTATAACTGTCATTTTAGGTTTCTCATCTATTGATTATATTTTCATTTTATATATGCCCAGTGATCTTAAATTGTGTCCTGGACATTGTGGATTATATGTGGTATTAACTCTGGGTCCTGCAGAGAATGTTGTCATTTTTGTCTTAGTTAGGTTTATTGGTCTTGCCTTTTGTGGGTGGCCTTTTAAGTCTCAGATCAGTTTCTTCAGCCTTGATTATGATGGTTTGGGTCTATCCCTTACATATAGGGATCAGAATCCAGGCTGAGACCTAAATGGAGGCTTCAAATCTCAGTTCAGCTCTAAAAGTCTTTGCTAAGCTGATTTGAGTTTTCCCTGTCCTGACACAAATTCTGGGATAGGCTGAGATGTGTGTGGGTTCCTACTTTCACCATTAGAGGGTACCTTTCTGTGTCTCTCTCCCCTCTAGGACTTTCTCTACACACTTTGGCCACTTCAGGCTTCTTTCCCTGGCTCCTCTAACCAGAGATACAGTGATTTTTCTATTGGAGTTTGGGCTGCTGGTGCTACTCCATGACTGGGGCCCATCCTCTGGCAAAACCACGTGAGAAAAAAAGTGAGAAACTCACCCCTCAGCAGGTTGCTTCTTCAAGTTTTGACTCCCTTACTTAGTTTCACTGCTTTTGCTTATTATCCAGTTCTCAATGGGTTTTTTTTAAAATTTTGTTCAGAGTTTATGGTTGTCATCATTGGGAGAGGTAGGTTATAGGTGGCTTAGGTCACTATAGTGAAACTGGCGTGCTTCACAGTTTTGTACTGATATGTATCAATCAGGATAAGAGTTTTTGTCTTATAAGAAATAAGATAGGGTCATATGTCAACTACTTCAATTAAAAATAAATAAGGTAGGATACATCAAAATTTTTTAATGTTTATTTATTTTTTGAGAGAGAGAGAGAGAGACAGCATGAGCAGGGAAGGGAGCAGAGAGAGAGGGAGACACAGAATCTGAAGCAGGTTCCAGGCGCTGACCTGTCAGCACAGAGCCTGACATGGGACTTGAACCCATGAACCACGAGATCATGACCTGAGCCGAAGTTGGAGGCTTAACTGACTAAACCACACAGGCACCCCTTGGTAGGATACATTTTAGAATGTGGTCATACAAATATGGTTTCTTTTGGCAGTTAAAGAGTTCTTAGAGTATAAGCTGGAGAATGCTGCTAGGAACTTTCAGGTATCATATATAAGTCAGTGACCATTTCTTCTAGATATACGTAGTTGGGTGGTATTTTGGTTAGAAATGATGGTGGCATCTATCATATGGATATTGTAGGTTCAAGGATGTCTCCATAAGAGTTATGTGCCTTCCCCTTATGTTTATTGCAATATTATTTACAATAACCAAATTATGGAAGCAGCCCAAGTGTCCATCAATAGATGATGGATAAAAAGATGTGATACACACACACACACACACACACACACACATACATGTATATATATATATATATATATATATATATATATATATATACATATCTATATACATATGATGAAATATTATTTAGCCATAAAAAAGAATGATATCTTGCCATTTACAACAGCATGGATGGATATAATTTTTTTTTTTGATGGATATAACTTTAAGTGAAATAAGTCAGTCAGAGAAAGACAAATACCATATGATTTCACTCATATGTGGAATTTAAGAAACAAAACAGATGAACAAAAGAAAAAAGAGACAAAGCAAAATCAGACTTTTAACTATAGAGAAGAAACTGATCATTACCAGAGGGGAGGTGGGTTGGGGGGTGGGTGAAATAGGTGAAGGTGGTTAAGAGTACACTTACTGGGGCGCCTGTGTGGCTCAATCAGTTAAGCGTCCGACTTTGGTTCAGGTTGTGATCTCATGGCTTTTGAGTTTGAGCCCCGCGTTGTGCTATGTGCTGCTAGCTCAGAGCCTGGAGCCTGCTTCAGATACTGTGTCTCCCTCTCTCTCTGCCTCTCCTCTGCCCATGCTCTGTCTCTGTCTCTCTCTCAAAAAATAAATTAACATTAAAAAAAAAGAGTACTCTTACTGTTATGAGTACTGAGTAATGTGTAGAAAGGTTGAATCACTATATTGTACACCTGAAACTAATATAACACTGTATGTTAACTACATTAGAATTAAAACAAAAACAAAAACAGAACGAAGGGCCAGATAATTTCAATGAAAAAAATTTGTGGACTTTTAATTTTTAGTGATTTGTTAGAGAAGGTACATGGGTGGTAATAATGGTAGATGAAACTTGGAAGTTCTCTAAATGACTCTAAATAAATATATTTGATGTAAATAGTAAGCATTATTACTTCTTTGTGAATCTTGACACAAAGTTGTAGTTTTTATTTTTGAACATCTAATGATCTGCTTGCATGGGTGATTCTATTTTCCAACTGACTATGGGAAAGGTATTAAATTTGTTCATCTACCTATAAAAAAGTTGTTTATTTGAAAATTACTTTTATTTGGTTGAATAATTACCCTAATATGAACATCTTTTCTTGTAGATCTCAATATTCTAGATTGGAATTTTCAAAATCTTGTTGCTATAGCCCTTGGATCCTCTGTGTACATCTGGAATGGGGAAAGCCACAATAAGATTGAAAATATAGACTTCACTCTCAATTGTAACTATGTATCTTCTGTGTCCTGGATAAAAGAGGGAAACTGCCTGGCAGTTGGCACCAGCGAGGGAGAAGTACAAGTAATGGATGGTTTTTTTCTCCAAATGTGCTCTGTGTAATTGCTAGATGTCTAAAATTGACATTTAATAGTAAGTTAATACACAAGAGAAATTATATTAGTTGTGTCATTTGAAACTATGGAGAGTGAGTTGCCTAGGTGGCTCAGTTGGCTAAGTATTGGACTCTTGATTTTGGCTCAAGTCATGATCTCATGGCTCATGAGATCGAGCCCCACGTGGGGCTCTCTGCTGACAGCACAGAGCCTGTTTGGGATTCTCTCTCTCTCTGCCCATCCCTCACACACACACACACACACACACACAGACAGACACACAGACACACACTCTTTCTCTCTCAAAATAAATGCAAAACAACAAACTACGGAGAGTGAGAGTATACACCATTCTGATTCTTTTCCGAATGTCATTTAATGAGGACTTAAGGATACTCTAGATCATGACCTGAACTGTAATCAACAGTCAGATGCTTAACCACCCAGGCAACTCTATATTTACCTTTTTTAAAGTCTTTTCTCTGTTTTTTTCAAATTAAAGTTGGGTTTGTAGACACCCCAGTGTTACAACTTTGGAGAGATGAAGATAACCTTCAGCTTTTCTTTTCCACCTCAAGCCATGATCAGGAGTAGAGTTACTTAAAATAAATGAATTTTTTCTCTGATAGCCTCTCTGAAGTGTGAATTTACCAGTTTTAATCTATTTACTTTCTCATGTATTATTATTATTATTAGCAATAGTGTAAACAATATTGCTCATGTGTTCAATGACTTTGGAGGGCCATAGATGGCACTCGCTACTTTCTCACCTCTGCGGTGATATTGGATGCTATGAAGGGTATGTCATGATTTCTTCTTATAACAAAGTTCTCTTTCTCATATGGGTCAGAATATCATTTATAGTGGCAGAAAAGGAGTTTCTTAGCCTGTCGGTGGATTTCCAGATATGAAATTCCCACAATTTAGAAGAAACTATAAGTATGAAAGCCATTTTCAACATGTGGCTTCCCACTGAATTCACCTGGGGAAGTTTAAAATAAATACCATATCCACAGACTCTACCTCCCTCATTAAATCAGAATGGCTAGCATCCATAGCATGCTCCCTAGGTGATGGAATATACAGGCAGTGTGGAGAAATGCTGCCCAACGTTAAAGGTGCTCACCGAGCTTTCCTTTAGTACAAGGACTGGCTATATCAACATTAATTGGCTGTCAGGCCTTTGAGAATATAGTGGGCTGTGAAAATTTTAATGCTATATACTCTCCTTGTTAATTTTTTTAATTAATTTTTTTTTTTAAGCTATGGGATGTGGTAACTAAAAAGCGGCTGAGAAATATGCTTGGTCATTTGTCAGTGGTTGGGGCTTTGAGCTGGAATCACTATATTCTTAGCAGGTAAGAAGCATCTTACTGCAACCAATTAGATTTATATCATCAAAGGATTATGGGGGCTGAGTGAACAGAACTATAATATTTGAAACCAAAACCAAAACAAACCAAAACAAAGTAGGCTATTAGTTAGCAGTTATGACTCTACCCTCTCAGATATTCTGATCTTCTGGTGATGTGAGTGGTCCAGTGGCCACAGGTACCATGGTGGCTATGCACCTACGCCATATGCTAGTACTGGAAAGTGAGGCTCAGGATTCAGTAAATTGTTCAGACAAAATGTAAAACTGTTTAAGCAAAAAGTTTCTCTGTACCAAGTAATACCTACTAGAGGGATATTTTGTTGAAATCAAGTATTTATTCCTATCAGGATCAAGACTTTGGAATATGTTAAGCTTTCTGAGGTACATTTCCAATTCATAGACCCACAGACGTCAGAACTGGATGGAACCTCATAGAGTAGCCAGTTGTGTGGTTCTCAAACTTGAGCATGCATCAGCACTACCTGAAGGGCTCCTTAAAGCACAGATTGCTGGCCTCGGGGAATTTGATACAGTAGAGCTGAAGGTGCACTGATAATTTGCATTTCTAATTTTCAAAGACATGCTGATGCTTTATCATTTTTGAGAACTACTGGTTTAGTCGGACTACTTTTTAACCAGAAAAGTTAGGTGACTTGTCCCAGTGATCCTAAATCATTGATCTGAATACATATTGCTTTTAATAATTGCCATTCATCTTTTTACTGTAGCTTTTTTTAAATGTTTATTTATTTTTGAGAGGAGGGTGGTGGTAGGGAGGGGTAGAGAGAGAGGGAGACAAAGGATCCAAAGTGGGCTCTGTGCTGATAGCAGAGAGCCCAATGCTGGGCTCAAACTCACGAATCGTGAGCCAAAAGTCAGATGCTTAACCGACTGAGCCAGCCAAGTGCCCCTATACGGTAGTTCTTAAGATAGGTTTAAATTAAATAAATTCCAAAGCCTTTTTATAATTTCTTTAAGTGGCTAAGATATAAATTTGAGATTTTAATACCTTGTGATTATAAGCCCAACCTAAAAACACTTAAAATACCATATAAAGGGCTAATCATTTACTGTGAGAGATTGTAGTGAGGTCAGTTCTATATTTGAATTCCTTTCATGGGCTGCATTGTTTAAGTTTAATTTTATTATCCATGAGGAAAATGAACAGATCCTTTTCTTATAATGATAGCAATGAACACTTTTGGAGTACTGTGTGCCAGGCATTGTGCTATACTGTTTATGCGTGTAATTTTGTCTTAATCCCTGCAACAACGCTATAAAGTGTTTTCTAATCCACCTCCCCCCACCCCCAACCTTTTCTTAATGAAGAAACTAAGACACTAGCCTGAGGTCACATGGTTAGTAAAGGGGGCAGAGTCAGGCTTTGAACCCAGGTTGTCTGGCCACAGAGCCCATATTGTTCATCAGAATGCTATTCAGTGTGGTGCCTGAATGGTTTTTAAATATGATACTGGATTTTGAGAAATTTCAGAAATAATTGAAGGTAGTTATTTACTTGCTCCTTGGGGAAAATTAAACTCATTCAGAAAGAGTTCATTAACTTTGATAGAGTGATAGGATTTTTACCATTATTTGGATCCAAATCACTAAGACTGAGTAGACATTATCCACTGATTTTGAATCACATTGCAGTTTTTCTGTGACATTCAGATAGTTTTATACCCTTTTAAGATATTAGTAACATTAACAAAACTAATAATGGATTTGTAGCTTAAGAGAAAAAGGACATAATACATTTCTATGTCTGACATTTTACTATAAATATATAAATATATTTACTAAAATATATTTAGTATATATACTCAAACTATTTCATTGGGATAATAGGAAATATTCTGAGTTCCAGGAAAGTACTATTTCCTAGGTTTGGTACAAAGACTCCTTCCTGAAAAAATAGGTAATCTTTTAAATTTATCTTTTCTATAGCTGCCTGCATCATAGTAAAGCCATTAGAAATATCTATCAAAGGATATCCTCTCGATACCCAGATTTGAAAGTCTGCCCCACAAATTTTTTTCACTTGTGAAAACAATAACCCAGGCAGAATCCTCTATCGTGACTAATACAAAGAATGTTCAAAACCTGTGTTGTGAATCTGTCCTGAGGGGTCTCTTGGTAGTGTGGACTATGCTTTCCTTCATGTTTTCAAATGCTTGTTAGCAATAGGGCTCAAGTTTTCTGCCAGAAACCTACCCCTTTACCTCCGTGCAGTGGGTCGAGGCTGGGCCGTGTTTATCATCATGACGTTCGGGTAGCCCGGCATCACGTTGGAACACTTCACCACCAACAAGCTGTGTGTGCTCTGAAGTGGTCGCCTGACAGTAGGCTGCTTTCCAGTGGCTGTAGTGACGGACTGCTGACTATATGGCCCGGTGACCTGAGTGCAAAAGCACAGGTTCAACCACTGAAAGTCATACCCCAACCTACAGCAGTCAAGGTAAGAGCATCAATCACTTTCCAAGTTGCTCTTTACGAAGAGATCACTGAGTATCCTTTGCACCTGAGAACAAAGCCATTAAGCCAATGTTTTGAGATTTTCTTCGTCCAGAATTTGTTTTGGATTTTGCCATCACTCTCCTCAAAGACAATCCTATTTATACTTCCCATGCATCAGGTTTTGTGGTTTGTAAGTGACCGAAACCAGAGTTAATCTTGAGCTTCAGCAAAAAAGTAAATATATTTTCTCTTACAACTGAAGAGTCCGGGATACATACAGCTGTTTCAAATATTGTCTGGATCTAGGGCCTTAAATAATGTCGTTAGAGTTCTGTCTCTTTGGCTGTTGGCTCTGCCTGTCTCTGTTTCAATTCATTCTTTATTCAGAGTCCATTCTGTGGGCAAGATGGCTCTTATCAGCTTTAAATTCAGATTCTCCCAGATGGGAACTGGTGAAGAAACTACCGTTCCCTGTAACTCTGGTAGAAAAGTACCAGGCAGGACTCTGATATGAACTTGGACACATTCTCATCTCCCAACAGATAATTGCGGCCAGAGAGATGGGTACACTGACTGGTGAGGCCTGAGTCATGAGCTCACACCCATGAAAGGAAACCCGTTACCAGAAGGAGGAGGAAGGGTGCTTCACACTTAAACCAATATTCCACCATGCTCTGTATAATATATATTTTTTATTTCTCTGTATTTTAAATCCTTATTTCTAGTGAAAAAAATCCATACTTTCATTCCTTTGGTGACATAGAGATATGTGTTGGCTTCAGTCTAGTCCCAGGATATTTATCACTTATAGAGCAAAGAAATGGTTCTACTTTACTATGAGCAAATTTATTGGAATGAGAACTTAAAACGTTATCATGGAGTTTCCTGATAGAGGGTTTAACATAAAATACCTGCGGCTAAGGAATAGTGGTGGCCCAATACTCTGGCTTGTGGATTTTAATATCCACAGAACATTAAGAATGATTTTAAGTCCAAATGCCCATTCTTAATGATTTGAAAAAAATGTAGGAAAAACGTATGTAAAATGTTCTGTCAGCAAACAAAATATAAAACAAAATAAAGCAAAATAGAAACCCAGCATGTGAAAAACCCAAGCCAAGCCAAACAAGTTACTTTCTTATACGCCTTGTTGTCAGAAATACAATGAATTCAACCAAGAGTTTCTGAAACCTGAGCAAGTCAAGCTTGTGGCAGCCTAATACCAGGATGGATCTATAGATATCTATATACAGATAAGTAGAAATGAAATATTTGTTAGAATGTCCTTTAAAATGACTATTACTCATCATTTGAATTATCAGTAGAAATATGAAACACTAAATCTTATTTTTCAGAATTAACTATAGTAATTTATAAATAAGTAAATCAAAGGCAATTTTATTTCCTGAAACGTATTAGGAGTTGAAATGCATGAGAGCTTTTGAGTTGCGAGCAATCATGTGTGGCTCCATTTTGTCTTTTCTTCTCTGACCTAGAACCTAAAGACACAGGGAGACAAATGAGAGGAAGGCTGCATTTCATAACCAGATTCTAGGGGACATGTCAACTAGTCCAGCAGTGGAGTTTTGCCACATAGGACATGTTGAGTGTAGTTTTCGGAACATATTATTGGGTGATTTTTCTTTGTTTAAAAATATTTGCAATTGTTATCAACATTTAAGGAAGGCACCTAATAGGTGGTCTCTAGTCCCTTTGGAGTAACCTCTAGAGATTGCCATTGCTCCTGCCTTTAGATCAGGGGTCCAGGAGAGCTGTGGCGTGTGCAGACCTCTGGCACTTCTGCTTACCTGAGCAGGCACATTCCCAAACTCACTTTCTCCAAGGCTGACCTGCCTGTGTGCTTATTTGAACTTTAAAGGCCATGGATTGGTGTCCCTGGCAGTCTGCAATCCTTGCTGTTGGAGGCGGAATGAAGGACGGACACTTACATATCTTGGACATAAATACTGGGCAAACCATCCAGACCCCAAACATGAACTCACAGGTAACAGTCTCTGCTGGAGTTGACCTTCACTCTGATATTCTAGAATCTTGTGAAAATGATTCATGAGAGAGCCTAGGACCCAAACACACCTCTCTGTACTTGCTGAGCCTATTGGGATTTCAGTTCTCGAGAGTTTCTCTTTCTAAAACCTTTATCTGTGAGTCGAAAGTTAATTTGTGTATCCTTTTCCCCCCAGATTTTTTCCACATTTCCCTTTTTTCTCGGCACTGCTTTGACTGTGTGCCAGTCTACTTAAATTTGTTGGTTCATTGCAGCTAAACCTATTTGTGTATTTAGTCCTTTGTTGGCTTGGGATAAACTTTCCTAGAACTCATGTCATTCCTCTAACACCCTAACCCCAGCTGCGGACTGGAGGATGCACGTGGACAGAACACACTGCCTAGAATCAGTTTGAAACACATTCATAATGAATCAGACATTGCCATAATTCTGTGTTTTGGGGGCCATTCTTACAGATTTGTTCCCTAATCTGGCTCCCTAAGACAAAGGAGATTGCAAGTGGCCAAGGTACTCCTAAGAACGATGTGACTGTGTGGGCCTGTCCCGGTCTGGCCAGGTCGGCTGGATTTTTTGGTAAGTAAATAGGTGAGTAAAATGCCATGTATCTATAGCTAAGTGAGGTGTCATTGGCAGGAAAAGCCCTAAATGAAATATTTCTCCCCGCTGGCTCTTTGAAATAGATATTTTGTCAGAGGAGAAAGGCCTACAACCACCTCGGGGTGTGTATAGATGAGTGCTTCTGAATTTGACTAAGGTTTTTCATCACTTAAAACTGTCATGTCTTCTCCTTTTTGCATACCTGTGTGGATGAAGCAGTGATGATCAGGGACAGTTCCTAAACTATGTTTTTGAATTCTGGAGTTAGTATCATAAATCGTCTTACCTTACTTTGCAGAAGAACCAGCAGTGCTGGAATGTGTGGGAGATAAGGAAAGATGAAAAGGGTGAGATGTTGTTCTCTGAGGGGAGACCACTAAAGATCAAGAAGCCCTGGTGCTCCCCTGCCCCTTCAAGGCAGAAAATGGTTCTTTCTCAGTTTAGTTCTATAAACATTTACGGGGTGTTTCTTGAGAAGAAGATCCCATGATGGGGAGCAAGACTCAGGTTTCATCCTTGAGGGTCTTAAATCCTCTCGGGGGCAATCTGGAATGTTCAAGGGGGTTCATGGGTGAATAGGTATCCCCTTCTACCCAGCCCTGGTAAATATGAAGATAGAAATGATGGTTGGTGATGGAACAAAGTATGGCATCCAATCTCTTGTAGGCTTCTGATAACATATCCTGTCTTCTTCCTCTTCACATGCAATGTGTGTCCTGGTCAGTACCTGGGATTTATTTATTCAATGCCCACTTAATGTGCATCTAGCATGTGTGAGGCACTTTTTGGGGGTGTTGGGAATATACATGTAAACAAGACAGACATTATCTTTGCCCTTATGGAGACTACACTTCTGTGGGAAGAAACAGACAAACCCCCAAATATATATCCTGTTAGACAGAGGTAATACTTTGACTCTCTTTGCAGATTCTGATAATGTCATTTGGCAACAACAACAAAAAAAAACACCCTTCACAGAAAGACTTCCTGCTCCTGCTGGTCAGTCTGACTGGACCTCTGACTGACCTTGGGATGACCTTTATATCTTTATACCGTGTGATTTGGTGAATAAAAATGTAGGCAGTTCTTGATAGAGTTACTTGGGGGGCCAGCCATGAGTGTAGGATGGACATGAGTTGATCCTTTGCATATTTTAAATCATAAGACGTGCAGTGCATGGGATGTTTTCTGATTAGAGAAACATTTTTAATCAAGCCTTAAACCTGATTCTTCATAAAACTACAATTCCAGTAGCTAATTAGATCCTTCAGCTAGGTTAGGACATCTGATAGCTACTCGAGTAAATTTGCTGATACTTGGAATAAAGAATGAACTTAACTGGTACATTTTCTTTTTTCTCTAGCTTTAACAAACCATAAATTCTTGGGGCACGTGAGTGGCTCAGTTGGTTGAGCATCTGACTCTTGATTTCAGCTCAGGTCATGATCCCAGGGTCTTGGGATCAAGCCCCACATCTGGGCTTTTCACTGATTATGGAGCCTGCTTGGGATTTTCTCTCTCTCTCTCTCTCTCTCTCTCTCTCTCTCTCTCTCTCTCTTCCTCTGCCCCTCTCTACTGCTCATGCTCTGTCTCTCCCTCTAAATAAATTTTTAAAAAACATTAAAAAAAACAAACTATAAATTCTTTAGCATCTTTAGTAATGCTTTGTGAATTTCTTTCACTGATATTAGACAGAATTCCAAAGAGTGCATTTAACCTTTTCTCCTCTTAACATGTTTATGGTCAGAGAAGATGCAGTTACTTTTGAGGTCTTAGACACTAATTCTCATCTCTGATGCAGTAGTATCTTCCACATGCGATATTTCTCAAAAATGTTTAGCAGGGTGGGTGTTATACAAACACACGTCAGGTGGTTAGCATTAAAAAATGAAATAGAATAGAATAGAATGGAAAAATGTATATGTAGGTATTATTTTGCAAAACTTTTGTTACGCTGTGCAGTACAGATATGTGTCTAATATGGGGTTACTACCTAAAATGTAGTTTTGAACTGTGAGTTGTGGTCAGAAAATTTGGAAAAAGACTTCTAGATTCTGGCCATGCCCTTCCTTAGTCTCACTCTGTTAACCACAGTCATGACTTTCTGGGGGGAAAATTCAGTTAAAGAAGCCTCACCCATATAACTTCAGAAGAAAGAAAGCTTACCATTTTCCTTCCCCTCATCCCCCCCAAAGGTGTAATTTACAAGCTTTGAAGCGGGAGTGGGTAACTTTCTAGCCTGTAAGTGAGATCTGACCTTTGATTTGGTTTCATCAGTCCATAGCACATGCATCGATATGTGGTCTCCTTTGTAATGATAGCTGCATAAAGAAAAAACTTTCAATCCTTTCAGTGATAATATTCTTAGAATTTAGGGATATAAATCCTAAAGGATGACTTTTGGCTGAGATAAAGATGGCATTTCCCACTTAACCTAGTAAATTAAGATTGTCACTTATGAGAGAAGTATTTCGAGAATGCCTTTACTTCTGATACAAACTCCATTTTCCTAACAAATTCTGGAAGTAGCTGTCCATTTTTTTAAGTTGAGACATTTTTCAAAGCCTGCTTTAGAAAAGATATGGAATTTTTTTCTCTGTTACTCCTCTTCTACTTTCTTTCTTTTTAAAAAATGTTTATTTTTGAGAGAGAGAGAAAGAGAGAGAGAGTGAGCAGGGGAGGGGCAGAGAGGTGGGGACAGAAGATCCAAAGCAGGCTCTGCACTGACAGAAAAGAGCCTGAAACAGGGCTTGAACTCAGGAGCTATGAGATCATGACCTGAGTGGAGATCAAGAGTCAGACACTCAACTATCTGAGCCACCCAAGCGCCTCTCTTAAGTTTAATTTGAAAGTATTTATGTAATGTTATTTTTTTAAGTTTGTTTGTTTGTTTATTTAGAGAGGGAATGAGTGCATGGGTGGGAAAGGGGCATAGAGAGGGAGAGAGAGAATCCCAAGCAGGCTTTGTGCTGTCAGTGCAGAGCCCTATGCCGGCCTCAATCTCACCAACTGTGAGATCATGACCTGAGCTAAAATCAAGAGTCAAATGCTTAGCCAACTAAGCCATTCAGGTCTCCTGTGTAATGTTCTATATTTATGCTAACTAAATTAAGTGGCTTTTCATTTATATTGCTTTAATTTTTAAGTGTTTAATTAAAAAAAATAAGGGACAGTGGTCTTTAATAGGAGAAAAGATTCTTCTTTCCTCTGGGTTTGGAGGATGGGCTAAATGTTTAGAGCATTGGATTTGATGATAGTTCTGGTCCTGCCATGAATTAGCTTTGTGAACTAGGACAAGACCTTTGGTATTCCTGAATTTTTTTTTTCATGTATAAAATAAGGGAGCTGCTTTGTATCTATGAATCTACACTTTTTTAATGTACTGACACACCTGCAGCCAATCCCATGTCACCATAGGGGCGTGTGTGTGCACACGCGTGTGAACATGCAGGAGAGGATTAGGAGTGATGTGTGTGGATGGAAATATTCCCAAGTTTCTAAGATATGTCTCCTTTGGGAGTGGAATAGTATATTTGCACTTCTTGCTGCTGAGAATCAGGTGTCAGAACACAAGATTATTTCTGAAATTCCAGAATTCACTTGAGTTGTAAGCTGTACTGGTCCTATGAGGAGATGACCACTCACCTACTTAGATTTTATGTGTGCCCCCAATTACTTCCTCACTCAAAAGCTTATCCAACCTCGTTCCTTCCCCCCATCATCCCAGCCTCAGCCTCCTTTCATGGAGTCAGTTTTGCCTGCTTTGGCCTGAAGTTTTGATTGTTACAGTCACTGTTGGGTTAGGATAGGTTTTGCCAAGTATTTTCCAAGGAACAGGAGCCATGTGAGATGCTTGCATCAAAAGGACTCTCATAAAATATGTTTCAGAAATGCTGCCTATTATACTCTCTTCTCCCAAATATAGCAGTCTTAAAATAAGGAATCCTGTTTCATTCTTTTTAACCTGGAGCTCCCAAACTCATGTGAGCATTGACACTTTTTCCATATTTAATACCCATTAACTTCATATAGAACTACTGTTCCACAAAGTGGTTTTTTTTGGGAGATGATTGGTTACGTAACAAAAAAGGGGTATTGTCTCCAGAATTAGATAACTAAGACTCATATTTGCTTTGCGGGAGAGGTTTTTGGGTCCTTTTCTATTAAGCTGAATCAATTTATTTGATTAGCTCCTTGAAATCTAGATCCCAAGGGGAGGACGTTTTTGGAAAGGTTAAGAAAAGGGATGGTATGGGAGGCAGGAGCACAGCAATAGCAATTGCTGGGTGTTGGTGGATTAGAGAAGATAGAAGTGATAGTGGTTTGGGGCATGAAGGGTGTGGTGGGCTAAAAAATGATTCCTAAAGGCATCCTCCTCAAATTCCTGGAAGCTGTGGTTGTGATCTTATTTGGAGAAAAGATCTTCGCTGATGTAATTAAGCTGAGGATCTGGAGATGAGATCATCCTGGATTATCCAGATGAACCCTAAGTCCAATGACAAGTGTCCTTACAAGAGACACACAGAGAACAGACACACAGAATAGGGGCCATATGACCACAGAGGCAGAGAATAGAGTGATGTGGCCCCAACTCAAGGACTGCCAACAGCTAGAAGAGGCGAAAGTTGGAATCTCCCCAGGAATCTCCAGAGGGAGGCAGCCCTGTCCACGCCTTGATTCTGGACTTCTGGTCACCAGAACTGTAAGACAGTAAGTTTCTCTTGTCTCAGGCAGTTTCTGGTAACGTGTTGCAGCAGCCCAAGGAAACTAATACAAGGGGGAAGAGGTCTGAAAAGGAAATGGTGAAGCAAAACCTCAGCCACTTTAGGGTACTGACCATAGTTGGCTCTGTTTACCACAGCACAGGCTCAGTGGGAGCATGAGCTCCAAACTCGGCAGGTTTTGGAGAAGCCTTCATCCTGGGGTGGGATTTGTGGCCCCACCTCAGCAACAGCTCTTGTCATGTGGGACATTAACTGTCTTCCCCTTTTCCCACAGGCCACAGGGGCAGAGTGCTGCACCTGGCTTTGAGTCCAGACCAGACCCGAGTGTTTTCTGCCGCAGCCGATGGCACAGCCTGTGTATGGAACTGCTGTGAGTCACTCAGCCCCTCTGTGAGCTCCAGTTTCCTCACTTTGAAGTGAGAATGATGACATTGGCCTTGTCTTCTCCATGGGGTTGTGGTGAGGATCAAATAGGATAAAGTGCTTTTCTTGCGGTGAATGTCTGTTTTCCTGACTTTCTTTCTCAGGTTGCTTTATTTTCCTCACTTCCTCCTGTTGGATTTCCCAGACATTGTCTTGGCCTCTTTTCTACTTTCCTCTCCCTCCTGCTCCTCTTCTTCCTCCTCCTTTTTCTCCTTTTTTCTCTATCTCTTCCTTGTTAGAGATGCATTTCCACTGCTCTAGTCAGAATATCTATAAAAGAGATTTCTAAACTCCTTTTTCCCACTTGACTTTCCAAGCTCCAGCCTCACCCTTCTTTGTGCCTCTGGATATTTCCTTTCTGAGATCCTTTCTTATCTTTAGCTCAAACTCAGAATGTTAAAAATACATACAAATAATATTTTGCTTGAAAAATATTGATTAAAATCCTACTGTATGGTAGGCAGTATGTTAAGCATGCATATTATTTCCTTTCAAAATGAGATCTTCCATAGGACTTCCTTGTCCCCTTTCGTGGTCTCATCCTTATCCTGGTCATCCCGTCACTCAGGAAACATGCAGATTATTCTGCTCCATGTTTACTCCATTTACCTTTTGTTCTCTTTCTCTCCCTTTTGTTTCAGCCTAGGCATGTCCTGAATACCTGATGACCACTCTGTTGTAATTCCTTCTGTTTTTCCAATCTTTATTCTTCATGGGTCTCCACACCACTGTTCGGTTACATTTTTTTTTTTTTTTCAACGTTTTTTATTTATTTTTGGGACAGAGAGAGACAGAGCATGAACGGGGGAGGGGCAGAGAGAGAGGGAGACACAGAATCGGAAACAGGCTCCAGGCTCCGAGCCATCAGCCCAGAGCCTGACGCGGGGCTCGAACTCACGGACTGCGAGATCGTGACCTGGCTGAAGTCGGACGCTTAACCGACTACGCCACCCAGGCGCCCCTCGGTTACATTTTTATAAGCACTGTGGTGATCTTCTTAGGCCCCTGCTCAGAAACCTTCAATGACTCCATATTACCTTAGTCCCTCACCTCAACCTTCAGGTCCCAAGCCCAGAACCTGAAGTATGATAACTGTGCTTACCTTGGCTCTGCCATAAACTGACTGAATGGCCTTGGGTTTGTTATAACATTTATAAGAACAGGAATTTGGATTTGATAACTGCTAAATTGTTTTTAGGCTCAATCAGGCCATTGTTCTTTTCTTCAATTACCTTTTTAAAAAATGTTTGTTTGATAGAAAGGGTGTGATCAGGGGTGGGACAGAGAGGGGGGGGGGGGACAGAGGATCTGAAGTGGGACTGTGTTGACCCTGGGCTAAGTCTTGTGATTTCCTGCCTTGATGCCTTTGTTGGAGCTTTTCTTCTAGTCTGGAATTCCTACTTTCTTCATTTTCTTTGCTCATCTGCTAAGTCCAAACCTCTCCAGCAAGTGTTTTTGAGATGATGTTACCTAGGTTTGAACTCTTGGTATCAGTCTATACCACCCATTTGATATTAATATACTATTCAGATCAAGATACGAACATTTATTGTACCTTAAAGACTTCCTTGTACCCACTCTTAGTCAACACCTCTCCATTATTCTGACATCTATCCCTATAGTTAGTTTTGTCTTATGCAAACCTTCAGATAAATGGAATCACACACTATATATTCTTTTTGTTTGACTTCTTTCACTCAATATTAAGGTTGTAAGATTAATTCATATCATTACATGTATCTGTAGATTCTTTTTCTTGCTGTGTAATATTCCATTGTATAAATGTACAATTGTTTATCCATTTTATTGATGAATATTTGAGCTATTTTTCAGGTTCAACTTTAAGAATAAAGTTGCTGTGCACATTCTTAAACATGTCTTTGGTGGACAAAAGCACTCATTTCTGTTGGGTATATACTGAGGTGTGGAATGGTTAAGTCATAGAATATACGTCATTGACAAATTTCCTAAGAAGTATCAGTTTACACTTCTACCAGCAATGAATGAGGATTCCATGCAAGTACTTTTTAAGTGGACTTCTAAACCTGTAATATTTCTGGTAGGGACTGTTCCATCCTCTTGTTGCTGTTAAAATCCTAACTAGGAATTAGGGATGATAGTAGGTATCTACAGGATCATCCTAGTGACTCTCTTAGAGCCTCTGTTTTAGATACCAGAACCAGACCTCACTTTTTAGTGTAGGGATTCCCATCACTAGCTGCATATTTGTATCACTGTGGTGATTAGATAAAGAATACTGTGTCCTGGGTCTCACTGAATACAATTAAATAAAAATTTCTAGAGGTGGGGCCTGAGCATTGGTAATTGAGCTAGGCTTCCTTCTTTGTTTTAAGAAGCTGTCTCTTAGTGTTGATGTGTGTTCTTGGTTTGGGTATACATTGTGTGTGCATGCACACACATGTATATTCCTAAAGGAACTAATGGAAAGTGAAGAAATCCATTCACCTAATCACATCTTGAAGGGGCTGCTGAACTGATGACTATCCACTGAGTTCAATGTGATGAATAACAACATGGAATTTTTTCAAGGAAAACTTTGAGCACTCACTCCCTAGTATGTGATGGCAGCCACTGTAGCCACCATGTTGATTGGCCCTACCCAGGCTCAGAGACGAAGAGAACCAGGAAATCACCTAGATAATCTAAGGCTTAAATACCAACTAATGAGAAAGGGGGGTGACTTTCTCTTGTATACTTTTCTTGTGTGTCCGGGTGTTTCATTTGTGTCCCCTAAATTTTAATTTCTATTTCTCACTTGCCTTTGGAAAAACACCATAAGGCATTTCCTCTTCTAACTCAAATGCTCCAGACTGGCTGTTTCTGTTTCCTGCAGAATTGCTGGGTCCAACACTGTTTTTGTTACTAGACAGACCTGACCTTATTGTCACTCCTGATGGGTCCCACTGAGATGCTGAATAATGCAAGCAAAGTATGATTGTCACTTGACACATGGATGACACTGTGACATTGGTTTCCTCCTGTCTCCATTGCATTATCCACAAGGTTACTTTGCCAGTGCAGATCTGCCCACTAAAGTTATAAGAGAAATGGATACAGTTACACAAATTGATTTTATTTATGATAACATTAACAAGTGATGGCAAATGAAATGAAATAGTTATCTAAACTGCCCCTTCATAGTCTTATTTATCCAGTTGAGATACTTCTGTGAGAGAAGAGTATAGATGCCAGGTCCTCGAGGGTCTCCGCATTTCCCTGGAAGGCCAAAGGCAGTAATGCCTCTATAAGTACCCTCACATATCAAAGGGCTTCCAGAATCTCCCTGGAGGAAAACAAGATGGGTAGTGGAGATCAGCATGGAACGTGATCACTAGTGGAATGGAAGAGGTTCCATTTAATGTGGAGCATTCAATGTGGAGTTAAGACCAACCTTGACTTAAATGAAAATTAGTGCTTAAAAGTTCAAAATGTTGGGAAAGATTTTAATATTTTGAAAATTGGCTTACTCAACTTATTTATAAACCAGTGAACATGAAATAAAATGTATTATTGTTCACGTTATCTACTAATTTTGAGACTGATTGTGCTTTAGAAGGAAAACCCTCCTGGGGCACCTGGGTGTCTGAGTCGGTTGAGTACCCGACTTTTGATTTTGGGTCAGGTCATGCTCTCATGGTTCAAGCCCTGTGCTGGGCTCTGTGCTGACAAAACAGAGCTGCTTAGGATTCTCTCTCTCCTCCCTCATCTCTGCCTCTCCCCTGCTTGCACTCTTTCTCAAAATGGATAAATAAACCTTAAAAAAAAAATAAGGGAAACCCTCCTATTTACATTTTAAAAAATGTTTGTTTATTTATTTTGAGAGAGAGTGACCATGAGTGGGGAGGGGTAGAGAGAGGGAGAGAGATAATTCTTTTTTTTTTTTATTAAACAAATTTTTTTAAATGTTTATTTATTTTTGAGAGAGACAGAGTGTGAGTGGGGGAAGGGCAGAGAGAAAGGGAGACAGAATCCAGAGCAGTCTCCAGGTTCTGAACAAGCTGTCAGCACAGAGCCTGAGGCGGGGCCTGAACCCACAAACCACGAGATCATGACCTGAGCCAAAGTTGGACACTTAACCAACTGAGCCACCCAGGCACCCCAGGAGAGAGAGATTTCTGACATGGGGATCTGTCCCACAACCTGGAGGTCATGACCTGTGATGAATCAAGAGTCAGATGCTTAACCGACTGAGCCACCCAGGGGTCCCTGTCATTTTCTTAAAATGCTTAATAATTCAAGAGGTAAAAGAATCAAATGCAGATGGGATGTTGAGGCAAAGAGTAAATACCATGTTTTCTCGTTTCTCCAAGCAGATAATTGTTTTCCCAAAGGAACAAAACCAAAGCAAATTTTCCCTTCATCCTGTCAAATAGAAATTTCTCCCTCAAGTCTCTTTGGAGCATCTGACACTAGATGGGAGGTCCCAGAAGCCAGTGATCGCACTTCAGAGCTAACTGCCTCCACTAGCAGAGCCCTTTCAGTTAGCTGTGGGTCAATGCTTTATGCATCCTGTGCCACCAGCTGTGTGATCCTGTTTTCTCTAGTGGAATTCTAGAATCAGCATATTTAAATGTATTTGAGATCCAGAGTCTGAAGTGGCCATTTCACTGCTCTGGCTTTAGGAAAGATTGTTGGTGTTGCACAGAGGGCCACTGAGGCATACGCATGGAGCTCTGCGAGCGCCAGGTCTGAGGGCCCAGCTCCTTCTCAGCCATGTGAAGGCATCAACGATCCCTCCTGTTCAGGCAAAAACTAGCCTTATGAGCGTATGAACTAAGCAACTATGTGCAAGCCTGGGACCCCTCCTGGAATGGTGTGTTTCATGCAGTGCCTGAAATTTTCATAATTAGTCCCTCAGGTTTAATTCACCCATAGCCACTTCTGAGGGGTCTTGGGCACTGAGGGAACGGGAGAAGGACTGCTAAGTTTTGATGGTAGAGGGTGGCTGTTGAGAGGCAGACAGGCATACTGGGATGCTGCCATGGCTTTAGGGTGTTGCGTGTGGTCCCAATGGCATGAAGGTTCTGGGTTCCTGGATTTCCAGAGTGGTGGCTGAAGGGAGGGGAGGGAAGAGGGAGGGCAAAGGACAGGAAGTGCAAAGATGCAGAAGACAGATGTCATCTTTTCCTGAAATTTGCTTAGCCTTGTTCCTGAAATCAAGCCATTCAGATTCTGCCGGTGTTTGGACAAACTTGTGAAAAGAGCAGAGACCTCTGGATCTCTCAGTCTCCAATTTAAACTCCCAGACCACCTACACGGCAGCTCCTTCTCTTCAGAGGAGGCTCTCTCTACAGGGTCTTTGGGAAAGGTGAGAAATGATAAACTCAGAGCTGAAAACTTTATGAGGTGTCTCTTCTACTCCTGTCTTTCAGCAGAGCCCCGTCCTGCTGCTGCTCAGGGGACTCTGGTATGGACACTTGCACATTCTCTGTACTGGGAGTGGAGGCCCTAGAGGAACCCTGACTTCAGCTCTCCTGGATGTCCCAGATTTTCAAATTTAGAGCTGTGTATGTTCATACGAAAAATGAGAAAAACATTGCTTCTCAGTGTTTTTCTTTCTTTTTTTTTTTTTTTTTTTTTGTAAAATCAAGAAGATGTACTAGATCAACCCATGCCTTAGCAGTGAACTTGTTTTTGATGAACAACTTACTTAAGCTGAGAACATTAAGTTTTTTGACTGGCATCTTATCAAACTTCTTTAAAAAAAGCACTAGGACCCTACAGAAGCCAATGCCATGACAAGACAAAGCATGATGTTACATGTTCTATATCTGCATGAGTAATTCCAACAGCTCAAACATGGGATCTTATTTCACTTACATTGCACGAGTCTTTTCCACCCTTGAGGCTGCCGGCACAAATCATATTCAGTCCAATCACAGGATGATAATCATAGTGCTTTTGATCATTGCAGATTCTTCTGTTTATGACGGTGATATTGACTTCTCTCAGAGTATCTGACTGAGATGAGTTATTATGAATTTTCCCCCAGCCTGCAACTTGGCACATGGTTCCTGGTTTCACATCATCCCCCTTTTTAGGAAGACGGAGGGTGCTCACATTTTTATTAATTTTTGCCTTTTTGGTCAGCTGTTAGAAGACAAGCATGAAGACTTAACAAAATGAGGTAATCTAGATGGTCACATTTTTACTTAAATTCTAGCCCAACCATCGAGGACCCCATTATGTAACTATAGTCTATAGCTCTAGGGCACCGAGGAAAAAATTTCCATTTGGCAGCCAGAACGTAGGAGGTTCTATGACTTTTAAGTCAACCAAAGGTACATACCTGTAAAAGTTTAAGATCACCTTCATGCGTGTCCTGGTCAAAGCACGGATAGGGATATTGTTTCTTAACAAACATTATCTGCTTTTCTGGCTCGTTCTTGGTTATTGAGTGAGCTCCAAGAATGACCTGGGACGTTCTGTTCCTGAAAACAGACACAGTATATTAACAGGATTTACTCTTTGTATCAGTAGCAGAGCATGTTAAGTGATCAGTTTCACTGTCTCATTTGTAAGTATACCTGCTGTGGAAATACTTGTTTATGGCTCAGAAAGAAAAAAGTGTACGTTGAAGAATAAAAAGTTGCTTGTGAATTCATCGTTATTACCACCAGCTTCTTTATAACATGCTAAACTAGGTTCATTGAAAAGTAAATAACAAGAGAATTCCATAGCAGCTAAGCCAAGTCTTGGGATCATGTGGGTTGGGGCTTTAGTGTTGTATCCCTTAACCCACCTTGAGCTGTGATAGAGAATTTGGTTGCAGAATACTGAAACACAAAGTTCTCAGTGTTCTAGAGACAGAAGCAAAAGGCACTGGATAGTTTAGAGAAATGCACTGGAGGGATCTTTGTAAGATTTAAGTTTGTAACAAACTTAAATGGGCAAACTTCCAGAAATATGACTGCCCAATGAAGGACCCTATTTGCATGGCACTGAGTGTGTGTATATTGGGGGTGGGGGATGGTGATCTGAAGGAGGGGGCCAGGGTTCTTTTTTTACTCCATGCTAAAGGTTCATTTGGTTAATAAAATCAAAATACTCAGGGGGCTCCTTGTTGGCTTAGTCAGTAGAGCATGTGACTCTTGATCTCAGGGTCATGAACTGAAGTCTCATGTTGGGTGTGGAGCCTATTTAAAAAAATTTCTCTGGTATATTAATAATTAAGTGTCAGTCACACTTAGTGCCATTCACAACCTAGTATAAACTACACTAAAGAGATAGTTCCAGTGATTTTTCCCCCCATCACACACTATTATTCCATTACACATAGTTTTCTTCCATTACATCAGCTGATGTGAGTTTCACTCAAGAGGCTAGAACTGTACTTCCAGTAGAGTGCAAATGGATGATGAAATGTTCTATACATCTGCACTGTCCCATATGGTAGCCACTAGCCACATGTGGCTACTGAAAATGTGAAATGTGGCTAGTGCCACCAAGGAACTAAACTTGCAATTTTATTTAACTTCAACTTAAATTCATAGAGCCGCATGGAAATTTACATAACCAATATGACAGTGGCTTTCACAAGGGACAGCCCAGGTTTACAGGTTTGATTTAGAGAATGGAGGAAAACCCAAGCCTGGCAGAGGTTTGAAGGTAGTAGTCAGCAGGTGTTAAGAGATGGCTGAAGTGTGAGAGAAGTTCACTAGGGGAAACGGGAAGGTTTTAGACACGAGCTTTCTCTACTTGACTATTGTGCTCAGGATCCTGAGGGGACACTTCAGTTTTATCCTTCCAGACTGTGGTTTATTCTCTCTAGTCATTGAAGTCAAGGCCAGAAGCAAAGCCCTGCAGCACCTGGACCCAGCAGCTCCAGAGGAAGTGTGGGTGCTCACTGTGGATTCCCCATTGGTCTGATTCTGTGGGCTTAACTCCCTGCTGGGGTACAGCAATTTCCTGGAGACTTCAGTGATATGAAGTTACACATGAACTTCCTGTGGTTTTAGTGAGATTTATTCTCTTTGTTAATATTCCCCCAAATGAGAATATCTCCACAAACATTTTTTAAAACCCAAGCACTTACAGGACACAGTGAGCTGCAGTCAATACCCAGTTTTTTTCAATCAGAGCCCCGGCACAGATATCTTCTCCTTTAAGTAGCACCATGTAGGGTCTTGAATGAGGAGTCACTTGATTTCCTCCAATAATTTTTACACAGAAATCTGTGAAAAAGGAAAAGGCAACTTAAGTCAGTGCCCACCCCAAAGAGCTCTACCTCAAGCCATGTTTCTAAGACCAGACAAGCATTTCCTCCTTGGAGAGGAGACAGATGAGAGCACCTCCAAACCCCACGCAGGTGTTCAGATGTCTGAATGTAAAGCCCATTCCTATTGGACTCCTGAGAGGGTCCTGCCGTTTCACCCACAGAAACCATGCCATTGGCAGTTCCAGGGATTATCAGGCTGGAGATCTGTCACAACCAGTGACCTCAAGCCTCAGGGCTTGCAAAGGGCAGACAGCTGTGCATTGGTCGGCACCAGTAACAGTTACTACCGGAGATGCTAGTAACGATCTGCACTCCTCCCTCCTCCCTTCCGGCTATTCATCTGGGGAAGTGGAAAAGCTTTTAGAAGACTGAGAGCCGCCCTTGTCACCTAAAGCCCTTGCAAAAAAACACACCTTACAAACTGATATGGCACCATTTAGCTCTGCCCTCACCTACGAGTTCTTTGGTCATTGGGAGCTCTCTGTTTATTGAAACATGTACTCTCCTCATTCCTAAGCTGAGAGAATAATACCTGTTGCACCCAAGGCTCCCCTTCAACCTGCAGACTCAAACACATGGTTTCATGAAGGCTTTCTCCAACGAGGGAGGAGAAGGAAGAAGATGCTATAAGGAGAAAATGGTGCCTTAGTCAAATTTCCTTGATGACAGAGCTGGAGTATAGTTTCATTACTAGAGAACAGGAGACCTACACACAAGGCTCATGATCCATGCTGGTTTAGTGATGGATAGATTTAAAAGGTGCGTCTTTAGACCTTCTGGGCTGCAGAAATCATAAAGTCAGTAGACTACTTCATTTTTCAGGGTCCCCTGTTTGGTGCACACATACACTGGCCTCAGAAAAAAGGTCAACATCTCCTGCAACCAACCACTCCTATGAGGGTCAGGAAAAGGGTTTAGAGCAGGTGAGAAGTTTGGGAAACTAGCAACTCTTGGTCTCCACCCAGAATCAACATGAATGAGCATCTCTGGAGCTGGGGCTGGATGCGAGCATTGTTTAAAAAGCCCTCCAGAGTATTCTAATGTGTAAGAGGGTTGAGATCGCTGGTCCAGAGCATCATGTGATCTGCTGTGTCTGTTCCCTTTACGGGCCCACATTGCTCTCTCCGACCACAGGAAACAAAGCAGAGCAGAGCAAGCTGCTTTTGTTGTTTCCTTTGAAGAAAAGATATCATTGGATTTTTCATCTGCTCTGTTTTCGCTGTTGTCGAGGACTTAACAAGCCCGAACACAGTCATCCTATGCCACCCCTTTGTCCCCCAAATGCTTCAACCTTGTTATTTAAAAAATTTCTTCTCATTTTTAGTTGCAAGGTAAACCATAGAACTTCCTTGTAAATTCCTGGTGAGATAGGTTTTCCATCAGCCCCTGCCCACCATTCCCACCTCCAGAAGCTGATGGACCTGGAGATAAACACATGACTGGTCCTTAGCATCAGCACAGTTCAGGCAGCCCCAGACCAGTCCTCACTTTCTTGAAGGATTTCAAGGAAAACCTAGAGCCACCCAGGGGCTACAACCAGTCTTGTGATAATGCTGTGAGTTTCACAGCATTTCAAACTGGTGCCCGTGTAGCTCACACAAAACCAGGTAGGTTGGTTACTAGGTGGTGTACCCAAGACTTAGCTTAATACTAAATACCATAGCACTTCCAAAGAGTCAAGGTGGCAACATTCTCAATGACACACTAGCCTAGGGAAATGATACAATTTCAAATCATTTCTAATTTGTTTTGGGTGACTAAGTCAGGTTTTTGATTATTTAAAACTATGCATTGGGCTGCCTGGGCAGCTCAGTCTGTTGAGCATCTGATTTTGGCTCAGATCATGATCTCACAGTTTGTGAGTTCAAGCCCCACATCGGGCTCCCTGCTGTCAGCCTGGAGCCTGCTTTGGATCTTCTGACTTTCTCTCTCTTCCCCTCCCCTGCTTGCATGCTCCCTCATGCTCTCTCTCTCTCTTTCTCTCTCAAAAGTAAATAAAACATTAAAAAAAAAGTATCTATGCATTTTCTACAGAAAGGCTGAATACCACTATTCCTTTCCAGAAAGGTATATTTATTTTCCTAACCCAAGAGGTTTTTTTATTTTTTATTGTTTTAACATTTAGGCAATTTTAGGGGGCAATTTTCAAGGTATAAATTGGCAGTATTAAACCCTGGTGGTTCTATTATTTCTTGTGAAGCAATTTTAGAGAAGAAAGAAGGATGTTTTTCCTTTTAAAATAAACAGCTAGAATGTAAGAAAGAATGTTAAAGCTTGAGGAACAAAAAATCTGCTCTTACCCTGAGCTAATATTGCCTAAAGTTCACTGAGAGTCTGCTCCACTTTGCTTAATGGTTATAATGGAAATGATGAGAATCAGTCTTACCTCCAGGAATTAGCAGGAGAAAAATGGCAATCAAGAGAGAGGATGCCAGAAATGTATAGGAGTTCCTCATTGTGGCTGGTATCCCCACCTCAAATCAGTCAACATGAAAATCTGTGTTAGTTCTTCACCGACACTATATATTGAGGGTACAAAGGATGTGGTTTTTGTCTTTCCAATTTGTAACTTGAGCGTTAAGAAATGAAACACAACTGACAACAATGAATAATTGCTCCTTACCCTTGGGCATGCTTTCCTTTGCTAGGACTGCTAAGGCAAAGGATGGTAATTCTATATTGTGGATGGGGGTGAGAGGACCTTGTTGTCCTCTGAACATATTATACAAGGGGAGACTTTATTTTTATTTATTTATTTAAAAATTTTTTTAAAATGTTTATTTTTGACAGAGAGAGAGAGACAGAGCATGAGTGGGGGAGGGGCAGAGAGAGAGCGAGACACAGAATCCAAAGCAGGCTCCAGGGTCTGAGCTGTCAGCACAGAGCCCAATGTGGGGCTCGAACTCACAGACCATGAGATCATGACCTGAGCCGAATTCGGACGTTCAACTGACTGAGCCATCCAGGTGCCCCTACAAGGAGAGACTTTAAAATGTCTCAGCAGAAATTTTGAGGATTTTAGTTTTCATCAATAGCAGAACTATCTTCTGTATCCACTAATGGCATCTGTTAAGACTTAAATTAGAGGTTGGAAAAGTGTCCTAAAAATTGATCACCAATCATATTTTTTTTCTAGTTATCTCCTTGGGTTATGTAAGGATTAATAGGACAAGGCCCGGTAGAGGTGCATAAGGAAGTCTTATTTGTTAGGAAGTTCCTCCCTACATTTTCCTTCCCCATTTTGTGGAGGATAATTTATTGTGCTCTTGTCTGAAGTCTGTGGCAGGTATGGAGACAGAGGGAGGTGGGGGGAGGAGGTGGTGGCTCTTTGCAGTCCTCTGTGCTTCCCCTGATTGCTTGATGATACAACTTCAGAAAGATACTGAGTTTCTCCTTCCCTCTCTCCCTCTTTCCTTCTCTCTTTCCCCCCACCCTTCCTTTTCTCCCTCTCCCCCTTTCCCCTCCCTTTCTTCCTTCTTTCTGGATTTAGCTAAAGAAGGAAAATGGTAGACATGGCTATTTTGTTCTAATATATTAAAAAAAAATTTTTTAGTGTTTATTTATTTTTGAGAGAAAGAGACAGAGTGCACGTGGGGAAGGGCAGAGAGAGAGAGGGAGACACAGAATCTGAAGCAGGCTCCAGGCTCTGAGCTGTCAGCACAGAGCCCAATGTGGAGCTCGAATCATCAACCAGGAGATCATGATTTGAGCTGAAGTCAGACGCTTAACTGACTGAACCACCCAGGTGTCCCATTTTTGTTCTAATATTGAAGAATGTCTTTAAGACAGATGAACCTCAGTCCCTCAAGGAAGAATATTCTGTATTCTTTCTATTAGAAATATCTTATTCTTCTTTTCTGAGCTGAGGATGTGGTCTTTACTATAATACATATGTTCTTGCAGGATGTTTGGTGTTACACCAACCATCCCCAGAGTTAACATGCTGATAACTTCAGACCTGGTGGTTACTTTTTCAGAAATCACATGACCTTATTATAAGGGAGTCACACTGAGACCCCAATGTTTCCTTTTCCCCAGATAATACTAGTGCATTAAAGGTTTATCGTGAAAGGTTATCATTTTCAGTAACAGCAATGGGATACCCAGCTTCTGGTTCTGGCAAGTAATTTTAGTTCAGACTTAAAAAAAAGCTGGGTCTTGATTGCCTATAGCTACAGAAAGTTTCCTAAAGCAAACAGTGACAATTCTGTTCTTTTTACGTGAATGTGGTTGCTATTCCCCCATTCGTGTTAACTTTTAAGAGCTTTACGAAATATAATTTACATACCATTAAGTTAACCCATTTAAAGTTTATAGTTCAATGGTTTTGAGTCTATCTACTGAGTTGTGCAACCATCACCATAACTCATTCTAGCACATCTTCATCATCCCCAAAGAAGCTTTGAACCCATTAACAATCCTTTGAACCGATTGCTCTCCTTCCTCCACAACCCTGCCCTGGACAACTACTATTTCAATTTCTGTCTCCATTGGTTTGCCTATTTGGGACATTTCACATACAAAGAACTGTAGAATATGTAGTCTTTTGTTACTTTTAAAAAAATGTTTATTTATTTTGAGAGAGAGAGAAAGAGAGAGAGACAAGGTGAACATGAACGGGGAAGGAGTGGTGGGGGGGGTGGAGACAGAGAGAGACAGAGAGAGAGGGAGAATGAATCCTAAGCAGGCTCCTCTCTGTCAGGGCAGAGCCCAATGCAGGGCTCCATCCCATGAACCGTGACCTTATGACCTGAGCTAAAATCAAGAGTCTGATGCCCACCCAACTGAGCCACCCAGGCACCCCTCTGACTTCTTTCACTTAGCACAATGGTTTTGAACTTCATATTGTAACATGTATCAGTATTTCATTCCTTTTTGTTACCAAATAATCTATCACATGGATATACCACATTTTATTCATCCACTCATCAGTTGATGGATACTGGACTATTTCTACTTTTTACTTATTTTGAACAATGCTGCTATAAACATTTAGGTATCCATTTTTGTATGGATATGTTATCATTTTTTTGGGTATATACCTATGAGTGAGATTACTGGGTTATATGGTAACTCTATGTTTAGCTGTTTGAGGAACTTCTCAATTGTTTTTCAAAGTAGCTGCATCATTTTACATTCCCCTCAACATTGTATGAAGGTTCTAATCTACAACACTGTAGAAGGTTTCTACATCATTGGCAGTACTTGTCGTTGTTGTTTGACAATTGCTATTAGAGTGGGAGTGAGGTAGTAACCACTGAGGTTTTGACTGTCGCTTCCTTAATAACTACGAGCTTCTTTTCGTGTGCTTACTAGTCATTTATTTATCTTTTTAGGAGAAATGTCTATTCAAATATTTTGCTTTAAACAAATTGCGTTGTATTTTTATTATTGAATTTTAAGTGCTCTTTATATATCCTGGATATGACTCCCTTATAAAATATATGATTTGTTACTATTTCCTCCCAGTGGAGGGCTTGTCTTTTATTTTTCTTGATGGTGTTCTTTAAAGTACAAAAATTTTAAATGCTCACCAACCTCTTTTGTCTGGGTCTTTGTTGTCACATCTAAGAAATCACATCCTCTTTCATCTCAAAGCACAATTTACAGATAGAAGATTACTGATTAGACAGGAATATCTAACTCCTTTCACTCCCACCCTGAATGTGAAGTCTTATTTCCCCTCAGTGAGATTTTCCCTTTCTTATCTATTGGTGTCTTTATCACAGGAACTGAATCAGTCCCCAGAATCATCAACCCAGAAATAATAAACACTAACAAATTATTCGTCATTATCCCTCCTTTCTCAGATTCTGGTCTGTGTCACTTGCATGTTTTTTGGTCTATCACCATGACATTGACTTCTCTCAAGGTATTCAAATTTGTGCATGAGTCTCTTTTGGCACTTTCCCATTCTGCTGCATGACACTGGGTCTTCTATTTTTTGTAGCTTAAGTATTTCTATAGCTTTGGTTACAGTAACTTTACCTTCCAGTTAGAAGACAGACAGGAGATGCAGTTTTGGGCAAGAAAAACAGGAACACGACCCAGAAAATAGCTCTGATTAAAATAGGTCTTGCTTATTTAATATGTTCTAATGAAAGACATGACTGAAGACACGTTCTGACCTGACAATCCACAATTGATTTTTAAAAAGTCACAGCATAGGATAGGTGTGTTATGCTAGGCTAGTCTAGGTTAACTTGAGTTCAGTTGGCCATTTAGTGATAAAATTATATTGGTGGTGGCTGATAGTTCTGGGTTTGAAAACCTGTAGTGGGGAACTCAGTCACCATTCAGATGGTCTTAGGTTTGTGAACTGACTGGTAATGAGACCTATGGAAGAAAACCAAGGCTCCTGGTACAGTGGGGCAGAGTAGAAGAGGGGCCAGGGTTAGTGGAAATGTGGCTTTCCCATTTCTGAGCATGTGCAAGCCAGCCTGAGGGTCTCACCTGCCTTTGAGGGCTCACCCACACTCCATTCTTTTCTTTCATTTGCCAAGCCCTCTTCTTGGCTCACTACCTTGCTCCCTTTTAAAAAAGTCAAGACCAGGAGAGTACAGAGTGTGATCAAGTTTGAATATACAGAAGAGGGAGCCAATTTTAGTTCTTTTCATCTTTTCATCATACCTCAAGCTCAGTTTCAAACAGCCGAGGGTCTTGGTATGATGGACTTTGTAAAAACAGAGGACAACAGAGTAGTGGCCAGTGTCACATTCTCATCATTGCACTGGGTTCAGCCCTTACTTCCTGACATTTGACTGTCCCCACTTCCTCAGTGGCTCCTCCGAGTAACTGGTGCTCCCAGGCCCATCTTGCTAACATTTAGAAGCTGAAACAGCCACAAGGGAAAGCCTTTCCATAGAACATGGCATCAGATGCCCACATGCACCTTCTTTCCTTCTCTGCCACTCATGCTTTCTCATGGCCTTCATGCTTGTTATCTGGTTGGATGGACAAGGGGGAAGAACTCTTTTTTTTTTTAATGTTAATTTTTTTGAGAGAGAGAGAGAGAGAAAGCACAAGCAGGGTAGGGCTGCAGAGAGAGAGGGAGACACAGAATCTGAAGCAGGCTCCAGGCTCCAAGCTGTCAGCACAGAGCCCAACGAAGGGGCTGGAACCCATGAACCGTGAGATCATGACCTGAGCTGAAGTGGGAATCTTAACTGACTGAGCGACCCAGGTGCCCAGGTGCCCCAAGGAGGAAGAAAAACTCTTAAAGAGACTTTTAATCTTAATGAATGGACTCAAGTTAGAATCTGAGAAACATGTATCTGTAAGGCAGATCCTCTCAAGCTCTCTTGTGCACAAGCACACAGGAGAGCAATGAGCATGCCAGTATGGTGGACCCTGAAAGGGTAACCATGTTAAAGTCCTCACACCCTCTGTGTGGTTTCTCTAGCAACATCACCTCACTGGCCACAGTGGCAGAGGTGAGAGGGAGATTCACAACTTTACTCTAAGAATACAAACCCCTCACCTCTCCTATTGTTCTCCCCCTCCTTATAAAGACAAGGATGGTAGGTCCTGAAGGAAACCTGGCTACTTCTACTACTTTCTCAAAACCAGAGCCCCAAATTCTCTAGCCTTCCTGTGACTATCTTTGCCACTGTCTGGATTAATTCCATCCCTTATTCAAAATTATTTGGGAAATACTTACGGAGGGCCTGTTATGTATGAGGTACTCTTCTAGGTGTTGGAAGGCAGAGAAGTAAAAAGACAAAAATACCTATTCTGTGGAACTTTCATTCCAGTGAAGGAGGCAGAGAAACAAACACCATCTAAGTTTATCAGATGTAAATGATATGAAGAAAGAGGCAGTGGGGAAAATAAGTCAGGGGAGGGAGTTGCCTTTCACTACCCAGGATGCTGGATGGGGATTAGAGTCTGGGGAGGAGGGGCGACCTTGAATGAGAGGTCCCCTTGATAGTCCTAAGGCAGACGGTGTAGGGAGTCATGATGTAAGTAATGGGGGGATGGGGAATATGGGAGGAGAGCTCTAGGGCCCTCTCTTTACTTTTGAATTGGGGGGTGTGGGGATCCCCAGAGCTTTCTCTTAACTCCTGCTGGGGAAGTTCCTTATCAGCCCCCTTAGGACTAGTGTGAACCTTCTCTCTATTCACACTCTGCCTCCCAACCCTGCCTTCTCTAGCGCGCTTTGTGCAGGGTAGCAGATAATCATTTTAAACGCAAGTCTGATCACATCACTGTCTGGCTTAAAAGACTTTCCCCTTTTCTTCCCTGTATAATTTGAACTTCTTACCATGGTTTACAATGCTTGGCTCCATTGTCCTCTGTCCTGTGTCCCCTCTTTCTCAAATCTCAAGAGAACTCTTTTTTCTTCCACTTGCTCCAAATGAGTTTTCCACAAAGACTCCTCTTACACAAGCTGTTCTTCCTGCCTGCAAACTCCTTGCCCTTTTCCTGCTTATTGCTGCATCTTCTCTATGATGACTTCCCTGACCCCCTTCTTGGTTATCTCTGTCACTGATGAGAAAAGAATCAGGGCTGTTCATTGATTTTGTCTCTCCCACTAGCCTGAGAGTGCCTTTAGGGCAGGACCTCAGTACTCTTTATCTTCCGAGGAAGAGAAAAGCAGACTCAGCCTCATAGTTGGACCCTGATTTTTCTTGCTGATCACAAATGTTCTCAAAGACCACCAATATCAGACAAGGCAAGAAAACTCAGGAGTCATGTTTGAGCAAAAGCAAAAAGCAAAACAACAACAACAAAAGCAAATGAAGATGAGTATACCACAAAAGTGACCAAACACCCCAAGGTCACTGCTACTTCTTTAATAGAGTCTCTCTCCATTTTTTCCACCTCGTAGGTAAGTGAGATTAAGATGCCCCAGTCAGAGAATTGCCCCACTTCTTGACAACTCTCAGTTTAGAGCTAACTCGTATCCTCGAACCCTCCCCCAAACTGCCTGACACAAGCCCAAATCCTATGATAAGCTCCATCCAACACTCTCTTACTGAGCCACCTCGTGGGTCCTCAGGGTGTACAGGTCTCTTGCTGATCAAGTTTCAGTAAGCCCAGTTTGGTTTGACTGTAGGGGAGTTCACCACTTTGGATTGCCACGTCCTGCACGTTAGGACTTTTCTCACTATCTGTTTAATTGCATTGAATTTCAAGAGAGGGAACATCTGTAGCAATAGTGCTGGGTCACACCTGTGGTTCGTACCCATATTCTGGCATCAGCTGACCTTGGCTGTGAGGCCCTGTGTGCGGAAACCACTTTCAGGTGAAACTGACAAAATTCAAAAATGATTACTGGGAAAAAAAACCAGGAAAAAACATTGAGAAAAACCACCTGAAGGTGCTGAAGAACCCCTTCAAATGACTGTGGATCACAGCATGGATAGGAAATTGCCCTTTTAACGGAAAATATTTGGGATATAGGGTGGGCCCCAAGAAAATGTTTGCCCTCAATGTTTGCCCTTCTTGAAAAAAACAAGGACAACATAGTATTTATATGAGAGAATGGATGAAAGTAAGCCATGAACCTAGTTTATTCAGATTTGACCAGTTCTTTCAAGGGCTTCCTCTTCCCGCGCCCGCTATTTTTTAATGTCTAACAGTCTAATACCAGTCATTTCCTATGGTTCAACCCAATGCAAAGGAACGTGGGGTAACACTAATTTTATAGTAACAAGTCACTTGTAATCATAGAGGACACATAATTTGCTTGACTATGTTAAACATGCTTATGAAAAAGTCTGCAACAAAATATAGCCGAATATTAACAGTGATTGTGTGGGGTTGATAATATTAGAATGCTATTGTTACCTTTCCTGTTTTTCAAAATTTTAATGTTGCTATTTAGAGTGAAAAAATATTTTAAAATAATAAGCGAAAATGGTCATGCATTTCACTTATTGGATAGGATCTGGTCTTTGCTTATAGACATAAGTATCATATAGATATAAACATTAAAAGATATGATATAGATATTAAAAGATACAGATACGGTAAATACTGTAAATATTATAACAACATGACACTGAATGTTCTGGCCCACTTTTTTCTCCAGCCCTTTTTCGTTTTGGACGTCAAAGTCATTTTCACAACCCTTCCCACCGCCCCCACCCCCACTCCCCAAAGTGCCTTGAGAAAGAGGTGCTCAGAATACTAAGAGGTCACCCTGAGCAGTTCTTTGATTAAAGCTCCTACCCAGATTTCCAGCTCTTTGATTCAAGTCGTGTAGTGTCTTTTGTAAGGTGTAAGGCGGCATTTCATGTCCTCCTATAATCTCCCCCAGGATTCTGGAAAAACTGAAAGTGATCCAGAGGGAAATCCTATCTTCCCCCGCCACACTTTGCTTCAGGAAATGTGGCTATGACTACTGGTTTACCTTGAACACAGACGTGTGCTCTGCGTCAGGAAGAGAGGGTCAAAGCAGTGCAGAGGCTTGCTGCCTCTTCCGGCAGCGTTCTCATCTGTAATTAACATCTCCTGTGGGGCTCACACCCTTGACAGTGTTTTCTCATGATAATGTAGTACTCTGTATTCAGGTGAATTTTATCAAAAGCAAACATTCCTATTGTGTTTAGGTTTTTAAATTAGTTTTTCTGCCACAGGTCTAAATTGATTTCTCTCTCTGTTTTGAAATTGTTAGGGCAAACAGGAGACATATATGGAAATGCTTTTGTAATTAAAAAAATTTTTTTTAACATTTATTCATTTTTGAAAGACAGAGCACGAATGGGGGAGGGGCAGAGAGAGAAGGAGACACAGAATCCGAAGCAGGCTACAGGGTCTGAGCTGTCAGCACAGAGCTGACACGGAACTGGAACTCACCAACTGTGAGATCATGACCCGAGCTGAAGTTGGACACTTAACCCACTGAGCCACCCAGGAACCCCTAGAAATGCTTCTTTTTTTAAAAAGTAATGGTTCTCTAACTATAGTGTCATAATAGCTCCTCAGAGCGCCTACTTAAAATGCAGGTTGTCTAGGCCCACTGCAGAGACCCTGGTTCAGAGTCTTAGAGGGGATCCTGGGAACCTTCATTTTAAGTAAACACCTCAGGTGATTCTGAGGCAGGTGGTCCCCAGAGAAGTTCTGAATTTATAAGGCTGTGACCAAGTGTTAAAAAGTAGTGAGTTATCCTACTTTAGCTCTTCATGCAGGCATTTCTCTCAGAGGGCATTTTACCAGCGGCCATTTGATCATAGGTGTGAATAGGTAGCTGGAGGACAGAGTGGTCAGAGGCTAAAGGGCTGGAGTGGGATGGCCCAAGGCTGCAGTGGTCTTGGTAGGACACCCACGCCTGGCTCTGGGCCCCAAACAAACCTTCTGGTCCTTCTTTTGCACGAGGGACAATTCTCCACCCTCTGATTTGGCAGCTAGAATGTTCAGACCCTGCTAAGATTGTTACAATTGAAAAAATGCCTTATTAGTTACAAAGGTACCTGTGCAAATACAGGCACGGTTTCATCTTAACCCCTGAAAAAGAAAAAGTGACCTTTGGGGCGATTGGTTACATCCTGGGTATTCTGGCTGGACACAGAGACTAAGGGGAGACTTAGTTTCCCTCCTTCTTCCTCCCTCCACCTAGCTCCTTCTAGGTAATTCCTGGGCATGGAGAGGTTCTAAATATGGCTGGAGAATTCACATTTCCCCCCATGTAAGCCTGAGTGATTTATAAAGAAATAAAGCTCACTGCCTTAGTTTCGTGAGCCTCACGTTAGCTTAGCTCACCAAACCGGTCTGGTTCTGCACTGAACACGATGGTATACCTGAAACATAATAAAGTTACAGGTTTTTAGTGGCTTTTATTTATCTTTCTCTTTTCCCCCTTATTTGTTATTATATATACAGAAAACAAGGCAAGGCAGATGAGCTAAAATAGGGGTGGGGCTATAAATTATATGTTGTAGCCCAACAACACATGTTGACTAATGTCCCCAGGGGAAAGGCAAATAGCAAATTCGTTAAGTTCACTTTTGCTTGTACTTCTAATTCCAGAGGCTGAAATCACAGCAAGACCTTTTTCCTGAGCCATTTACATATTATTTTATTTTTTTCTTTTTGTGCCATTATTCCACGACTATTTTTGGATGACTTCTGCAAAGGTGAATAAAACATAGCCCTTACCTTCAAAGAGCTAAGTAGTAGAAAGATACAGAAGACAAAGCTGTGGACAAATACACAAATGATCACAATGCTACACAGTGTGCTGAGTGCCTTGGGAGTATAAACGAGGAATGCAAAGAATTCAGAGACACAGGAAATACTATTGGTAGAGAGCCCGGAAGGTCTTCAGGAAGAATGCAGATTTAATTGCTTATTTATTTCTGAGGGAGATTGAAAACAGCACAAAATTTCAGCAGGCGAGGCTGGAGAGGACTTCCAGTTCAGGTAGAGGTAAGTAAAAGGCAGACAGCCTGGGATCATGAGACTGACACAGGTTGCTTACAGAGAACTGGTAAACAGATCTTAATAATTTATCACATTTAAATGCCTTTAGAATCTAGGCTTGACACTTATCTACAAGCCAGTCTTTAAAATGAAAACTGTTAGCCATGTGATATTTTTAAGGCCCCAACTTGACTTGCTATTATTCTTTTAATTGTTCAGGTTCAATTATTTTTTATTTTTTTTTTAATATTTATTTTTGAGACAGAGAGAGAGAGAGGGACAGTGTGAGCAGAGAAGGGCAGAGAAAGAGGGAGATACAGAATCTGAAGCAGGATCCAAGCTCTGAGGTGTCAGCACAGAGCCCATTGCAGGGCTCGAACTCACAAGCTGTGACGTCACGTCCCAAGCTGAAGTCAGATGGGTAACTGACTGATCCATCCAGGCGCCCCAGGTTCAGGTTTTTGTAGCTTCTACAATTTCCCATGGTATCTTTGGATAACAGTGTCTTGATGCTTCTCTTCGCCAAGAATTCAAAGCACCTTTCTCTGTCTTTCCTATCCCTGGGAAGTAGGAAGTATCAGGCAATAGAGTTTCTTTTCTTAAAGCTCAAAAAACAAAAAGATTAAAGACTTAACCCTACGTCACACAGAGCAGAGTGGGAAGAAATCCCATTCTCCTATTTCTGCTGTTCCTATTCTGTTCATTTCCTTCTACAGGCTGCATTGTCTCAGTCTCAGGTTGGACATTGTGTTATTCACATTGAAAATCTCACAACATTCCATGGCAAGATTATAATTTGGACTGGTAGCTTAGTAAATTATATTAAAGAAAACAAATCAACAACTATACTACTACTAGTAAAAAACTTATCTATGATTTTTTAGGCACTGGTTAGCTCCAGACATTGGTTCTAGTGTTGACTATAATGCAAGATGGGTGTTATGATTCCCCATGTAGAGATAAGGAACATGAAGTTTAGATACGACAATTAGTGTGCCCAGGTTCATATAACTAATAAATGGCAATGCAGTGTTCTTTCTTTATTTATTGATTTATATTTTAGAGAGAGCGTGTGCAAGTGCAGGAGAGAGGCAGAGGGAGAGAGAGAATCTTTTTTTAATGTTTATTCATTTTGAGAGGAGAAAGTTGGGGGGAGGGGCAAAGAGAGAGGGAGAGAATCCTAAGCAGGTTCTGATCTTCAGTGATGTGCCGAGCTCGGGGCTCAATCCCAAGAACTTTGAGATCATGACTTGAGCTGAAATCAAGAGTCAGATGTTCAACCAACTGAGCTACCTGGGTGCTCTGGCAATGCAGTGTTCTAGCCCAATTCTACATCATGTAAAAACCATAATCTTTGGGGTGCCTGGGTGGCTTGGGAGTCCCACTTCAGCTCAGGTCATAGTCTTGCGTTTGTGAGTTGGAGCTCCACATCGGGCTCTGTGCTGACAGCTCAGACCCTGGAGCCTGCTTTGCATTCTGTGTCTCTCCGTCTCTTGGCCCCTCCCATGCTCGTGCTCTGTCTCTCTCTGTCTCTCAATAATAAATAAATGTTAAAAAGAAAATTTAAAAAAACGATAATATTTTCATTGTGAATTACTGTTTTCCTAAAGTAGTGACTCTTTAACATTTTTATTTTTTATTTTTGAAATACATAGACATTTGAGAATCTGATAAAGTATAGACACACATATGCACACAAATACTTGCATATTTTTGGGGGGAGATTCACAGACTTTTTCATGTCTATCCATGACCTTGAAGGAGCTCATGGATCCCATGTTATGAATCCCAGCTCTGAAGATACCATTGAACTGTAAGATATCACAGTGTGTGGTTAAGAGCATGAACTCTGGGCTCAAATCCCAGGCCTAGCAGTAGATGACTTCAGTAAATTTAATTAAGCTCTCTGTGCCTTAGTTTTCTTATATATAAAAATGGAGCTGATAACATTGATACTTAAAAAAAAATTAAATGTTGGAGTGCCTGATTGGTTAAGTGTCCCACTCTTGATTTTAGCTCAAGTCATGATCTCATGGTTAATGGGATTGGGCTCTGCTCTGACAGCATGGACCCTGCTTGGGGTTCTCTCTCTCTCTCTTTCTCTCTCTCTCTCTCTCTCTGTCCTTCCCCCACTTGCGTGCATGTGCTCTCTCAAAATAAATAAATAAATAACTTAAAAAATTAAATGTTAATATAAGTAAATCATTTAGAATGCTGCCATGTTTTATTGTAAGTTTTATTATTAAATGTTAGCAAATATATGTATATTTGGACTGGATTATTTTATAATGATATTATTTCTTTCTTCACTCCCCCCACCACTGGAAAAAAGAGACTTGCGAACTCATTCTGAAACCAAAAGTCTTGAGATCTATCTATCTGAGAGCTATGACTAATCAGTGTATTTGTATGACTGAATGAGTCATCTATATACCCCCAACTTAGTGGCTTTGTTGATCATTCACTTAAGGGTTTTGCTCTATAGATCTGGCCTGAATTTAAGATTGTCACCAGATACAGTCAATGCTTTCTTATTTTACTGTAGACGTAAAAGGTACATTTTCATCTTAAAAAGTCAATATGCCTTTGAGCTAGCAAAGACAACTAGTAACATTAAAAACTATTGGAAATGAAGTTTTGATTTCTTTTTCCCTTTTACACAATGTTAAACATAAACTAAAGCAACATAGAATTCTATTTTCTCATGAATAAAACTAAAAAGCATGTGAAAATGTGTCTTACTTCCAAGTAAGGAGAATGAGGAGACACATGGAGATAGGGAAAGCAAAAGGAAAAGAATGTTCGTGGCCTCTGTTACCCACATAGGGAGACCACTTTGTTTCAGGTATGGACATTAGCAATATATAATGAAACGCAAGGATGTGGGTTTTTTTCTTTTCTTTTTTTTAATTTCTCTGCTATGCTGTTAAAGATTTTAGTGTTATGTTACTTGGAAACATAATCTTATTTTAGCGATGGTGTGGTTACTTATTTGTCTCACAGACAAAGTCATTTCCTTTGGGCTTAGCCCTCTTCTACCCTAAAGGGTAAGCTGTGGAGACTGATAGAGTAAGAGCATGTGATAGAAAATTGCTCTCCTTTTGACCACTTCTTTCACTTTCAAATACGAGTTTATTTTAGAAAGCTGAGAATTCAAATCTATGTCAGAAATTGCTTTGAAATATCATCTTTAAACCTAAGGATATATATTAGATACATTCATTGTTGAGGCTGCTGGGTGACCACCAAGGAAAAACTGAAGCTAGAGTCTTAACTCACATCATTCAACCATAAAAGCACTAAATGAAGATACAGATAAATATTCATATACGTGTAGAAATGAGAGACTTTGAAATATGGCATCAAGGAATTTAGAAATCAAAATGATTGATGGACTTAATCATAAAAAGTTAAAGCTTCTGCCCCTTAAAACATAAAACATAAAGTCAGATTGCACACATTTTCCATAGATGTAACATAGATGGGTATTTTCACAAAGCGAGAAGAAAAGATGAACACCTGAAAAGACAGATGATCAGAGAATTTGAACTAGTAATTTCCAGAGAAGATGTAAAAAAGGCTGCTATATTCCTACTCTATGGAAGAATGCATTGGCACACAGCACAAATTATCGATAATAAAAATGCAATTTAAAACATTTGGGTACCATATTTGCCTGTTAAACTGGTAAAAATTAAAAAAAAAAAACGAAAAGAGTACTCTGTTGGAAATTCTGATGTGTTGACAGTTATTTCAAACTGTTACTATCTTTCTGGAAGGCAATACATGTAAGGGTTATTAAATTATGCATGATCTTTGACTCAACAGATCATTTCTTGGAATTAAAAAAATTGTGAAGGTGCATAAAAATTTAGCCATAAGGAGTTCCATTGCCTTATCATTCTGTGACAAAGAAAAGTTGACAGTAATCTAAATGCCCCCAAATAAGGAATTAAGTCCCTTAGTTCCTCATTGCTACTGTAACAAATTACCACAAACTTAGGGGCTAAAAAAAACAATAGTGTATTATTTTACAGTTGTGTAGGTCACAAGTTTGATGTGGGTCCCGCTGGGCTAAAATCCAGGTGCAGCAAGGTTGCATTCCTTTCTGGAACCTCTAGATGAGCATCGATTTTCTCACCTTTTCTAGCTTCTAGAGGACACCTGTGGATCTTGGCTTGCAGCCCCCTTCCCGTTTCAAAGCCAGCAATGCCTGGGGGAGTCTTTTCTCACAGTGCATCACTTCTTTTTTTTTTTTTTTTTTTTTTAAATTTTTTTTTTTCAACGTTTTTTATTTATTTTTGGGACAGAGAGAGACAGAGCATGAACGGGGGAGGGGCAGAGAGAGAGGGAGACACAGAATCCGAAACAGGCTCCAGGCTCCGAGCCATCAGCCCAGAGCCCGACGCGGGGCTCGAACTCACGGACCGCGAGATCGTGACCTGGCTGAAGTCGGACGCTTAACCGACTACGCCACCCAGGCGCCCCAACAGTGCATCACTTCTACATGGACTCTTCTGGACCAGTTGCCTCCACTTTGAAAGATGCCTGTGATTACATTGGGCCCACCCAGGTCGTCTCCCTATTTTAGGGTTGAGCTGATTAGCAACCTTGATCCCACTTGCAACCTCAATCCCCCTTTGCATTGTATACATGTTCACAGGCTCCAGGGATTGGGATGTGGGCATCTTTAGGAGGGTGGGGAGCGTTATTCTGCATGCCATAGTTTGTAAGTTATAATTCATCCCTACAACCGTTCTGTGCAACTATTAAATAACATGCAAAGTGATCATAAAATGTTGCTGTATCAAACAACTCTGTGGTGTCACCACAGATCCTCTTGCCTTGTGTCAGTTTGTGGATGTCAGCCACTTGTTCTTCAGCTACCCTGTGGAGACCCATTCTGTATGGTCTGGGACTGTCTTCACTGGGCACCACCTGACAGCACCTTGCCTCATGCCTGCTTTTGTTTCTTATGACTGGGCTCTGCCTCTGCTGCTGAGACTAGGATGCAGCATGACCCAGAAATACAGGGAGTTTAAGCCTTTTTGGGAAATCCATTGAATAGCAGGAGATGGAATCTAGCAGATGAATTCTCTTCTCCTCCTTCCTCCCATAGGGTATTCTTTGAAGCAGTAATTCTTACAGCTCTTGAAAGACTGAGCAATCAGTTGTTCTTGTTGCCGAGATGTTTTCTGCCCAGCTCTGTGCCCTTGGACTGGTACTTCTCCTCAATACTCCTTTTCTCCCTCCACACACCCCCCACCCCCTCATCAAGTATTCTGATCTCTAAGAAAATGGTAGCACATCATCTCTCCTCCCTGGGAGCTCTGGCCAAGAGAGCTGGGAGTGGTACCAGGAGTGGGGAGTGGCCTTGTAAACTGGACCATCACAAAATAGGATTGGGTTTTCACATATTTATCTCAATGGTGTATGTAAATGTTAAGACAAGGTTTACAATGAAAATACTGTTTATATAATTCATGTAAGCACACATTGATTAACCCCTCATGTATCTGTTGAAAACTTTCTGTTAGACTGTGTTCTGAGCTCCAAAAATGCAATGAATGAAGACATGTTCTCTGCACTCAGGAACTTAGCCATCCTGATGGGGACCTCTCCTCACATCACATACCTTCTCTCATAGTCCTTCAGTTCCTTCCATGTACCCAACCATTTAGCCATCCATTCATCTGTCCATTATCCATCCATCCACCTGTTTAATGAGGGAACTGTGTTCCAGGAATTGGAGTAGGCATGCAAAGTGCATTTTGCCTTAGTTAGCATGGTAGGATAAATATGGCACTTCCTGGGTATTTGAGGTGATGTGGGCTAATTTTCCTGACATATGGGATTGATACAGAATATGATTTTAATACATACATTCAATACATATTTAATTGTTTCCTAAATTCTGGGCACTGTGCTAGTTGTGTGATAAATGCTGCCCCTCATGACCTTGATTTCTCAGGTAACTAAAAGTAGCTCAGTGTTTCAGGAACCTGAGTGTGGGAAGTAGTGGAAGATGAGGGTAGAGAGTTGGGAACTTTATGGAGCAACCTTAGACCACGGTAAATAAGTATGTGGACTAGGCCAGTGACAATGGCAAGTCAGCAAAGGGTTTTAATCAGGAGAGGCTCAGGATTCTGTCCTCATTCAAGTGAGGCCACTCTGGCACCACTGTGGGTAGTGGCAGTTCCAGAATGTTTGTATATAACAAGATTAGTAAACAGCAATTTGTCAGAAGGTGGGGATTTGGAAGTTGTCTTGGAATGCTGTTTGCCTAGCAAGACCTAATTTTTACCTAGAATGAATGCTCACTGAGGAGAGATTGCTAAATGGGAGAAGATAGTCACAAATTCATGTTTGGGGTGTGAGGCTGACTGCTTCCAGCGATGGGGGAAGGAAGGAGGGAGTCAACAGACAGGGAGGCTAGTTAGGAAATTGTTGTCTAGGTCAGAATTGACACTGTGGGGATGGAATGGAGGGACAGATAAAGGGGATTAAAATTAGTTTATTTAGTGATAAGGGGTGCCTGGGTGGCTCAGTCAGTTAAACATCAGCTCTTGATTTCTGCTCAGATTGTGATCTCACAGTTGTGAGATCAAGCCTCGTGTCGGGCTCTGTGCTGACAGTGTGGAGACTGCTTGGGATTCTGTCTTCTTCTCTGTCTGCCCCTCCCCAGCTTGCACTCTCTCTGTCTCTCTCAAAATAAATAAACTTAAAAAAATTAGTTTATTTAATGGTAATGAGTTTTCCACAAAGGGCCAGGGCAGAGAGGCTGGGCTGGAGAGCAGCAGTACAATGGGCACTTGCCCTTGTACCCCCGTACCCCTGCAGTTCGGGGTTTGGGCGCCCCCATCCCCTGCCTCCCACCGAAGACGGATGTGTGGGAACAGGATTTCCCCAAAGTGGGGCAGGTGGGAGAGGGATAACTGTAACTTCTTTGATTTCTGAACGTTGTCATGAGAAGAGACTTTTAGGAGGTACCCACCACAACTTTCTGGCTGTTAATTCTGTCAGTTAGATGTGGTCTAGGGCTACAGGTTTCTACGTCATGGGTTTTCTAGGTAATGAAGCTAACAGACATCCCTCCCCCTGTTCCCCAACCCCCAGCTCTGTGTCTCATGTGACCCTGCTAGATCAGTAACATCAGTAACCACCTTACTGCCATTTTATCTACTACTACCACTGGGACCGCCCCCCCCCCCCCCATTTCATTTCTTTCTTTTTAAAAACCCCTTTACTGAGGTATCTAATTTATATACCCACTTAAAGTATACAATTCATGTTGTCACAAAGGGCAAGCTCTCATTTTTTTTATGGCTGAGTAATATTCCACTGTATGTATATGTGTATATACATACATATATATATATATATATATATATATATATATATATGCTACATCTTCTTTATCCCAAACAAACATACAAAAAACAAAAAAAGAATCATAAATACGGAGAACACACTGATGGCTTCCAGAAGGGAGGGAATTGGGAAGATGTGTGAAATAGGCAAAGGGGATTAAGAGGTACAAACTTCTAATTATAAAACACATAAGTCATGGGGATGAAAATTACAGCATGGAGAATACAGTCAGTAGTATTATAATAATGTTGTTTAGTGACAGATGGTAATTACACTTATCCTGGTGAACATAATGTACAGGCTTGTCAGACCATCATGTTGCACACCTGAAACTAATATAACATTGTATGCTGACTATACTTCAATAAAAAATGTATAGTTCAATGGTTTTTGATATATAGCTATTAATTTTTAAAATTGTGATAAAATATACATAACACAAAGTTTGTATTTTAACCATTTTAAGTGCACAGTTCAGTGGCATTAATTATATTCATAATGTTGTGTCCTATCTATTTCCAAAATTTTTTAGTTGCTTTCAACAGAAACTGCAGGTCAGCTGAGAAGGCTGAGATCTGAGGGTTGATAGATACTTCCAAGGAGAGCTGGGGCTTGCTTGCCTGGAGTAAAGCATGATAGGAAGAGGTACTGGACATCATAGAAGGTGATCAGAAGAATTCAGGCAAATTTTAACATGAGTTGCTTAAGGGCTATGTGCCAGTTAGCGGACAGATAGAGAGCCCTTTGGAACTATAGACACAAGGAGAGTTTGCACTAGCTAGCAGGTTTTCTTTGTGGACCTCACCATGAGAGATCTAAGAGGTAAGGCAGAAGACTGGGGAGAACCCCTCTTTGATGCCAGGAGCAGAGCAGTCACCACTGGTGGGAGGGGGGCAGGCAGGGCGCAAAACTTCACCAGGATGCTTTACTCCTATTTTCTTCACAAACACCCTAAGCTGCTGAGGAAAGTTCAGCAAATACTAACCCTCGGGGCACCGGTGAAGACACACTGTAGCCCTGAGAAGGGAAGGGATAAAAACCAACACTCTATTTCTATTTCTTGGGAAGAGACAAGAAAAAAGTCGTCTGCCACTAGGGGAGGGGTAGGATCACTGACATGGCCCCACACCTGAGACCAAGGTATATCATGTCTGCCTAAGATAGGGGCTGAATATGGACATGAGAAAGTGTCTCCCCACTTCCCACCTTCAGGACATCAAGAACTGAGTAAAAAATAATAGCAGTCTACTACTGAGGGGAGGGGAGGAGACAAAAGTGAGGACAGAGAATCTCACTAAGGTTCAGGCTAAGGCTAAAGTGGAACAGAACATTGAGAAACACACTCTGGTAACCCAATCCCAGCCATAACACAAGGTAATGCCAGAGGAATTTAAAGCCTGAGGAGTACCAATGGTAACTAGCAACAATAAATACAAACCCAGGTTAACTCCTGACTAGATTGATTCATTTCCTCACAGTAAATGCCTAGAAAAGGAAGAGTTATCCACATATCCAGACATGAAACTATTTACCTCAGTGTCTTCTGTCTTGAAAATTATGACACTCACAAAGAAGCAAAGAAAAACATCACATGGTCAAGAGACAAAGCAATCAGTAGACTTGAACTCAGATATGCCTCAAATGTTAGATTATCATAAAAAGAACTTCAGTAATTATGATGACTATGTTAAAGTCTCTAGCAGAAAAGATGGATGACAGGCATGGCCATATGAAGGATATCAGCAGAGACAGAGAAAGTACAAGAAAGGACCAAATAGAAAGGCTAGCGATGAAAATCATGTTGAAAGACTAAAAACTTGGATGACTCATTAGGAGACTTTATTCAATAGGAAACATAAAGATAGGTCAGTAGAAATTGTCCAAACACAAGTACAAAGACTAGAAAGGAAGGAAGGAAGGAAGGAAGGAAGGAAGGAAGAAGGAAGGAAGGAATGGAGAGAGAGAGAGGAGGGAAGGAAGGAAGGAAAGAAGAAAGAAAGAAAGACATAAAGGAAGAAAGAAAGAAAAAACAAAGAAAAGAAGGAAGGAAGAAGGAAAGAAACCCAGAGGAGTTCATCTAAGAGTTGTGTGACACACTGAACTAACCATCATGTAATTGGAATCCCAATAAGAAAAGAGGGACAAGGTGGCAGAAGAAATACTTAAAGAAATAATAGAGTGAGCCTTTTATCCCTCCTGAAAGAATGGAAGACTTTGCACTTTTCTTCGTTAGACTGAGATGACATTTGCAGTCTGATTCTTTCACTAATCTGGGCTACTTGGACGTAGTTGCCTCTTCAATTCTAGGAACTGAAGCGCTGGCAAAGAAGCACGGATGTCATGTGTTACCCCCGACACAGTGGGCACTCAGCAAATGTTAGCATTCCTTCCATATCTACCTAAAGTCTCCTCCAGATTACAGTCTTTGCCAGACGCAGCCCTGGCATTATAGCTGATTTCCTTTTTGTTAGGCCTGGGGGTGGGGGAGTGAGTGGAGATGGAAGAGAAAAGATCCACTCAGAGTGAGTCAGAGCCAGGATGGGCTGGAGCTGCCTGAGGCTTGTTTCCCAGGAGTGTAGGAGGTTAAACCTTTATTTATTTAAAAAAAATTTTTTTAGGGATGCTTGAGTGGCTCAGTCAATTAAGCATCTGACTTCGGCTCATGATCTCATGGTTCGTGAGTTTGAGCCCCGCGTAGGGCTCTGGGCTGACAGCTCAGAGCCTGGTGCTTGCTTCAGATTCTGTGTCTCCCTCTGTCTGCCCTCCACTGCTTGCACTCTGTCTCTCACATTGTCTCAAAAATAAATAAGCATTAGAAAATTTTTTTAAATAAAAAAAATACATAAGTTAAAAAATTTTTAAGTTTATTTATTTTGAGAGAGACAGAGAGAACAAGCAGAGGACAGGCAGAGAGAGAGAGAGAGAGAGAGAGAGAGAGAGAATCCCAAGCAGCCTCCACACTGTCAGCACAGAACCCAATGTGGGGCTCGAACTCGCAAAGTGAGATCATGACCTGAGCAGAAATCAAGAGTCAGATGCTTAACCAACTGAGCCACCCAGGCACCCTGGAGATTAGACCTTTAGAATCCCTCTCCTCAGCTTCTCTCAGCATCTGGAGACTAGGGACTTGAACTCAAGGCCACACACTTCTGCAGTATACCCTTGGCCAAAACAGATAGTGCTTCTCATTCCTCTGAGACCTAATTCAGTCTTTCCTCTGCCTCACAACAACCAAGTGCTATTTTGTTGTTGTTGTTAAAACATATACTTTAGTATATGATGGTATAAGACATAAATAAACCTACTTTTCAAAAGTCCTTGAATTGGCAAAATTTGATAATTAACTGGTGAAGGGGTCTGGATGATAGATATGTTCATATATGATGGGTTCACATATTATTCTCCATACTTTTGGACATTTAAAAATAGAGTCCTTGTTGGCTTTCCTTTGTTGTCTGTATTGAATTTTACCTTTGACAGAAGAGTGATCTTGTAATATATTCTTACCACTCATAGGGAGAGGTATCCTTGAACTTGGCCAGTTTACTAACTATCACATATGAACACTGCAAAAGGATTTGGCTAATTACAATGAGTTACAATGTAAAAAAAGTATTTAAACTTCATTTTAGTATATTTGAATGCTTATTCTATTTTTATTTGGGCTTTTTTTTTTTTTAGTTAAGTAGACTCCACACCCAATGTGGGATTTGAACTCATGACCCTGAGAGCAAGAATCTTGTGCTCTACAGGGGTGCCTGGTTGGCTTAGTCAGTTAAGCATCTGACTTCGACTCCGGTTTGTGAGTTGGAGCCCCACATCGGGCTCTGTGCTGACAGCTCAGAGCCTGGAAACTGCTTCAGATTCTGTGTCTCCCTCTCCTTGCCCCTCCCCTGCTCACGCTGTCTTTCTCGTCTCGTCTCTCAAAAAATAAATAAACGTTAAAAAAATTTTTTTAAAAAAGAATCTGTACTCTACAGACTGAGCCAGCCAGTTGTCCCTGTTTGGGCTTTTTTGAGTTATTTTACTGATAGTCTGTGAGATAGATGATTTTTGGGGGGGAGGGTCTGGGTGAATCTGAAGGAACATAGAGGTTTTTTGTTTTGTTTTGTTTTTGTTTTTTACTTTTTACAGCATTCACAGATTGAAGCATAGATGTAGTTTTGTGGTTGTATACTGAACCACTTGAAAGCACAGCTTCTGGGCAGGGAGTGGTAGCTCCCCAGCTCTGTGAGTTCGACACATCCCATCCTAGTAGAGTAAATGGTTTTCAGAAGCTGGAAACCACATCTTATGTTGTGGGAAAATAGAGCTAATTATTGGGGAGCTCCTGTGGGCACCAAGCAATTTGGGTTATGTTTTTTTCTTTGTCTACCAGGCCACTTTGTTTGATTAATTATCTCTCAAGAGGTAGTTGAGGGTAAATGGAAGATGAGAACTTCTTAACTGACACCTGGAAAGGGATGTGGTGGGGTCCCAGGGTGCCCTGGGCAGTGGGATGTCGGGTGAGGTGTAGAGGGACGCTGTGAATTGCAAGAGTGTGTGTGTATGTGTGTGCAGTAAGCTGACCATGTATTAACGCAAAAGCTTGATTAAGAAGTCTTAAGTTAGAATGAAAACTTTGAACTAACCTGAGAAAATAATGAATGGGGTAGTTTTACTAAGATGTTCAGTAGGCACATCTCCAAAGCGGCACTATTTTTTAAGAGTAAGATGAACAGCAGTTATCATATGGCTGACCTGTAGGAAAGAGCTTGTCTTTAATAATAGCTACTATACATGCTGCTGTGATTATCTCTTGCAATTTTCTCAACTATCCACTTTACACATGGGGGAATCTGTTCCCTAATAAGGGACTTATTATTATTATTATTCCCTAATAAGGTGAAGGAACTTGACACAGCTGGTTAATTGTGTGCCTAGAATGCGAATCCGGACAGACCCCAGAGCCCATTCTCTTATCCACTGTGCAACAGCAGTGTCTCTGCATAAGCATCTGTGCAATAGAGAGGAGTGTGCATAGGTGACGTATATGTGACAATAAAGTTTGTGCAAAGGTGATGTCTGTGCAAGAGCACTTGTCTGTACAAAAGTGATGTCTGAGACTATCTCCCTGAAATGAGAGAGCTGGTCAACTTAAGTTAGCCATGTTTACAGTGGCGGGGAGAGCAGCAAAAAATCTGGATTCTAGCCCTGACTCTCCCTGTCCCCGTGGATTGCCCCCACAGTAATGCATTTATCTTACCTGGCAGCTCCAATTTCTATCTCTTAGGTAGGCGTATACTCACCCTTGGAGGACTTGTACTACCTCTGAGGCTAAGCGAATGCCTTGCAAAATTAACTTGCAGAATATAGTTTTGGGCAAATATACACTAGTCTACATTTTCTTTGTGACTTTGTCCTGGGCAAAGTGAGGGAACATCTGAGGAAGTGTGGAGGGGACCCTGCAGTCCAGGGGACAGGGAGGAACCTCTGGAGGGAGTGGCTGAGCACGTGCCTGAGGGGGACGTGTCTGCCTTTTGTGGAAACTGGCCAGTAGACTGGCAGTTAGGGGAGTTTCCTGCAGAGTGACTTGATTCCAGGGCTTGATTACAGCTGAGTGACAGCATGTTGACGGAGATTTTGAGGCAGTGGTAATGGCGGATGTCTCGGGGTGATGGAGACACCTGGTGTTTGTTTTGAGGAAGACACAGAACTTTTCAGTGCTTTGAATTCAAGTGTCTTTGTGGGGGGTGGGGGTGGGGAGCATTCCAAGGCCTGCCATCCCAGTTTCCTTCTTGGAACCTCAGGGCTCCAGGGAACAATTGGAAAAGTTGTGATCTATACTCAGCCTCCTTAACTGGTGGATTCTGGGCTTTCATGTTTGAAGTGACTGTGAGGCACGGGGATGGATGTGTACAGAGAGGGGCCATGGGCCTTACTGTTTCAGAGGCTCAAGGGCTAGAGACAGAGGTTTGAAGATGATGACATATCCTCCCATCATAGCCTCTATTTCCTGCAGAGGTGAGAGGGGCAGGGCAAGGCCTGAAGCAGGAGCGTTTGAAATACTAATGGTTGGTGGCACAGCTTTTTCCAGGCTTGCTGGGCTTCTCTGATAGGATTTCATGCATCCGTCCATAGGTTTATTCATTTATTCAGTAATTTGTGGGATATTTACTGACTTCCTATTATGAGAAAGATGCTATACTAACATTTTGTGGGGCCGGGGTCGGTTCTAAGGTAAATCAGCAAGAGACCCTTGCTTTGAAGGAGTTTAGTAAGGGAGATAAGGTAAAAATATCAATACACAAACTACAAGGTAGAAAATGCTAAATGCCAAAAACTGGACATCACTAAAACACTATGGGGTTCTGGAAGAGGAAGGAATCATGTGACAACTGTGAAGGTTAGGTAAGGAATCATGGAGGAGAGGGTTGGATTTAGACGTGTGGAGATTGGAGAGAGAGGGCAAAAGGGTCCTCCTGGTGAAGGAAAGCTCATGCACAAATGCAGGGAGGTGGGAAAGTGTTTTGCGAATAGCAAGCTGTTGAATTTGGCAGGAGCATGAGGTAACTGGGTGAAATTAGAAGGATTTCCTCTCAGTGCCCCCCCCCTCCCTCCCCTGCCACATTCCACACCTTTAAGAATACAGAGGAGGACATCAGGCCTAAATCTTGCCTCAATTAGTACTACTGAAAAAGGAATTAGAGGGCCACCTGGGTGGCTCAGTCAGTTGTGACTCTTGTTATCAGTTCAGGTCCTGATCTCACAGCCATGAGATGAAGCCCCACATTTGGCTCTGCTCTGGGCATGGAACCTGCTTGAGATCCTCTACTCTTTCCCCGGTCATGCTCTCTCTTACTCTCTCCCTGAAAAGAAGAAGAAGAAGGAGAAGAAGAAGAAGAAGTAGAAGAAGGAAAAGAAGAAGAAGAAAAGGAGAAGAAGGAGAAGAAGAAGAAGGAGAAGTAGTTAGGGATGAAAGCCATGTCTGTCCTGGAGTCTTTAGGATCCTATCAAGGGGATAAGTCAGTCAAAACAACAACTTGAAGTCTGCCTTCCTTGACGGTTTCCCGAATGGATTCTGACAGCGATTCTGAAGAGGACTGGCTAAGCCACTCTCAGCACAGACACCACTGGCAAACCTGCCCTGCCAACTCTTTCTGGATGTTGAAAGTCCTAGTTTCTTAAGCTAACTCCTTTCACAAACACTAGAAACATATAACAGTAAGTGAACTGTATCTTGGAGCACTGAAACAAAAGCATTCCATTTTTGGGTCTAACACTGCCTTTATTCTGGCATGAGGAAGATCTTGGGTGTGTACCAGTTTAGAGTAAGGATGAGGAGAAACAGTATCCCCAAGATGGCTATCGCTAATGTATTTTCACAGGCTCTAGATGCTAATTTCCAGAAACTCAGTATGTACTGTATGGCAGATGTTGAGAAACTTAATCAACATCTTTCAGAAAAAAACTCATCCGGTTTGTTGCATTTAATAGTACTTCATTCCTTTATTTTTTTAAATGTTTATCTTGTGAGAGAGAGGGGGGTAGAGAGATAAAGAAAGGGAGAGGGAGAATCCCAAGCAGGCTCTGTGCTGACAGTGACATGGGGCTTGATCTCAAGAACTGTGATAGCATGACCTGAGCTAAAGTCAAGAGTTGGAGACTTAATCGACGGAGCCACCCAGGTGCTCCTAATTCCTTTATTTAAAAATTTTTTTTAAATTTCACAGGATTTTTTATTGCAGTAAAAAAATATATGTAACATAAAATTGACCATTATAACCATTTTTAAGCATGCAGTTCAGTGGTAATAAATACATTCACATTGTTGTGCAACCTTCACAAATATCCATTTTTAGAACTTTTTCCATCCTTCCAAGTTGAAACTCCATACTCATCAAACCCTAACTCCCCATTCCTCCCTCCCCCAGTCCCTGGAAGCCACCATTCTACTTTCTGTCTCTATGAATTTGACTACTTGAGGTACGTCATGTAAGTGGAATCACAGTCTTCATTCTTTCATAACTGGCTTATTTCACTTAGCATAATGTTTTCAATGTTTATCCATTTTTGTAGCTTGCGTCAGACTTTCCTTCCTCAATAATATTTCCTGATATGTATGCACCACATTTTGTTTCTCTGTTCCCCCGCTGAGGGCCGCTTGCTCTGCTTCTACCTTTTGGCTATTGTGAGTCATGCTGCTGTGAACATGAGTATGTGAATATCTGTTTGACTCCCTGCTTTCAATTCTTTATGTGTATACCCAGAAGTGAAATTACTGGGTCATACGATCATTCCATTTTTAACTTTTTGAGGAATCATCATACTGTTTTGCATACTGGCTGTACCATTTTACATTCCACTAATAGATCCTAGGAGTTCTAATTTCTCTATGTCTTTGCCAATACTTGTTACTTTCTGCTTCTTTGATAGTAGCCATCTGAAGGGGTGTGAGGTGATATCTTAGTTTGATATTTATTTGCGTTTTGAAAACAACTTTTTAATATGAAATTTCTATAAAGAATAAGGTCATGAAATTGGCTGAATGCTTTTTTACAATATGACTCAAAAACTGTACACTCCAGGGGCGACTGGGTGGCCCAGTCGGTTGAGCATCTGACTCTTGATTTCGGCTCAGGTCGTGATCCCAGGGTCATGGGATTGAGCCCCACATCAGGCTCTTCACTGAGAATGGAGCCTGCTGAAGATTCTCTATCTCCCGTGCCCCTGTCCCCTGCTCATGTGTGCTCTCTCTCCCGCTCTCTCTCTCAAAAAAGTACATTCCAACAGATATTTTCATTAAGAATTAATCCTAAAGATTTTAAGCAAAGAAATAGCCCCTACATAGATCACACACTTCAATAAAACTGTGAAAAAAACTTTTAACCAAAAATGAGCATGCTTGATGTACTGTGTATGGCAGGTTGCTACTTATTTTCCAGTAGTCAATCTACATCTCTGTCATCAAAATTGGGCTTGAAATGATCATTTGGCCACTTAGCTAAAAGCTGTTCTTGTTAGTTGAGAGACGGAAGGAAAAGGAAAAGCATCAGACTTTCACCACCAATGGATATCCTAGTATCATCTGGCATTACTCACTCAACTCTTGATTTATTCGTGAGAAAGAAAATAATACAATAAATACTTCCTAAGCCTTAGAAATCTTGCAGTATCTTTGAGCACATTCTTTTTTTTTTTTTTTTTTTTTTTGGAAGTTCATCGATTGACTCTGGTAATTTTTATTTTTAGCTCCTATGTCAATAACAATCTAAAAATATTATAATGAAATAAGGCCAACAATTCCAGTGCCTGCATTTCTTTTTTTTTTTTTTTATTTTTTTTTTTTATTTTTTAATATATGAAATTTACTGTCAAATTGGTTTCCATACAACACCCAGTGCTCATCCCAAAAGGTGCCCTCCTCAATACCCATCACCCACCCTGCCCTCCCTCCCACCCCCATCAACCCTCAGTTTGTTCTCAGTTTTTAACAGTCTCTTATGCTTTGGCTCTCTCCCACTCTAACCTCTTTTTTTTTTTTTTTCCTTCCCCTCCCCCATGGGTTTCTGTTATGTTTCTCAGGATCCACATAAGAGTGAAACCATATGGTATCTGTCTTTCTCTGTATGGCTTATTTCACTTAGCATCACACTCTCCAGTTCCATCCATGTTGCTACAAAAGGCCATATTTCATTTTTTCTCATTGCCACGTAGTATTCCATTGTGTATATAAACCACAATTTCTTTATCCATTCATCAGTTGATGGACATTTAGGCTCTTTCCATAATTTAGCTATTGTTGAGAGTGCCGCTATAAACATTGGGGTACAGGTGCCCCTATGCATCAGTACTCCTGTATCCCTTGGATAAATTCCTAGCAGTGCTATTGCTGGGTCATAGGGTAGGTCTATTTTTAATTTTCTGAGGAACCTCCACACTGCTTTCCAGAGCGGCTGCACCAATTTGCATTCCCACCAACAGTGCAAGAGGGTTCCTGTTTCTCCACATCCTCTCCAGCATCTATAGTCTCCTGATTTCTTCATTTTGGCCACTCTGACTGGCGTGAGGTGGTATCTGAGTGTGGTTTTGATTTGTATTTCCCTGATAAGGAGCGACGTTGAACATCTTTTCATGTGCCTGTTGGCCATCCGGATGTCTTCTTTAGAGAAGTGTCTATTCATGTTCTCTGCCCATTTCTTCACTGGGTTATTTGTTTTTCGGGTGTGGAGTTTGATGAGCTCTTTATAGATTTTGGATACTAGCCCTTTGTCCAATGTGTCATTTGCAAATATCTTTTCCCATTCCGTTGGTTGCCTTTTAGTTTTGTTGGTTGTTTCCTTTGCTGTGCAGAAGCTTTTTATCTTCATAAGGTCCCAGTAATTCACTTTTGCTTTTAATTCCCTTGCCTTTGGGGATGTTTGAGCACATTCTTTAATTCATTCAATTACAAAATTTAAGCTCTTATTAATTAACTAAACAATTAAGTTCTTATTGCCTAGCTTTCATGACCATAACATTAACCTTGGGCGTTTCTAGAATTCAATTTCCCAGACCTCCATTTCTTGGAAATTTTGATTGTCTAAAACAGAAAGGACCCAAGAATCTGTATTTTTGTTAAACACTCAAGTAACATATTACTTGTTCACCTCTGAAAATTGCTTTGATAATAGTTGCCAAAAGTATGCACATGTCTTAACTCATGGCTCAGTTAAAGAAAGGGTATTTTATTTTACTTTATTTTTAAATTTTTTTAATGTTTTACTTATTTTTGAGAGGAAGAGAGAGAGAGCAGGGGAGGGGCAGAGAGAGAGGGAGACACAGAATCCAAAGCAGGCTCCAGGCTTTGAGCTGTCAGCACACAGCCCAATGCTGGGTTCAAACTCCCAGCTGTGAGATCATGACCTGAACCGAAGTCATAGGCTCAACTGAGTGATCCACCCAGGTACCCCAAGAAAGGGTATTTTAGAAAGATAACAACAATTAAACATTTTAATGAGTTAAACATTTATTTTTTTAATTATGCTACTTTTTATGCTATCAAACATGCAGTTAAGACATTAGTTTTTCAAATTATCATTGAATAATTGAACATAGAGAATTAAAAATCCTGAAATGACAGGAACGTAGAGTTGGAAAAAAGTTTAAATGCTCTGTATTTCATCTTCTGTTCACAGGATGTACCTGGTCATCTATGAATTGAAGGCTCTGATTGAGAATATTCTAAATGGCTGTGGAATGTATCACAAAATGTGATGACAATGAAAGCTACAGTGTGATCAATATTCAACAGTAACCAAAATGCGCAAAATCAAATTTGTCACCATTTTTCCTGTAGAGAAAGCAAGAGACAGGGGAAAAAAAAAGTAAATTAAAAAGTTTTAGGAAAGAAATAAAGTGTGCTACATTTAAAAAATGTTAAAAAAAAAAGAAGTACATTAATGGAAAAGGTTGTGAAATCCAAAAAAATCCTGTAGGTTAGTTAATAGTGATATAACAATGTTAATTTCTTAGTTTCGAGAAGTTTGCCAGGGTTCTACAAAGTATTAACCTTAGGAAAGACTGGATAAAAGATATAGAAAATTGATACTATCTCTTAAATTCTTCTGAAAATTTAAAGTTATTCTAAAATGAAAACTTTATTGAAAAGAGATCTTTTAAACTCCCCGGGTAGTATCACTGAAGACAATACCTTCATTGCTATAAATGTGATCATTGGTTGCACAAATTGGATCCATTTCTATGGTGGAGAAAGTCAGATGATATGCATGCAGAATATAGTTTGTATGTGAAACATGATGATAACAAAGCACTTCTCAATAGGAGGGGTTTGAACATGGAACATGATTCAGAGCCTGTGCACCACTTCCGGAAGCAGCTGGGTTTGGCTACTAGGGTCTGGCCCATGTCCTCTTCCCCTATTGGGTTGCTTGACTCTTCCTACATTCTGAGTCAGTTTTGACTCAGTCTTTGGGGATGCACCCAGATCTGAGAGAGGAGATAATGGAGACTGTCTTAATAGTTCTCTGGAAGCAGAGGCCAATTTAGGGGCTTAAATGTGCAAAGATGTGTGAAAGCAAACACCTGTGAGAGAAAATGAGGGGGGGAGGTGGGAGGGTTGGACAAACCAGCCATCAGACGGCAAACTTTTTCAGAGTGAGGGGGACAGGATGGGAGATTTGATGGGAGTGTTCCAGAATGCCCTGCCCTCCAAGGAAGATATTTGGAGGCTATCCTGGAGTTTATGAGACAAACTTGGCCATCAGAGGAGCTTCTTTCTAGATGAATGGGCCCATTTTGATGGATTTCAAACTGTAAAGGTTAGTTCAGTTTCTTGCATGACTATGCTCCCTGCAGATAGAGGTCTGCAAGGGTCAGGATCATGGCCACCTCAGAGATCTAGTGTTCTGCATCTGGGCTTTGGAATTACATCATAGTGATTGCTAGTCTGTCATTAGTAATTCTCAATTAAGTTCAATTAATTGATTTATACCTTTGCACATTATGAAGCAAAATTATAGTGAGAGCTCAAATACAAAATTAAATTTCAGAAACAAGAACTTCAGGGAAAGATACAAGTGTGGCCCCTAATTTTTTACAGGCATCTTACAGTTACTGTCTATATATGTTGTGCCTAGGTTATTGGCAACATGGATTTTGTGATCCTTTTGTGATGGTTTCTTCATACTTTTGAAGAGCAAATATTCACTATTGTGTACTTACTTCTTTTCCCTGCAGAAAGTACATATATTTCCATAAGTTTTTCGATTGTTCGCACAGATTGGATCTGATTCTCTGGTGCAATAATCTTGCTCATCTGAATATGGTCTACATTGTGGCTGTTAAACATAGAGATACAATAGAATTTATCAGGGAAAGAAACTCTAAAATTTTCTTTAATCTTCATATGAAATGCTACACATTGGGATGCCTGGTGGCTCAGTTGGTTAAGTTTCAGACTCTTGATTTCAGCTCAGGTCATGATCAGAGCCCGTGCACCACTTCCGGAAGCAGCTCAGGATCCTCTCTCCCTCTCTTTCTGCCCCTCCCCTGCTTGCATGTGCACACTCTCTCTCCTCTCTCCCTCCAAATAAAGAAATAAACATAAAAAAGAAAGAAATGTTATGCATCAAAATTAAAAATTATAGTCTGTAGGTAGTTTTGAAAACAAACATCTATAACACTAACACCTATAAGAATGAAGACATGCCACTTAAAAAATAAGATATTAAAATGTCTTTACAAACGTGTAAACAAAGTTTACAAACTTTTTTTAAAAGGTCTTAGAACTGGCTGAATGTGGTTTTCTAATTTAGTGACCACCATCTTCACTTCCCTTCACGTCTTTCTCCTTCCAAACTCTAGAAGAAATCATGAAACTGAATTTTTCTATTTATCACTCCCCTGTCTTTCTTGATAATTTCACTATGTATGTGTGTGTCTGTGTGTGTGTTTGTGTGTGGGTGTGTATAAACATACGAATATAAACGCAATTTGTTTAGTATTGACAGTATTGGTAATTTACATAAATAAACAATATGTGTGCATGCTTATATCAGCTTAAATTTCTCTGTTTATTCATATACATAAATCTGTAGTTTAATTTTTCACCTCTATTTGATATTCCACTAAGTATATATATCATTATTTGATCCACCCTTAAAGTGCATATTTTGGTTATATATTTATTTGTGTCTTTAAAACCTTCGTTTTGCTAAAATGAACACTTCTACTGTCAACACCATTTGACCTTTCTCAGATGCTTGTATGACATATTTGTGCACATTAACTGAATTTTTGTGTAATGGGAGATGAACATGTTTGTGTTGTCTGGGTAATGGTTTTATGTGGCTGCTACATTTCTATTTCTTGACTTCAGTGCAATAATGATACTTTTTTTTTTTTTACTTTTTGAAAGATCTCCTTGTACATTTGTTTGATGAATTTTGCTATTAAAATTTATAATAAAATAAACTAATTATTTACTTTATTTTTTCCAACTTCCATCCTTTTTCACTTACTGTACTTCTGGCTTCTGGCATACGTGCCAAAGAAGTTTCTGCAACCAACAAATAGATGAAAAAATTAAAAATTAAGAAGAAGAGGAAGAGGAGAAGGGAAACGAGAAGGAGAACAAGGAAAGAAGAAGGAGAAGGTGGAAGAGGAAGATGCAGAGGAAGTGGGGTGGGGAGGAGGAAGAAGCAGAATGGTCTGTGGTAAACAGAGCTCATCTCTTAATAGCAGACACCTATGTGAATTGCTACTCAACACCCAGCAAGTAATGAGGCAAGACTTTTGTGCCATTAGCAAAATAAAAAATCCACTGAACATTATCACATTTGGAAATTGTTTGAAATCCCCAATTATTCTCACTCTTTGAAAAATAATTTGATGTATAATTTTTAATAATCCCTGACATCCTTTTTTGAAGATAGCATTGTTTTCCCCCCAAGTTTTGTAGACGACACATCCAAGACAGAGAAGACAATGCATTAGAGTATGTCACTTAAATATGAAGAAATCAGTTAGTGCTTAATTAATCAGTACTCTGACCTAAATGTGTGCATCTATCCAACAGAACACAGATGCCTTCTTCTGAAATTCATGGTCTATCCTGAGCTTTAAGAAAGATAACTTTTACCAGAGGAGTCAACATGTCTCTCCTTAAACAAAGGCCTATCTTCAGGAACTCAGTGAGTGGTCAAGAAGACAGGATATTAACCAACAGCAGACCCAGAAGAGATCATTCCTCCTCACAGTTTGTATTTATCAACCATGGAATTTGACATCCAAAAAGGGGGAAAAAAAAAAGGATTTGGGTCATGGTCTTTAGTCAGAGATGAATGAAGAGCGAACTTCTGCTGCCCATTCTAACCCATTATTCTGTCTTCACCTGTCCAAAATAGGAAGTGAGGAAAAACAATCCACTGACACAATTTTTAAAAGACATTTGTAATGTGCCTTTTATCGCTTCATCAGTTTAGATGTTTCCAAAAAGCTCCCTCATGCCTAGATTACAGCGGTTATTTCCTGCATTTTTCTAAGATATGAAATATTTCACCTCGAATTGGAAAATACACTCACCAGAATAAAGAGGAAATGCCAAGGCAATGATGAAAATAGCTTTGATCCACGATGAGAAGAGAGACATTTTGTCAATTCTGTGGAAGGAAACTTTGGCAGGTTTATAACACACGGCACAGGGATAAATTTCCTATTTCCAGATAAAAGTTTCTGACTGACCCAGAAACCCCTCCCACCCCACTGAATTCCTAATTAATTAATTAATTCTTAGATTCCTAATTAAGGTAGACCATGCATTCTCATTTTCCTTTGTCCAACTCTCATATTCAGTAGGACATATATGTGAAAAAAAGGCCTTCTAGAGACATGATAGCAATCCCAAGAAAAATCCTCTTAGCACATTCAAGAAGGAGCTGCTTATTCCCAGATGCTTTGGCACAGCCCACAAGGAACCTGGCTGCCATTGAAGGGAAAAGGTACTTTGGAGTCTCAGTTTTTCCAGAGAACATGGAAATAGTTATTACAGGAAGGAGTGACCTGGAACAATCCTCACAGCAATGCTGTGGACCACGGCTACCTTTATACATGTCCTACTTCACTGACCGGAAGCAGAGAAGGCAGTGGAGAGCATAAGGTCCACATCTCTAGGGACTGTGTCTATTTTGCTCATCTTTTTTTCTCAACCACTGCCACCCAGCAGAGGAGTCTCCCTTATGAGCCTATTGGTGAGGAGCCAGATGGGCTAAAACAGATGATCCCTAGTAGGTAAGACCATGAAGTATTCTGTGTTCTGTGTCATAAAGATGTCCCAGTTGTTCCCTCAGCAAGAGGCTTGGGACAATTTGATCTTGATGAATACACAAGTATGAGGTTGGGAAAAGGTAATAAGAATAATCATAGATACTAAGATAGAGAAAATACATGTAAGCTTTCCAAGCTATTGAGTTGGAAAGGACAGGAGAATCAAAGCCAGCAAAGACAAGAAGTTTTGTGAACCGTAATTTGATACTTGCCTAGACCCTCAGTATTTTGCAACACCAGAGCACATAGACTCATTTGGAGATTTATTTTATATTTAAGCTCTCCTGAAAGTTTATTTATTTATTTAAAAAAAAATTTTTTTTTTAACGTTTTATTTATTTTTGAGACAGGGAGAGACAGAGCATGAACAGGGGAGGGTCAGAGAGAGGGAGACACAGAATCAGAAACAGGCTCCAGGCTCGGAGCTGTCAGCACAGAGCCCGACGCCGGGCTCAAACTCACGGACCGCGAGATCATGACTTGAGCCGAAGTCGGCTGCTTAACGACTGAGCCACCCAGGCGCCCCATAGGCTCTCCTGAAAGTTTAAATTTAAGCTTTTTGTTTTGACATACTTATAGAGTCAATACAGTTGTAAGAAATGATACAGAATTCTCCTACATTCTCTGACCAGTTTCTCCCAATGAAAGCATCTTGTGAAACTATAGTACAAATTTCCAGCCAGGAATTGATATCAGCTAGAGACCTTTTATCGCTGTTTGATCTCACCGCCGAGAGTGTGAATCAACTGTTTGTACCCAAAGCCTGCGTGATGGTATGTTTGAAAAACTGCCAGAGGAGCAATGGTGTAGCCAGCTTTGGACCCTCGCCTAAAGGATAGGATGTGTATAGGAGGCACAGGAGAGACCGACTTCCTGTGTTAATCATTTCTCAATATATATTTGTATCCAATCATCACATTATACATCTTAAACTTACACAATATTATATGTCAGTTCAATCTCAATAAATCTGGAAAAAAATAAAGAATATTCACAGGAATGAAACTGAGACCACATGGGGGCAATGCCTTAAGTTATATAAATAAGGTAAGTGGGTAACATTGGAGGTTTTGAAGTAGGGTTAAGATTTAATCAGCCATTGTCTTCCTAATTCACTAATCTCCTTCACAATCAGATTTCTGGAGTTGTGGCAATTGAAACTTGATTTCAGTTCCCATCTACCACTCAGTAATCATGACACAATATTTAGATTTCCTAATATACAACTTCTTTAAGTGTGGGAGTAACAATCCCTGTGTCTCAGATGTAAAGAATAAAATATTAAAACAGTTTGCAGTCAGAACTGGGTGTTAGGCTTGCCTTTGCCACCATTATCGAACCTGTCTTTTTTAAACAGTGGCAAAAGCTAGGACTCAGAAAGGAAACTTCAAGTGTAGCACTGTTCAGTTCCAATTTAATGGAAGAACATAAAATCTGGCGAGTGCAGAAAGCGCTCCATTATTCTAGTTAAGTGAAAATTATTCTGACAGTGGCTCTTTGAATTATTGACATAGACACCATCAGAAGCTTCTGTGACAGATCAGTTCTTCTGATGCAGGACATTTGAGGAAAAAGGAAACTGAAGCCTACAGTTGAAATTATTGTGAAGCCCTTCATGTCTCTTACACTAGACCTCTCCTCCTATATGTATTCATCTGCCGCTATTAAGAGCAGGAGAGACAGCCTGTAAATCCCAGAAGGCCACAAGACTTTTTTTTTTTTAAATTGTCCAGTACAAGGGATGTTAGATGTGTGAGTTAAAAGTTCCAGTAAAAAAAAAAAAAATGAAGATATTATTCAACTTGCATCAGAGGTAAGACAGGAAGGAGAAGACTGTATCTTTAACATAATAGAGATGTTAAGGGAGAAGGAAGGAATTAATGAGAAGTAAGAGCAGTTCTCAGTCTCTCAGTGCCACAGCCATATAAATTGTGGGCAAAGAAATCCACTATTTTGGGCAAAAACAGCGAGTTACCTGAATTTTACATAAATATGTAAAACACCAACTGAGACATGTACATGAACTCCACCACCGGGTCGCTGAATAATGTTGTGTGTGTGTGTGTGTGTGTGTGTGTTTAAACTTCATACTGTTGAAAATAGAGTAACAAAAGTTCACATTTGCCCGTATTTCAAGGAAGACTGAATTCCTCCAGTTCACCTTCTGTCTCAGAAGAAACCGAAGGCATTTTGCAACCTATACCATACTTTAAAAGATGTCTCTGGCAATGATCAGTACAAATGTATCTGGGCCAGAGAATTCTAGTCTAACTTGTCCAGGACAGAAAACTCTTAAAATGTTAGGAGAATATTTGTTTTAATACCATGCTATTGTAATTCTAAGCCCTACATTCTTATAAGAATTTTATTTATTTCTTTTTTTTTTTTAATGTTTATTTTTGAGAAAGTCAGAGCACGAGCGGGAGAAGGGCAGAGAAAGAGGGAGACAAAGAATCCAAAGCAGGTTCCAGGCTCCGAGCTGTCAGCACAGAGCCTGACGTGGGGCTTGAACTCAGAGCCATGAGATTGTGACCTGAGCCGAAATCAAGTCACTCAACCAACTGAGCCACCGAGGAGCCCCAAAGCCAAAACTTTTAAAGAGAGGTGATGACCTTATTTGGCCTGTTGAACAAATTATATTCAGTTATAACAACATCTAATCTAACACAGGTGAATCATTAATTATAAAAATACCAAAAGAGTATTACTGAACAACATTTTACTTTAAGCACATTTGGGACATAATTTTCTTGTAGGGGTTCAGAAGTGCCATCAAACACTTGTAACTGTATAGAGCCACAACTTTGGGTTGTCACACCATGAAAGTTTATTTGATAAAATTCAGCAGGCCTAGAACTTTCAAGTCTATTGCTCCAAGCTTAAAAAATTGGGGGCGCCTGGGTGGCTCAGTCAGTTGAGCGTCAGACCTCAGCTCAGGTTATGATCTCATGGCTCATAAGTTCAAGCTCCGCGTGGGGCTCTGTGCTGACAGCTCAGGGCCTGGAGCCTGCTTTGGATTCTGTCTCTCTCTCTCTCTCTGCCCCTCCCCCACGCATGCTCTGTCTCTCTCTCTCAGAATAAATAAACATTAAAAAATTGGTCTTTTTATATTAGATATAGAAAATATACCGAAAGAACTCAGTCCATGAAAGACTTAAGTTGCAGATGGCAGGGCCCCATCCAGCCCAAGTCTATCCATTCATCTTGGAGCCATTACATTAAAAAAAAAAGTAAAATCACAAATTATTTAAAGCATATTTAAGTGCTATACTCTTTTTTGCCTCTGAAATGTTGGCTTCACCTGTACCTTAAAAAACACAGCAACTCCCGCCCAAACTTCTGTACAGAAGCTGTATTTCTTTCAAATGTCAGCACTTCTTAGGACTAACAGTGTCTGTCAATGTTTGCCTTACTATGGGTTCTTGCTAAAATTTTAGGTACAGGACATTTGTCCTGGAGATTTTGATACAACAGAACAAGGATGATCTAGGTTATCTATACTTTTTATATGTGCCAAAATCAAGGGTGGAAAATGTTGCTTTAAGTAATGTAGTCTATGTTATGCATAATTTCCCTTCCTCCATGTTGATAGACTCTAGAAAACTCAAATCAGACAAGGGTACATTTCATGTTCCTTGAGTGTAAGGCCTTTATTAAGAATAACCAAATGGGCTTTGAATATTTTAAAATGGTTATTAATCTCCTGACAGAAGCACTAGGGGATTTTTCTCTAATTTTTATCCTGAGAACCTATTGGGTCTCCTGGAAGTAAAATACATGACAGTATGAGAGTTCCCATATGTGTGGGCACTCAGAGTTTTTCTTAACTCAGAGCTAGTTAACATTATCTCTAGCAATAAATAGGTCAATTATCCTTAGAGACCTCTTGCTAGGTGCCGGGTCCAGCAGTGACTTTTGCCACTCAATTACAGTGGCTGTAATTCTCTACATCAGCCAGTCTTTTTGGGTTTCAGTCAGTGGTTTCCCTGTGATCTCTGACAGACCTAAGTTATTCATTTTCAGTTCATTCAGATTCTTTTCTTGTTGTGAAGATGTGGGTGACACCTTCCAAGCTCTTTACATGTTGGACCAGAATCCATCACTGATGCAATTTTTAAAAGGGTTTTTGAAGCACTCTCTTTTGTTAACCTATTGAAAATGTCAGAGCTAAGCATTACAAAATGGAACCCTCCCCCCCCTCCCCCCCCCTCCCCCCCCCCCCCCCCCCCGGTCATTCTCAAAGAATTCTGTAAAGAAACTCTTTAAAATGTTTATGACACACAGCCCCACTGTCTGTTTTTTTAATGGGCAGAAGACCTGGAACCAAAGACCATATCCTAGATCCTCCCCTTTGAGAAAGAACAGCTATAATTCCCTAACTTCTGAATTCCTTATTCTCCAATACAGAAGATTTTACCTTCTTTACTCTATCTCAGAAATCAGCAGAAAGTAGCATGTTAACAGATATGTGTTGGCAAAGCTAGGGGATAATAATCCTCGATGCAGCATTTAAAAATGCATGCGATTTTGAATATTCAATTGATCCTTCAAAGAAGCAGGAAGAGACACTACTAGAAAGATCAGGCCTAGAGCAGTCTGGGAAGCCATCTTTTATATTTCATAATAGTGTAATATTAGATTCAGGAATACAGTTGACTGATTCACCATTTATATATAACATGCAGTGCTCACCCCAACAAGTGCCTTCCTGAATGCCCATCACCCATTTAGCCCATCCCTGCCCACCTCCCCTCCAGCAACCCTCAGTTTGTTCTTACTGTTAACAGTCTCTCTTATGGTTTACCTGCCTCTCTTTTTTTCTTTCGCCTATGTTTATCTGTTTTGTTTCTTAAATTCCACATATGTGTGAAAATCTTACAGTATTTGACTTTCTCTGGCTGATTTATTTTGCTTAGAGTAATAAACTCTAGTTCCATCCAAGTCATTGCAAAGGGCAAGATTTCATTCTTTTTTATGGCTGAGTAGTATTCAGTTGTATATATGTATATACCACATCTTCTTTATCCATTTATCCATCAATGGGCATTTGGGCTCTTTCCATAATTTGGCTATTGTTGATAAGGGAAGCTATCTTACACACAAGTCACCATAACCTACCACAGATTGCCCATTCAGGAAGAAGAAAGGACAAAAGAAGACTGTGACTGTCTTGTTCACTCTTGCCTCATCAGCTAGCTCCACTATGTTGAGAAATCTCCTCTAAATATATTTGTGTAAGAAACTAGATGTAAGATAAACGATTATAGATAAGGCACTGGAGTACCTTTCATCCTGCTCAGATTGTGGGAACTTGCCTTATACAGATGGCATCAAATCTATTCATGCAGCATGCAGTAGGGGACAATTTGATCTGATAGGCACAGATGAATGGGGAGGGGAGAAAATAATGTGTAGTTATAGGTCCTACAACAGATATGTAGAATCTGTCCAAGCAAGTGTGTTGTGTAGGCTCAAAAGACCTAGGGCAAGAGAAAAAGAATTCTAGATCTGTAATTGCTAAGTATGACCAGATATGAGAATCACCTGAGGAGATTTATAATAATACCTGGGTTCCTTCCCTGAGATGGTGATTCAATTGCTCTATGTTAGACCCTGGGCATTGGTGGGGTTTTTTTTTTTGGTGGTGGTGGTGGGGGGGGGGGGGCACTGGCATTTTTTTTTTTTAAATGTCTATTTATTTTTGAGACAGACAAAGACAGAATGCGAGTGGGCTAGGAGCAGAGAGAGAGAGAGACAGAACCCGAAGCAGGCTCCAGGCTCTGAGCTGTCAGCACAGAGCCTGACACGGGACTCAAACTCACAAGCTGTGAGATCATGACCTGAGCCTGGAGTCAGACACTCAACCGATTGAGCCACCCAGGTGCCCCATGGCATTTTTAAAAGTAACCAAGATAGGGCCACCTGGATGGCTCAGTCGGTTAAGCATCTGACTCTTGACTTTGACTCAGGTCATGATCTCATGGTCTATGCTGATAGTGCAGAGCCTGCTTGGGATTCTCTCTCCTCTCTCTCTGACTTTTCCTCTCTCTCTCAAAATAAATAAATAAACTTAAAAAAAGTAATCAAGGTAAATGTGCAGCTACAGTGGGGGTAACTGGGACTTGACTCCCACAGTTTTCTACTATTCCAAACCAGAACTTTTATATTTCCTAGAAACATTTTATAAACTTTTCTGCAACTAGTTTTATTTACTTAATATCAGCTGAGCTAATTTTAATGTCATTTTATGCAAATCAGTTTATTTTGAAACACTGTATGATGCATAAAGTATTAATTAAAGGATATTTATTGATAGAAATTAACTAATTTCTCCCATGCTCAGAATGATCTAATTTTTTCAATTGCCTCTAGAAAGAAATAAAAATTCTTTAAATATCATTAAAGTTGTACATACAACTGCCCCTGGACTAAATTTTCTGGTGCTTCTACAAGCTCCATGAAGTCCCAGAAAATAATTACTATATCAGAAAACGCATGCCCCTTATGGTTCAAAGCCTTTGCTCATACTATTTATTTGCCTGAAAATTTTTGTCCTCTTTTTTTTTGGTATGTGATAAAGAATTACTTTTCCTATTCTCCTTTCCTTCCCCACCCCTGTGTCTTTCTGTCCTTGTCTTCCCATGACCTCTTACTGGGAAATTATTTTTTATGGAACTGGCTCATTTGCTTCTTATTAACTGTGCCAAGACTCTAGGCTTATCATTTGCTCCCAGATAGCCCTTATTAGGCAGCCCTAATAGTTGAAAGTTGTAGAGTTCATACTGTATGAGGTAATCTCTAGGTGGCAGGTTAGGGACTAGGACTTCTCAGGGCAATGGTGATAGGGATAATGTAGAACAATGGATTGCACTGAGGTCTCTTCCAATCTTTGGGATTTTTCTAACATCTCTGTAATTTCAGTTATCCCGAAGAGAATTAATCAGGGAGTAGTGGTGTCAGTAGGGGGGACAATACCATTCAGAAATAACTCAGGGTATATAATCTAGGCAGCTAAATATATTTACCTAATCCTGGACGATTTCCTATCTAAGGGGACTCTTTGGCTAAAAATTCTATCTCTATCGCTTGAAAATCAATGTTATTAGTTTTTCTGAAGTGTTCATAAACATCGAACTAAAATTTGTTATTTAAAAAAAATTTTCACCTATTTTTCTCAACCCAATTCCCCCACTTCAGGCAAACATCAATCTCTTCTGTATATCCATGAGTGCAGGGTTTTTGTTTTTGTTTTAGTTTAGATTCCACATATAAGCATGATCATACAGTATTTATCTTCTTTTGTTTTATTTCACTTAGCAAAATTCTTTCAAGTTCTATCCATGTTGTGGCAAATGGCAAGATTTCATTCCTTTTTATGGCTGAACAATATTGTTTAAAGAAGTTAATTTGAGAAATGTAACAGAACACCATGGGGGAAGGGAAGGGGAAAAAATAGTTTCAAACAGAGAGGGAGGCAAACCATAAGAGACTCTTAAATACAGAGAACAAACTGAGGGTTGATGGGGGTGTGTGGGGGAGAGGAGAAAATGGGCATTGAGGAGGGCACTTGTTGAGATGAGCACTGGATATTGTAAGCGATGAATCCTGGTAATCTACTCCCAAAGCCAAGAGCGCACTGTATACACTATATGTTAGTGAACTTAACAACAAATTATATTAAAAAAAAATGTTCCAGTTACAGTCACACATGAAAATAAAAAAATGCTTCCTTCTCATGGACATGATTCAAACCATCATGGTTTTCTGTAGTACTCAGGAGCACGTAAAGCTCTGATGGATTCTTTGGAAAATGCGGAAGGAAAGGGATTGTGAAAACACACACTCAGTGCTTAGAAAAAGAAGCATAGAAAGGAGACACAATAGTGGGGTAAGAAACACCAGGGAAATTGAATTCAGCATAATTGTCACCAGAGAAAGTGTCACAGAGAACTTACAGATACACCAGGCAGTGCGAAGAAATGGTCTGTCCTTTTCCAGAGGTGACCTAAAAAGCAGGAGAAAACCTATGTAAGAAATCCCGGATGAGAAAGTGTTCAAAATCTGGTTGAGTGCAGCGTTGGTGGTATAATGGTAAACATAGATGCCTTTCAAAATCTGGTTGGGTTGCCAAGAAACCTCAAGTAAATCTTACCAGGATCTTCCTCAATATCTAGTCACCAATGTAGAGCTTTGTAAAGCCACAAAGCCCAAATGGATACCAATTATCAGGATCAAGACAGAAGGATACAGGACAGAAAACTATCAGACTTTACAGACCTTAAGTAGACAATGACATTACTTGGTTTTGAGGCAGAGAAGGCTGGCTTTTATTCTCACAAGCACTCTTTTTCTGGTCAAAATGTGTGCTTTTCTAGAAGTGCTTTGAGCAAGCAAGTATGGTTTAAAGAAAAGAAGGATAACTATCGAGTCTGGACATAGGCAGTACCTGATCTTTTAAAAGATTTCGGGTGCATCTGGCTGGCTTATTTGGTGGAGCTTGTGACACTTGATCTCAGGGTTGTGAGTGTGAACCTACGTTAGGTGCAGAGTTTACTTAAACAAATATAAGAAAAAATAAAAAATAGATTTCAGCATGTGTAGGTGCTTAGATAAAACCCTCCTTTTGGGGGATCATGGTGGGCTCATGCATGATTTCTTATGTATTAGCCTACATGCTTTCTTTCTATTTTTTTAGACAGCATCATGACAACCTTAAAATAAATTATTCTTCATGATGTTTGCTTGTTGTAGCTTTATATGAAATGACTCCTCTTGTCCTTCCTATTTTGTTGAAAGCATCTAGGGTTTTTTCCATGCTTTTTACATATGGTAAAGAAAGTCAGCACACATAAAATCAGATCTGTATGTTCTTTGGATATTAAGGTTCAGAAATTTTTAAAATCAGTGTATTTCCTTTATATATTTTTAACAAATCTCCTGCTTTAGAAAACATAGGACATAAATAATTTTCTATGAAAACAATGATGCGATAGATAAAAAGGTTTAGCCATGCAGAACTTTCGTGTCTCTTGTATATTTTTGCCATTTCACTCTGGCTTCCTAAGTGGCTGAAGAATGCCATGGATTCTTAAGAGATCTATCTACAATTAAATGAGAACCAGTCTTTGTACACAGCTCTTTTGAGAAAACTGTATTGAAAAATGACTTCTATTTCCAGAAACATTATAGTCATTCAGAAAGCGATACAAATGAGTTTTGTAGTAATGAATGCTATAGATTATTGAAGTTCTTTTTTATGTTAATCACTAACATAAAGCCATGAATCACTTTATCTCAGGGTAGGAAAGTAGTGCTCTGTTACCTTTCCGTTGTATTATTTTGTTATGGAAACTGGTCTGGATCGCCCAGTGGAAGGACCAAGTGGCAATCGGAATTCTTGGAAGGCAGAAGGTTTATTTTACACTGCCGGGCTCAGAGGAGATTGCTTTCCAGAGGCCTGAGTCCCCAGCATAAGCAGAGGGGACAATTTATAGTCTGTTCTTGCGTGGCAAGTGGGGTGGGAAGAAAAACCTAGAAGGGGAGTCTTCAGGCAGCGACTGGAATTCCCCTATCAGTCCTGTCGGCCATCTTGTAACATATTTTTCCCTGTCACTTTGCCTTTAAGAAGGGGTAGTGCCAAAAAAAAAAAAAAAGTAATGTTTTTTTAATTTAATGTTTATTTATTTCGAGAGAGAGACAGAGCGTGAGCAAGGGAGGAGTAGAGAGAGGGAGACAGAATCTGGAGCAGGCTCCAGGCTCTGAACTATCAGCACAGATCCCAACGTGGGGCTCGAACCCACAAACTGTGAGATCATGACCTGAGCCGAAGTTGGGCGCTTAACTGACTGGGCCACCCAGGTGCCCCTTAAATGTTTTTTTAAACAAAGGTAGGGAAATTCTTGTTAATTAATATGTAATAAGTTAATGTAAGAAATAAATCAAATGAAATTAATTGATGTAATGAAACTGTGCTGAGCCTTTTGAGACTTGTTATTTCTCTTAGTCTTCATTCATATGTGTATTAAGTTAAATAAAAACTGTTTTCTTAAATAATGAAGAGTTGAGTCTTAAGGATTTTAAATATACTAAATGTGGCGAATTAGCTTAGGAATTCCCTGAACCTGCACTGATGGGTTAACAAGGCATAAAGAACTACAAAGCCATAGGATGCTCACACCCAAGTATGGGTAAACAAGATTAGGTAAATAGGTATGGAAAGGGCGGGGCAAAGGCCCCAGTATAGAACAAAAGTATATAAGGTAAACAAGATTAGGTATTCAGGGCAGAAATGCCCCCCAACTTAGTACTATAGCATAAAGCTGCTTTCACAGGAAGGAAGGACCAAATTAGATAAACAGGTAAATAGGGCTATAGACCACTGCAGGGCAAAGTTGACTAGAGTGGAGCTAATTAACAAAAGAAAGGTGCCTTGTTGACCCTGAAGTAGCTTGCTCAGTCTTGTCCCCTAGACCAGTTTAGGGAAATAGAGGTGGTGTCTCTTATCTGCTGTAAAAACCTTCTGCCCACCAGTGCCAGGATTTTGCTTTTATTAACCCCAACCCCTAACCCCGCATATTTTCAAAACCCCCTTTCTCTCACGTCCATGAGTTAATGTTCACGTTTCATTGTCTCTTTGTGCACGTCCATCACTATGTTTGTAAGCCTTCTGATCCTAATAAAAATGGAGCAAGGACCCTTAATTGGGGCTCTTGTCTTCTCCCGGACATTAGCCATCTCTCGAATTTTAATCCTGTGTCCTGCTTTCTTGCTAGAAAAGAAAGAACTCTAGACCCAGAGTCCACTACAACTAAAACATTCTATTCTGGTATGAAAGATAATTTTCTTAGCATGACTCCTCCTATGAAGTTAAGGAGCAGAAAGGCTTCCTAGAATGAGATTCCAGGTTGATCAGCTGAATGCCTTTGCCTTAACAGGGAAATTATGCCAGAGTGTGCATACAGGAGCAGAAGAAAGGTTCATATAGAGCCTCTTTAATGAGTATTATTTAATTTAAGGAGGTTTTTATCCCCCCACTTTAGTGATTCAGATAAATACTTCAATGATCTCTTTTATGCCATTTTAATTTTCTTTTTTCCCTTATCTTAATCTGAAATGACATTTTTCTTCAGAACCCCAACACTTCTTGCACAAACCCAAAAGGCATAATCATCAAACTTGCCTTTAGATCCACACATACTACTTCACTTCCTACAAACTGGATTCCGCTTAGCTGGGCCTAGAAAGCCATTTCTTCATTCCCCAGCTGGCCTCTGTCTATCTTTCTGGCCTATCAGAACCTTTCAGGGTACAAGATCTCAGAACATTCACTGTGTTATAGCGTTCTAAGATATGGGGAAGGTGGAAGTATTCAGTCTTCTATTTTCCAAATTTTCTGCATCCAAATATTATGGAGACAAGCTGAATCTGGGTGTGGGTGGCAAGCAAGAGGCTAAGGTTTTCTCAGCTCTGCTTCAAGCAGAGCAGACTATATTCTGTTTGTGTATTTTTAAAAAGTTTTTAAAAGTTAATTAATTAATTAATTAATTTACTTGGGGGGGGAAGAGCATGAGTGGGGGAGGGGCAGAGAGAATTCAAAGCAAGCTCTGTACTGTCAGTACAGAGCCCAACACAGGCTTGAACCCATGAACCTTGAGATCATGGCCTGGGTCGAAATCAAGAGCTGGATCCTTAACCATCTGAGCCACCCAGGTGCCCTGCTTTTTTATTTTAAAAAATATGAATCTAGGGGCACCTGGGTGGCTCAGTTGGTTGAGCATCTGACAATTGCTTGTGGTTCAGGTCATGATCCCAGGGTTGTGGGATTGAGCCCCGCATTGGGCTCTGAGCTGAGTGTAGAGCCTGCTTAAGATTCTCTCTCTCTCTCTCTCTCTCTCTCTCTCTTTCTCTCTTCCCTCTGCTCCTCTCCCCTGATCATGCTCTCTGTCTCTAAAAATAAAATAGAATAAAAATATTAATCTAGTGTGTGGCTTCCAAAGTTGGATGCTTAAAGATGGTCCAACAGAGACACAAGATTTGGGAAAGTCTAGAAAATTAACAGTACCAGAAATCAGAAGTAACTCTGGAACTGACTTTATTTGTTATGGAACAAACTTGAAAATTATGTAAGATCCATCATATCTGTAAGACTCTTGCTGACCTCAGTGGAACTCCCAAGGAAATCCATGGTTTAAAGAGAATTGAAAGTAGGTTTTGAGGTTCCAGGTAATGTGGTTGCTGTCAATGCTTAGCATTTCCCTTCATGGTACAGATTTAGTTTTCCATTATTCATCCTAAAAACAAGGTAATGGAAGACATCAAGGATCAAGAAATTGTGGCACCAACATAGAAAGAAAATGGGATTATTTAAAAATAACATGGGAGGAACCTCCACACTGGTTTCCAGAATGACTGCACTGGTTTGCATTCCCACCAACAGTGCAAGAGGGTTTGCTTTTCTCCATATCCTCACCAGCATCTGTTGTTTCTTGAGTTGTTAATTTTAGCCACTCTGACTGGTGTGAGGTGGTATCTCAGTGTGGTTTTGATTTGTATTTCTCTGATGATGAGTGATGTTGAGCATCTTTTCATGTGTCTATTAGCCATCTGGATGTCTTCTTCGGAAAAGTGTCTATTGATGTCTTCTGCCCATTTCTTCACTGGATTATTTGTTTTTCAGATACTGAGTTTGGTTAAGTTCTTTATAGATTTTGGATACTAACAGTGTGGAGGTTCCTCAAAAAAATAAAAATAAAACTACTCTACGATCCAGCAATAGCACTACTAGGAATTTATCCAAAGGATACAGGATTGCTGATCCATAGGGGCACATGTACCCCAATGTTTACAGCAGTGCTTTCAACAATAGTGAAATTATGGAAAGGGCCTAAATATCCATCAACTGATGAATGGATAAAGAAGATGTGGTTTATATATACAATGGCATACTATTGGGCAATGAGAAAGAATGAATTCCTGCCATTTGCAGCAACGTGGGTGGAAGTGGAAGGTATTATGCTAAGTGAAGTAAGTTAGTCAGAGAAAGACAGGTATTATATGGTTTCACTCATGTATGGATCTTGAGAAACTTAACAGAAGACCATGGGAGAAGGGAAGGGGAAAAAATAGTTACAAACAGAGAAGAAGGGAGGCAAACCATAAGAGACTCTTAAATACAGAGAACAACCTGAGGGGTGATGAGGGGTGGTGGGGCAGAGGGGAATATGGGTGATGGGCATTGAGGAGGGCACTTGTTGGGATGAGCACTGGGTGTTGTATGTAAGCAATGAACCACTGGAATCTACCCCCAAAACCAAGTGCACACTTTACACACTGTATGTTAGCCAATTTGACAATAAATTATAATTTTTAAAAAAGAGAAAAAAAATCACATGGGTAAAAGCAGCTGTAGTCTTGGGCTTGCCTGTTTCACACTGACCCGCTTTGAGAATTGTGACTTTCTGCCCACTACTTTCTTGGCTCAGATCTAGGTGCCTTATATATAAAGTGAGAGAATGGGTATCTGGTGTTTTTTCCAGCTCTAACTTTTATGGCTACGGGGCACACTTACCTTTAACATTCATTTATTTCTGCAGTAATGGTTTATTGAGCTCTTAATATAATACTGGCACTATCAAAAACAAGAGAGGTATAATTTTTACCTCCTCACTACCTTAAGAGGTGAGCAGTCATTAATTTTGAAAGCGGAGACGTCCAACTCTTTCTTAGTCACACATTCTAATTTTAAGCAGCCTTATAATCATCTTATTTCTTGTGGATGGACAGGAGTTCAATTCTTCAATGTTTGCATGGCTCACCAAATCCAATCTTTCAAGTTGTTACTTAAATTTAAAATACACTTTAATGGTCAATACTAAGTAATCTATAGGACTCACAGCCCTCCTTATCCTCTGATGCATTTTGTTTGCTGTCATCTGCAAAAACGAAAACTCCATGGAAGCAGGAAGCAGGAGGCAATGCTGTGTGTTTCGCTCACCAACTTACCTCCATGTGAGCAATTCCTGGTACACAGTGGATGTTTAATAAATATCTGGTAAATGAATGATTCAATAATAAATTTATTCCTACTTAAAAATCTGAATGTATCACATTCTTTCAGAAAATGATTGAATTTATTGTTCAAAGGTTAAGTACCTTTTATGTTTTCTTTGGACAAACACCCAAGGCACTACTGAGAGAAAACTACAGAGACACATGGAAAAATGTTCTTGTATTCCCTGTGGATCAGAGTGATAGTTCCTGATACAAATAAACAGAAAGTCATCTTACCTTTTGGCTTCATTAAATACACAGAGGTTACCATAGGTTTTTCCATCAGAACCACAGACTGGTTTGTAGATAGACTGACATTTTGTATTTCCATTTGGGTTCTTGCTGCTGGTACTGCCAGTCTGCAGTCATGTGAAAGACCATGCAGTAAATATAGGGAACTCAATTTAATTCTGATATTGTGATAAGACAATAGTCATTGCTCATTAGTTATTGATGAAGCATTGCACTAAACCTATCATTTTGTTAATCCCTTTTTTTTAATTTAAACTGCACAACAATTCTGAAAGAAGGATAGATTTTGCTCCATTGTATAATCGCAGGCATACAGTGCATTTAAGTGATAAGTCCAAGACCAGATATAGATTAAATACCCAAGTTGGGGTTCAGAACCTGAATGATGTGACTGCAGAGCCCTTGCTCTTATTAATGTCACACTGCCTCCACTTTAATGCTTTGTAGACAAGCCTTCTCCTGCCCAAGGAAACAACAATTCTGGAAAAGTTATAGTGGCAAATACAAAACACATGTGATCATCGTTTATTGAAACTTTCTTTTTCTTTGACCCATGAAAGAAAATGAGGCAGGAGGTAGGACTGTGCAGAGTGGAATTAAGTCCTACCTGAAGCACTTCCTTGGAATCAAGTTATAGAATGACAGAAGTCTGTGAACGGAAAGGAGTTTTGACAGCAGATTATAACAGAGACACTAAGTGAAACTGTGAGGATATTCAGTAGGTGGCTCAGTCTTCTCAGGACCAAGGAAGATGAACAAGTAGTTCAGTCTTTTCCATTGGTTGACACTCCACTACCATTTTCATACCAATTGAGAAAGTTTAAGTGACAATGTAAACACCCAGAAACACGCTGGTGGTGGCAGTAAGGTCTGAATGGCAGGGGTGTCCCTGGAAGATTACTACTTCATGCCAGCCTAGATGTAAAAACCAAGAGGGACAGGCGATTTTCATTTGCAAGAGTGCTGAGTAACGACAACTTATGATGTAAAAAATGAAGTTCCCATTAAGATAATGAGATTGAAGAAGTGTTCTACAAAACTGTTTTGGATGTACTAAGTGAGTGTTCAGGGTCAGGGTTAAATGGAATTAGGAGGAAGACAGTTGGGAGAGAGAGAGACTGGCAAGGCTTCACGGCAGGACTCAAAGGGAATATAGGAGTCATGGATGTGCACCTGATTACAGTGATGTCTCCCGTACATCATTTATTCACCTATCTGAGAAACAGTTCAAAAGAACCTATTATATGCCTGTCTTATACTAGAATCGGGGGATACAGATATTTTTAAAAAAAGGTATTTTCTTTAAGGAGTTCATGTGCTGATTGAACATAATGAAGATCAATTACAAAGCAATATGGTATATTCTATGATAAAGGCTATCATTGGTATTAGAAATACATTTGTGGAAAATCAGAGGATTCTGTAAAACATGGATGTGTGACTAAGAGTGCCATGAAATGTCCAATCATACATGGACATGGGATCCAATCATTAAAAAAAATCCTTAAGAATACAGGAGTACTGATGCATAGGGGCACTTGTACCCCAATGTTTATAGCAGCACTCTCAACAATAGCCAAATTATGGAAAGAGCCTAAATGCCCATCAACTGATGAATGGATAAAGAAATTGTGGTTTATATACACAATGGAGTACTACGTGGCAATGAGAAAAAATGAAATATGGCCCTTTGTAGCAACGTGGATGGAACTGGAGAGTGTGATGCTAAGTGAAATAAGCCATACAGAGAAAGACAGATACCATATGGTTTCACTCTTATGTGGATCCTGAGAAACTAACAGAAACCCATGGGGGAGGGGAAGGAAAAAAAAAAAGAGGTTAGAGTGGCAGAGAGCCAAAGCATAAGAGATTCTTGAAAACTGAGAACAAACTGAGGGTTGATGGGGGGTGGGAGGGACGGGAGGGTGGGTGATGGGTATTGAGGAGGGCACCTTTTGGGCTGAGCACTGGGTGTTGTATGGAAACCAGTTTGACAATAAACTTCATATATTGAAAAAAAAAATCCTTAAGGCCATGCTCAGGAGTTTGGGTCTTATCTTCTAGAGAGTATGGTGCTACTGAAGAATTTCGAGCAGGGGAGTAATAGATCGGGTCAGATTTGTGATTTAGAAATAAACACCACTTGAGTGGCTTGTAGATTATGGATGGGATGGAAATGGGCATGAATGTTAAATCTGGCAAGGGTAGGGACTCCGTTCACAAAGGTCTGATCTAGTCCAGTATAGGTAGAAAGGCTGGAGTGGAAGACAGAAGAAAGGAATGAGAAATGGAATGGAAGAGCATGACACTCATTAATGACCATAGGTATGAAAATAACCACCCCCAGATTCCTTCGCCTTTTGTTGAATCCGTGTCATCACAACGTGTGGGTCTTTAGTAGAGTATATTCTGTTAACAATTTCAAGTCTTGGAAAATTGAATAGTTGAGGTAAGTTGACCAAGGGGAAAAAAAAAGAGATTAACACCAACCTGAATCTCCATTATATTGGTATTCAAAGGGTTGCCCGCATTTTTTATTTCTTCTTGATTGTAAAAAGGCTTTGATTTCCCTTGTTGGCTAGACAATCCTGGTCTTCCTTGGTGGTTAGATGACCCTGGCTTTCCTTGCTGGCTAGATGACCCTGGACCCCCTTGCTGGCTGGAAGACCCTGGCTTCCTTTGCTGGCTAGATGATCCTGAAACTCCTTGCTGGCTAGATAACCCTGAGCCCCCTTGTTGGCTAGAAGATCCTGGTTTTCCTTGTTCATTAGAAGCTTCTGAATTCCCTTTTGGATTAGAGTCTCCTGAATTCCCTTGCAGTCTTCCAGGCTGATTGAAAACTCCTGGCCTTCCTTTCTGATTAAAATCCCCTGGTTTCCCTGGCTGGTTAGAATACCCTGGTCGTCCTTGGAGACCAGATATTGCTTGTTTTCCTTGGGTGTTGCCTCCTTGCTTATTAAATTCCTTTTGTTCTCCTTGATGGTTAACTTCATGTTTTCTCTGTCGAATAAATGCAGGTTCTGAACCCTCTTCTGGTTTAAAAACACTTGTTTTCAAAGCCTGGGTTGAAGACACTGAAATGATGCCATAAGCACAAAAATAAAAGTAAAGTCATTTAACTTTAAGAGTTTTAAATCAACAGCATTCATCCCAAGTTGTAGTATGTATTTAACACCTCTTTCAGTTGTTTTTAATCAAACCTCAGACAGAAGCTTCCCATAACTTCTTACAACCTTAATATTTTGGGTCCTCTATTTTTTTCTTAATTGTATTACATGGTTTCTAAAAATCACGGCGTTGGGGTGCCTGGGTAGCTCAGTGGGTTAAACATCTGACTTTTCTCGATTTCAGCTCACGTCATGATATCGAGGCCTGTGTCGGGCTTTGCTGACAGCTCAGGGCCCACTTGGAATTCTTTCCCTGTCTCTGCTCCTCCCCTACTCATGCTCTTTCTCTATCAAAATAAATTTAAAAAATAAATAAAAATCGTGGGGTCAAACTGGCTTGTCCCATTTCTAAATCAGAATCTGAATTACTTGAACGGAACTATCTGAGCTTCATACTACTCCAAATTCCTTGTAATGATTTCCTGAATAATCAAATAGACTCTGAGTTATGCTTATTATAAACTTTCCCTACATCACAAAACCCTTTCCCATATTCCCGACCTCACCCTACAGAAGGTGCTATCAGCAGTTTTCTAGACATAAAAACTGCCAGTCGTGAGTCCTCATTCCATATTCTTTTCTCATCTCTATATATGCTTTCTGTAGCTGTTTTCTTCCCACCTTGCCCCTGTTCCAAAGGGAACAGCCCACCATTTCCCATAGGGGTCCTAGCATCAACCCATCAGTCATACTCTCTCCAGTGGTTATTTCTTTCTTTCTTTTGTACTCAAACTATTCAAGGAAATGGTAGATATTATATGACTATTTCTTAATACCTACTTTTCATAACTCATCTATTTCTTGAATTTATTTTGGAAGTTCATCCATCACTATATATATGTATATGTAAATATATATACATCACTATATATATATGTACATATATACACATATATAGGTACATACATACATATATATTTCCAGCAGGGGAGTAATAGATTGGGTGAGATTTGTGAGATATAGATATAGATATAGATATAGATGATATAGATATAGACAGATATAGATATATAGATGTAGATATGGTTTATTCAAATTTCTACTCCCAAATAAGCAGGGTTTAGACAACAATCCATGAGCAAATGGAATGGCTTTATGGCTGTTAAGTGCAATGGTATTCTACTGGGTCTTATGTTTCTTGTCCTTGGTTTGGTACAAGTGTTTCTTTTTGACTTCCTCGCCTTTTCTGTTTAATGATTTTCTTTTCCCCTTTACTTTCTCAATTTGGGGTTTCTGAAAAAGCTTTATTCAAGCTTGCATTGTTTTTCTTCGCAGGCTTTCTCCCTAAGTTTTTCATTTTATACAACCTGAAATAATTTCAGGGTAGGTAGTTCCAAATCTGTGCCTAGAGTCTCCGTTGCATTTGCATTTGATCCTCTTTTTATTTCCACAAGTGTACACACTTGTACCTTCAGGTAAATTTAACTAAAATCAAATGCATCATTAATTGTTATCCGTTGAGCATGCCATTGTCTACTCTATCACTGGTGGTTAAGGTCTTAGCCCAGGCTCAGGAATTTAGCACTTAGTAACCTGGTGTACTAACTGTGGTGTAGCGTGTGGTAGGACGGTCATGGGTGTAATCTAGCCATCCTTTCAACTGACCAGAACTATATTTGAAGGGTCCATTACCATGCCAGAGCTATAGAAAGATCTAGACACACAACCATGAATAAGGGATTGTTATTCTACCCTGAAGAAGCTGGAAAGTCTAATAATGCGTGTAAACAAGCAAACGGGCATTTATGGTAGCTTGATTAATGCTATCCTGTGAAAAATAAATTAGACAATAGACCCAGAGTCAAGATAGCAGGTAGTAGGGCATCATGTCTCCATCCTGGAGGAGGTGACACAGATAAGAAGTATAGGCTATAGCCAGAAAAATGGATAAGGAAATAATTATTTTCAGCAGAGAGATGAGCATTTGCATGAGTTCTAAGACTCAAAAGTATTCCTTAACAGGCACTAACTTTGAGCAGAAATCAATTAAAATAAGGTTGTGGATGAAATGGTAAAAAATAGATCAGCTGATCTATATTCTTTGTTAATTATGTTTTTTATTTTTAAATAGGTCTTACAAGCAAATTACATCAAATTTCAAAGACATAAAAGGGTAGTTTAAAGTAACTTTCCCTTCCTCTCCTGTCCCAACCCTCCTTGGACACAATTACATTCAACAGGTTTTTCTGTATCATTCAAGAGATGTCTTCTGTATTTACAAACATATTGGGATATATTTTTTCACACAATTAGTAGCACATTGTACACTGTTCTAATCCTTATTTTCTCCCTTGACAGAACCGTGAGGTTATATCAATACATATAAAGGCTCTATATCAATACATATAGAGCACCTTTATTATTTTCCCTAATGGCTGAAGAATATTTCACCTGTTAAATTACCATAATTTACCTAAACAGTCTTCTAACAATGAGTAGTGATTGTATTTCCTTCTTTTCCTAGTACAAACAATAATATAATGAAAATCTGATTAATATATCATTTCTCACATGGCTAAATTTGTAAAAAATCAGGGGTGGAATTTTTAAGTAAACAAGGTAACTATAATATCAGAATATGGTATAACTGTTTTTTTTTTTAATCTTTATTTATTTATCCTGAGAGAGAGAGAGAGAGGCAGAGAGACAGGGAGAGAGCAAATTCGCTGTCAGCACAGAGCCTGACATGGGGCTCGAACTTATGAATTGTGAGCTCATGACTTGAGCTGAAATCAAGAGTTGGATGCTCAGGCGCCCCTAACCATTTTTTTAAGTTAAATTTTTGTAAAATAGTTATCTGTTCTGTATTTTTGTCCTCTGATGTTACATTCTAAATATACTCTTGGCATTGCTCTATATTGTAATAGGCATTCCCGAATCCTCTCCTTTTGTCACCCTCCAAATCCATATAACTACTACATCTGGCATTAAGGGACTTTCTTCCATCAACAAATGCTTGCTTAATGCGTACTAAACATCATCTAGTAAAGCACTGAAGTACAAAAGAGATATGTTACCTGCCGTTATGGAGCATATATGTTCTAGGGAGGAATTTTATGTATCTATCTATATATTTTTCTTGCAAACATACGTAAACATAATAAGTATACGCATAATATATATTTTTCTCTGCTATATATTATAAAAATATAGAATATCTGTGTCATTTATTATCTAGAGAAATTTACATCCTTAGCTGGAAATTTCATCTCTGAAAACAGACCACCTAACTGTATTGAGGTAGGGAACACAGAGAGGTCTGCTGAGTGACAGGCACCTAAGAACTCAAGTAATGGTAGCTACTGCCAGAGTATACGTGATTCTTATGGCAGCCTGTGGGAATGTCTACTTATTTCCATTTTATAAAGGAGAAAACTGAGGCTAAAAAATTAAGTTATCCAAAATAACATAAACAGAGAATTGAAAAGTAAGGGTTTGAACCTATTTCTCTGTGACCACAGAATTTCCTGGATCATCACACAAAACTATATATTTATGGAATATGGACTTGTGAGTATTCACAAACTCCCATAATCCTTTTAGACTGAATTATCTTTCCAGGGTAATGCCTTGCTTTTCCCATTCCTTTGCCTCTGCTTCTCTTCAGTCGTGTCAAACTATTCACTGTTGTCTCACCTTGTCACTATTTTTATGCCTTTGGTCTATATTTATGCTGTCTGAAATTAGCCTCTTCCCTTTCTCTGTCTGATGGAGATTTATCATTTTAACATTTTCTGACAAAGTATTACTAAGTCACTCAACATTTCTGATTCTTTACTTTGAGAGTTGGAAGGAAAGTCATCGAATTTAACTTTTCTTACCTGAGAACATGGCCAAGAACATGAAGGGAAGGAAAATGAAAGCCTTCATGTTAGAGTCAGCTGTTTCAGACCTGGTTGTCGGATGGAGTTAAGGGTAACTCTTCAGTAGATGCTTTCTGAATAATCCGTCCTGATCACTACCATGTTATATATTTGAAAAATCCTCCACCCTAATTGCTAAACACTGTCACTATGTTTTAAAAAAATTATAGAGTAATTTTCACAAACTGGAAGGTGTTCCTCCTTGAATGGATTGCCATTTTAAAAATTAGCTCCACACCCCAACTCCCATAAATACCCCAAATTTAATATGCTTCTATCAGATATTTGTCTTACAGAAAAAAATAAACATGGCAAAATCCAGCTGGGAAAGTGGTAAGCTCAGTGTTTAAATTTTTTTTTTATTGTTGAGGGATAACTTGTCTTCCGTCAGTGCTGTTACTGACCTTGCATGTTTATATGTCCACAATAGGGATTCCCATGACATCTTCCCACATATAAATCATGTGCTAAGTATTTACCTCAAATTATATTTTAAAAGCAAGTAAAAATGCATCATTAATAAGTGATGAATGCATCCAGTGGGGAATGATGAGGTGTAATGCATTTTTATGAGGTAACAAAAAACAATAGATCTTATGTTTGAGAATAACATCACTCTATTGACTTTCTTGCCTCAAGCTGTTATGCCAAACAGAAGCTCATATGACAATCACCTTGGGAGTTTTAGTCAGCCATAAACTCAATATCATGAAACAGTGGAATATTGTGTTCAAGGTTGGCTGCCCTATACGAGATAAATTTGAATTAATTGAGGCCTGTCTAAAAGAAAATGACCTTGATAAAGTGGGGTCTAGAAAACACAGAGCAGAAGGTTGGTTGATCGTAGTAGAGAATATAAACTTGAGTAGACAGATTTAGGATGGATGTCGCCACTGGATTCATCATGTGAAGGGCATTAGCATGGGGGAGGATGATATTGTTTTTTCTGTGTAGTTCCACATGGCAGATCTAGTTCCAATATAAGAAAGTGCAGGATAAACATTTTTGAATTCTAAGGGAAGTGAAATAGGGGCTTCTTATAATTCCTTCTAATTCTAAGATCTTCAGATTTAGTGGTTCTGGATTGTGTTTGATTTTCATTTTAGCTTCTTTAGAAGGGCAGTTCTGAAAATGATGAATGATTTCTTTTAATCAAGCCAGCAATTGTAGGGCATCAAAAAGGACAAATTTAACATTTTTCTATAGTAAAAAGGCAACCTCCCCCCTCCATAAATGTTCTCTGTACTGACTAGTATTCATATGAATGTCAGAATAAGCTCAATGAACTACAAGGCCTGATTATGCACATATATACGTGTGTGTGTGTGTGTGTGTGTGTGTGTGCATCTCCCATATAATATACCCCATATTATATATACACATATATATATTTAAAGATCAGATCATTTTTAACAAAATGTCACTATGAATTGTTCAAAAATACAGTAAGTTGAAAGAACTGTGCATACACAACACCAAGATTCTTCAATGAACATTTTGCTACATTTGCTCTACCATTTATTGATCAAAATGGCTGAATTTGATGCAAGTTATTTTCACATGCAGATACTCAATGCAGTGAAATCCCAAATATCAACAAATGGACCATAATAGCTGCATTTGCATTTTGCCTAAACAACTGTTTTGTACATACTTATGCCATCATCTGTCCTACCCATGCTTTTCTCCTAGCTCCAGTGTTATCACACTTCAAAATAGCATACGTAAATAACAAATATGATTGAGTGCCTGTATCTGAGGACACGGCAGTGAGAAGATGAAGTCCCATGAAACCTGTGCTCTGAGGTCTCAGAGACTGTCTCATGAATTAGTAGAAAGTATTGTTTGTTGCACTGAGTAAGGCAGCGTTTTCTCTATATCCCTGTTCTCCAAACCATGCCAAAGGGTGTTTTGAATAATTGCCTTTAATCCTCTAATTTTCTTAAATGGAACATTTAATTTATCCTTTGATGATCGGATTCCTCCACCTTTAGAATTGTCTTCCATTATTATTTTCCTTTACATTTGGGAGTCAGGGCAGAATTCTGTGTTGGAGTAGGCTCAAAAAATGCTCTGCACAATGTGTATGTTTCATCTCATTTAATACTCACGTCATTCTATGAAGTACATGTTAGTGTTATCTTTATTTTATAAAACTTTTGTTTACAGAAACTAAGAACATGTCTTAGGTTATACTGCTACTAAATACTCTAAACAATATTTGAAACCAAAAAAAAAAAAAAAAAAAAAAAAAATGCTCTGCACAGCCACCTGCTGGGGAAAGGGAGGGGGGCATCCCACATGTCTTCGAGTGCGATTCCACATCAAGGCTATTCTTTTAGTGGTCATCATTTTGGGGTGGAAATAACAACAGCATTAGAGTCAGATGACATGAAGTGTCCGTCACTCCTCATTTTAGCTGTGTAATCTTACGCGAGTTAATCTCTGTCTCTCTCTCCATCTGCCACTTTTCCTATCTCTCTTTCCTCTTTATTTCTAAAATCATGATGATAATACCCTACTGAAGGAATCAAATTTTGCTAAGTATTTTCTTGTGGTTTGGAAGACAAAGTTTATACCTGCAGTTTAGTGATCTGGTTTCTGATTGTGAGCTGTCTTATAGCATCCTGTGTCCAGTTACGTGATTTAGACTCAAGCCATTCGTCATGCAGCTAAAGGGAAGGAAACTGAGCTCCTTCCTAGCTTTCTTCCACGAAATACTTTAGCTACTATGTTTCCTTTCAATTGTTCCTCAGGGGGAAGTAGCACATGTCAAGTTTTGTTCTTTGAACCCCAGATGTGTAAAGACTGAGCACAGTATAAGGTACTGCTACATAGCACTCGCTAGGATTTTCAGACACAGATGCCAATAGGTTGAACTGAATCAGGCAAACAAATGGAATATTTGGTCCGGTTTTTGAAATGTAATTCATATTACATGGAAGTCCTAATGCCCCTTAAATTCAGTTTCATGTTGCTGAAACTGTCAGGGGGAGACTTGCCAGTTGCTTACCAAGTCTCATTAAATACTTCACAATATCAAGAAAGAGGCCAAAGTTCAAGCACTAGGTAATCACTATTTCACCGAAGGCCCTTTTTCTATTTCTCAGTTGACTTATTAATTGATCGTTTTACCCAATCTTCACCCACGCAGAGGCATTAGTTTCAGAACACTGAGTCCTGCAGGGTGCAGATGCTTGAGATAGAATCTTGGGTAACTTCCCTGTTTTGGATGTCAGTTTCTTCACTCAGCACACAAAGTACTGACGCAAACCAAAATTCGAATAGATCTAATTTCATCATTATTTATTGAGATGATGCATCTGTCTGACACACACACTAAAATGTTCCATTAATGTTGTCTCTGTTACTATACCCATGTGAGCATTTGAGATTAGAGACATGACATCTTCCACCTTCACTTTAGTTGCATACACGTGAGGTTACCAGAAAACAATAAAATGCAAAATAGAGCATAATTATAATAGTTATGGACTAAGTTGGTTATAAATGGCATTTATTTATATGCCTGAAATCCTGAAATTTTTCATTATGTGGAAAATTTTGGTGTACAAGTTTGCAAATTGTAGGGATAAAATTTGAAATATAATTAATGTCTTTCTCACCCCCCAAATTAACCTCTTTATCACCATGGCTACAAATAATTACAGTTGCTTTTTAAAAAGCCTTATCTTCATACTTAAAAGAAAACAAGTTACACAGTTTGGTCCCTTGTTGATCATCAGATTTGTTATTTTTAGCCATTCAGGTCCAGGTTTTCTGTAACTCCTTTCTCAAACATCACTTTTAGTCACCAGTCATATAATGTCCGCTCATAATTCATCTTACAATTATTTCTTAAAAAAAGGAGCATATTTGTAGAATATTGTTTATAAAGATTGCCACCAACTAATCCTCACATTGTACAAGTAAATTCTCTCCTATAGAAGAGTCCATGTCCCCTCCCCTTGAATCTGAGCTGGTCATGTGACTTTCACTGACCGCAGAATGCCATGGATGTGACAACATCCCATTTTTAGAACCAAGCCTTAGAGTCTGGCAGGGCTGGAGGAGAGACTATGGAGGGAGCTAGAGACATAGAAAGGTGGAGACAGAGACGGAAACAGGAAGGAACCTCTCTAGCCCCACTGAAACATCAGAAATATGACTGAAGTCATTCTGGATCCCAAAAGAGCCACCCAGCGAAAGCCGTATGGAACAGAGGCAGATCATTTCTGCTGAGCTTGCAATAAGTGGCAGACTTGAGGGCAAATGAATGACTGGTTTTGTTTTAAGCCATTAAGTGCGACGTGATTTGTTATGCAGCAATAGATAATCATTATAATTTTATGGACAAGACTATGATTACTTTTTGACACTGATTCAAGACCCCATGAAAACTATAAAGTTACCATTTATTGAAGCTCATTATATGGATGATCTCATTTAATACTTAAAACAATGCTTTGGTAACATCCTAAATATGTGATGAGGAAACTCAAGCACTGGGTCATTAAATAACTGTTTTCACACAGTTAACCCTAGTCAAGATATTTTACATGATTTATTTTTTTTAAATTTTTTGCTTGACATTTATTTATTATTGAGAGACAGAGAGAGACAGAGCATGAGCATGGGAGGGGCAGAGAGAGGAGACACAGAACATGAAGCAGGCTCCAGGCTCTGAGCTGTCAGGACAGAGCCCCACACAGGGCTCGAACTCACAAACCTTGAGATCATGAGCTGAGCCGAAATCAGACACTCAACCAACTGAGCCACCCAGGCACCACCCCTATTCAAGATATTTTAACATATCTGCCTTAGGAGACCTATTCCTGGCTATCTAGAAACATGGGAATTCCCTTTCCAGAAAGAGAGACTCAGAAAATAAATGTTTGGGTTAAAGATCCTTCCCTCAGTTGGAGATCAATCCATCTTTGGCGTTATAGAAGTAAGATTCCAAATTCAGAGCTGGGAAGAGATCTCAGTCCAGCCATATGGAGATTTCTGAGCCTTCTCTAGTATACGCTGGGTCATACTTCACATGTTAATGCTAGATCAACAGCCTACACTTCTGACACCAACATCAAGTCTTTGCTCAGGAAAGATATGGGGAAATCTACCATATCTCCATTTTGATTTTGAGATTGGTGGTTCCATTAGTCTGTGGGATAATATTTTATGTATATGTGTATATTTCCTGAAGGGCAAGTTTGTGGATCACACTATATCTTAAGAATATCTTAATATAGCCATAACCAAACCAAAAAATTAATCAGCTGTATAATCTTTGGTTTGGGGTTTCCAAAAAGAAATCCTTCCAAAAGATTCTTGAAAAAAGTCTATAGTTTTTTGGCACATATACATACTACTTGTTCTATTTGAAATTTACATTTTTTTCCCTTTGAATTGATTAGCTATTTATATTTAGGGTCAGTGTGACCAATACTATCTGTTTTATGGGCTACTATTATTTTTCCAAATCCACCTTAAAACAAATGTATGGCTATTAGCTTTTTTCAAAAGATCATATTACTTACCTTATAACAGACCTACAAGTTCATTGCTTTAAAAACATTATATTAATACTTCTACCACCACATTTTACATGAATTTTAAGATACTGCTTTTTTTTATTTCAATGCTCCATATGCTGATGAACACCTACTGTATGTAAAGAAACTTGGAATATATATTTCAATCATACACTATCACAACTCTAAAAAACTTCAGAGAATGTCTAGCCCAAATCTTTCATTCTACTCTTGGGAGAGAGAGGATCAATAGAGTCACTGGAATTCTAAAAACATTGGCAGAGTTTGGACTTGATTCCAATTCCAGTGTTCACTCTTCCAAATATTTGCTTATTATCTAATGGCCACAGAGTATAACTGGCCACCTCTATGTGTATGTGTATTATGAATATATATGGCCAGTTATACTCTGTGGCCAGATCAGATACAGACAGCCTGTGAGATCTGATGCCATCACATACTTGAGGCTGCTTTCTAGACTCTTTCGTTAGAAGACTCAAAGATCTTGAAATTGTGAGCTCAGGCTACACGGGACCTTATAGTTTCCTACAAAAGGGAAAACAGATTGCCCCAGGACATAAAGCCTGTTTGTCCACATCTCATCTCTGTCACACTGGTATCCTGATTCACCGGTCTTTTCAAAATATCTTCCAACTTATATACCTTATATTAACAATAACCTTTATCTGGGGCACCAGGGTGACTCAGTAGGTTTGAGAATCTGACTTCGGCTCAGGTCAATATCTCACAGCTCATGAGTTAGAGCCCCGCGTCAGGCTCTGTGCTCACAGCTCAGAGCCTGAAGCCTCCTTCTGATCCTGTGTCTCCCTCTGTCTCTGCCCTCCCCCTCTTGCGTTCTGTCTCTCTCTCAAAAATAAATAAATGTAAAAATTTTTTTTTCAAATAACCTTTATCAAACACCCAGAACCAGACTCTGCACCAAGTGCGTTATATGAATTATCTCATCCAACTCTTAAAACAACCTATTTTATAGATATCACCTATAATAATATAGATGCTATTACAATAGAAATATACTATTTCATTTCTCCGATGAAAAACCAGACACAGTCACAGAATTAGCTTGTAACAGAGTCCATATTCTAAATTTTATCTCTTACTTACTATAAAATATCTTCTTCCTGTATTAAAACTCAAACAATACAATAAGCTCTTCTTTATTGGGTGCCATCCACCATGGTGTAGTATGAGACTGCAGAGTATTTGGGGGAGTCCTTGAAAACTTCATAATTGGCATTGCATATTTGGTAATGACAATTCAAGTATCAGGTCTATTCATTCCCTTTGCTTTTTATTGGTACCTCAGAACACTTTGGACACTTACTTGTTAATAAGTCCATAGAAAGAATATTTATACAATTCCTACATTAATGGACAGTTTGACTTCTGTCTCTGTCTCTTTTTAACTTGGTGACTGATCACATGTTTCTGGGTTTCAGATTCCTCTCGTGCAAGATAAATATAATAATAATGCCTATTTCATTGGGTTGTTGCGAATACTTAATGAGTTAATATATGTAAAGCCCTTAGAACAATGTCTGACACACAGAAAAAACTCAAACACTCAATGAATGTTAGCTATAATCTTTTTTTAAAATCTAGATTTGTACTTTGATCACTACTATAAACTGATACTATTGCAACAAGGGATTTTATTTTTATTTTTATTTTTTTTTTTTTACAATCAATTTTATTTATTTATTTTTTTTAAGGCTTTTTATTTATTTTATTTTATTTTATTTTTTTTATTTTTTAATATATGAAATTTACTGTCAAATTGGTTTCCATACAACACCCAGTGCTCATCCCAAAAGGTGCCCTCCTCAATACCCATCACCCACCCTGCCCTCCCTCCCACCCTGCCCTCCCTCCCACCCCCCATCAACCCTCAGTTTGTTCTCAGTTTTTAACAGTCTCTAATGCTTTGGCTCTCTCCCACTCTAACCTCTTTTTTTTTTTTTTTTTCCTTCCCCTCCCCCATGGGTTTCTGTTATGTTTCTCAGGATCCACATAAGAGTGAAACCATGTGGTATCTGTCTTTCTCTGTATGGCTTATTTCACTTAGCATCACACTCTCCAGTTCCATCCATGTTGCTACAAAAGGCCATATTTCATTTTTTCTCATTGCCACGTAGTATTTATTGCAACAAGGGATTTTAAATAAAGCTTTGCTGAGACAGCTGATGATATTCTATTGAAAGAAGGTAAGATGGGAATGCAAGCTGGTGGAGCCACTCTGGAAAACAGTATGGAGGTTCCTCAAAAAAACTAAAATGGAACTACCCTATGACCCAGCAATTGCACTACTAGGCATTTATCCACGGGATACAGGTGTGGTGTTTCAAAGGGACACATGCACCCCCATGTTTATAGCAGCAATATCAACAATAGCCAAAGTTTGGAAAGAGCCCAAATGTCCATCGATGGTTGAATGGCTAAAGAAGATGTGGTATATAGAGACAGTATTACTCGGCAATCAAAAAGAATGAAATCTTGCCATTTGCAACTACGTGGATGGAACTGGAGGGTATTATGCTAAGTGAAATTAGTCAGAGAAAGACAAAAATCATATGACTTCACTCATATGAGGATTTTAAGAGACAAAACAGATGAACATAAGGGAAGGGACACAAAAATAATATAAAAACAGGGAGGGGGGCAAAACAGAAGAGTCTCATAAATATGGAGAACAAACTGAGGGTTATGGGAGGGGTGGTGGGAGGGGGGATGGGCCGAATGGGTAAGGAGCACTAAGGAATCTACTCCTGAAATCATTGTTGCACTATATGCTAACTAATTTGGATGTAAATTTTAAAAAATAAAAAATAAAACAAGTTAAAAAAATAAAAAAAGAAAGAAGGTAAGACTAGGAGATATTTCAAGGAAGAGAATATGAAAAGGAAAGTACAAGTTGTATGCGTGTGTGCCTGTGTGTGTGTATTATAAAAAGGAAGGAAGCCATTTTTTGTGTGTGTGGTTTTGAAGGAAAAAGAAGTATTACCACTTGGTGCAAGTACTAAAGAGGCAAATACTAACTTGCTATAAAGAAATTGTTCTCTATTGATGGAATGGTCTGCTTCTTTACACTGTGAATTTTCCAAAAGCAAGAGTATCAATGAGGTGCTCAAAACCATTGTGCCTTAAAGTGAGATACAAAGCTCATATGCCATCAAGAATCAGAAGCTAATGTGAAAAAGCAAAACTGATTCTGGGGCACTGTGGGTATAACTCATCCAAAGGAGTCAGGGGAAGCGTGAGTGGCTCAGTTGCTTTTGGCTCACATCATGGTCTCATGGTTTGAGTCCCATGTGGGGCTCTATGCTGGCAGTGTGGAGCTTGCTTGGGATTCTCTCTCTCTGCCCCTCCCACACTTGTGCACACACACACACACACTCTCTCTCTCTCTTTCTCGCAAAGTAAATAAATAAACATTCAAAAGAGTCAAATTAATGATTGTTGTTATTAAGGAACATGAGTGGTAGGTAAGCAGATCTTTTGACTTTTCCAGAGTTTCTAGAAATCCAGTTTCTTATTTGATCTTTTTCAACTTCTCAATATTGCCATCTATGAAAAGAAGTGACTGTGTATGGGCTAAAGAAAATCCCTAAGTGACGGCCAGCTTGTTTGCCATTTGTTGGAGATCTCTGCTTTAGAATCATTATGTTAAGAAGTATCTAATACCAGAGTTCCCTGTCTGAGTTCTTATTTTGTCCACATGCTCAATTTGAGACTTTGAAAACAACCTTCTCAAAGATACCATTTTTCACAATGTTTCTGTTTTTATACTCTACTTCCTTCCTTTTCAACACGGCGAATTTCTTATATGTCACAGATCAGCTAAAATGCCATCTCTGCAATGAAGTCCTCTATTGATGCCCTGCAATAATTTTCAATAATTCTTGGGATATGAATTGCTTTAGCTTGGCTCCCAAGGCTCTTTATGAACTGACTCCTTTCATCCTTGATCATGCCAACATTATTTCCATTTCTGGGTTTTGATTTTTGAATTGTGCGTTGTTGTTTCTTAAACGTTTATTTATTTACTTATCTATCTATTTATCTACTTTTTGGATTGTGTTGTTTTTCTGTTTGTTCTCTTTGCTTGGAACACCCTTCCTCCAAATTTGCATCGAATCCTTTTAAGCTCTCAGGACTCAGTTGAAAGTAACCAATTTTAAATCATTCCTCTCTCCAAAACGTACTTGGTTTCTTCCATCTTATGTGTCAATTTGATTTCCTTTATAAATTTATTAATAACTGAATAATATATTTAAAAAATATTTTTGTGCATCCTCTCAAATCTTAAAGCATGATTCTTTGAAGTAGAGATCTTGTCTTCACCCCATTCTTGGCATAGCATCTGGTATTTTGTAAGCATTGAAAAATTATTTGTGCAATTAATAAATGGCATAATTCATTCGTTAGGAACTTATAAAAAGCAGGAACATATCAAACTATATTTTAGGCAGTTGGGATACATTTGTCTTTCCAGATAGTCTATAAACACTCTGAAGATGCCAAGCTTGTCTGTCCATCTTTAGATTTCTAAGCACTGACAGCATGCCAATAAACTTATAGTTTCAAGGTTTTTCACAATTTGCCACACATGGAAGCTTATCATATTTTATTTAGTACACTGTAGTGCTATAGTAAGCTGATAAAACTGATAAAGTCAGAGACAACTAGTCCAGAGGCTTCAGCTGTTCCAGAACCTTTTTAGTGTCTTGATGACTGAAATGACCAACATTCTGTCTCCCATGTTACTTATTTCTTGTCTTCGCATACAACTGAGAAGCTCTAAAACAAACTCAATGTGTCTCTTAGGGCAAAATACTTCCGCCATTTTGCTAAAGAATGCTAATTTGAGTCAGAGAATACATATTTTCTTGGACTGAGCTTTATTAATCTTGAGGTCTTCTATGTAAATCTGAAGAATGGAGATTCAAAGCACTGATTGGAGAATTCTGGATGTGAAAAGCATGGAAATATTCTATGACCTGTGCTTGTTTTCAGGTTGTATCATTTCATACTCAGGTGGTCTAACTAAATCGAACAAAGGTGGCCCCACTGTGACCTAAAAAGAACATCAATGTAGAAAGTCTGCTAAGAGACTTTATTCAACTTTATTGAAATTGTTGTCTTTTATGCATAATAACTGTGGGAAATACATTGCAAAGGATATTGAGCTACAGGGAATAAATCTTCCAAAGCCAAAGACAAACGGAACGTGTTTCTAGCCTTACTGCGTCAGAGGAATCAACATTTCCCATTGTGTTTGAAACCAAGCTTTCCATTTTTTTTCCTGAAAGAAAAGAGATGGTGCTGAGAATGAAATGTAGTGGAAATGGGTTAAGCCCAGGCTGGATGAACGAGGAATGGGTACTTATCCTTTCTAGGTCTGCTTGGGGATAATTACATTGGATTATTCTAAATAAGAGTTATCTGTACAATACTTAGCACAGTAAAACCTTAATAAGTAATTTCCCTGACCCACACCCTACTGGTGCAAACTAAGTGTGCTGTTCTAAGAGCTGCCTGCATGTGCTTACTCAGCTGCTTTGCAGAATTCACAGCCATTGCGGTAAGTTTACCCATCAGAACAACACACTGGCTTGTGGACCTTGGGACAGGGTTTTCCTTGTGTAGCTGGTTTCTCATAGTTGTTGCAAAAAGCTTGTAATTTAAAAGAAGTTCTTGCTTTACTTCATGAATAATGGCATTGACATCATTAGCTCTTTCAAGGAACGAAAAAATATGCTAAATTTACATTTAAAATTATTTTAAGAAGCATATGTTTTATTATTACAATTAAGATACATGCTGAAAATAAAAAAATAATAAAAGTTATATGTAGTCCTAGCACTCAGAGGTGTCCTTTGTGAGCATTTGTTTTTCTTTCCATTTCTTCTCTAGGCATTGTATTTCTGTTTTTATATTAAAAATAAAATCACACTGTATTATGTTCTATTTATTCTTTGTCATTTACCTTTTCTGTACCATTATGCATATCCTGCAAAGTATGATTTTTGTGGTATAATACTCTACTATAAAGATGTAAAATGATTTCTTTTACTAATACCCCATTGTTGTATATTTCTTCTTTTTTACACTGAGTTGAAATCACCATTTAAAAAAAAACTTATTTTGAGAGAGAGAGTGGTTGCGCATGTGCATGTGAGTACTGGAGGGGCAGAGAAAGAGAATCCCAAGAAGGCTTCGCACTGTCAGCACAGCGGCTGGTGTGGGGCTCAAACTCATGAATCGTGAGATCATGACCTGAGCTGAAATCAAGAGTCAGAAGCTTAACCAACTGAACCACCCAGGTGCCCCTGAAATCACGATTTTATATATAAAATACTTGTACATATTCTGATTACTGTCCTAGAATCTGTTCTTTGGAGAATTGCTATCTCAAAGGTTGTAACTCGTAGGGCACCCAATACGGTCACCAAACTGCTTTAATGTAAATGTGTATGCAAGTATAAATTCCTTATCTCTTTCTTGGAATTTCTGGAGAAATTGGTCTATACTCCTTTCTTATGTCACTCCTCAACCCAGCTAGAAGTGTCTTGACATAATTAGCCATCTCAGATTCATCTTTTTATCCAATTCCTAGGAAAGGACCTGGTAAAAGTTGAATTTTGAAAAATATCTGTTGAATGAGTGGGAAAAGGGAACAGAATTTAGAATGTAGATTGGAGGTACTGGTGCTACAACCAACTTGCCCAATTGCCAGTGATTCTTAGAAAGTCTGCACCATGTCCTTCAAAATCTTAGGCAACATGGCTCCTCTGGGCTTTTCCAAATATGGCGCCACTCTGCTCATAATACATGTCTAACATTTGCTGAGTGCTTGCTATGTTTCAGCCTCAGTACTAAGTGCTTTATTTTTTTCTTCTTTCTTTTCAAAGTGCTTTAAATGAAACTATTCATTTAACCCTCTTGAGCAGTCCTATGGAGTTAATATTATCATTATCTTCTCTTTACAGGTAAGGAAAAAAGTTAAATAATTTGTTCAAGTCCTCATAGTTAATCAAGTTGTAAAAATCGGTGTCAAATGAGGACAGTTTAACTTCAGAGACTATGTTCTTAGCCATTTCACGGTGATCAAACAGAAAGCCACTAACACAGTCAAATGGGTGCATTACTAACCTTTGAAAACACTTTGCTTTTCCCCAACACTACACTACTCCTCCTCCTGGAACAAATTTTCCCTTTCATATCATTCTTTAATGTACATCTCAAATACCATCTGGTATTCTAAAATCTTCATAGTAACTCAGGCAAAAATGGATTGCTCCTGTTTCCAAATGCCTACAAACATTATTAAAAAAAACTTTTTTTTTTAATGTTTATTTATTCTTGAGAGAGCATGAGCAGGGGAAGGGCAGTGAGAGAGGGAGACAAAGAATCTGAAACAGGCTCCAGTCTCTGAGGTGTCAACACAGAGCCTGATGTGGGGCTCGAACTCGCAAGCTGTGAGATCATGAGACACTCCATCTGGCCCCTCAGCTTTTGCCAGCCAGACTCGGGGGCTCTGCTTGGCCGGCGAGCCGCCCCTCCGCCCCGGCTCCCTCCCGCCAGTCCCTGGAGCGCGCACCGCCTCACCGCCCTTCCTACCCTCTTCTGTGGGCCTCTCGTCTGCGCTTGGCTCCGGAGACTCCGTTCTGCTAATCCTCTGGCGGTTTTCTGGGTTAGTTAGGCAGGTGTAGGTGGAATCTAAGTGATCAGCAGGACGCGCAGTGAGCCCAGCGTCCTCCTACGCCGCCATCTTCCCTCCCACGTCTGACTCTTGATTTCATCTCAGGTCATGATCTCATGGTTCACGGGATCGAGCCCTGTGTCAGTCTCCACACTGAAAGCATGGAGCCTGTTTGGGATTCTCTCTCTCCTCTGTCTGCCCCTCCCCTGCTTGCACACATGCACCCGAGCATTCTCTCTCTCTCTCTCTCAAAATAAATAAACATTAAAAAAAAAAAAAAAAAGATTTGCTATTGTTGTGAGACAACCCTTGTGATAGAAAAGGACCCATGATAGAGAAGTACGTACCTGAGAGCCTCCTTGGCTTACAGCCTCTGCAATGATAGAACACACACAGGTAAATCTCAACAGCTCAGAAGAATTCTAGAATTTAACAGCTAAAATTATCCTTAGAGATTGTCCATTACAACAGTCTTGTTTCATGGATGAAAAACTGAGGCCCAGAGAAGGGAAGAAAATTGCTCAGGACCCACAGCTTGTTAGCCACACAACAGAGCTAGAGGCCAGGTTACAAAGGCCCAGTACAGAGCTCTTTTCACTACATTTCCTATTTATGATTTATGTGGCTTTTATGATTCATGTGGTTCATTTCTTTAAGGTTTACTTTAAAACTAAGCTATTCCTGAAGAAAGGAAGGCAGACTCTAGATCTATTCTTTATCAAAGAAGCATATATTTAACCAGAAAGAAGTTGAAAATTCCAAAATCCATTTGTTTAAAGGCCAATCAAGACAACTGGCAACCAAAGTGCTAATATATAATATAACAAAATAATTTTCAGAACATTTGAAAAAAAATCATGATTCACCACTTTTCCCACTAACACAATATCTACCATCTACTTGGCAGACTTCTGTATTTTAAGCAAGCACTGTATTAAATCTTATATACACATTAAGGCATTCCAACAATCCCAAAGATAAGGAAGCTGAGCGCTGGGGCAAATAACTTGTCTAAGGACACACGCTTTGTAAATGACAGAACAAGGATTCAAACCCAGGTCTTTCAGACTTTAAAGCTAATGTACTTAAGCATAACATTTTATTAAAAGAAATCTTAGAGCATGTAAGGTTTGCACTCTATTTTCATGTGATGAAACAGAAGCCAGACAAAAGGAGTTGCTCAATATTAAAGAAAACTATAGTAGCATAATAAGGGCTAGAAACCAAATCTTAAAATCCTAGTTGTGGGGGCTTTCTACTTCTCTCTCTCTGACTCCCTTTTTCTAATTATCTCTTTACTTTGCTTACCTACAGGGTAAGTAAGAAACGAAATCTTCTCAGGAAAATTCTGGCAGTTGAGCCACCCTAGATAAGAATTTCTTGAAGGTGACTTTAAGTGATAATTTCTAATTTCAATATAAATTTTTTCCTTGAAGAATGAGGGCTATGTTGTTCACTGTGGTCTGCTGAAGGGAACATAAATTAATTGCCTTGGAGCTCCTAGATTAGTCACTTGGGGCCCATGTGAGCTAGGATAGGTCATCTCATCCTATGAGACATAATACTGTTTTTACAGTGGGATAAAATCATTTCTTGTGTGGTATTATACTGATAATTAAAGTAGCTAATTTATAAATAAAAGTTCCTTCTGAATTAAAAGTGTGGTGGACAGTCACCATCATTAACCATCCTTATCATCATAATTATTATTGTCATCATAAACAACATACATCAGGAGATGACATTAACCAGTCTGGTCCAGAACGTCATTTCTTATACATATAGTACTCACCTGCAAAGAGGAACAAATAGGCCACAGTGACCAAAAGCAGGAGGCTGCCTGATGGCTGCATGGTCAATGAGGTCTGCAAGGTCTGTAGGGAATGTGTTAATAGAGTCCACTTCTGTGGATGATTTACAAGCTGTATTTATAAATTGATTCATATGCATGCATCGAAGTATATACATTTGTCAGCCAGCCAGATTCTCCACCCTGATTGTGTAATCTATTTCCCCAGTGATTAGAGACACCAGAAACCAAAGAAGCTTATTTCATGCCTTTTCCAACCAGTCAGGGATAATGGCCAAAAATGGTGTTTAGGTGGAATGAAGTCAATTACACGTAATACACACAGTTTGCTTCCACCAGCAGCACACGGTGATAATTGCAATTGAGTCATTTTATTCTACTTTGCATATTTTGATCTGCCCCCAGCCGAACCTTGGGCCAGAAAGCTTCCATCTGGTGGTAATCTGTAGGACGGTCTGTACAATATATGCACATTAATAATGTTTGGAGTCACAACCACCAGGAAAGTGAAAATACTTATGTGAGGGGTTTTGAGATTGAGGAATTCGTTAGGCAGACTAAGAACATACCCTAATATTCATTAAATTAAAAATTTAGACATTCAAGGTGAATGTGAATTGGAGGCTGTGTCCTTCAACCCCTTGCTTTTAGGCAGCATGTGCTTGTTGGTTCCTATTTAATATTTTTATTTTAGCAAGTTTTTCACAGGTGGGTTTTAGTCATTGTACATAAATGCTATCTACACTGGGGCGCCTGGGTGGCTCAGTCGGTTAAGCGTCCGACTTCAGCTCAGGTCACGATCTCGCGGTCCGTGAGTTCAAGCCCCGCGTCGGGCTCTGGGCTGATGGCTCAGAGCCTGGAGCCTGCTTCAGATTCTGTGTCTCCCTCTCTCTCTGCCCCTCCCCCGTTCATGCTCTGTCTCTCTCTGTCTCAAAAATAAATAAACGTTAAAAAAATAAAAATAAAAAAAATGCTATCTACACTTGCCTTCTCTCTCTTTTTAAAATATGTGATGTACTCTTCACTTCAGGTTTCTTGCACTTATTGTTTCCTCTTCTTGGAAAAATCTTGGCTGAGAAACTTGAACGGCTAGTTCATTTTTTTTTTTAAATATCAGTTCACATATACTTGCTCAGTGAAGATTTTCCTGACAATTCAAAACACACCTATCCCAAATCAGATTACTTGCCTTTTTAGTTCTTTTTTATATCTAAAATTATCTTTCTCATTTAATTATTTACTTGTATATTTTCCCACCCAATAAATACATATGTAGACACAATCGTACACACAAATGCATGCACATGCATGCTAGGATAAGGGCTCATGGATCTTTTTCACTATTGTGTCTCCATGTCTCCATGCATAGAACAATGTCTTGCACATGGAAGCTTGCAGAATGATTCTGATTTTGCAAATCCTAACCTATAAAAATTCCTTCCTTCCTTCCAAGATAATAATTGAGCACCATTTAGTTCAAGTATTACCAGATGCTGAAAATGTAGTGAAAACAAAGAAGGATTCATAGAGCCTACATTCTTCTTCTTTTCTCAGACACTTGCTGGGTGGAACCCACTGATTCCAGAAAGTTTATTAGACTCTGGGAATTTAAAGATGAATAAGAGAAGCTCACAGGTAAGAGGAGAAGAAAGCAATTTGATTTACGTTATACACAAATAAGTAGGGGAGCCCGGAGGACAGCACATTCGTGGGAGTGGGATGAGGAAAGGCTGAGAAGAGTCGTCAGGATCAGATATCACAGAGGATCTAACTCTCAGACTTATTAGAAAACAAATAAGAACTAAGGTATATTTTGAGAAATGGTTAGGCTCAGATACAGAGACAGGCATTAAGATGAAAGGTTTATAAGCAAAGCTGAGTTTTTTTTTTTCTTTAATTTTTTTTTATGTTTATTTATTTCTGAGACAGAGACAGAGCATGAGTGGGGGAGGGGAAGAGAGAGAAGGAGACACAGAATCGGAAGCAGGCTCCAGGCTCCGAGCTGTCAGCACAGAGCCCAATGCAGGGCTCAAACTCACAAACTGTGAGATCATGACCTGAGCCGAAGTCGGTCGCTCAACCGACTGAGCCGCCCAGGTACCCCTGCAAAGCTGAGTTTTATCATCACTCTTGTACTTGGGGTTCATTAAGATCCCTGGATCTATGGGTTTATAGTTTTCATCAAATTTGGAAATTTTATTAACTATTATTTTTTCAAATATTTTTTTCACTCCTTCCTCATTCTTCCCCCCTCTCACTGTGGGAAGTTGTCCCACAATTTATTGATATTCATATATAATATATACAATATATTGATATTTTACTTATATAAATATGTAAATATATTTCCTGTGTTTTATTTTTGCTCATTTCTAATGCTGTGTCTTCAAGTTTAGCAGTCTATTCTTCTGCACTAGCTAATCTACTGTTAATGCCATATAGTGTATTTTCCTTCTCAAACTTTTTGTTTTTTCATCTCTATAAATATACTTTAATTCTTTCTTTCTTTCTTTCTTCTCTCTCTTTCTTTCTTTCTTTCTTTCTTTCTTTCTTTCTTTCTTCCATCTATTTTACTGAACATGCTCTAGCTTTCTTCTTGAGATAACTGGCTTAATAGCCTCATTTATCAATGATATCACTTGTGTCATGCCTGGATCTGTTTTTATGATTGATATTTTTCCAGATTCGGGGTCATGTTTTCCTGTTTTCTGTTTTTCTGTTTCCTGTTTTCATTCTCACCTGCTCCTTCTTTAGATGTTATTTATCCTAGAGAATCATTAACTCCTTGTCCCTTATGGAGGAGGACATACACCATTTACCAGGTATGTGTGAGGTGGGGTGGGGGTGCAGGTCCTAGCAAAAACAGAAGCGGGAAAAGGAGGAAGAAGCAGATTTTTATGGAGTCCTTCAGTTTCCCTGTCTCAAGAGTTTATTAAAATTCAAAATTTCTTCATTGCAAAAGAGAACTGTCAAGAGAATGAGAAGGTAAGCCACCGACTGGAAGAAAATATTTGCCAAAGATGTATATAACAAAGGACTATTACCCAAAATATCCAAAAATTTCTTAAAACTCAACAATAAGATAATGAACAATTCAATTTAAAGATGGGCAAAAGACCTGAACTTCCTTACCAGGGGAGATATACAGACAGTAAAAAATATATGAAAAGTTGCTCAAAATCATATGTCTTTAGGGAATTGCAAATTAAAACAATGGGATATCATTACACACTATTGGAATGGTTAAAATCCAAAGCACTGACAACATCGAATGGTAACAGGATGTAAAGCAGTCACAAAAAGACAAGGAGGAAATTTAAATGTATATGTTTAAGTAAAAGAAGTCAATTGGTTAAGGCTACTGCAATATTATGATTTATTCTTATATGTATTTGGTCTTCTTCTGTGGTTCTTGCCTCACAGCTCCCTAAATCCTTGGAATTTTCTAAGTGTTGAGGGTGCTAAAGGTATCTTTGGTTATATTAATGGTGACTCTTGTAAAGGGCTTAGGGATGGGGGTTCGTTGCCAGAGGAGACAACCTTGTAACTAGAGGTTTGGAACTTTCAGTTGCACCCCTTCCCATGCCACCCCCCCAACCCCCGCCCCCCGCCCCGTGACCTCTGAGGAGGGGAGAGGGGCTAGAGGTTGAATCAATCCCCAGTGGTCAATGACTTTATCAGTTATGCTTTGCAATGAAGTCTCCATAGAAACACCAAAGGAGGCAGTTGGGAGAGCTTCTGGGTTGGTCAGAAGTTCAGGTAACATGCTGGATTTGCAATTGGAACCTCTCATCTGTAGCCCATCAGTCAGAAGCACAGGTGACAATCTGAGCTTATGACTGGCTTCTGAAGTGGGTGAGGGGTTCCTTAACCTGTGGGATCTAATGCCATCTCTGGGTAGATAGTGTCAGAATTAATTTGAATTATGGGACACCCAGCTAGCGTCCGAGAATTGCTTGGTGTTGGGGAAATCCTCCCTCCCATGTTGAAATTGGGATCCAGAAACCATAAAGAGTTATATAAAGTGTGATTCCAACTAAATGACATTCTAAAAAAGGCAAAACTATAGAGACAGTGACGCTGAGTCATTGAGCGAAACTGTCAAGAAAGAATTCTTGAGACATTTTATGGTGCACAAAAGTGCTTTTATTATATAAATAGTTCAAAGACAGGACCCATAGGCAGAAAGAGCTGCACTGGATTGTGAGGAGTGACTAGTTATATACTTTTAAGTTTGGCAGAGGAAGGGTAGAGATAACCTAAGTCTCTAAAGGGATTTCTGCATGTTATAGGAGAGTTATATGATCCTGGAAATTTGACTATTTTCAAAATAAAGTTAGTTGGTTTTAGTCTCTAGCACATTAACCATAAGGCAGCCATAAGTTCCTTGAGGAATGTCACACTCTGCATGTCTCAGGTATTTATCAGTGGGCTGCAAGTTGTCAGAAATTTTAATTTTGGCTACATTTCTCTTGCCTTTGTTCTCCTCATCAACAGTAAAAAAAAAAAAAAATCAGTGATTGTCAGAGGTTCAAGGGGAGAGAAGGATGAATAGGTAGAGCACAGGGGATTTTGAGGGCTTTGAAACTATTTTATATGACACAATGTTAGTGATCCATGTTGATACTTTTGTCAAAACCCAGAGAATGTACAACACAAAGAGCAACCCTATTTCCAACTATGGCCTTTGGTTAATAATGATGTGTCAATGTTGAATCATTGTAAGTAATGCCCTCTGGCGGGGCATGTTGATGGTGGAGAAGGAGGGGAGGGTATTTTTAAGAATCCTATGTATTTCCTGCTCAATTTTGCTATGATCTTAAAAGTGATCTAAAAAAATACCTATTAAGTTTAAAAAAGAAGAAGGTAAATATACCAGAAACTAAAGACAAAACTGACAAATAGCAAGAAGCTCCAGTTCATTCTCAGTAAGCCTACTGAGTGCATTTCAGGGCTGTGTCCCCAGGACTGGATGGTATTTTCCTTTGACACTATTATCATTATTAAAAACATATTTCCTTATAGGTACATGATGCCTCACTTTACAGTTTGCATGGGGACTTTATACACATTATATTTATTCATTTTTCCTGAATCTGTCAAGTCTTATCGTCATCATACATGTGACAGTATTGAGGCTTAGAAAGTTAGGATTTAACCCACAATTGCTAGTAGAACACAAACTGAAGACATCTGTGTAACTCCAAATCCAGTTTCTTCCAAGGATTCAGTATCCCTGGAGAAAATAGACCGTTGATAGATGTACCAAGAGCAAAGATTTCTAGTACAGAGACAGCTGGTGAGGAGCACAAAGGTTGCCAGGGTTCCCATTTAGGAGATGACATTTTCACTGGCAAAGCAAAGAAGGAAATCTATGGAAAAGAGTGATTATTTCCTTTGTTATCTTTTTGTGTTAACCTGCTAGCCTGCACACATCTACTCAACAGGAGTTTCTTCTTGGTGTGTTTCTACAGCAATGTATTTCTAGGTAGCATGGTACAACAGTTTCCTTCAAACGACCCATGTGAAGAGCGTATTAGCAAGAAGAAGCACATCTCTTCCCAGGTTCTAGGATTTGAGAAACAAAAAGTTTAGTGTCCGTAGGAAAGTGGTAATGAAGTCATAGGCGTTGATGTGTTCTTGAGATTGTGCCGGTTTCACTTGCATAAAAGAGTATGAAGGTTTTCAGTAAGTCCCAGAAATTAACCTATAATTAGTTATGACACCTGTAGGAGGGGCTCAGTGTCTCTTGAAATTCTCAGTAAGAAAGTATTTAATGATGTCTGCTCTGAGTCTATAAAACTGTTTTCAAAGTACTGCACGTCTAACAAAATTGTTACCTCAAAATAGGTTAGATTTTATTAGGTGAACAAACAGTTTTCTGTGTAATGAGAACTTGAGGACTGTAATTATGAAGTCAAACTCTTCGTGTGAAAAATAAAACAATTCAGGTAACTGCCATTGTTGTTCTAATGTGAGATTGGGTGGTTTTCTCCCCTGCTACTGCTCCTTTTTCTCAGCTGATGATCTTACATAATTTTCAATTCTATGTTACTAACTTGAGTCACTATACCGTGCAATCGATCTCCAGAACTTACTCACTTATTCATCTTATCATTAAAAATTTGTACCCTTCGACCAACATCCTCCCATTCTGCATCCCCCTCCCCATTCCTGGCAAACAACATTCTTTTTTCTGTCTCTATGACTTTGACTTTTTTAGATTCTACATATATATGACATTATGCAGCACTTGTTTTTCTGTGTCTCCCTATTACATTTAGTATACTGTTCTCTGGGTTCATTCTTGTTATTGCAAATGGCAGGATATTCTCCCTTTTTTGGGACTAACATTCAGTTGTGTATACTGTTGAAGTAATTAAACTAGGAAGATGTTGGATTGAAGTGGCTCTAATGTCTTGGTAGCCTATGTAGTAAGCAAACCCAAGCTAAGCCAAAGTCCATGCACTTGAATCTGAGGAAATGGAATGTAAGAGAAACTAATCACAAACAGCCAACTAGGCTTTTCCAAATAAAGCAATTGCTTCAGGTAGAGCCAAACAAATAATTGCTTTGTTTTGCTTCCACATCTTCTGTGTAAAAGCCTTTTCTCTAGCTTCTGTCTGTGCTCCTAACTACTTTAAGTTTCATGCTGCCTGATTTGAATCGATGTTTGCCCAAATAATGTGTAAATTTTAGGGTGCATCAGTTTATCCTTTAACAATATACACAAAATTTTCTTTAACTATTCATCTGTCAACAGCCACTTAGGTTGTTTCCATATCTTGGCTATTGTGAATAATGCTGCAATAAACATGGGAGAACAGATAGCTCTTTGAGATCAGGAGTGTAATTCCTTTAGATACATACCTAGAAGTGGGAGTGCTGAACCACATAGTAGTTTTATTTTTAATTTTTTGAGAAATTTTCATACTATTTTCCATAATGGCTGCACTGATTTACAATCTCACCAACAATGTATTAAGGTTCTTTTTCTCCACATCCTCAACTAACTTTTTTTTTTTTAAATTTTAAGTAGACTCCATGCCCAACATGGGCCTTGAACTCACAACCCAGAGATCAAGAGTCACAAGCTCTACCGACTGAGCCAGCCAGGCTCCCCATGTTTTTACTCCACATCCTCTCCCAAACTTGTTACCTTTTGAATTTTTGATAATAGCCATCCTAATAGGTGTGAGGTAATATCTCACTGTAGTTTCAATTTGCATTTTCCTAATGATTAGTAATATTTAGCATCTTTTCTTGAGTCTGTTAGCCATGTATAGGTCTTCTTTGGAAAAATGTCTATTCAGTTCCTCTACTCATTCTTTAATCAGATTAAAGTTTTGAAAATTTTTAGTCCTATGAGTTCCTTATGTATTTTGGATACCAAACCCTTATCAGTTACATGGTTTCCAAATATTTTCTCCCATTTAGTTGATCATTTCCTTTGTTGTGCAGAAGCTTCTTAGTGTGAGGTAGTCCTGCTTGTTTCGTTTTGCATCTGTTGCTTGTGCTTTTGATGCCATATCTAGAAAGTCACTGTCAAGGCCAATGGCATGAGATTTTTCCCTTTGTTTTCTTCTAGGAGTTTTACAGCTTCAGATCTTATGTTTAACTCTTTGATCCATTTCAAGTTGGTTTTCATAAATGGTGTAAGATAAAGGTCCAATTTCATTCTTTTGCACGTGGATATCTAATTTTCCCACTGTCATTTACTGAAAAGACTATCTCTCCTACTTTGTATTCTTGGCATTTTTGTTGAAGATTAGTTGACCATATATGTCTGAATTTATTTCTGGGCTCTCTATTCTGTTCCATTGGTACCTGTGCCCATTTTTAAGCCTGTATCATGCTGCTTTGATTACTGCAGCTTTATAATATGACTTGAGATCAGTGTGATGCCTCTAGCTTTGCTCTTCCTTCTCACAAATGGTTTAGCTATTCAGGGCCTTTTGTGGTTCCATATAAGGTTTAGGGTTGTTTTTTTCTATTTCTGTGAAGAATACCATTGGAATTTTGGTAGAAATTGCATCGAATCTGTAGAACAGTTTAGGTAGTATGGATATTTTAACAATATTAATTCTTCTAGTATATGAATACAAGATATCTTTCCATTTATTCATGTCTTATTCAATTTCTTTCATCAAAACTTTAACAAGAGACAAAAGAAGGTCATTATATAATGATAAAAAGATCAGTTAATTGAGAGGATATAACAATTGTGAACATACATGCACCTGACATTGGAGCATCTAAATATATAAAGCAAATATTAACATAAAGGAGAAATAAATAGCAATGCAATAATACCAAGGGACTTCAATATCCCACTTCAACAGTGGATAAATCATCTGTACATAACATTAATAAGGAAATATTGAATTTGAACTACATTTTAGACCAGGTGGATGAAGTGAAACAGAACAGTGCATCCAAAAGCACCAGAATACACCTTCTTCTCAAGTGCATACAGAACGTTCTCTAGGACAGATCATTTGTTAAGCCTCAAAACAAGCCTTAACAAATTTAAGAAAATTGATGTCATATAAATATCTTTTCTGATTACAAAGCCATGGAACTGGAAATCAATAACAAGAAGAAAACTGGAAAATTCACGAATATGTGGAAATTAAATAATACATTTCCACAAAAAAACCTACTATGGATCAAAGGAGAAATCAATAAGGAAATTAACAAAACAAAACATAACAAAACACTTGAGACAAATGAAAATGGAGACACAGTATGCCAAAATGTATGGAACTGTGCTTTATGATGTGTATTCTTTTAGTGTATATGCCTTATCGCATCTAAATAGTAACAATATCTTACTCTAAACAGTAAGATAAAGGGGGCCATGCAAGGATACCCTTCTCTTATTAGGTTAGGACTAAATCTTCTCACATGAAAGGAGGAGAAATATGCTCTGTTTATTTTCCCTTAGGTCAAACTACAGAATTGAAATGCACCAAAATTCTGTAAAGTCACAGATACCAACTCTGGGGAAGAAAAGAAGAAAGTTGAAGAAAGACCAAGAACATTTCACAAAATGCCTAGTTTGGAGTTAGTAATCCCTTTGAAACAGGCCTTGTCAGGCTATGGCTGTAGCCCCAACACAAAACTGACATCATTGTTTGTACACTGGGAATTATGGTAAATACTGTCACCCTCTTTACATATTCTTTTAAGCTTTTGCTTAATTTATTTATTAATTTTTTTTTAATTTTAGAGAGATAGAGAGAGTGTGAGAGTGAGAGTGTGAGTAGGTGAGCGGCAAAGGGAGAGAGAATCTTAGGCAGGCTACATGCTCAGCATGGAGCCCCATGTGGGGCTTAATCCCACAACCTTGGAATCATGACCTGAGCCAAAGTCAAGAGTCAGATTCTCAACTGCCTGAGTCACCCAGGCTCCCTGAATACTTCTAATTCTGATGTCTTTAAATATACAGGACTAATCCTTCCAATTCAACACTTATATCCAAGTGACTCAAATTACTAGGATTGTGTGAAAGGTAGTTTAGGAGTATGGGATTGACATGAACATCTCAAGGCTCTGCAACTCCCTGGTTATGAGATCATGGACAAATCCTTTATATCTCTCTGTCTTAGCCTCCTCTTCCATAAAATGTGGCTGCATCTTCACAACTATAGCTAAATTTAAATGTGATAATGTTTGGGTCCTTACCACTGTGAACATGAATAATCAGTAATAGATTGGTTAACCTGATTTGTTAGTGGTGAATTATTTCAGTCTTTTATCTTAGTTACTATTTTCTCTAGCCTTTTTCCCCCTGTTTTTCCCCTTTCGATTTTAGAGCGTGTGTCTGTGGTGCATATGTTTATGTAAACTACTTCAGGAAAACTTTCCATAAGCACAGACAAGCCTCCAGACAAGGTGTCCCCACTCAAGTCTAATCATTGACATACCACATTGTTTCTGCAATGAATTTAGCTTAAAAAAAAAAAACAGTAAGAGGCAAATATATGAGAAAGACGTGACTTGGCAACATCTGGCGTGGAAAGAAAAATGCCTGAGGGTAGCTAGTGGTTATTGGTATGATCGATCCAGTTTTGACAAAGTTCCCATGGTCATTTGAAGGTATAATGATAGATATGAGTGTTCAGATCAAATGAATTATTTTTTTATGCTTTGAAGAGAATAGTACAAACCATACCTGGAACAGTATGTTTTGTCTTGGCTATCACAGTAATGAGGAAAGTAGACAGAATTATGAATATTTGCATCTGTTAGAAGAACCTCATATTAAAAAAATATTCAAAAACATTTTTAACAAAAAATTTTAAACATACAGCAATATTAAAATAAATTTTTAGTGAACCCCTTTAAACCCACCAGCTAGATTTTACCATTACTATTTTCCTTTGCTAGTTTTGTTGGATATCTGTCCGTTAATCCATCTTTGACACAATTCAAAGTGAATTGCAGGGATCGGTACCCTTCCCTCTTAACAACTTCACTATGCATATCAGTTAGGACTACACGACCTGTAAAAAAAAATAGTACACTACATGCTTACATTCTTTTCTTTTGATGTAAGCTTTGCAAACTATGATATGGATATTTTTAAGTGTAGATTCACTGTCAAACCTCAGTTTGAAAGCGTATACATCTCTGAACCCAAACTCCTGTATTTTGACCATTAATTATTTTATATGTGACTTGCTTCTTCTTTCTAAGAAATACCAGATTTCTGGCTTTCTGTGGTTTATTTTTTATTTGCTTCCCTTTCATCCCCAAAGAATAGCTCAGAACTATACAAGAGATAGTAATTTAATTATTTACTCAGTTATGGCACCTGAAATAAACCTTGAAGTAAATGGTAGTCTTAAGATGTAAGTAAAAGATGTGTTTTAGAAAGGGTAGACAGAGTGGCACAAGGTGGTCCAAGAGGCATTCCAGGTCAGACAGAATAGTGAGGTGGAAATACACATTTTGTGTGGACAGCTGACAGGAATCTGGACTGAGGGGAGGGGACTGCTCTAACAGGGAGAGAGGAGGAGTGGATCACATTGGGAGGGATACGTTTAAAGATGCACAATGACTCAGTTTCCCAACTACACAGAGTGTCTTCATGCCTCCGTTAGAAATAATACATTACTTCAGGGAGTAAGAACTAAAAAGGAGAAAAGAACTGAATTTCCCCAAGAAGCAGGGCACTTAGTATACAGATAAAAAAAGGACAGAAAAAACCTCACGTGATGAGAATTTTAAAAAATGTTAAAGGAACAGAAGGTAGAAAAAAACTGTGTAAATACTGAGAAAAAGAACAAAAATATCCTGGGCAGTGAAGAAGTATAATGCTGAAATTGAAAACAGAACATAACAGCAAAATCTACTGATTTTTGACCTCTTGTTACACGTCAGAGATCATTTAACTGCTTACATGATTCATTTTCCTAATCTTTTTGTTAAATTTAGGACATAGATACTAGTGTTTCCATTTTAAAGGTGAATACATCATAAATCGAAGAAATCAAATGACTTGTTCAAAAACAAATAGCTTATGTGAGAGTCATGACTCACATTCTGGTCTGTGTGACTCAATGGTCCACCCTCTTATTACCCTAACTATATATTATATGATCATTTTTCTCCAGCAAAAGGAATAGTCTGTAAGCACGGAAGAGCACAAATCCCACACTTCAGGAAGTAGAAGGTGTCTATCTTCCCTAGCATAACTTAATCCACTCCCAGGCTCTTTATCTAAATATTAAATGCATCCCCCAGTTTGGTTAGGTCCTATTCAATTGTATAAATAAAGGGTAACATCTATCTGCATAAGTCCACCATTCCATAAAGATGAGAAAGCTGGGGTCTAGAGAAGCTGAACGTTTTATTTTTATATAAAATACTTTTCCTGAAATTAGGAAGAAACGATATTATGTATTCTACAGCTTAAATAATAGATATTGTAAAATAACTGTAAGCCTAATGTAGTATCACATTGTTAAAAATACTTTACCATCCACATGGCAACTGTAAGAATAAGAGAGGGGAAGAGATTTTCCCAAGATCCCACAGTGACTGCTTGGTTGATTTAGATCCAAAAAAAACAGGTCTTTTTATCCAAGTTTATGCCAGTCAATAAGCCATGTAATTATCTGTATGTCTTCTTGATCTCAGAGTAAAAACACAAGAAATGCTTCTACAGAATTTACTTTATTGACAAGCAAATCCAGGGAAATAGATATGTATTGAACTACCCAAGAGCCAGGCAGAGTAGGTGTGTCTTATAAATTTAAAGGATCCATTAGAGAAAAACAGAAGTGAGAAAAGCAGCAGCTGGAAGTCAGCACAGACACTGCACAAAACTTCAGCATTTTCCTTGATGCTTTAGGCTGATCTTCCCACCACTTTTCCTACAAAAGAGAAAGATGAATGCATGGTCAGTGCAGTATCATCAGTATTCCTCACAAAGGTTGGAAAAAGGTTTGCTTTCCATAGTTCATGTAGTCATGTGATTCTACATTTCTCCACATTTATGACAAGGCAGAAGTCAATTAAATGTACTCAGAGATGACATCTGGACAAATTACAGACAGCATGAAATGTAAACAAATTTCAGAGTTTTGCCCTGGCTTAGACCTTTTGGTTTCAAGTGTTCATTGTCTCAGAGTAAGTATGTACACAGCCGGAAAAGGCAAAAGTGACAGGAGAGATAATGGCAAAGATTCTAGTGTCATAGTTCTGATAGAAGATGTAAGGAGTTGAACCAAGTGTTCAGGAATTTGGCATTTTATAGCAGATCATATATTCAGTTCTTCTCAGTAGTAGGCATCCATTAAATCAAATCTCATCTTACCCTACTGCTTTTCTTCTGGGAAAAGTTTGGTGATAGTCAGATATGTTACATAAGCAAGAGGCACATATTTGTTATGTGTTGATTCACTATTTATTAATTTCACTCTGTATGCTTGGCTTTCTTATTATTAATAGGGAGTTATATAATACCCGCGCTTAGGAATTTTACAGCAAAGTTGATGGTAATTAAGACATTCACAGAAGAAACTCTAATACAAGGAAATGAAGACAGTGGTGAGGAAGTGAGACAACTTTTATCTGGCGTAAACAAAGGTTATAATTCCCTTGGTTATAATCAATCAGACTAAAAGATTGACTGATTGGTTGGATAAATTTTTATTAATTATAAACTGATCTACTGGGAAGGTCACAGTTTATTAGCTAAAATCTACAGCATCTGTTCTGTTCCTTATAAATGTGGAAATTCAATAAATATTGGTCCTTGGTAGAATCTTCCTAGTATACTAACTGTAAAGTTTGAATAGTCTGAATAATAAAGGATAATCTTTTACTCTATTCTTTCCTGAAAGGCTCTTTCCATTAAAATAAAAGAGAAGAATGGATGGAAATTGGTACCTTAGTAACATATAATTTGGTATAAAATGAAATGTCTGAAAATAATTTGGATAAAAGAATATTTTTATCGATGATAAATTTTCTCCAAGCTTCTCATGTTTCTGATTTTGATGAATACTTACACCACCGCCTTACAGAAGGCACATTGATTGCCGTATGTCTGGCCATCAGAACCACAGTGGGGATTAGATTCCCGTGTGCAATAGACCTTGGGATCCCGGAACTCACCGCAGTCAATCTACCAACGTAAGCACAGTGACATTGACATTAATGCATTCTGTCTAAGGGACTGTCTCTTAGAACAGAAGCTTTGGGTAAACTTACACACACACACACACACACACACACACACACACACACCCATGATATAAAGCTTCCTGAAATAGAAAATAGCTTTCCTTATCTGCTTAACTAGAATTTATTAAATGTAACTGAGACTTTCCCTTTGAGACACAGGAAACCCATTTCTGTAGTTATTGTATTCAGGAGAAAGTTAATGGTGTACAGCAGATGCTTACTCATCATATAAGGAGTGAGGCAAATGCTATAGGTAGGACTTTTTGCTCCAACACTAAATTATTCTAAATGAGAGTCGTTTTTGGGCTTTACATGCTGCTTGCTTTTTCTTTTCTTCCTTCTTCCCCTCTTTTCTTCCTTCTTCCTTCCCTCCCTTCTTTCCTCTCTTTCTTTTACTGTATTAATTTAACTCTAATAGCACTCCTGCATTGCTATAAAGATATGGATGCTATTGCAAGGAACTCCTTGCAAGCAAAGAGTTACCAGATGTTATCTGATGGCTTGTTAGTTTTCTCCATGGCTGTTACATCCATTTATAATCTCTTGAAAATACCATTCTAATGTCTTTATTAGTAACTTCCTCTATCTCAGAGTCTATTTGTGGAATTTGAACTTTTGTGCCTACTGTAAAAACACAGTAATGGCTATCTAAGCTGCTCTATTTAGAAGGATTCTGAGGTTGCATCCAGACTTGATGAAAACATATGCTATGACTAATTAGTAAATCTCGTCATGAGTTCTATGGAAGGAATGGTGGTACCAATGCCACTAATATGTCTCCTTACTTATAGTGGTCTCTCAGAAGTAGCCTGGAGTTTTAAGATTCTTTTCAATTCAGTGTCAACTGAGTAAGTATTTGCTGTGCAAATGACATTTGACTCATTTTATGACAGGGTATGGGCAATATGTAATAGGTCAAACTGAGCTCTTCCAAATGTCAGCTGTGTGGAATGAAGTTACATTTATTTATTTATTTATTTATTTATTTATTTATTTATTTATTTTTAAGTAGGATTCTCACCCAGCTCAGAACACAACACCATGCTTGGACTCATGACCCTAAGATCAAGACCTCAGCTGAGATCAAGAGTCTGATGCTTAACTGACTGAGCCACCTGGGTGTCCCTGAAATGAAGTAACATCTAAACATGAACACAGGGATCATCCTTTACTCCATCTATCTTATGTTTATTGATGGATTCATAATATTTAAACTATTCTTATGTGGATTAGTTAAGTCTCACTTAACTCAATGCATAACCCTGAGATATGCATTGAATAATGTTATGTTAACCAGTTTATGGATATGAATAGTGATCCTCAGGAAAATTATGTGGCTTACCAATGCCACATAACCAGGAGGCACTGAAATCAGTGCTTGGACATATTCCTTCTCATTGTTGATCCAAATTGCCAACAATCTGCTGTGGCTGATTTCCAACACATCCTCATTGAGAGAAAAAAAGAACACCTGTTGCTAGGCACCCTTGACCACACTTACAGTCAAGACATACAGACTTTATTGAAGTACCTTATGGACGGAATGTATGGGAAAAGGTGAAATGAATCATTTGTTCAAGATGTTATGTAAACAATTGTATACTGACAAACCTCTCTGAAGGTTTTCATGGAGAAATGCTCAGCAAAAGAACCACACAACTGAGTTTAAAAATAGCACATATATCAGGTTTAAGGCATCTGAGACTATTAAATATAGATTTTTGTTGAAATTAGGCACTTGTACTGTTGATGTTGGGCAGTATGGTATTTATCAGAGATCTTAGGGCATGGTTGCATAGGAGATAGTTTCACCTTGAGTCCCACTCACTCCCACAACTCTTAAAGAAAACGCTACCCTTTCTTAATACCTCCAGGAGAGCAATCTTTCCTGTAGGTCTCCAAATGGAAAAAAGGCTGGAAAATCTTTGGGGCATTATAAATCATAGGACACTTTCTTCTCAAAAGCTGTTTTGTATTTTACATTTAAGTCGTTGATGTACACATTTGCAACTGTGTGCTTGGGCCAAGAAAGAACTGTAAACCCCCGAATCATCATTAATATTTTCATTTATTCCACAAACTGCCAATGGGTAGCTAGTAATTTGGAGGACACAGTGCTGGGTGCTGATGATACAAAGAGGAATCAGTCACAAACACTCTCAGTAGGCTCACCATCTCATCTGCATTAGGGAAGCAGAGACGACATAGATCGTTATGGCACAGTGTGTGACAGATGCCCCCGTGGGCCAGGCACAGGCAGCATGGAAGCTGAGGACAGCACATCTCAGTCAGAGGTATGTGTGTCTCTACTGTCAGGTCAGTGAGGTAAAGAAAAAAGAAAGTCTCTTACATGAGAGAGACGCCTCCTTAAGACACCTTTCCCTGGCAGTCGGCCCTCTGATCTTGTAATCCACCCTCTTTTGTCCTTTAGAAAGCAGATATGGAAGAGGCAGTTGGGGGGCAAATATGGAGAGGCAGTTGGGAAGACACCGTGAGAGTGTCTACACACCACGTCCTTCCCCAAGCCCACTTTCCCCTTCCACTGCCCCCTGGAATTACTGGAAGAACAAAAGGTTTCAACAATTAAAAGCAAATCAATCAAATGGCATACGAACACACTTCCTTAGAAAATAGACACACCTCACACTTTCAGATTGTAGTGGCTTCCAACCATCCCTGAACTGGAGCCAAAGGATCCCATTATAGGACTTGTTCTGCTGCTTGCCATTAACTAGTTGTGCCATCTTAGACAAAGTACTCAATATCTGTGCCTCAATTTTCTTAATTAAAAACTTGAAAAGAAATAACAGTTTCTACGCTTCACTGCCAGAGTTGCTATGAGAATCCAAGGTGGTCATGTAAAAGTTGTAGAAAGTCAGGATAGAATATTTGAAATAGCCCTGAGCTAGGAGTGTGGAAAATGAGCTTCTTCTTGCAAGCCTGCCCTAACTCTGATGATAAACCCTTTGAAAACACTTTGTAAAGCTCCAGGTATCTGGAATATTGCTACCACAAATACTAACAGTGTATACTGTATCACAATATACAATTTCTGGAGCCCATTATTTCTTATCCTATTTTAGTGAATTTTGGGATGTTTTTAAAATTGGTGTTGGATTTAACAAGCACCTCCATTTATTTCCTTAGTTCAGCTTCCAGAGACTGCTTCTAGGCACTTGGGTGACCCCTTGTGGTTCTTCAAAACACTGTGCCCTCTAAAATTTGGAATAAAATGACACTTTAGTACTCGAATATGTTTTTTTGCTAATAATGACTACCAAATCCTTTAACTTGTCTGGAAAATGAGCTCATATGGTTACTAAATCAACTAAAGAGTCAGGATTATTGATATTTTAGTCCAGCATTTTAGTTCTACAAATAAATCCAGTAAAAATTTGCAAATACATACACAATCACACACACACACACACACACACACACATGCGCACACACACACCAGAGTGTAGGGCTTCTTAAGCAAAAAAGTACTATAATGAAAACAGTTGTTTAAAATCAGCACATACAGCAGGGATGTTGAAACGTGGAGGAATTAGAAACAGAGAGCAGAATTCACTGCATTGGCTCAGGAAAGAAATGTTGAGAATGGTATATTTCTGACAATTAGGAATTAGAGTCTGAGATTTTGATGAAGACTAAAGGGAAAAAAGGTCTGGAACTCATCAGTATCATCTGGGAAAATACATGTTCTGAGAGAGAAAATCAAATACATAGAATTTTCTTGAAAATTCCCATAGTGAATTCTTGGGAAGAAAACAGAAAAGACAATAAAGGGAATAGAAGAGAAATAGTTGGAGAGCCAGGGTATTGACGTAGTGTAGAAGTCAGGGGAGAGTTCCAAAAACATTTGGAGTGATCAATTATAGCACATAAAGAAATCATGAATAATGGCTATGTCCTGAAAGCGGCCTTTTTTTTTTTTTTTTAAAGAGCACTTTTGGTGTGTGGAAGGAGTGTGAAGACAGGGAAGCAGAAGCCAAGTCAGGGAGCGGTATGATAAAGAAGGGAGCTGATAATATGCATAGGGAGTATTTTTCAGTAAAGGCGAGAATAGGTGAAATATATAGGGCAACTTTAGTCAATGATTTGATTCACACTTCATATTAAATTATGCCAAAATATAATTCTTTATCTCTCCCTCCAAATTAGTTCTACACTTCGGTTTTTTTTTTTTTTTTTTTTTTCCACTTTTTACCATAGCACCGTTCTTCAGATTCTTCAACCTACCTCAGGTTAAAACATTGCCACTTCTTTCCCGTTGCGAGTATCACCCTTCATGCATTTCTTTACCCTACGTCCCTCTTCACCAATTCCAAATTTATGACCTGTCACCACCTTCAACATTTCTTTCCGAGCCAAGGTAGTGAATTATGCTCTCTGTTTCTAAGTCCTCCAAGTTCCCAAATCCCTGCTGCACGGGGAGACAAATTTGCTTATTTTAAATGATTGTTTTCATTTTAGTACTTTTTTACTTAAGAAGCGAGGATAGTAAACGATAGCATATATTTGTTTAGAAAATTATGCTGCTTGGGGCGCCTGCGTGTCTCAGTCAGTTAAGCGTCCAACTCTTGATTTCGGCTCAGGTCACGATCTTGTGGTTCCTGAAATCGAGCCTGGAGTTGGGCTCTGCGCTGACAGCGTGGAGCCTGCTTGGGATTCTTTCTCTCTCCCTCTCTCTCTGCTCTCCTCCACCTCGTACTCTCTCTAAATAAGCAAATAAACATTAAAAAAAAAGAAAACTATGCATTCACATGTACGGCACAATGGCTTTCTACTGCTGATCAGGGGTAGTGTGGAGCTACAGAAGCTCACTCAATGTGGAGTCTGGCATCCAAAGATGCTGACTGCACAGTTTTACTGCTGTTGGTAAACTTGAAGGAGATAGGTCCTCTTTCTAAAGCCTGAGTTCTCCTATCTGTAGTTATAGATGCTGGTTAACACTGCCAAGTTGTATTTAGTTATTCTGTCAGTATCTTAACTGTAAATTAATGCAAGTTAATTAGGAAAAATGAACTGTCCCAAACATATTTTAGCCATAGACCATTGTTTTACGATACTAATATTTTTTTAATATTTAATAGTAAATATTTAATATTTAATACTAAAACTAATGTTTTACTATACTAATATTTACCATGCCTTTAACTTAAAATACTAACAGAAATAGGGGCACTTGGGTGACTCAGGTGGTAAAGCATCTAACTTCGGCTCATGGCATGATCTCACAGTCTGTGAGTTTGAGCCCTGTGTCAGGCTCTGTGCTGACAGCTCAGAGCCTGGAGCCTGCTTTGGATTCTGTGTCTCCTTCTCTCTCTGTCTCTCTCTTGCTTGTGCTCTGTTTCTCTCACTCTCAAAAATAAATAAACATTAAAAACAATTTAAAAAATACTACCAGAAATAAATATAGATATCTTAAAATTATTGTAAAGGGGAAATGGTTGACGATTATTAGTTTTCAGCAGTTTGTTATGTTAATTTCAATCTGGAATATTCTTTTAAACAGATCCTTAAGATTATGTTCCTAAAAACAGTGTGGAGTTTCCTCAAAAAATTAAAAATAGACCTACCCTATGACCCAGCAATAGCACTGCTAGGAAATTACCCAAGGGATACAGGAGTACTGATGCATAGGGACACTTGTACCCCAATGTTTATAGCAGCCCTCTCAACAATAGCCAAATTATGGAAAGAGCCTAAATGTCCATCAACTGATGAATGGATAAAAAAATTGTGGTTTATATACACAATGGAGTACTACGTGGCAATGAGAAAGAATGAAATATGGCCCTTTGTAGCAACATGGGTGGAACTGGAAAGTGTGATGCTAAGTGAAATAAGCCATACAGAGAAAGACTGATACCATATGGTTTCACTCTTATGTGGATCCTGAGAAACTTAACAGAAACCCATGGGGGAGGGGAAGGAAAAAAAAAAAGAGGTTAGAGTGGGAGAGAGCCAAAGCATAAGAGACTCTTAAAAACTGAGAACTAACTGAGGGTTGATGGGGGGTGGGAGGGAGGGAAGGGTGGGTGATGGGTATTGAGGAGGGCACCTTTTGGGATGAGCACTGGATGTTGTATGGAAACCAATTTGACAATAAACTTCATATATTGAGAAAAAATAATAAACATTTAAAAAAATTTTTAAATAAATAAAAAGAAAAACAAAAAACCAACACACAAACAAAAAGATTATGTTCCTAAATACACAGCTTGGTAGGGAAATAAGAAAAATAAAACAATGTAGGGAGTAGTTCTAAAAGAAAAATCTATTCCATTAAAAAAACTATCCTTATTTTGAGATTATGTCATTCAAGCACTTTGGTATGATACAATAATTTCTTTAATGAAGGCTGGTGAGGGCAAATAGTAGTTTTACTTTTAATTATTATTATTACTATATTATTTTTATATTACTTAATGTTCCTACTTGGCAAATTAAAGAGCTGACAGCATATTAGTCATTTACATTTATGGGGAAAATTTTACAAGACTCTGAATTCCAAAAGTCCAGGAACATGCTTTTTGTTTAGTTTGAACACTCTCTTTGAAAGAATGTGAAACTTTTACAAGTCAATAATTTCAGCTGCTCACTCTAACTTCCCATCAGTGCTCCATCATGGAGAGCTTTCTTGGCATCAGAAGAATGACTTTGATGTCAGAGAAAATCTTTCTCCCTTTGTACTGGCTGGATCAACTTGAGTAGGCATGCTCCTAAAGACAGTTTCAACTTCTGTCTGTTGTTGGGACTGTCACCATCCTTCCAGCCACGCAGAAGAAAAACAGTAGCCTTCATAGGATTCAGATACCTAAGGCCAGAAGAGGCTTTAAAGATCATTGAATCCATATTTTCATTTTAGGGATGTGGAAACAGAGACAATGAGAAGGCAAGAGACATCCCAAGAGACAGCCTGTGAGTATTCGAACAAGGACTGGTCTATGTTGTCTCTAGTGTGTTTGAATGTTTGAAAGTCACTGCTTCCCAGCATCAGATAATTACCTAGAATGTAGATTCAAAACTCCCCAGCTGTGTGATTATTATTCAGTAAGTCTGGCATGGTGCTTAGGGATTGGCATACTGAGGAAGCATCCCCTGTGATCCTCAGGGAAGCAGACTCTAAGACTTGGGTCCATCTAAAGGAATAGCATTAGTAAATTGCAGATTTTAGATGAGTCCTAGAAAACACTAAAAGTCCCATCTGGAATTCCAAGCTGAAAGAAGAGAAGCAACTTGTGTGTTAAGGAGAAAGCTGGGGTTAAATTCCATATATTTTAAACGTATGTATAATAGCCTTATCACATATTACTACCTAATGGGATATGAAATGTTTGTCTTGATCTGATGTCCTTTCTCTGTTTGTTTGTTTTGATATTTAACATAGACTGTGCTACCATATATATTTAAACATAAGAATAAATCAAATTTAGAATGTACAATTATATATAGCAATACAAACACATGTGCACGTGCACTAGGACACAAGTGCATGTGTGTGCACACACACAAAGACACACACACACACACTGGCAGTTAATTGTAAGGCATCATCGATTGTAAGGCATGCATCAATTTCTGAGATCCTAAAATTTGAAATAAAAAAAAGTTTTATGCAAGTGGTAGGTATACAAGGGCTGGAAAATATTTTTCAGCTCCTTTGCTAACTCCAATCATTTGGCAGTGGTATCTGGAAACTTTGGACGCCAAGAGTTCTTGAGCACAACAAGGATAATCAAGAACCAAGGCCAAAAGTCACGTAAAAATGTTCAGTATAGACACAGGGACAGGATTGGCAGAGTGAATACTGATGATTTGTCTTTTGGTAGAACAAGAAAACTGGAAAAAAGTTGGTGGATTAATCAGCCAAATCTTGAAGATAACTTGTGTCTATTCCTATTTTTAACCCAAATTGTATTTCAGTTTGAGTGAATCAGTGTGTGTATCCTCAGTG